>NC_000068.7:36339839-36999214 GCF_000001635.26 Mus musculus
CCATCCCTGAATCTCTGGAATAAAACCTACTTGGTCAGGATGGATGATTGCTTTAATGTGTTCTTGGATTTGGTTAGCGAGAATTTTATTGAGGATTTTTGCATCGATATTCATAAGGGAAATTGGTATGAAGTTCTCTATCTTTGTTGGATCTTTCTGTGGTTTAGGTATCAGAGTAATTGTGGCTTCATAGAATGAGTTGGGTAGAGTTCCCTCTACTTCTATTTTGTGGAATAGTTTGTGCAGAACTGAAATTAGATCTTCTTTGAAGGTCTGGTAGAACTCTGCACTAAATCCATCTGGTCCTGGGCTTTTTTTTGGCTTGGAGACTATTAATGACTGCTTCTATTTCTTTAGGGGATATGGGACTGTTTAGATCGTTATCTTGATCCTGATTTAACTTTGGTACCTGGTAACTTTCTAGAAATTTGTCCATTTTTTCCGGGTTTTCCAGTTTTGTTGAGTATAGCCTTTTGTAGAAAGATGTGATGGTGTTTTGGATTTCTTCAGGATCTGTTGTTATGTCTCCCTTTTCATTTCTGATTTTGTTAATTAGGATGTTGTCCCTGTGCCCTCTAGTGAGTCTAGCTAAGGGTTTATCTATCTTGTTGATTTTCTCAAAGAACTGACTCCTCGTTTCGTTAATTCTTTGAATAGTTCTTCTTTTTTCCACTTGGTTGATTTCACCCCTGAGTTTGATTATTTCCTGCCCTCTATTCCTCTTGGGTGAATTTTCTTCCTTTTTTTCTATAGCTTTTAGATGTGTTGTCAAGATGCTAGTGTGTGCTCTTTCCAGTTTCTTTTTGGAGGCACTCAGAGCTATGAGTTTCCCTCTTAGAAATGCTTTCATTGTGTCCCATATGTTTGGGTATGTTGTGGCTTCATTTTCATTAAACTCTAAAAAGTCTTTAATTTCTTTCTTTATTCCTTCCTTGACCAAGGTATAATTGAGAAGAGTGTTGTTTAGTTTCCACGTTAATGTTGGCTTTCCCTTATTTATGTTGTTATTGATGATCAGCCTTAGGCCATGGTGGTCTGATAGGATGCAGGGACAATTTCAATATTTTTGTATCTGTTGAGGCCTGTTTTGTGACCAATTATATGGTCAATTTTGGAGAAGGTCCCATGAGGTGCTGAGAAGAAGGTTTACCCTTTTGTTTTAGGATAAAATGTTTTGTAGATATCTGTCAGATCCATTTGTTTCATAACTTCTGTTAGTTTCACTGTGTTCCTGTTTAGTTTCTGTTTCCACGATCTGTCCATTGATGAAAGTGGTGTGTTGAAGTCTCCCACTATTATTGTGTGAGGTGCAATGTGTGCTTTGAGCTTTACTAATGTGTCTTTAATGAATGTGGCTGCCCTTGCATTTGGAGCATAGATATTCAGAATTGAGAGTTCCTCTAGGAGGATTTTACCTTTGATGAGTATGAAGTGTCCCTCCTTGTCTTTTTTGATAACTTTGGGTTGGAAGTCGATTTTATCCGATATTAGAACGGCTACTCCAGCTTGTTTCTTCAGACCATTTGTTTGGAAAATTGTTTTCCAGCCTTTCACTCTGAAGTAGTGTCTGTCTTTTTCCCTGATTGGTTTCCTATAAGCAGCAGAATGTTGGGTCCTGTTTGTGTAGCCAGTCTGTTAGTCTATGTCTTTTTATTGAGGAATTGAGTCCATTGATATTAAGAGATATTAAGAAAAAGTAATTGTTGCTTCCTATTATTTTGTTGTTAGAGTTGGCATTGTGTTCTTGTGGCTGTCTTCTTTTTGGTTTGTTGAGAGATTATTTTCTTGCTCTTTCTAGGGCATGATTTCTGTCCTTCTATTGGTTTTTTCCTGTTACTATCCTTTGAAGGGCTGGATTTGTGGAAAGATAATGTGTGAATTTGTTTTTGTTGTGGGATACTTTGGTTTCTCCGTCTATGGTAATTGAGAGTTTGGCCGGCTATAGTAGCCTGGGCTGGCATTTGTGTTCTCTTAGTGTCTGTATAACATCTGTCCAGGCTCTTCTGGCTTTCATAGTCTCTGGTGAAAAGTCTGGTGTAATTCTGATAGGCCTTCTTTTATATTTTACTTGATCTTTCTCCCTTACTGCTTTTAATATTCTCTCTTTCTTTAGTGCATTTGTTGTTCTGATTATTATGTGTCAGGAGGAATTTCTTTTCTGGTCCAGTCTATTTGGCGTTCTGTAGGCTTCTTGTATGATCATGGGCATGTCATTCTTTAGGTTTGGGAAGTTTTTTTTTCTATAATTTTGTTGAAGATATTTGCCGGTCCTTTAAGTTGAAAATCTTCATTCTCTTCAACTATTATCTGTAGGTTTGGTCTTCTCATTGTGTCCTGATTTTCCTGGATGCTTTGAGTTAGGATCTTTTTGCGTTTATATTATCTTTGATCGTTGTGCCGATGTTCTCTATGGAATCTTCTGCACCTGAGATTCTCTCTTCCATCTCTTGTATTCTGTTGCTGATGCTCTTGTCTATGGTTCCAGATTTCTTTCCTAGGGTTTTTATCTCCAGCGTTGTCTCACTTTGGGTTTTCTTTATTGTGTTAACTTCCCTTTTTAGGTCTAGTATGGTTTTGTTCATTTCCATCACCTGTTTGGATGTGTTTTCCTGTTTTTCTATAAGGACTTCTACCTGTTTGGTTGTGGTTTCCTTTTTTTTCTTTAAGGACCTGTAACTCTTTAGCAGTGTTCTCCTGTATTTCTTTAAGTGAGTTATTTAGTCCTTCTTGATGTCCTCTACCATCATCATGAGATATGATTTTAAATCCAGGTCTAGCTTTTCGGTTGTGTTGGGGTGCCCAGGACTAGGTGGGGTGGGAGTGCTGTGTTCTGATGATGGTAAATGGTCTTGATTTCTGTTAGTAGGATTCTTACGTTTGCCTTTCGCCATCTGGTATTCTCTGGAGCTAGTTGTTATAGTTGTCTCTGGTTAGAGCTTGTTCCTCAGGTCATTATGTTAGCCTCTATCAGCAGACCTGGGAGACTAGTTCTATCCTTAGTTTCAGTGGTCAGAGTATGCTCTGTAGGCAAGCTGTCCTTTTGCAGGAAGGTGCCCAGATATCTGCTGTTTGAACCTGCCTCCTGGCAGAAGTTGTGGTACACTCACCAGAGGTTTTAGGATCCCATGGCAGATCCTGTGTGGGTCCTTGCGGGTGTCCAGAGACTCCCCAGGCCAGGGACCCCGGTGCTGCAGTGGGCTGGAAGGGCGCCATTTCTAATTCATTGAAGAATTGAGTTGGAATTTTGATGGGGATTGCATTGAATCTGTAGATTTCTTTTGGCAAGATAGCCATTTTTACTATATTGATCCTGCCAATCCATGAGCATGGGATATCTTTCCATCTTCTGAGATCCTCTTTAATTTCTTTCTTCAGAGACTTGAAGTTCTTATCATACAGATCTTTCACTTCCTTAGTTAAAGTCACACTAAGGTATTTTATATTATTTGTGACTACTTAGAAAGGTGTTGTTTCCATAATTTCTTTCTCAGCCTGTTTATTCTTTGTGTATAGATAGGCTATTGACTTGTTTGAGTTAATTTTATATCCAGCTACTTCACTGAAGCTGTTTATCAGGCTTAGGAGTTCTCTGGTGGAATTTTTAGGGTCACTTATATGTACTATCATATCATCTGCAAAAAGTGATATTTTGACTTATTCCTTTCCAATTTGTATCCCCTTGATCTCCTTTGGTTGTTTAATTGATCTGGCTAGGACTTTAAGTACAATGGTGAATAGGTAGGGAGAGAGTGGACAGCCTTGTCTAGTCCCTGATTTTAGTGGGATTGCTTCCAGCTTCTCACCGTTTACTTTGATGTTGCCTACTGGTTTGCTGTAGATTGCTTTTTATCATGTTTAGGTATGGGCCTTGAATTCCTGATCTTTCAAGACTTTTATCATGAATGGGTGTTGGATTTTGTCAAATGCTTTCTCCGCATGTAATGAGATGATCGTGTGGTTTTTGTCTTTGAGTTTGTTTATATACTGGATTAAGTTGATGGATTTCCATATATTGAATCATCCCTGTATTCCTGGGATGAAACCTACTTGGTCAGGATGGATGATTGTTTTGATGTGTTCTTGATTTTGGTTAGCGAAAACTTTATTGAGGATTTTTGCATTGATATTCATAAGGGAGATTGGTCTGAAGTTCTCTATCTTTGTTGGGTCTTTTTGTGGTTTAGGTATCAGAGTAATTGTGGCTTCACAGAATGAGTTTGGTAGAGTACCTTCTGTTTCTATTTTGTGGAATAGTTTGTGAAGAACTGGGATTAGATCTTCTTCTTTGGGTTGGAAGTCGGTTTGAATGTCTGATAGAACTCTGCACTAAACCCATCTGGTCCTGGGCTTATTTTGGTTGGGAGACTATTAATGACTGCTTATATTTCTTTAGGGGATATAGGACTGTTTAGATCATTAACCTGATCTTGATTCAACTTTGGTACCTGGTATCTGTTTAGAAACTTGTCTATTTCATCCAGGTTCTCCAGTTTTGTTGAGTATAGCCTTTTGTAGAAGGATCTGATGGTGTTTTGGATTTCTTCAGGATCTGTTGTTATGTCTCCCTTTTCATTTCTGATTTTGTTAATTAGGATGCTGTCCCTGTGCCCTCTAGTGAGTCTCACTAAGGGTTTATCTATCTTGTTGATTTTCTCAAAGAATCAGCTCCTGGTTTGTTTGATTCTTTGAATAGTTCTTCTTGTTTCCACTTGGTTGATTTCGCCCCTGAGTTTGATTTTTTCCTGCCGTCTACTCCTCTTGGGTGAATTTGCTTCCTTTTGTTCTAGAGCTTTTAAGTGTGTTGTAAAACGGCTAATGTGTGCTCTCTCTAGTTTCTTTTTGGAGGCACTCAGAGCTATGAGTTTACCTCTTAGAAATGCTTTCATTGTGTCCTATAAGTTTGGGTATGTTGTGGATTCATTTTCATTAAACTCCAAAAAGTCCTTGATTTCTTTCTTTATTCCTTCCTTGACCAAGTTATCATTGAAAAGAGTGTTGTCAGTTTCCACGTGAATGTTGTATTTCTATTATTTATGTTGTTATTGAAGATCAGCCTTAGTCCATGGTGATCTGATAGTATACATGGGACAATTTCAATATTTTTGTATATATTGAGGCCTGTTTTGTGACCAATTATGTGGTCAATTTTGGAGAAGGTACCATGAGTTGCTGAGAAGAAGGTATATCCTTTTGTTTTAGGATAAAATGTTCTGTAGATATCTGTCAGATCCATTTGTTTCATAACTTCTGTTAGTTTCACTGTGTCCCTGTTTAGTTTCTGTTTCCATGATCTGTCCATTGGTGAAAGTGGTGTTTTGAAGACTCCCACTATTATTGTGTGAGGTGCAATGTGTGCTTTGAGCTTTAATAAAGTTTCCTTAATGAATGTGGCTGCCAGTGTATTTGGAGCATAGATATTCAGAATTGATAGCTCCTCTTGGAGGATTTTACCTTTGATGAGTATAAAGTGCCCCTCCTTTTCTTTTTTGATGACTTTGGGTTGGAAGTCGATTTTATTAGATATTAGAATGGCTACTCCAGCTTGTTTTTTCTTTTTTCTTTTTCTTTTTTTTTTTTTTGGAGAAAGTAATAGTTTATTATTTTTTTCTTTTCTTTTACTTTTTTTTTAATTAGGTATTTTCCTCGTTTACATTTTCAATGCTATCCCAAAGGTCCCCCATACCCACCCCCCCAATCCCCTACCCACCCACTCCCCCTTTTTGGCCCTGGCGTTCCCCTGTACTGGGGCATATAAAGTTTGCATGTCCAATGGGCCTCTCTTTGCAGTGATGGCCGACTAGGCCATCTTTTGATACATATGTAGCTAGAGACAAGAGCTCCGAGGTATTGGTTAGTTCATATTGTTGTTCCACCTATAGGGTTGCAGTTCCCTTTAGCTCCTTGGGTAATTTCTCTAGCTCCTCCATTGGGGGCCGTGTGACCCATCCAATAGCTGACTGTGAGCATCCACTTCTGTGTTTGCTAGGCCCCAGCATAGTCTCACAAGAGAGAGCTATATCTGGGTCCTTTCAGCAAAATCTTGCTAGTGTATGCAATGGTGTCAGCATTTGGAAGCTGATTATGGGATGGATCCCTGCATATGGCAATCACTAGATGGTCCATCCATTGTCACAGCTCCAAATTTTGTCTCTGTAACTCCTTCTATGGGTGTTTTGTTCCCATTTCTAAGAAAGGGTAAAGTGTCCACACTTTGATCTTCGTTCTTCTTGAATTTCATGTGTTTGGCAAGTTGTATCTCATATCTTGGTGTATTAGTCATGGTTCTCTAGAGTCACAGAACTTATGGATAGTCTCTAAATAGTAAAGGAATTTATTGATGACTTACAGTCGGCAGCCCAGTTCCCAACAATTGTTCAGTAGCAGCTGTGAATGGAAGTCCAAGGATCTAGCAGTTACTCAGTCTCACGCAGCAAGCAGGCGAAGGAGCAAGAGGTAGACTCCCTTCTTTCAATGTCCTTATATTGTCTCCAGCAGAAGGTGTAGTCCAGATTAAAGGTGTGTTCCACCACACCCTTAATCCCAGATGAAAGGCGTAGCCCAGATTAAAGGTGTGTTCCTTGAACTCGGTGATTCAATCTTCTGGAATCCATAGCCACTATGGCTCAAGATCTCCATACCAAGATCCAGATAAGGTTCTCCAAGCCTCCAGATAAGGGTCACTGGTGAGCCTTCCAATTCTGGATTGTAGTTCATTCCAAATATAGTCAAGTTGACAACCAGGAATAACCACTACAATCCACCCCTTGTCAACTTGACACAAATAATATCTCATGTTCACCTGAAACAATAACAAGGTTGTGAATACGCCTAACATGATATAACTATCCCTCGTACAATCGCAAACGCATTTGTCAATTTACAAGGGGGCATTCATATTACTTTATAATCCTCGTTTCTGCAACTGGTTACGTGGCCTTAATTGGTATTTATAACTACCTTCCTCTACTACCCATTCTGTATTTCCTTCACCTTCAGCCAGCACCTCAGCAGGTCTTGGCTCTTTTCCTGGAGGATTGACCCATACCTTCATTCCTGATGGGTCTGTGTCCTTTGTCATCCTGCTTGGATTAGGCTGTTGTAGTTTCCCATTGACTTTAATCACAGGACATGGTAGTACTAAGAGACGCCCTAAGGGATCTCCTAAACTCCAGACATAATCTTGCTTACCACCATTGTGAAGAGGTAATCCAATTTCCCCATGGTAATCTGGATCTATCACCCCTCCTAACACTGTTATTCCTTTTTTAGCCTGTTGGTTTAAGGGCATTAGAAGCCCAAAATGACCAGGGGGAAGTCTGAGCTTCCAGTTCAATGGAATGTTTGTTGTAGCTCCTGGAAGGAGCACTCCCCTCTCTGGAGCCAAAACTTCTAGGCCAGCAGAACCTAGAGTTATGGGGACAGGAAGCAAAAATTTTCCTAGAGGGTCACTAGGAGTGATAGTAAGTGGAACTATTCCCTTTTTCACCCCTTGATTCCTGGACCCATGAATCCTGGCTATGGGTGAAACTGTACCATATATCGAGCGCTGATTCAAAGCATATACTGCCTTCTGAAGAACTCTACCCCAGCCTTCCAAGCTGTTACCACTTAATTGGCGCTGTAACTGCGTCTTCAAAAGGCCATTCCATCTTTCTATCAGACCAGCTGCTTCAGGATGATGGGGAACATGGTAAGACCAGTGAATTCCATGATCGTGGGCCCACTGTCGTACTTCTCTGGCTGTGAAATGAGTTCCTTGGTCAGAAGCAATACTGTGTGGAATACCATGACGATAGATAAGGCATTCTGTCAATCCGTGAATGGTGGTTTTAGCAGAAGCATTACGTGCAGGAAAGGCAAATCCATAACCAGAATAAGTATCTACTCCAGTAAGAACAAAACGCTGTCCTTTCCATGAAGGAAGTGGTCCAATGTAGTCAACCTGCCACCAGGTTGCTGGCTGGTCACCTCGAGGAATGGTGCCATATCTGGGGCTCAGTGTTGGTTTCTGCTGTTGGCAGATCTGGCAATCAGCAGCAGCTGTAGCCAGGTCAGCTTTGGTGAGTGGAAGCCCGTGTTGCTGAGCCCAAGCATAACCTCCATCTCGACCACCATGGCCACTTTGTTCATGTGCCCATTGAGCAATGACAGGGATGGCTGGGGAGAGAGGCTGACTGTCCACAGATCGGGTCATCTTATCCACTTGATTATTGAACTCCTCCTCGGCTGAAGTCACCTTTTGGTGAGCATTTACATGGGACACAAATATCTTCACTTCCTTTGCCCATTTGGAGAGATCTATCCACATACTTCTTCCCCAGATGTCTTTTTCACCAATTTTCCAATTGTGATCTTTCCAAGTCCCTGACCATCCAGCCAATCCATTGGCTACAGCCCATGAGTCAGTGAATAATCATACGTCTGGCCACTTCTTCTTACAAACAAACTGTAATACCATGTGTACTGCCCGAAGTTCTGCCCACTGTGAAGATTTCCCTTCACCTGTGTCTTTCAGGGTTGTCCCAGAAAGGGGTTGCAATGCTGCAGCTGTCCACTTCTGGGTGGTGCCTGCATAACGTGCAGAGCCATCGGTAAACCAGGCTCTAGTCTTCTCCTTTTCGGTCAGTCGATCATAGGGAACACCCCATGAGGCTATAGGCATATGTTTGGCAGCAGATGGCATTGTAACAGGAGTAGAAACCATAGGCATTTGAGCAACTTCTTCATGTAACTTGCTTGTGCCTTCAGGATCCGCTCTGGCCCGATCACGTATATACCACTTCCATTTGATAATAGACTGCTGCTGTGCGCGTCCCACTTTATGACTTGAAGGGTCTGATAGTACCCAGCTCATGATGGGTAATTCAGGTCGCATAGTAACTTGGTGTCCTATTGTCAAACGTTCAGTTTCCACTAAGGCCCAATAGCAGGCCAAGAGCTGTTTTTCAAAGGGAGAATAGTTGTCTGCAGATGATGGTAGAGCTTTGCTCCAAAATCCCAAAGGTCTTTTCTGTGATTCACCTACAGGAGCCTGCCAGAGGCTCCAAATTGGTACCAGCATAGTGGAGTATTCCTGTGACAACCTGACCATGTTTTGGGGAGGACTGAGAAAGGACTTTGGAACTTTGGGCTAGAAGATCCATTCGGTGTTAAGAGCTCTGTCAGATGTTATGTAGGAGCTTGGAAGATAATGTTGAGAACAGTGTAGAAGATGGAGGTCTGGCTTGTGAAATTTCAGAGGGAAAATTAAAGACTCTTTTCAGGGCCATTGCTGTTTTGATTGTGAAGATTCTGTAGTTCTGGTTAGCTGGGGCTGAAGAATCAGCTGTGATTAACAAGATACCAGAACTACTAAAGCAAAACCTTTGCATTACTGGGACTATTGATGCTGGTTAGCTGGAGCTAAGAAATTAGTGGTGATTAAGAAGAGACCAGCATTGTTGAGGTGACATCTTCTGGGAAGTGTTTTCAGCACAAAGACGCTGTGTTCCAGAGATAGGCAAGGTTGTACTCCTGCTGCAGCGGGACTTTCTTGCACGTGTTCTCACGACCGGCCAGGAAGAACACAGCAAACCAGAATCTTCTGCGGCAAAACTTTATTGCTTACATCTTCAGGAGCAAGAGTGCAAGCCTCAAACCCCCTGCTTACATCTTTAGGAGCCAGAGCGCCAGAGCGCCAGAGCGCTAGAGCGCGCTCTATTGTTTACATCTTTAGGAGCAAGAGAGCAAACCTCAAACCCCAAAGCGAAAAGCCCCAAAAACGAAAGCGAAACCCCCTCCCTCTTAAGGAGAGTTATCCTTCGCCTAGGACGTATCACTCCCTGATTGGCTGCAGCCCATGGCCGAGTTGTCGTCACGGGGAAAGCAGAGTACATGGGGTGGAGAAATAACTTTGGCACATGCGCAGATTATTTGTTTACCACTTAGAACACAGCTGTCAGCGCCATCTTGTGACGGCGAATGTGGGGGCGGCTTCCCACAGTTCCCCCTTTTCTATTAATAAGAGCAATAGGCCACCCATATTAATGAGAGTGGAGATAGAGGTCAAATCCCCAGTGTGCAGGTAAAGGAGCTGTGTACAGGATTAGCTCTTAGGCTCACAGGCTTTTACCCAGAGCAACCCTGACCTGCTCCCGTGTCGTTTTACCTGGAGAGAAGGACACTTGGACACTCAACCTTCTTGAAAGATGACATGTCTCCCTAGAATAGGCTCATATATGCCGCAGAGCCCTTCTACTGCAGTGCTTAGCCCTGCAACTCTCTCGGGCTGCTGAAGCACACTCACTCTATCCCGTGCAATGAGACTAGCCTCGTGGGATGCAAGAGCTGAGTGGCCAGCGACCTATTGCCTAAGCATAGATAACCATATATCAGGGGAAGCACCATGTTCTAGTACTGCAAGTGCCTGGGCAATAACCACCTTGTCTCTCCTAGTTTGGGCCTTAAGCTTACAGACCAACCAAAGAAGCAACACTAATCCACAGCAAAGTGTATCTCCAAATAATATCAATCCCACCCATTCTTTAAAGAAGGAAAATGCTGAGGAGATCCAATTGGGTAATCCTTTGGTCAGGGACAGGTCCAAGCGCGTGGAGTTGACCTGAAGTCTCAATTCCCGGAGGATCTGTTCAAATTCAGCCGTCCAATTCTGTAACATATACTGAGAAAGACCTTTTGACAAATTAGCTGCCCTAGTAAATTTCTCATACTGAATGGAAGTAACACACAATCCCGGAAACTTTTGTTCACATCCCAGCTGAGCTATTTGCCATAATACATCTAGTTGTTTCTGGACAAGATCTATGAGTTGATTAACCAGCATGAGACCACTCTGTATCTAGACATTAGCTGAGGCCTGTTTATCTATGACTGTAGTCACTGAGGCTGACAAAAGTGTTAATGGTGTCAGTCGTCTGGACCTGTCCAGACAGAGCCAAGGCTGTCTGAATCAAGGCCAAACCCAGTTCCTAGTTAGTGGTAAAAAAGCAGGGGAGTACTTGAGCATTATACATCACCGTCATTAGGAGTGGAAATGTCGACATTATCCCCCAACGCTGCTCTCTCTTTATTATTGACGCCCTGGACATCACCAAGACGAGGGACATCAGTATTCCCTTGGTCAGTCTGGATTTTTCGGGTGAGTCTTTCTGGTATCCAAAATGGGTTGTCTTCATTCTGTGGGAAAACACAAATAGCTCCCCTGGATCTTATCAAAATAGGATCCGGGCCATACCATTTATTATCAAGGACATTTTTCCATTTAACCATCTCATTGGGCCTATCTGGCTCTGAACAATGATGTTCAGCCGCAGTATGGCCATGAGCATCAATATTTAAAAAATTGAGTGTAAAGAGTGCCATAGACACAGACACTCGTGGTACTCGGGGTAGAGTCTCCTCAATTCCCCTCTTCTGTTTTATAAGATAGGCTTTGAGGGTGCGATGCGCACGCTCAACAATACCCTGTCCTTGAGGGTTGTATGGAAGTCCAGTCAGGTGGGTCACGTCCATCTGACGGCAGAACTGCTGGAATTTTTGAGATGTATAAGCTGGTCCATTATCAGTCTTAAGGAGTTTGGGTTTCCCCCAAGCACTCCATGCCTCAAGGCAATGTTGAATCACGTGTGAGGCTTTTTCTCCGGTTAACGGAGAAGCAAACATGATGCCAGAACATGTGTCAATGGACACATGGAGATATTGAAGTTTTCCAAAGGAAGAAACATGTGTAACATCCATTTGCCAGACCTGTAGAGGTCGAATACCGCGTGGGTTAATTCCCACATGAGGAACTGGCAAGAACTCACAGCAGCTTTGACATTGAGTAACAATGTCACGGGCTTCTTTTCTTGTCAAGGAGAAACGACTGCGTAATGTTTCAGCCGTCACATGAAAATTGTTATGAAAATTTCTTGCAGCCTCTACCGGGGATGATAGGGCAGCAGCCACCACTTTAGTGGCCTTATCTGCCAAATCATTTCCCAGAGCCATGGGGCCAGGTAGGCCTGAATGGGCTCTAACATGAGTAATATAAACAGGAAATCTTCTAGATAACAAAACTAATTGTATCTGCTGAAAAATATTGGCAACTCTACTGGAAGGCTTAATCACTCCAGCCACTTCTAAAAGATTTACTGCATTAACCACATAACAGGAATCTGACACAATATTAAGGGGTTCTAAAAAGGTTTTTAAAACTTCTAAAACCACTAAACATTCTACCACTTGAGGTGAATTTTCATTATATTGTTTGGATACCACTTTACCATTAGCCACATAGGCACCTATGCCAGTTTTTGATCCATCAGTATATACCACAATCCCATTTTTAAGTGGGTTTCTTACTGTTATTTGTGGAAACACAACAGATTGATTTTGGGCAAACTGTAAAATTGGATGTTTTGGATAATGGTTATCTATTTGTCCTGAAAAGGAGGTAACTAAAACTGCCCAATCATTAGATGTGGCTGCCAAGGTTTGAACCTGTGCAGCGGTATAAGGTACAATTAAAAGATATGGACTTCGCCCAAAGTGGGTGATTGCTGCTTTTAGGCCTTTAAGGGCAAGCTGTGCAATTGCATCAGGATACCAATCTATTATTTTAGCTGGGGATACGTTTGGATGGATCCACAACAATGGCCCATTCTGCCACAAAACTGCGGTTGGCAATTGTGCTGTCTTAAGGACACACAAACTGAAAGGCTGCGAATCCTCAATACGTTGTAATTGTGCATTCTGTAAGGCATTCTCCACCTTTTGTAAGGCCTGGTTAGCAGCTAGAGTAAGAGCCCTAGGGGAGGAGATATGAGGATCTCCTTCTAAAATACCAAACAAAGGCCTTAACTCAGCGGAAGGAATCTTTAAAAAAGGTCTGAGCCAATTAATATCTCCCAACAGCTTTTGAAAATCATTTAAGGTATGGAGGTGATCTCTTCTTATCTCTACCTTTTGGGGCACAATCTTATCTGGGGACACCACAGAGCCCAAGAATTGTCCTGTATCAGAAATTTGGACCTTTTCTGTGGCTATCTGTAAACCCCACTGACTTAAAGTTTTAAGTAGAAAAGGATATGCCTTTTGTAGCATGGTAAGGTTTTTATGGCACAGGAGGATGTCATCCATGTAAAGGAGCAAAATTAAAGAGGGGAATTGTTCCCTCACTGGCAAAAGAGCTTCTTGCACATAAAGTTGGCACATTGTAGGACTATTGGACATTCCCTGTGGTAAGACCTTCCATTGATACCTCTTATCAGGTTCCATGTGATTAATAGAGGGGATGGTAAAGGCAAATCTGGGCCTATCCCTTGGACACAAAGGTATAGAAAAGAAACAATCTTTAATATCTATAATAATTAAATTCCAGCCACGTGGTAAGGCGGAAAGTACAGGGAGACCCCTCTGTACCGGGCCAAATAAGTTCATTTGCTCATTAATGGCTCTGAGGTCATGGAGCAGTCTCCACTTTCCTGACTTTTTCTTAATTACAAAAATTGGAGTATTCCAAGGTGAGGTAGATGGTTCAATATGGCCTAGTTTTAATTGTTCCTCTACCAGTTGAATCACAGCTTCCAGTTTTTCAGAGGATAGGGGCCATTGAGGAACCCACACTGGATCCCCTGTTTTCCATGGTATGGGTCGTGCTGCCCCAATGGCCTCTAGGGAAAACCCAGACCCTGTCTGTCTTGGTTTCCATTAGGTGAGATGGGCTCTATCCTTCCCTGTTCTTGATGTCCTAACCCTTTTCCTTCTTTATAACCCATCTTTGCCATGATATTTTTTGCTTTAGCTGAATACCCTCTCGATGGGGCGTTTTCATTGGACAAAATAAGGCCCAAATGCTGCATAATATCCCTTCCCCAGAGGTTAACCGGGAGTGGGAGCACATAAGGTATGAATTTCCCTTGCTGCCCTTCAGAGGATTCCCACGTCAAGGCAATGGAGCTTATAGTGGGACATGATTGATAACTTAGGCCCTGTAATGAATGAGATGACTCTGTGGTGGGCCATGCTTTGGGCCACCAATGTGTAGAAATTATACTTTTATCTGCTCCAGTATCAAGGATGCCTTCAAACTCTTTTCCGTTGATCTTAAGGCGGAGCTTAGGTCTATCATTCAAAGATACAACCAAATAGGCAGAATCATTTCCTGAGGAGCCCATTTTCTTTATCTCAGGTCCTGTAAATTTCTCCCTGGTATTATCAGGGAGGAGCAGCAGCTGAGCTATCCTATCTCCTTTACTAATAGAAAAAACGCCCTTAGGGCTTGAGCACAGGACCTGTATTTCAGGGGAATGTTGACAATCCATAACTCCAGGGTGGACTACTAAGCTCTGCAAGGTGAGTGAACCCCGGCCGAGAATAAGGCCCATGGTTCCCGGGGGCAAGGATGGTATAGGCTCCACTGGCACCGGCTGAATACTCATTTGAGGCATTAATAGGAAGTCGGAGGCGGCACGCAGGTCCACCCTTGTGGGTCTTCCTGGGTCGCCTCTCTGACTGCTTCCTGGGTCCTGACAAACCGGTTCCCATATCTTTGAGGGCCCTGGGACCGAGGGCCCGATGACCTGTTTTTTGGCACATCAGCTGATTGACTATCAGGCGGGGGAAGGAGTCTGCCATTTATATCCCTCACAGAGCGACACTGGTCGGCTCTATGATAACCCTTGCCACACTTAGAGCAAAGAGTGAGAGTCCCTCCCTGTTTATCTGGAGCTCTGCAATCTTTCTTAAGATGCCCAGGCTTTCCGCAGTTAAAACATGTCCTCTGATCATTTCTGCCCATGGAGCGGTTTTGGGATTGAAGGATGGCGGCCGCTAAGCCTGCATTGGTGAGAGGTCCCCCAAGCTCCCGACAAACTCTGAGCCAGTCTTGTAAGCCTTTGTTCTTTCTTGGGGCTATGGCTGCTCGGCACTCCTTTGTGGCTTGCTCATAAATGAGCTGTTCTACCAGAGGTGCGGCTTGCTCTGAATCTCCAAAAATACGCTCTGCTGCCTCTGTCATTCTGGCCACAAAATCTGAGAATGACTCCTGAGGTCCCTGGACGATCTTTGTTAATTGTCCAGTGGATTCACCTGCTCGGGAGAGTGCCTTCCAGGCCCTAATAGCCGTGGAGGAAATTTGGGCATAAGCTCCCCAATGGTAGTTTGTCTGATCAGCAGAATAAGCTCCCTGACCCGTTAACAAGTCAAAAGTCCAATCTCTCTGCTCTGGAGTCAAAGCAGCTGCGTTTGCTCGGGCCTGCGCTTGTGCAGCCTCATGCCAAAGAGCTCTCCATTCCATATATTTGCCCATACTAGGGAGAGCGGCTTTTACAATCGTTTGCCAGTCGGCAGGAGTTAGTGCCATGCCGGCAAGCCTGTCTAACTGCACCAAGGTAAAATTAGCATTGGTTCCGTATTTACGGACCGACTCGGCAAGTTCTTTAATCTGCACATATTCTACCGGAGCGTGGACACGCCCACCCTCGGCTCCTTCAAAGACCGGAAATGCCTGTTGTATTTTCCTTTGTTCCTCTCTGGGAATGAATGAGTCTGCGCATTGCCTCTCTGCGCATTGTCTCTCTGCACATTGTCTCTCTGCGCAGGGCTGACGCACTACGCAGGGCGGGGGCTCCGCATAGGGCGGAAGTGCACCTTGAAGCCGACTGCCCGGAGGCCAAGCAGTAAACTGGCCTTCGCCAGCCGCTTTTGGCTTTTTTCTTGACCAATTAGCTCGCATTTTATCTGGCTGGCACTTTTCTCTCTCAAAACGAGCTGCTTCTTCCTCCCAGTCTGTTTCTTCAGAGGAGAATTCGTCATCTGATTCAGAGCTACTAAGAGCTGGCTCCTTGAGCTCACCTAGTGATGAGTATCTCCTAGAGACCTCCGCTAATTGATCTTTTTTCTTTTCTTTCCTTCTAATCTCTCCCCAGGTATTCTTACCTGACCTAAACTTTTCCTCGGGTTCAAGACCCGTGGAAAGGCCTGTATACTTATTTTGTGTACCATATTTCCTCTTTGCTCCTACTCTCTCTCCCCGCTTTACTTCTGATAGATTGTCTCGAATTTCGTCCAGAATCCGCCCTGCCTTAACCACTTGATAACATGTGAAAAGGAACAAAAGGGCTTCTAACACTAGAAAAAGTTCAAGGTCAAACATACCTTGTAAAGCTATTTCCCACTTTACTTCTGATAGACTGTCTTGAATTTCGTTAGAAAGTTCAAGGCCAGACTTACCTTGTAAAGCTATACTTACGGGTACCCTGTTCCCCAGCTGAAGAGTTCTGAATTCACGCAGTTGAATCCTTCTCAACAGTCTGTTTTACGGGAACCTTCATTACCATAACCCGCAGTTCTGGTTCCGGAATGAGGAATCTTCCTTGCGCCGGTGATGGTTAACTCCCGTCCCGAGTTTTTCATCCCGGGTTTCCGGCACCAACTCTTGCACGCGTTCTCACGACCGGCCAGGAAGAACACAGCAAACCAGAATCTTCTGCGGCAAAACTTTATTGCTTACATCTTCAGGAGCAAGAGTGCAAGCCTCAAACCCCCTGCTTACATCTTTAGGAGCCAGAGCGCCAGAGCGCCAGAGCGCTAGAGCGCGCTCTATTGTTTACATCTTTAGGAGCAAGAGAGCAAACCTCAAACCCCAAAGCGAAAAGCCCCAAAAACGAAAGCGAAACCCCCTCCCTCTTAAGGAGAGTTATCCTTCGCCTAGGACGTATCACTCCCTGATTGGCTGCAGCCCATGGCCGAGTTGTCGTCACGGGGAAAGCAGAGTACATGGGGTGGAGAAATACCGTTGGCACATGCGCAGATTATTTGTTTACCACTTAGAACACAGCTGTCAGCGCCATCTTGTGACGGCGAATGTGGGGGCGGCTTCCCACAGGACTTGGTAATGTGTAAGGGTCACTCAGGTGGTACTGGTTTTGAAGGCATGAAGGGGTCACACAGAGCAGCTGAGGCTCGGCACTGTGAGAGGCCATGGAAGGCCATTGGTGAAGGTGCAGCCTCAGTTGCAATTGACAGCTCAGGACTAAATGGGTCATGCAGTGTTTTGGAGATGCCAGTACCATGAGATGACTACCAAGAGAAGCAGCAACAGTGGAGTACAGGCATCTGGAACCTAGAGGACGATGCGTGTGCTACAAAGGCTGGAGAAGTGACCCAAGCCCTTGGAGGAGCCCAGAAGATCGTGAGTTGGATCCCAGACATTGGATGGTTGGAGATTGATTTTTGCTTATGATTGTGACTGTGCCCTGATATTTTCCCTGTTGAAGGAAGAAACTATTTTAGTGGAGCCCACAGTTAAGAGAGTTTTAATTGTAAAAAGACTTTAGATTTTAAAAGAGATGGATATTTTAAAGAGATTGAAATTTTAAGAATATGTAAAGACTGTGGGAGTTTTAAAGTTATTTAGACCTTGGGGATGAATAAGAATGTAAGGGTTGAGGCTTACTAGTGATGTGTTTGTGTGTCAAGTTGACAAGGGGTCATTTGTACTGGCTAGTTTTGTGTCAACTTGACACAGCTGGAGTTATCACAGAGAAAGGAGCTTCAGTTGAGGAAATGCCTCCATGAGATACAACTGTAAGGCATTTTCTCAATTAGTGATCAAGAGGGAAAGGCGCCTTGTGGGTGAGTCCATCTCTGGGCTGGTAGTCTTGGTTATATAAGAGAGCAGGCTGAGCAAGCCAGGGGAGGCAAGCCAGTAAAGAACATCTCTCCATGGTCTCTGCATCAGCTCCTGCTTTCTGACCTGCTTGAGTTCCAGTCCTGACTTCCTTGGTGATGAACAGCAGTATGGAAGTGTAAGCCAGCCGAATAAGCCCTTTCCTCCCCAACTCGTTTCTTGGTCATGATGTTTGTGCAGGAATAGAAACCCTGACTAAGACAGTTGGGTATCCTAAGTTTCTGGGCTAATATCCACTTATCAGTGAGTACATATTGTGCGAGTTCCTTTGTGATTGGGTTACCTCACTCAGGATGATACCCTCCAGGTCCATCCATTTGCCTAGGAATTTCATAAATTCATTTTTTTGATAGCTGAGTAGTATTCCATTGTGTAAATGTACCACATTTTCTGTATGCATTCCTTTGTTGAGGGGCATCTGGGTTCTTTCCAGCTTCTGGCTATTATAAACAAGGCTGCTATGAACATAGTGGAGCATGTGTCCTTCTTACCAGCTTGTTTTTTCATACCATTTGCATGGAAAATTGTTTTCCAGCCTTTCATTCTGAGGTAGTGTCTATCTCTTTCTCTGAGATGAGTTTCCTCTAAGCAGCAAAATGTTGGGTCCTGTTTGTGTAGCCAGTCTGTTAGTCTATGTCTTTTTATTGGGGAGTTGAGTTCATTGATATTAAGAGATATTAAGGAAAAGTAATTGTTGCTTCCTATTATTTTTGTTGTTAAAGTTGGCATTCTGTTCTTCTGGCTGTCTTAGGTTTGTCTTTTTGCTTTTTCTATGACGTGGTTTCTGTCCTTGTCTTGTCCTTGTAATGTTTCACCAGCAAAACACACTCGGACAACCAGATCCTTCTACGGCAAAGCTTTATTGCTTACTTATCAGGAAGACCCCGAACCCGGAAAATGATGCTGCTTAAATACCCCTCTGTGTGACATGTCAGCTCCTGATTAACTGCTCACTATCAGCCCAGATGACGCCACAGGACAGGCAGGGTACAAGGAATGGAAAAATACCCTAGCACATGCGCAGACTATTTGTTTACCAGTTAGAACAGCGGATATCAGTGCCATCTTGTAATGGCGATTGCAAGGGCAGCTCCTCACATCTCCCCCTTTACTTTCATTTAAAAGGCAACAGGCCAGCCAGTACTGAGAGTGGAGATAGAGGTCAAATCCCCAGTGTGCAAAAATAGGGGCATTACACAAAACCTTCTCCTAGGCTCATCACCGGGAGGGGTCTTGGTCCACTCCTGTGTCGTTTTTTCCTGGGGGAAGGACACTTGGACACTCAACCTTCATACAAGATGACATGTCTCCCTAGAATAGGCTCATTTTATGCCGCAGAGCCTTTCTACTGCAGTGCTTAGCCGTGCAACTCTCTCGGGCTGCTGAAGCACACTCACTCTATCCCGTGCAATGAGACTAGCCTCGTGGGGTGCAAAAGCTGAATGGCCAGTGGCCTATTGCTTAAGTATAGATTACCAAATATCAGGGGAGGCACCGTGTTCTAATGCTGCAAGTGCTTGGGCTATCATCTTGTTCCTTTTTGTTTGGGCTTTAAGTTTACAGACCATTCAGAGCAAAAGCAACGCTCCACCACATAGGATCACGGCAAACAAGCCTACCCCCACCCACTCCTTAAAGTAGGAAAATGCAGAGGAAATCCAGGTGGAGAAGCCCTTCATCAGTGAAAGGTCGAGACGTATAGAATTCACTTGTAGAATAGCAACTCTCAATTCTCGAAGTGTTTGCTCAAATTCCATGGTCCAATTCTGTAACATATAAGGAGACAAAGTTTTTGACAAATGTGCTGCTCTTGTAGAATTTTCAAACTGAACAGAAGTAACACAAAGGCCAGGCATCTTGTATTCACAGCCCAATTGAGCCAACTGCCAAAGAATATCCACTTGCTCTAGGACTAGGTCGATGCGTTGATTTATTAACATCAACCCTCCTTGTATCTGTGAGTTGGCTGTGGCCTGTTTATCTAAGGCCGTTGTGACCATCATAGAAAGCTCGTTAATAGTTTGTATTTTTTGAACAGTAGTAGATAGAGCATGTGCCGAGGCCGTGATGGAGGCTGCAACCACCGCTGTGGCCACCAGTCCAACTATGATAGCAGAAATACCAAAATCTCTTTTCCCTCGAAACAAAGTCAAGCTATTAGGGGCATCTACAGGAACAGGAACAAATCTAGGCATGTGGGTAACCAAAGCAAAAGGATATTTCTTAGCATCCCAGCATAAGGCATAAAAACATTTTTCTTGTGAGCAATCTATATCTGATTCTGATTTAAGCTTTTGGTACTTACCACCCACAAAAACGGGGGCCATACACATACTGGGGTGGCAGTAAAATTTACCTCTTTCTGTTTCTTATATCTAACATTGGAGGTGGTCCATTTAAAAGAATTTGGACTCTGCTTATCAGACCGACAGGTCTTTAAGGTACTTTTCCAATCAAAGGTCAATTCTCCTTTCTCACTAGAACCTCCTCCAATCATTGCCATGGGGGAGAGATCAGTACAGCTTCCATTAACCCCACAAAGCAACCACTGATCAAAAGGGTAAGTATTAGTTTGGAGGGGGTCCATAGTACTAAAATCATATCCAGCAAAAGTATCATTATACTCTCTATTAATATATGGGGAAAAGGAAAAATATTTCTCCACTGCCCAAGTATATTTTTTAGCTTGGCAACCTGTCCAAAGTAACATTATATCTTCCATGTACCCTTCCTTGCAAAAGGGTGCCATTCTTGGCTTTGAAGGCGGCTTATTTCTAGATCTTCCACCTTTTCGGCTGGGCCACCATCCTCTTATAACTATGGTATCAGCCTTTATATCAGTCGTTATGCCCCAAGAGCTCTTTCTTAACCAGGTTGCTGATTGATAATGCAAGGATATACATTGGCTCTTATCTTGTAACGAGGAAATTAACATAAAGCACAGGCTTCCCTGTAGGAAGAAGGTTCTATTTTCTAGTAAACCTAAATCTGTTCATCTAAGGGTAAATAAGCAAGTCCCAGTTCTTTATGTGTAGTGAAAAAGCATGGAAATATTTGTGCATTATGCATAACTGGCATAGGAAGAGGGAAAGTTGACATAATTCTCCATCTTAACTCTCCAGATATACTAGGAACCAGAATGTCCAGCATGAGGAATATGATCCATCGATGTCTTGGGATCTTGTTCCTGTGACTCATTGTCCAAGAGCTGGATCCTTCGAGTGAGGCGCTCTGGAATCCAAAAGGGATTATCTTCCTCCTGTGGAAAAACACATATAGCTCCCCTGGATCTTATTAAAATAGGATCCGGGCCATACCATTTATTATCAAGGACATTCTTCCACTTGGCCATTTCATTGAGCGATTGAGGCCATTGTCTGTGCCTTTCAGCTGGTGATCCCCCAGCATTATCCAATTTTAAGAAATTAAAAGTAAATATTATAAGGGATAGAGCCATCTTTGGCGTCATAGCCTTTATTCCCCCTTTTTGTTTAATTAAATAGGACTTGAGAGTGCGATGGGCACGTTCTACAATGCCTTGTCCTTGAGGATTATAAGGAAGGCCAGTCAGATGAGTCACATTCATCTGATGGCAAAACTGTCATGAATGTTTTTGACTAACAAGAACAAAACATTTGTTTCTAGGGTGGCTATTCAGCCCAGTCATATATACTATTTAGATTTACAAAATAAACAGCTAAGACTTATCTGTTTAGTCTTTCTTGTCAGTGGCTAACTTCTGCTTAGGAATTTTTCCCTTGAATAGGAGCCAGGTAATGATGTATGTACTCTAATATGTTGAATATAAAAAGGGTGCTCACGCATCAAAATACAATCTTGTATTTTCATCAAAATTTTAGATACTGAACTGTTAGTCAGTTTTAATATAACATGAACAGTGACTAATTACACTTTCAATTGTTTCTCTTGAAGAGAGATTGTAACTAGAATGCTTGAAAATTTATTATATTCACTTGTGTATAATTTATTTATTTATTAATCAGAAATTAGAGAAAATCTTTATTTTGTCTTTGTAAATAACTATCTTATAAAACCCAAATAAATATAAGAATCATGAGTTTGTATCTTTTCAGGAGCTATCTGTAATCTTTATTAGTTAAAGCTTTATGTAAGCCTCTATAACACAAAAGCAAATCCTGGGGGTCATTTTCAGGCAACCCAGGACAAGTTCTTAACTGCCCAAAAACAATTTTCTTAAAGAAACAGTATTTTTTCTTATAAGTTGCATAAGCAATTGCAAGCTCTGAGATATAATATTGACTATTAATATACAACTTAAAGTTTGATTGTTTAACATTTTTAAACACCATCTTCAGCACACAATTTAATTATCTGTGCTGAAACAGGAGGAAACTCAAAAGAATAATCATGTGATCTAATTTACATATACTTTTCCCCCATAAAAGGGTTGTTTTTAAATACAGTAAATGGGATGTAAGCATGCATGAAGATACAAAAGCATGCATGAGCAATTTTTAACTTATCTTAGGATGAGTATCAATTTTATTTAAAATGATGGTATGTAATAGGTCAAATATCAATATTCTGCAATAACCAATTGCTTTTTGGAACAAGGAATTTTTAATTCTTAATTAGCACCACAGCAGCCTTATAATAGGATGTTAAAACTTTGAGGTGAAAAAAGATGATTTTACATAATGTTTATTCTTGTCAAAAAATAGCTGTAGACACATTTAATAAAAATAACTAGAATATGTAACTAATATTTGATTACCACCAATTACAAATGACACCAATAGATTACAGAAGTTTCTTCTACTTTCTGTTAAAGCCTTTTTGGTTCTCACCAGTTAATTGGAATCTCACTTGATAGCACCTAACAAAGGCTTAGTTTCTCTTGTGGCGAGTTTAAGGTGAGGTCTTAGCCAATTAACATATCCTGTAAGCTTTTGGAAATAAAATTTTGAAGTAAATTTGTACCAATTTTCCAGTATGACTGAAACCCTAATTATTAAAAAAGATATTGCCTCTGAATCTTATGAAGCAACAACTATTCCCCAGAACTTTAAACTTCCCTTTAGAGACATTAGCTAATAAAATACTTTTCACTTAGGAAACAATATATACTGAAATTTTAAACTTTTTGCTTTTTGTATTGAAGCCAATAATAAAAATTTCTTACATATTGTTAAGCTATGTTAGCCATACCTAGGGGCAAAAACCTTTAATGGTCACCAGTTCACTAGAAGTAAACTCTTTACAAATGGAAAAAATTAAACTTTTAAATCTATAATAATTTTATATAAAGTAGGCAAGTTATTTTGAAATGCCTTTATAAGTTTTATAGCCTGATTGACCTTTAATAAACTTTTGAATTTAAATTTTATTTAGAACAACATCTGGCTAGGTCTGTAATAAGGCTCTAAGAAGTGTCACACAATTCACGCTGAGGCTGCCCCCCTCTGAGCTCAGCCTTAACCCAAATGCAAACTTTTTTCAATCTGAACACTCTGCCAGAGTCTTGGCTCAAAGATTATCTCTATGTTGAAGTATCCTTAAAGATCTGTTTTCTTGTGTTTGTTTATATTGTTTAGAAAGATTCTAACCTTGAGTTCCCAATTTTAAGCTAACTTTCTGTTACAAGCAAAAGGCTGCCTTCTCCTTTAAGAGCTCCGTTTGTAATCAGCTCTCAGCAAGCTTTTTCAGCTGTACTTGGCTCCCAGCCACAGTGCAGCTAACTTATCAGCTTGTACTGTGTAATTTTGAAACTGCTTTTTAAACAAGTTTTAACCATTTATATTTTTCAACATGAAACACGGAAAAATAACCATTCAAACCACAAAACAAAAACAAACATGAATTGACAGACATATGGACAATTTCTTTTGGTGCACTAAAAACAGACAATAGACAGACAGGAAATAGAACTTGGTGTCTCAAAGGGACACAGATATTTTAACCAGAGCTAAGAAAATCTCCATAGTAGCCAGAGAGAAAAACAGGACGTCTCCCATTTTTCTTCTGTTCCCCAGGAGCGCTCTGAAATAGCTTATTTTCATTTCTCTCTCTCTCTCTCTCTTTTTTTAAAGATCCCAAACAGGGGACAACTGCTTTTCTAAAACTCATCCTCTCTCTCTCATGTTCAGATTCTAACTTCCTTATTTCCTTCTTCTGGGAATACTGCCAGAGAATGGAGAGGAGGTACAGTGACCCTGAGAGCTATCTTTAAGCCTTTAATGAAAGCTGCCTCTTTAGTCAAAGTCTTTGAGAGGAGGGTAAATTGACTTAATTTTAATTTTTATCCTTTGTATCTTTATAATTTATATTATCTTTTGTATCTTTATGTCTTATATTATCTTTTGTTTTTCTCTATTCTCCTTTTTCACTCCATGGTAGCATTAGCCCTTGCTTGCGTCTGGCAGAAATCTTGCCAGAATGCTTTCCATTCAAGATACATTCCCATATTTGGAGCCACAGCTTTTATCACCGTTGTCCAGTCCCCGGGAGTCATTGCCAAGGCTGCAAGCCTTTCGACCTGTGCCACAGTGAAATTAGCACTGACTCCATAGTTACAGACTGACTCGGCAAGCTCTTTAATCTGTATATACTCTACCGGAGCATGAACACGCCCACCCTCGGCTCCTTCAAAGACTGGAAATGCCTGTTGCATTTTTCTTTGTTCCTCTCTTGGAATGAACAAGTCTGCGCACTGCCTCTCTGCGCACTGCCTCTCTGTGCAGGGCTGACGCACTACGCAGGGCGGGGGCTCTGCATAGGGCAGAGGTGCACTATGACCTTGAAGCCGACTGCCCGGAGGCCGAGCAGCAAGCTGGCCTTCGCCAGCTGCTTTTGGCTTTTTTCTTGACTGATTAGCTGGCATTTTATCTGGTTGATACTTTTCTCTCTCATAACGAGCAGCTTCTTTCTCCTAGTCTGTTTCTTCAGAGGGGCTAAGTTCTTCTTCTGATTCTGAGCTGCTAAGAGCTAGCTCCTTAAACTCATCTAGCGGCGGGTATAGGCTCCCTCCTCTAGGGACCTCCTCTGATTGATCTTTTTTCTTTTGTTTTTTCTCCTCCTTTCTTCTTATTGCTCCCCGGGTATCTTTCCTCGACATTATCATCTCCTCAGGTTCAAGACCCGTGGAGAGGCCTGTATGCTTATTTGATGCACCATGTTTCCTCTTTGCTCCTACTCTCTCTCCCCACTCTACCTCTGATAGGCTTTCTTGAATTTCGTCCAGAATTTTCTGCCCTGCCTTAACTACTTGTTGACATTCCTCGTTCTTTAAGCACGATCTAATGAGCTTCCACAATGGCATGGTTCCTGCTTTAAGTTTGCCGTTCTCCTGTTCCCCAACTAAATCTCCCCTGAGTTTCTCCCAAGAGGGGATAGTTAAGGACCCTGAGCACGCAAACCACAGTGCTATGTGATCTATCTCTTTTACAAAGCCTTCTAGTGTCTTGGTGGAGACTTTCAAGCCACGCTGCCTCAGGACCAACCGTAAGGCGGTCACCACAGAGTGGGAGGCTCCCACGCTATCTTCTTGCCTTTTTTCTAACCTTGTCTGACCTCGACTGAACACTAGTTAGCAATTCCTCCTGTGGAAACTGTATGCAATCTAAATAAAAGAATGAGCCCTGTGAAAAGGAACAGAAAGGCTTCTAATGCTGGAGAAAGTTCAAGGTCATACCTTGTAGAGCTGTATTGTCCCGTAGTTCTGAATCTGCCCCGTGAAACGGGGGGTCTCCTATCAGTGCCTGGTGATGATATAGTTCCCGGGTTATCAGCGCCACTTCTTGTCCTTGTAATGTTTCGCCAGCAAAACACACTCGGACAACCAGATCCTTCTATGGCAAAGCTTTATTGCTTACTTATCAGGAAGACCCGAACCCGGAAAATGGTGCTGCTTAAATACCCCTCTGTGTGACGTGTCAGCTCCTGATTAACTGCTCACTATCAGCCCAGATGACGCCACGGGACAGGCAGGGCACAAGGAATGGAAAAATATCCTAGCACATGCGCAGACTATTTGTTTACCAGTTAGAACAGCGGATATCAGCGCCATCTTGTAATGGCGATTGCAAGGGCGGCTCCTCACATCCTTGTATTTGTTTTTTTCTGTTATTATCCTTTGAAGGGCTGGATTCATGGAAAGATAATATGTGAATTTGGTTTTGTCGTGGAATATTTTGGTTTCTCCATCTCTGGTAATTGAGAGTTTGGCTGGGTATAGTAGCCTGGGCTGGAATATGTGTTCTCTTACTTTCTGTATAACATCTGTCCAGGCTCTTCTGGCTTTCATAGTCTCTGGTGAAAAATCTGGTGTAATTCTGATAGGCTTGCCTTTATATGTTATTTGACCTTTTTCCCCTTACTGCTTTTAGTATTCTATCTTTATTTAGTGCATTTTTTGTTCTGATTATTATGTGTCTGGAGGAATTTCTTTTCTGGTCCAGTCTATTTGGAGTTCTGTAGGCTTCTTGTATGTTCATGGGCATCTCTTTCTTTAGATTTAGGAAGTTTTCTTCTATAATTTTGTTGAAGATATTTGCCGGTCCTTTGAGTTGAAAATCTTCATTCTCATCTATTCCTATTATCCGTAGGTTTGGTCTTCTCATTGTGTCCTGGATTTCCTGGATGTTTTGAGTTAGGATCATTTTGCATTTTCCGTTTTCTTTGATTGTTGTGCCGATGTTCTCTATGGAATCTTCTGCACCTGAGATTCTCTCTTCCATCTCTTGTATTCTGTTGCTGATGCTCACATCTATGTTTCCAGATTTTTTTCCTAGGTTTTCTATCTCCAGCGTTGCCTCACTTTGGGTTTTCTTCATTGTGTCTACTTCCCTTTTTAGCTCTTGGATAGTTTTATTCAATTCCATCACCGGTTTGGTTGTGTTTTCCTGCAATTCTTTAAGGGATTTTTGTGCTTCCTCTTTAATGTCTTCTATCTGTTTAGCAGTGTTCTCCTGTATTTCTTTAAGTGAGTTATTAAAGTCCTTCTTGATGTCCTCTACCATCATCATGAGATATGCTTTTAAATCTGGGTCTAGCTTTTCCGGGTGTGTTGGGGTGCCCTGGACTGGGCGAAGTGGGAGTGCTGTGTTCTGATGATGGTGAGTGGTCTTTGTTTTTGTTAGTAAGATTCTTACATTTACCTTTCGCCATCTGGTAATCTCTGCAGTTAGTTGTTATAGTTGTCTCTGGTTAGAGATTGTTCCTCTGGAGATTCTGTTAGCCTCTATCAGCAGACCTGGGAGACTAGATCTCTCCTCTGAGTTTCAGTGTTCAGTGCACTCTCTGCAGGCAAGCTCTCCTCTTACAGGGAAGGTGCACAGATATCTGATGTTTGGACCTCCCTCCTGGCCGAAGATGAAGGCCCAAAACTGGACCTTTCCCAGATTCTGTGTTGCTTTGGCCTGTCACAGAAGCTGTTAGCTTCTGTAGTCCACATTCTCACCTGTGCAGACTACATTCGGTGGAGTCTCAGAACCAAAATGTATTCTGCTGATCCTGAGGCAAAAGCCTCCCGGGCTGAGCAGACACCTCTCCTCTGGCCGGGAAGGTGGTCGGATGTCTGGAGTCCGAAAAGGGTGCTGCCTCAGAAGCTCTGTGACTCCTGCCTCTCCCAGAAGCTGTTAGCTTCTGTAGTGCACACTCTCACCTGTGCAGACTACTTTCGGTGGAGTCATGGAACCAAGATGGCTCCCACTGATCCTGAGGCAAAATCCTCCTGGGCCGGGCAGACACCTGTCCTCTGGCTAGGAAGGTGGCCGGATGTCTCTTGATGCATTTCTTGACTATGGACAATTGTCTATATAGAATTGCCCATCCCAATGCAATGTCAACCCTATATGATATAAGTATTGAGATGTTGCTGACTCAGTCTAGCCCGTATCCTTTTTGCATCTCCTGTAATCAACAGCCTTCAAAAGATGAAATTTATAGTGCTAACATTAATGCTGCATGTTGCTTATTATGCAGGATATCGTAATTTCTTCTGTTTTCTGTGGGGTTTCACCAAAGACAGTCTTCCTAAGTTGGACCCCCTAACCCCTCTCCCCCCCATGTTCAAGCCCCTCATTCAGGCACCACCTGTAGCTGTCCAGTAGCCACAGAGAACTGGGTATACCTGAAAGGGATGCTGGGACTGAAATAGGATGGCCAGGCGAGATAAAAATGCAGCCAACACAAAGTTTCTCTAATCAAGGCTCAAAGTTTAATTTTCAGCTCTGTGTTTACA
The DNA here is from genome assembly GCF_000001635.26 of Mus musculus. Taxonomy (NCBI): domain Eukaryota; kingdom Metazoa; phylum Chordata; class Mammalia; order Rodentia; family Muridae; genus Mus; species Mus musculus. The sequence goes on from NC_000068.7 coordinate 36,367,733, forward strand.
CAGGGGAAACCCAAAGACACATCCTTTGCTTCAGCTGGGTTCTGTTGCTTTGTTTCAGCTGGACTCTGTTGCAAGACAAGCTCAGCAGGTGGTCAGCTCCTCAAGGTTCCAGAGGAAGTGCAAATGTGGCAAGGCCAGGCTCTGACTCCAGCCAGGTTGTAAAATTGTCAGAGGTTTGTTTAGTCTATTGAAGGATGGGGTAAGGGCACAAAGAACTATACAAAGAATCAGCAAAACCAGGAGCTGGTTCTTTTAGAAAATCAGTAAGATAGATAAATCCATAGCCAGACTAACCAGAGTGCACAGAGTCATATTCATATTAACAAAATCAGAAATGAAAAGGGAAACATAACAACAGAAACTGAGGAAATAAAAAAAATCAGATCCTACAACAAAAGCCTATACTCAACAAAACTGGAAAATCTAGATGAAATGGACAGTTTTCTGGACAGATACCAGGTGTCAAAGTTAAATCAGGATCAGATAGACCATCTTAAACAGTCCTGTAACTCCTAAAGAAATAGCTGTAGTCATTAAAAGTCTCCCCCTCCCCCCCAAAAAAACCAGGACCAGACAGTTTTAGTACAGAGTTCTATCAGATCTTCAAAGAAGACCAAATACCAATACTCTTCAAAATATTCTACAAAATAGTAACAGAAGGAACAGTACCAAATTTGTTCTATGAAGCCATAATTACTCTTATACTTAAACTGCACAAAGACCCAACAAAGAAAGAGAACTTCAGACCAATTTCCCTTATGAATATCGATGCAAAAATTATCAATAAAATTTTCTTAAACCAAATCCAAGAACACATTAAAAAAATCATCAGTGATGATCAAATAGGTTTCATTCCAGGGATTCAGGGATGGTTCAATATAGGCAAATCCATCAATGTAATCCACTATATAAACAAACTCAAAGAAAAAAACCCACATGATAATTTCATTAGATGCTGAAAAAACATTTGACAAAAATCCAATACCCCTACATGATAAAAGTTTTGTAAAGATCAGGAATTCAAGCCTAACGTACACCTAAACATAGTTTGCAGTATACAGGAAAACCAATGGCCAACATCAAACTAAATGGAGAAAAACTCGAAGGAATCCCACTAAAATCAGGGACTTGACATAGCTGCCCACTCTTCTGCCACTTGAAGTCCTAGCCAGAGCAATTAGACAACAATAGGAAGTCAAGGGATACAAATTGGAAAGGAAGAAGTGAAAATATCAACATTTGCAGATAATATGATAGTATAATTAAGTGACCCCCAAAATTCCACCATAGAACTCCTAAACCTAATAAACAACTTCAGCAAAGTGGATGGATATAACATTAATTCAAGCAAATCAGTAGCCTTCCTCTATTCAAAGGATAAACAGGTTGAGAAAGAAATTAGAGAAACAACACCATTCACAATAGTCACAAATAATATAAAATACCTTAGTGTAACTCTAACCAATCAACGAAAAGATCTGTATGATAAGAACTTCAAGTCTCTGAAGAAAGAAATTAAAGAAGATATCAAAAGCTGGAAGGATCTCCCATGTTCCTGGATTGGCAGGATTAATACATTAAAAATGAACATCTTGCTGAAAGCAATCTACAGGTTCAATGCAATCCCCATCAAAATTCCAACTCAATTTTCATAGAGTTATAAAGAACAACTTGCAAATTCACCTGGAATAACAAAAATCCCGGGATTGTGAAAACTATTCTCAGCAGTAAAAGAACTTCTTGAGGAAATCACCATCACTGACCTCAAGCTGTATTACAGAGTTATAGTGATATAAAGTGTATGGTATTGGTACAGAGATGGCCAGATAGATCAATGGAATAGAATTGAAGAGCCAAAAATAAATCCACATACCTATGGTCACTTGATCTTTGACAAAGGAGCTAAAACCATCCAGTGGAAAAAGACAGCATTTTCAACAAATGGTTCTGGTTCAACTAGTGGTCAGCTTGTTGAAGAATGCAAATAGATCTATTCTTATTTCCTTGTACAAACCTAAAGTTCATGTGGATCAAGGACCTCCACATAAAACCAAAACTGAAACTAATAGAAGAGAAAGTGGGGAAGAGCCTTGAACACATGGGCACAGAGGAAAATTTCCTGTACAGAACACCAATAGCTTATGCTCTAAGATCAACATTAGAAAAAAAAATGGGACCTCATCAAATTGCAAAGCTTCAGTAAGGCAAAGGACACTGTCAATAAGACAAAACAGCAACCAACAGGTTGGGAAAAGTTCTTCATCAATTCTGTATCTGATAGAGTGCTAATATCTAATATATACAAAGAACTCAAGAAGTTAGACTCCAGAGAATCAAATCACCCTTTTAAACACGGGGTACAGAGCGAAACAACATTCTCCAGTGAGGAATACTGAATGGCTGAGAAGTACATAAAGAAATGATCAACATCTTTAGTCATCAGGGAAATGCAAATCAAAACAACCCTGAGTTTCCACCTTGCCCCAGTCAGAATGGCTAAGATCAAAAACTCAGGTGACAGCAGATGCTAGCAAGGATGTAGAGAAAGAAAAATACTTCTCCATTTTTGGTGGGAGTGCAAGCTGATAAAACTACTCTGAAAATCTATCTGGAGCTTCCTCTGAAAATTGGACGTAGTATTACATGAGGACCCAGCTCTACCACTCCTTGGCATGTACTCAAAAGTTACTCCAACATATTACAAGGACACATGCTCCACTATGTTCACAGCAGCCTTATTTATAATATCCAGAAGCTGAAAAGAAATCAGATGGCCTTCAACAGAGGAATGGATACTGAAAATGTGGCACATTCATACAATGGAGTACTTCTCTGCTATTAAAAACAATGAATTCATGAAATTCTTAGGCAAACGGATGGACTAGAATTTTTTTTTTTTTGAGACAGAGTTTCTCTGCACAGCCCTGGCTGTCCTGGAACTCACTTTGTAGACCAGGCTGGCCTTGAACTCAGAAATCCGCCTGCCTCTGCCTCCTAAGTGCTGGGATTAAAGGCGTGCACCACCGGGCGTGGTGGACTAGAAAATATTATCCTGAGTGAGGTCACCCAATCACAAACGAACACACATGGTATGTACTCACTTATAAGTGGATGTTAGCCTAAAAGTTCAGAATACCTAATATTCACAGACCACATGAAGCTCAAGAAGGAAGACCAACATATGGATGCCTCAGTCCTTCTTAGAAGGGGGAACAAAATACTCACGGGAGGAAACACAGAGACAAACTGTGGAGCAGAGACTGAAGGAAAGGCCATCCAGAGACTGCCCCACCTGGGCATCCATCCCATATACAGACACTAAACTCAGATATTATTGAGCATGGCACAGAATGCTTCCTGACAGGAGCCTGTTATAGCTGTCTCCTGAGAGGCTCTGACGGAGCCTGACAAATACAGAGGAGGATGCATGCAGTCAACCATTGCACTTAGCACATGATCCCTAATGGGGGAATTAGAGCAAGGAATGAAAGAGCTAAAGAGTTTTTTTTTTTTTAACTCCTCAGGAAGAACAACAATATCAACCAATCAGACCCCACAGAGCTCCCAGGGACTAAACCACCAACCAAAGAGTACACATGAAGTGTCCTTATGCTCCAGTTGCATATGTATCAGAGGATGGCATTGTCTGGCATCAATAGGGGATTAGCTCTTGGTCCTGTGAAGGCTTGATTCCCCCATGTTGGGAAATGCCAGGACATACCAACCCACTCCCACCTCACTGTCCTCATAGAAGCAGGGGAACAGTGGTTGGGATAGGGGGTTTCTGGGTGGAAACTGGGAAAGGGCATAACATTTGAAATGTAAATAAAGAAAATAGCCAATAATAAAAAGGAAAAAAGAGAGAGTTTCAATCATCTTCATAAAGCTTTTTTTTTCCCTTGTGCTTCTGTTTTGTTGGAATATCCAGGGCTTGTTTGCTGTTACATTACTATGTAGGTAGGATCTAGAGGTGACTTTACCCATTAGCAGTGGTTTTGTTGGTTCTTACACTGATTTCTAGACACTTGGAATTGGGTAAGTAAATTTGTACGTACTGAATTCTGAGTTTTGCTTAGTTGCCTGGGTGTTTTATACCTTGGTTTCTCTTGCCTTTCTGGTCTTCTGGTCTGTGAGCCTGGGATTCTGTGTGGACTTTGGTAGAACAGGGAGTCTACATCCCAGTTGTATGCTGGGGAAAGGAAACTAGGAGGGCACAGGTACTGGGATGATGTTGAGGGACCCCAAGACAGTGAGGGAGTGATGCTCCAGCAAGGAGCATACCTAGACTTCTAATCTGCTTGGCCTCTGGCACAGTAGGTAGTCTCTGCCCCAGTTGGTTGTTGGGACATTTCAAATAGGTGTGGGATGGGGTTTTTTGCTGTGTGTGTGGGGTGCTAAAATAGACAGTAGGGAGTTGTCAGGCAGGCACTCTACCTTTACTTCTAAAAGTGTGCAAACCCTCTAGGAGTGCTAGGGGCCTCTGCCCCAGGATAGTCTCTGGTATAGCAGGGCGTGTTCACACAGCTGGGACCTAGGCTATGGCAACTAGAAGGGTGGGAAATTGGAGCTAGGGTGGGCAGAACAAGGAATGCAGGAGGCATACCTGGATTTGTCCCAGTGTGTCCTGTTTCTTGGAGTGTGAGGGGAGTCTATGCCTCTGTTGAGGGCTGAGGAACAGCGAGTAGGAGGGCAAGCATATTGGTTAGGGTTTCCATTGCTGTGAAGACAGCATGATTAAGGCAACTCTGATAAAGGACAACATTTAAGTGGGGCTGGTTTAAAGGTTCAGAAGTTCAGTTCAGTATCATCAAGGCAGGAAGGAGCATACCAGCTCCAAGCAAGACTAAGGAGGACCTGAGAGTTCTGCATCTATGACTGCAGCCAGGAGAAAACTGACTTCCACATTGTGCAGAGCTTAAAAGCCAACCCTCAGAGTAACAGACTTCCTCCAACAAGGCCAGGACTCCTAAAAGTACCACTGCCTATGGGCCCACCATATTCTAATCACCACAGCAAGGGACTGGGCATGGGAGCACTGAAATAATGAGAGAGGAGAAGTTTGGAGGGCAGAATACCTACCTGGGCTTCTTCCAGTCTGTGAGGCCTATAGTAGAGCTGGGAATCTCTGGTCATATTTTTTATACGTAAGCAGATATTTACATTGCTTAATTTTCATGCACTGTCAGAACAATATGCCACAAAGTGGCTTAATGGGTATTACATTTTCTTACTGCTGTGGAAGCTAGAAGTTCAAAAATCAAAGGTTTGACAAAGATTTTTCTCTGTTACCTCCTGGTGGTGCAATCCTATAAGTAACTCAATTTGATAGATGGCAGAGGCATTCTGGTATCTCTTTTAAGAGAAACACTAAACTCTTAAACATTGTTGTTAATATTCATTAGTTTATTAGAAGCATCATTTTCAAATAGAACTACAGTAGTTGTTAGGGCTTCAACAGGCTTCAGTACAAGATAATAATACATAAATACAAAAATATTTTTATGTTTCCCATCTGATTTACAAAGGACAAAATGATGGGGACTTTTGTTATGATTGCTATCATTGTTTCTCAAGGGTGAAGAAACTCTCATGCTTGCTTCAAAATGATTCTTTCCCTAAGAGAGTCAATGCAACATAACAATTTTATCCTGCATGCCTCTAATTTGTATCTGGGGACAGGTATTGCACCTTAGGGTCTGTACATGTTTTTCAAAGTTTGGGTGCACATAGACTTCCCAGGAGACATGGACAAAGTATATGTTTGTATATCTATCATATCTGATTTTGAACTGACTAGTCTTTTGATTGTTGCAATGTATGTATAAATGCTTCATATGATCCAGATCTTTCTTGAGAGAAATGGAAGAATTTTCCCATGCTTCTTAGCTAAAGGTATCTGTGTTCACTATATAAATTAGCCTGTCAGATTAAGTATAGACTGTATACAATTCTGTATCACTGCATATGCTTGGGTCTTTCTGTGTCTTTCTTTCTTTCTTTCTTTCTTTCTTTCTTTCTTTCTTTCTTTCTTTCTTTCTTTCTTTCTTTCTTCCTTCCTTTCTTTCTTTCTTTCTTTTTTTTGTGTATTGCTAATACCTTTAAAATATTTATTTTATCTTAGGAAAGTGGTTTTTTTTCCCCCTTTCGTTTGTATTCTTTTTTTAATTAATTTTTTATTAGGTATTTTCCTCATTTACATTTCCAATGCTATCCCAAAAGTCCCCCATACCCACCCCCCACTCCCCTACCCACTCACTTCCCCTTTTTGGCCCTGGCGTTCCCCTGTACTGGGGCATATAAAGTTTGCAAGTCCAATGGGCCTCTTTTTCCAGTGATGGCCGACTAGGCCATCCTTTGATACATATGCAGCTAGAGACAAGAGCTCCTGGGTACTGGTTAGTTCATATTGTTGTTCCACCTATAGGGTTGCAGTTCCCTTTAGCTCCTTGGGTACTTTCTCTAGCTCCTCCATTGGGGGCCATGTGATCCATCCAATAGCTGACTGTGAGCATCCACTTCTGTGTTTGCTAGGCCCCAGCATAGTCTCACAAGAGACAGCTATATCTGGGTCCTTTCAGCAAAATCTTGCTAGTGTATGCAATGGTGTCAGCATTTGGAAGCTGATTATGGGATGGATCCCTGGATATGGCAGTCTTTAGATGGTCCATTCTTTCATCACAGCTCCAAACTTTGTCTCTGTAACTCCTTCCATGGGTGTTTTGTTCCCAATTCTAAGAAGGGGCAAAGTGTCCACACTTTGGTCTTCGTTCTTCTTGAGTTTCATGCGTTTAGTAAATTGTATCTTATATCTTGGGTATCTTAAGTTTCTGGGCTAATATCCACTTATCAGTGATTACATATTGTGTGAGTTCCTTTGTAATTGGGTTACCTCACTCAGGATGATGCCCTCCAGGTCCATCCATTTGCCTAGGAATTTCATAAATTCATTCTTTTTAATAGCTGAGTAATATTTCTGTGTCTTTCTGTCTGCCTCTCTCTCTCTTTCTTGCTCTCTTTTTATTTCTGCGAGTCTTTCTCATTGTCTCTCTGGTCAGTATGCATTTCAAATTGCAAGGATCACACCATCAAATAACAAAGAGTTCTTTATAGAGCAATTTACCTTGCACTGAGAACCTTTGGGATAAAATGGCACTTCCTTCCTCAAAAACCTCTCCACAGAATTATTAAATTTATCCATTTTTGACTGAAAGAAAAATCACATTCTTTGCTAAGATTTAATGTCAACACATAATTTTGTTGTATTTTCTTATAACTTCTTCCCAAATCTCTGTGACATTTGCCATAATATCCCCTGGTGTTCATATGCCAGCTCGTATCATTGGCTTCTCCAATCTACTTTCTACCTGGCAGCCAGCCATCTATTTGCTATTTTTTGCTACTTTATTTTTCCTGAGTATAACTGTTCTTGAACAAATGGAAACTTTTCCTCCGCAGCAAATTAGACAAGACATTTGTCTGCTGCTCTTATATTTTCCAACCTTTACATTTCTGTGATTGGCTGTTATCTTGAGTTTTCCTTGTTTCTCAAAGCATTGTGCTTCCAAATTCTTGCACAGAGACCTGTTTTTACAATCTTTCTTTGTAGCTTCTTCCACTAAGGAATCTTCAGAGAACATATATCAGCTTCTTCATCACTTTGGCCTACTGTGATCTGATATTTTCTCAAATCATGGCTGTCTAATTCTCTAAAGTCATTTCTCAATTATCACATATACTGTATAAAATACTATAAGAATAATATTGTTTATTGCTCAAAATAGCACAGTATTAGAAACCATCTACCTGTTGGACAGGTTGGTAATTAAAATTTTCATGGTGATAAAGTAATTATTATTGGCACACAATTGAGTAAGAAAGGAATCATAATTAATTTCAAACAATGTCACGTTAACTGGCTTTTCTACAGAGTGAGATTGATGATATGTAAGAATTTTAAAGATGGTATTGACCAAGTTGGAAGATTTCACTGATTAACTGTAGTTAAGGCTTGGAAAGGGTGAAGAGGCAAATGGTAAGATTTTTGCCAATTACATAGACAAACTGGCCACTAACAAGTCTTCAAATAGACTGTAACCACAGAGTTCTCTCAACAGCCATGATATCTACTTTAATTTTATCATGCTCCTTTTCCTATCATTTAGTAATTGCTAACTTGTATAGGGAATAATTACAGAAAAGAGAGAGAATGTAAGATTACCAAAAGAAAAAAAACGTAAGAAATTCATACAAAAATAGTCTTTGGCTTAAAAACACAGGTTAAAAATAAAACAGGTGAAATTTGCTTTTGCTAGGAAGACCCAAGGAATTGCCTTTTCTAGTTGTGGCAGGAAAGTCAAGTATTTCCAGGTGTTCTGTGTACTTGAATGCAATGCTTAGGTTTGTGCTGAGGATGCTAACATGGAATCAGGGTCATTGGATGCAGCCTAGGAAGAGTAATGGAAGAGCGTCCACAATGAGGAGAAGCTGTTACTATGAGAAGAACTCATAGCTACTTTACTGCTATTGGTACCCTGTAATGTTGGCACAGACTTAATGGACTTAAAGGATGGAACATCTGCACATGCTACTTTTACTAATTTCCCCCAGATCCTAATATTTTATTGATCCAAAGAAGCTCTGTGGTTTACAATACTTGGATTTAATTTGTAGAAAGCCTTAGGCAAGTGAATTCAAGGAAGTGTAAACAGATTAAAATCATCCTGATTTCTCAATTTGCCGGTAAAAATTTACATGCTAATTCCTTAATTTAAAATTGTCTTAGAGAAATCCAGGCAAGTGGATGGAACTGAGTCTGATTTGATAATTGTTCTGAATTTCCTTGTTTCCTGTAAAAGACATTTATGTCTCCTTTGAAAATATCACTAGCTCATGATGAAAGTCTTCCTATTTGGATTAAAACACCCAAACTAATTTTACTTTTAATACTGGTGATTCATAAAATGTTCCCACAGTATATTAGTCAAAATCACTTCTATTTCTTTCCGTTTCTACTTTCACTCACAGCAGAAGACTAAGAGCTTGAGGATGGATAATGAGAGCACTGTGTCTGAGTTCATCCTTCTGGGGCTCCCCATTCGAGCAGAGGATCAAGCTGTGTACTCTGCCTTGTTCCTGGTTCTGTACCTGACAACTGTGCTGGGGAACCTGCTCATCATCCTGCTCATCAGGCTGGACTCTCACCTCCACACCCCCATGTACTTCTTTCTCAGCCACTTGGCCTTCACTGATATCTCTTTCTCATCAGTCACAGCTCCAAAGATGCTCGTGAATATGCTGACACACAGTCAGTCCATCTCATATGCTGGGTGTATTTCCCAGGAGTATTTTTTCACAGTTTTTGCAGGCATTGATAGCTTTCTTCTGACTTCCATGGCATATGACAGGTATGTGGCCATCTGCCATCCTCTGCACTATATCACCATCATGAACCAGAACCTCTGTGTCCTTCTAGTAGTTGTGTCCTGGGCCTTATCTTCTGCAAATTGCCTTGTGCACACCCTTCTCTTGGCTTGCCTATCTCACTTTAGAAACAATACCATTCCCCATTATTTCTGTGACCTCTCTACCTTGCTGAAGCTGTCCAGCTCAGACACCACCATCAATCAACTGGTCATCCTTGTTTTAGGTAATGTGGTCATTAGCCTGCCATTTATATGTATTCTTGTCTCTTATGGCCGCATTGGAGTAACCATTATGAAAGCTCCCTCCATCAAGGGAATCTGCAAAGCCTTGTCCACATGTGGCTCTCACCTCTGTGTGGTTTCCTTGTACTTTGGGTCCATCATTGGACTGTATTGTGTCCCCTCATCTAATAACATTAATGAGAATAATGCCATTGTGTCTGTGATGTACACTATGGTCACACCCATGTTGAATCCCTTTATTTATAGTTTGAGGAATCGGGATATTAAAAGAGCACTGAAAAATATCCTCAGCAGAAAATAATGATGCATCTTCTGCTTCCCATTTGTTGCCTAGGACTCTTCCTTGACTGGCACATATAAATATCTTCTCTCTGAATGGCCATCTTAAAGATATTTTAATCTGAACTTCTCTCATATATCTTGGATGTTACACTTACTTCTTTTCTTGATCTTGATAATTTCAGGAAACAGGTCTCCAACTCATATTCACATAAGTCCTTTCTGTATTTCTCTTTGCACATGATATCTTTCTCAAACAGTTTTAAAATTTAAAATTTAAAATGTAACACTCTTGTTTTCATTTGGATAGCTTGTAACTTTTGGGGCAAATTCTTTTTTTCCTTTTCTATCTCATAGAAAATTCTTTAGATAGAATTAGTTCCATTTGAAAAATTTGTTGACAGGCAATGTTTCTCTATGTAGACCTAGATATTCTAGAATTTGCTATATAGACCAGTTTTGCCTTGATCCAGTTGAGATCAGCCTACCTCTGCCTCCTGAGTGCTGAGAATATTGGCATGAACCACTATGCAGAGTTTGATCATATTTTTTGCATCCAATCCAGTAATATCTTGAATTTTCAGCTGATAGTAAGCTTAAATAGATACTGTATCTCAGACACACCACCAATGAACTGGTTATGGTTACTGCAGGGTGGGGTTCATTAACCTCACATTGATGTCTTTTGGCTTCTTATGTACAGATTGCAGTCACCATTCTGAGACCTCATTCCAGCCATGCATGGAATTTTTCAGCCTCTTGTTTGTAATACACTTTTCATTTTCATTGAGACATGAAGATACACATTTTTATAAGAAGAGATGTTCTGATACATATATGTGTTGTATAATGTGTGTTACATAATGAATGGGACTATCTCCTAAATGTTTGACATATTTTGTGGTATAAGCACTCAGAGTCCATTCCCGTACTACTTGTATATTGCACTCCATCATCATCACCCCTTGTCCCTCTCCTGTGAAGTCAACACTATAGTTCTCTCCTTAGGTCAAGTTTCAGGTACACTACCAGTTTTTCCTTCTTTCCACATAGTTTGCTCATCATTTTGTAATTTGGTTTTCATTGTTCAATTTTTTTGCACTATATTTTTAAATCGATAGATATTATCTATGCAGTTACTTTCTATTTTCTTCCAAACTCAGTGGTCCATTGATATAAGGTAGACAATATGGGTACAGGTTCTAGGTGGTGAAAAGGGCTGTGCAAACTTCTTTGTTTAAGGAGATCAAGTTTATGTAAAGTATAAAAGTGGGAAGAAATATTTTAGAATGACCTTCTATATGGTGCTGTAATTATGTGGCATCAGTCTGTTCTTTATAGGGGTTGGCTGCCGAAATGTATGGGCTGGAAGAAATAATGTAAGTACAATATTTGTATGAAAATCTGAAACAGTTATACTAGAAAATCTAATCCAACTATACTGTGTTCTAAAATGATATGGGTTCCATATTTAATTGCATAAATATATTGTCCCCTATTTCCATCTGAAATGTTGAACCTGTGACTTTTTTTACTTGGAAAACTTCCATGACAAACATATTAAGCTTCATTAATGGTAGCCAATTACTCTGAGATATTTTTTATATCTAGTGATTATTATGAAGAAAGAGATTCAAGTAGAGATATCTTAGTGTTCTTCTGCTACACTAGCAATTTTAATAGATGTGCTTCTCAGACTATTATATGTGAAGTTGAGTCCTTAGACTAGTGTACCACTTGGACATTTCTGAATTTTGAGCCATTATCTTGTCATTGAAATGTGAATTTATACTTATAAAAACTGAGATAACTTCTAAGAAAAATAATATAATCACAGCAATCACAATTAAAATATATGTGCATGTAATTTTGCACCATAAAGTTTATACTATATATTATATATCATATATATTCATTTATGTGGCATTTTTATGAATCCTATTAAAATATTAATTTAAAAAGCACTAGTTTATCTGGGTCCTTTCAGCAAAATCTTGCTAGTGTATGCAATGGAGTCATCATTTGGATGCTGATTATGGGATGGATCCCTGGATATGGCAGTCTTTAGATGGTCCATCCTTTCTTCACAGCTCCAAATTTTATCTCTGTAACTCTTTCCATGGGTGTTTTGTTCCCAATTATAAGAAGGGGCACAGTGTCCACACTTTGGTCTTCATTCTTCTTGAGTTTCATGCGTTTAACAAATTGTATCTTATATCTTGGGTATCCTAAGTTTTTGGGCTAATATCCACTTATCAGTGAGTTCATATTGTGTGAATTCCTTTGTGATTGTGTTACCTCACTCAGGATGATGCTCTCCAGGTCCATCCATTTGCCGAGGAATTTCATAAATTCATTCCTTTTAATAGCTGAGTAGTACTCCATTGTGTAAATGTACCACATTTTCTGTATCCATTCCTCTGTTGAGGGGCATCTGGGTTCTTTCCAGCTTCTGGCTATTATAAATAAGGCTGCTAGGAACATAGTGGAGCATGTGTCCTTCTTACTGGTTGGAACATCTTCTGGATATATGCCCAGGAGCTGTCTCTTGTGAGACAATGCTGGGGCCTAGCAAACACAGAAGTGGATGCTCACAGTCAGCTATTGGATGGATCACAGGGCCCCCAATGGAGGAGCTAGAGAAAGTACCCAAGGAGCTAAAGGGATCTGCAACCCTATAGGTGGAACAACATTATGAACTAACCAGTACCCCAGAGCTCTTGACTCTAGCTGCATATGTATCAAAAGATGGCCTAGTCGGCCATCACTGGAAAGAGAGGCCCATTGGACTTGCAAACTTTATATGCCCCAGTACAGGGGAACGCCAGGGCCAAAAAGTGGGAGTGGGAGTGTGGGGCGTGGGGGAGTGTATTGGGGACTTTTTGGATAGCATTGGAAATGTAAATGAGGAAAATACCTAATAAAAATTAATTCTAAAAAAAAAAAGCACTAGTTTAAATGATAGAAACCAATAATATAAGTGTTAAAGTTCCTTTGGTCCCTTGTCAGTTATGCTTTCTTTACCCTTAAAGATAATGTCTTAACTATTATTTCTTTACTAGTATATAGTAATTATATGAAATGATTTTTTTGTTTATTTGTTTTTGAGTCAGGGTTTTACCAAGTGGCCTTGGACACAGGTGTGGAAATCCATGAACACCATAGCCACTGAGAATAGGCTGAATCTATTTCATAGAGAACCTGTGGATCATGTAGTTCATGTAGACCAGACTAGTTTTTAGTTCATCGAGATCTGCTTGCCTCTGTCTCCTGAGTGCTGGGATTAAAGACATCCACCATCATGCCTGTCTCAAAGTGATGAGTTTTTTTTTTTTTTTTTCGAGACAGGGTTTCTCTGTATAGCTCTGGCTGTCCTGGACCTCACTCTGTAGACCAGGCTGGCCTCGAACTCAGAAATCCGCCTGCCTCTGCCTCCCAAGTGCTGGGATTAAAGGCGTGCACCACCACGCCCGGCCTCAAAGTGATGAGTTTTAAGTTATCTTTGTAATGTATATAATGTGGTTTAAGGATAGTGACCTCCTGTATTACACTGGCTTCCATTTACTCACCACACTCTTGAATATCCTTTTTCCTTTCATGCCTTCCCCACCCCCCATTTCTCAAAGTTCTATATGAGAGAAAATTTGTGAAGCTTGTATTTGGAAGTCTGGGCCATCTAACACAATAATCACCAATTCAACCCATTTCCTATTGTCCCTACCAGCGGGACAGTCAAATAGGGTCTGAGGAACCCACCTGTGGAGAGAATGGGGTCAAGAAACACAAAGAATGGGTAGCAAGTCTGATTTATCAAGCTGACAAATTTTATTTTTCCCAAGCATGTTTTATACACATAGAAGCAAGATTTAGGAAGGGGGATGATGCAGAATCATTTTGTTTCTGGGGAAACCACCTGCTCCCAAAAGCAGGATATTGGCTAGGTAGAAAGTTCAGCAGGAGGAACAAAACAGTGTGGGTTGCTAGGTACCTGTTCATAAGATCTATAGCTATTTGTTCTTAACTGGGAGTAGTAATTTCCTACAGAGGCCTCAACTTTTCCCACAGAAATCTCAACTAAACTAGTACTTTTCCACTAAGGCCAAGACTTTGTAAGTAATCACTTATGGCTGACAAGGCAGTTAAAATTCCTATAAGTGACATCATTTCATTTTTTAAAAATGGATTTTTAAATTTATATTTCAAATGTTTTCTCCTTTCTAGGTCTCCCCTTCAAAAGCCCCCTATCTATACCCCCTTCTCTGCCTTTATGAGAGTGTTCCCCCACCTACCCACTAATGCCCTTCTTCCTGCCTTGGCATTCCCCTACACTGGGACATCAAACACCCTCAGGCCCAAGGACCTCTCCTCCCACTGATAGAACAAGGCCACCCTCTGCCACATATGTGGCTGGAGCCATGGGTCTCTCCATGTGTATTCTTTGGTTGGTATTCCAGTCCTTGGGAGTTCCTTGGGGGGGGGTGTCTGGCCAGTTGATGTTGTTCTTACCTCCATGAGATTGCAAATACCCTCAGCTCCTTCAGTCCCTTCTCCCACTCCTCCATCAGGGACCCAGTGCTCAGTCCAATGGTTGGCTGCAAGCCTCTGTATTTCTCTGGCAGAGCCTCTCAGGAGACTCTTCTCATATCAGGCTCTCTCATCAGCAAGCACTTCCTAGCACCCACAATCGTGTCCAGGGTTTGGTGACTGGATATGGGATGGCTAATATCCACTTAACAGTGTGTGCATACTGTGTGTGTTCTTTTGTGACTGAGTTACCCCACTCAGGATGATATTTTCATGTTCCATCCATTTGCTTGTGAATTTCATGAAGTCATTGTTTTTAATAGTTTTTCATTCTTTATTAATGCAAATTTGATTATTTTCTCTTTTATTAAACAATGTTTTGAATTTATTGTTTGAACATTTTATACATGTTTGCATGTACTTTGATCATACCAACTTCCCATTACCTACCTCCAGTACCTCTAGTGAAGAAGGGAATGTCTCTATCACAGAGTCCCATTAATACTGCTCATGTGCACAAGGGTGTAGGACCTTCTACTGTGACATGTATAATTTATCAGTGGTAAGACTTGCAAAGAAAAATAACCCTTCCTTATTAGCTATCACCTGCCTATAGATACTGTGATAGGGGTGGGACCTCTGGTACCCCTCCCTTATCTATACTGGGATTCTAAGTAGATTGGTCTTATATAAGCCTTGTGCAGATAAGGCAACGATAGCTATTGTGCAGTGGCCATATGAAATCTAGGAGAAAGCATTTAATAACTTTCTCCATCTTCCTCTGGCTCTTATATTATTACTGTCCTCCTTTCAGTGATATGCCCTGAGTCCGGGTTGAGGAGAGTTTGATGTAGATACATATTTATACATGAGCTCTCAAAGTCATTCTCAGGACTTTGGCCTGTTATAAGTCTCTGCATTAACCACTACATTGTAGAAAGCGTCTCTGTTCAAGGTTGAGAGCAGTATAATCTATGGATATAAATATAAATATGTAGAAAGCAGTTTAACAACATGACCATTAAAAAAAAGAATAGAACATTGTCCTTTAAGGTCCATGAACTCCTGTGACATGGGCTTACTAAATTTACTTTACCATGTTTGAAATCTGATTTGTGGAATGTATCAGTTATTTGTATATTACAAAGCATTTAAATGCTTGAGACTATGGGGGCAGTCAACATTTGAAGTACCACATTCCACTCCTTGGACTCCATAGTAGTCTTCAGGCCATATCATAATGTAACATGCATTTAGTTCTACTTAAAAAAATGTACCAATCATCTTTAACAGTCTCAACAATGTTTTAAAGTTCAGTTTCCTCTTAGACTCAAGGCGATTTCTTCCTTGAATCTCCTTGTAAAATCAGAAAGCAAATTAAAAACTTCCAACATACCATGGCATAGGATATATATTATCATTCTCAAAGGGAGGGACGAGGGCATAGTGAGGAAATACTAGACCAAAACAAGACCCAAACTCAGTAAAGAACTCCAGATCTTATAGCTTTACGCTGGGTATCAAGGGGTTTTGATGGTTTTGTCCATCCAACTTTGTTGCCTGCATCATACACCTCTCCCATTGGCTGCATTTTCCCTTTGCAGGTACCATTGGCAGATATTCTATGGCATTAACATTTTCAACAACTTTGGGGCTTCCAATACTGCCTAGGTTTCAATTTAACAGCTTTAACCAGGGGCTTCTCAGGGACTCTTTACAGGTACTCCCTGGAATACACTGTCTGACCTCAATGTCTCAATGACACTTCAGAAAATGGTTCCATGGTCCCTTCATTCTGACATCCTTGTCATGGT
Organism: Mus musculus; assembly: GCF_000001635.26. Classification (NCBI taxonomy): domain Eukaryota; kingdom Metazoa; phylum Chordata; class Mammalia; order Rodentia; family Muridae; genus Mus; species Mus musculus. The sequence goes on from NC_000068.7 coordinate 36,384,015, forward strand.
AGATGACATTGACAAGTTGGTCTGCCAGTTAGGTACAGATTATGTACCCCTTGAGCCACATTTGTGGAGGTTTATATTTGTTGTTGATCAGGAAACCCATTCTGCCTTTTACCTAACAGGTTGGAGGAGTATCTGGGTGGAGTCTTTTTCCAAGGGCATAACTCCCTTTATTACAGTGCAAGTTAGGCTTCTCCTTAATAATAACAATTCCCTTAACAGTTTCAGCATTTCTTTCAATGCAAACCTTTAGCTGGTCTTCAATAATAACATAAACAATAGAAAGCACACATATACATGGAAGCTGAACAATACTCTACTCAATGATAACTTGATCAAGGAATAAAGAAATAAATAAATTAAAGACTTTTTAGAGTTTAATGAAAATGAAGCCACAACATACCCAAACTTATGGGATACAATGAAAGCAGAGCTAAGAAGAAAACTCATAGCTCTGAGTGCCCCCCAAAAGAAACTGGATAGAGCATACACTAGCAGTTTGACAGAACATCTCAAAGCTCTAGAACAAAAGGAAGCAAATTCACCCAAGAGGAGTAGATGGCAGGAAATAATCAAACTCAGGGCTGAAATCAACCAAGTAGAAAAAAAAGAACTATACAAAGAATCAACCAAACCAGGAGCTGGTTCTTTGAGAAAATCAACAAGATAGATAAACCCTTAGCCAGACTCACTAGAGGGTACAGTAACAGTATCCTAATTAACAAAATCAGAAATGAAAAGGGAGACATATCAACAGAAACTGAGGAAATCCAAAAAATCATTAGATCCTACTACAAAAGCCTATACTCAACAAAACTGGAAAACCTGGATGAAATGGACACCTTTTTAGACAGATGCCAGGTACCAACATTAAACCAGGATCACATAAATGATCTAAACCATCCTGTAACCCCTAAAATAATAAAAGCAGCCATTAATATCACCTCAACCAAAAAGAGCAGAGGACCAGATGGGTTTAGTGAAGAGTTCTATGAGACCTTCAAGGAAGACCTAATACCAATATTCTTCAAAATATTCCACAAAATAGAAACAGAAGGAACATGACCCAATTTGCTTTATGAAGCCACAATTACTCTGATAACTAAAGTACACAAAGACTCCACAAAGAAAGAGAACTTCAGACCAATTTCCCTTATGAATATTGATGCAAAAATACTCAGTAGTATTCTTAAAAACTGAATCCAGAAACACATCAAAACAATCATCCATCATGATCAAGTAGGCTTCATCCCAGGGATGCAGGGATGGTTCAAAATATGGAAATCCATTAATGTAATCCACTATATAAACAAACTCATAGGAAAAAAACGCACATGATCATCTTGTTAGATGATGAGAAAGCAATTGACAAAAATCCAACACCCCTTCATGATTAAAGTCTTGGAAATATTAGGAATTCAAGGTCCATACCTAAACATAGTAAAAGCAGTATACAGCAAATGATTAGCCAACATCAAACTAAATGGAGAGAAAGTTGAAGCAATACCACTAAAATCAGGGACTAGACAGGGCTGTCTACTCTTTCCCTACCTATTCAATATAGTAATTGAAGTCTTAGCCAAAGCAATTCGACAACAAAAGTAAGTTAGAGGGATAAAAATTGGAAAGGAAGAAGTCAAAATATCAGTATTTGCAGATGATATAATAGTATATATAAGTGACCTCAAAAATTCCATCAGAGAACTCTTAAATCTGATAAACAACTTCAGCAAAGTGGATGGATATAAAATTAATTGAAACAAATCTACCTCTACTCAAATTATAAGCAAGTTGAGAAAGAAATTAGTGAAACAGCACCCTTAACAATAGTCACAAATAATATAAAATACCTCTAACTAATCAAGTGAAAGATCAGTATAACAAGAACCCCAAGTCTCTGAAGAAAGAAACTGAAGAAGGTCTCAGAAGATGGGAAGATCTCCCATGCTCCTGGATTGGCAGAACAAATACATTAAAAATGAACATTTTGCTAAAAGCAATCTACAGGTTCAATGCAATCCCCATCAAAATTCCAACTCAATTCTTCGTAGAATTAGCAAGAGCAATTTCCAAATTCATTTGGAATAACAAAAAACTCAGGATAGCAAAAACTGTTCTCAACAATAAAAGAACTTTTTGGGGAAATCATCATCCCTGACCTCAAGCTGTACTACAGAGTAATAGTGATATAAAGTGTATGGTATTGGTACTGAGATGGGCAGGTAGATCAATGGAAAAGAATTGAAGAACCAGAAATAAACCCACACACCTATGGTAACTTGATCTTTGACAAAGCAGGTAAAACCATCCAGTGGAGAAAAAGCAAATTCAAAAAATGGTACTGACTCAACTAGTGATCAGTTTGTTGAAGAATGCAAATTGATTCATTCTTATCTCTTTGTAAAAATCTCAATTCCAAGTGGATCAAGGACCTCCAAATAAAACCAGATACTCTGAAACTAATAGAAGTGAAAGTGGGGAAGAGCCTTGAACACATGGGCTCAGGGGAAAATTTTCTGAAGAGAACACCAATGGCTTAGGTTCTAAGATCAATAATAGAGGAATGAGACCTCACAGAGCTCCTGTAAAGCAAAGGAGAGTGTCAATAGGACAAAACAACAACCAGCAATTAGGATAAAAACTTTACCAACAACCACCTGAGCAGGTGACGGAGCCATCTTAGGCCCTGGGTCCCTCAGAGACCAGTCTGCACAGGTGAGAGTGCAGACTGCAGAAGTGACACACACCTTCCGGGACAGGCAGGAGCGACACAGCTTCTGGGACAAACCGAGTTTCGGGCTCCAGACATGGGGCACCTTTCCCGCCAGAGGAGAGGTGTCTGCCTGGGAGTGGTCTGACAGAGCAGGTGAGAGAGCCATCTTGTGTCCCGTGTCCCTTGGAGAACAGTCTGTGCAAGTGAGCATGCACACTGTAGAGGCAATACATCTTCTGTGACAGGTCCTGTTTCAGACCTTCATCTTCAGCCAGGAGGCGGGTCTGAACGCGTGTGCACTTTCCTTGCAAGAGGAGAGCTTGCCAGCAGAGAGTACGCTGACCATTAAGACTGAGGAGAGAGCTGGACTCCCAGGACTGCTGACAGAGGCTAACAGAATCACAGGAGGAACAAGCTCCAACCAGACACAATTATAACAACTAACTCCAGAGATTACCAGATGGAGAAAGGCAAATGTAAGAATCTTATTAAGAAGAAACCAAGACCACTCACCATCATCAGAACCCAGCACTCCCACCTCAGCCAGTTCTGGATAACCTAACACACCCGAAAAGCAAGGCTCAGATTTAAAATCATATCTCATGATGTTGGTAGAGGACATCAAGCAGGGTACTAATAATTCACTTAAAGAAATACAGTGGGGGGGGGTATGGGGGGCTTTTGGGATAGCATTGGAAATGTAATTGAGGAAAATACATAATAATATAAAAAAAAGAAATACAGGAGAACAGTGCTAAAGAGGTAGAAGTCCTTAAATAGGAAACACAAAAATCCCTAAAAGAACAACAGGAAAGCACAACCAAACAGGTGATTGAATTGAACAAAGCCATCCAAGACCTAAAAAGGGAAGTAGAAACAATAAAGAAAACCCAAAGTGAGACAACTCTGGAGATAGAAACTCTAGGAAAGAAACGAGGAAACATAGATGCGAGCATCAGCAACAGAATACAAGAGATGGAAGAGAGAATCTCAGGTGCAGAAGATTCCATAGAAAGCACGGACACAAAAATCAAAGAAAATGCAAAATGCAAAATGCAAAAGGATTCTAACTCAAAACATCTAGGAAATCCAGGACACAATAAGACCAAACCTACAGATAATAGGAATAGATGAGAATGAAGATTTCCAACTTAAAGGGCCAGCAAATATCTTCAACAAAATTATAGAAGAAAACTTCCCAAACCTAAAGAAAGAGATGCCCATGAACATACAAGAAGCCTACAGAACTCCAAATAGACTGGACCAGAAAAGAAATTCCTCCAGACACATAATAATCAGAATAACAAATGCACTAAATAAAGATAGAATATTAAAAGCAGTAAGGGAAAAAGGTCAAGTAACATATAAAGGCAGGCCTATTAGAATTACACCAGAATTCTCACCAGAGAATATGAAAGCCAGAAGATCCTGGACACATGTTATGCAGACACTAAGAGAACACAAATGCCAGCTCAGGCTACTATACCCAGCCAAACTCTCAATTACCATATATGGAGAAATCAAAGTATTCCATGATAAAACCAAATTCACACAATATCTTTCCACGAATCCAGCCCTTCAAAGGATAATAAGGGCAAAACACCAACACAAGGATGGAAACTACACCCTAGAAAAATCAAGAAAGCAATCCTTCAACAACCATAAAAGAAGACAGCCTCAAAATCAGAATCCCAACTTTAAAAACAAAAATAACAGGAAGCAACAATTACTTTTCTTTAATTTCTCTTAACATCAATGGACACAATTCCCCAATAAAAAGACATAGACTAATAGACTGGCTACACAAACAGGACCCAACATTTTGCTGCTTACAGGAAACCCATTTCAGGGAAAAAGACAGACACTACCTCAGAGTGAAAGACTGGAAAACAATTTTCCAAGCATATGGTCGTAAGAAACAGGCTGGAGTAGCCATAATAATATCAAATAAAATTGACTTCCAACCCAAAGTTATCAAATAAGACAAGGAGGGACACTTCATACTCATCAAAGGTAAAATCTACCAAGATGAACTCTCAATTCTGAATATCTATGCTCCAAATGCAAGGGCAGCCACATATATTAAAGAAACTTTAGTAAAGCTCAAAGCACACATTGCTTGTCACACAACAATACTGTGGGACTTCAACACCCCACTCTCACAAATGGACAGAGCCTGGAAACAGAAACTAAACAGAGATACATGGACACTAACAGAAGTTATGAAACAAATGGATTTAATAGATATATACAAGGGCTGGGGGAGGGAAGCGCACATGTGCACGTGCCCTCTGCCTCGTCCACCGCTGCAGCCTCCTCCTGCAGCTCCTGGTGCTGCTTGTGTGCTCCCTCAGTGCAGACCAGTGTCTCTTTTGTGAAGCGGCAGCTGAGGAGACTCCGGCGCTCCATGGCCAACAAGAAACCCAAGGAAGGAGTCAAGACTGAGAACAACAATCATATTATTTTGAAGGGGGTGGGACAGGATGGTTCTGTGGTGCAGTTTAAGATTAAGAGGCATACACCACTTAGTAAACTAATGAAAGCCTATTGTGAACGGCAGGGTTTGTCAACGAGGCAGATCAGATTCCGGTTTGATGGGCAGCCAATCAACGAAACAGACACACCTGCACAGTTGGAAATGGAGGATGAAGATACGATTGATGTGTTCCAGCAGCAGACTGGAGGTGTCTACTAAAAAGGGAGCCTGCTACTTTACTCCAGAATTTTGTTATAGACAAAGAATAAATTCTCAATTAGAAAGCCACAATTTGGTCCCACCATATCCTGACTACTACAGTATAGTTTTCTCTCTTCTTTCATTTCCCTGTCCCCATTTCTTTATTGTACATAAAGTAACTGGTGTATGTGCACACGCATAGTGCTCTTTTTTTTCTTTTCCTTTTTTAAACTAAAAGGCCAATGTTCTGTTCTGGTTGACATCAGATGGAGATGGTCTAGGGGAAAATACTGGGTTTGTGAAAATACCCCCTTCTCCATTAGTGGCATGCTCATTCAGCTCTTATCTTTATATTCCAGTAAGTTATTTTGCTCTCATTGTTTTAACAAAAGAACCCAACAACACCAAATCCTTGCATACCTTGTTCGATTGGAGAATTTTAATGTTTTTCATTTATCATTGTAAAACCAAGGACAATTTTATAACTTTTTTGTACGTAGCTGTTACATGTAGGGCAATCTGTCTTTAAGTAGGGATAAATTACTCTTGAACAAAATGATCCTAGATAGTTTTCCCTTCAAGTCAAGCGTCTTGTTGTTTAAATAAACTTCTTGTTTAAAATGAAAAAAAAAGTTATCTACAGAACTTTTTATCCTAAAACAAATGGATATATTTTCTTCTCAGTGCCACATGGTACCTCCTCCAAAACTGACCATATAATTGGTCACTAATCAGGTCTCCACAGATACAAAAATATTGAAATTATCCCATGCATTCTATCTGATCACCACGGACTAAGACTGATCTTCAATAACAACATAAATAATAGAAAGCCCACATTCACGTGGAAACTGAACAACACTCTACTCAATGATTCCTTGGTCAAGGATAAAATAATGAAAGAAAATAAGACTATTTAGAGTTTAATGAAAATGAAGCCACACCATACCCAAACTTATGGGACACAATGAAAGCAGTCCTAAGAGGAAAACTCATAGCCCTGAGTGCCTCCAAAAAGAAACTAGAAAGAGCATACACTAGCAGCCTGACAGCAAACTTACAAGCTCTAGAACTAAAGGAAGCAAATTCACCCAAGAGGAGTAGAGTGCAGGAAATAATTAAACTCAGAGCTGAAATCAAACAAGTGGAAACAAAAAGAACTATTGAAAGAATCAACCAAACCAGGAGCTGGTTCTTTGAGAAAATCAACAAGATAGATAAACCCTTAGCCAGACTAACTAGAGGTCACAGTGACAGTATCCTAATTAACAAAATCAAAAATGAAAAAGGAGACATAACAACAGATCCTGAGGAAATCCAAAATATAATCAGATCCTACTACAAAGGTTATACTCAACAAAACTAGAAAACCTGGATGAAATGGACAACTTCCTAACAGATACCAGGTACCAAAGTTAAATCAGGATCAGATTAATGATCCAAACAGAAATAGAAGCAGTCATCAATATTATCCCAACCCAAAATAGCCCAGGAGCAGATGTGTTTAGTGCAGAGTTCTAGCAGACCTTTAAAGAAGACCTAATTCTAACTCTCCTCAAACTATTCCACAAAATAGAAACAGAAGGGACTCTACCCAATTCTTTCTATAAAACCACAATTACTCTGATAACTAAACTACAGAAAGATCCAACAAAGAAAGAGAACAGACCAATTTCACTTATGAATATCTGTCTTAGTTAGGGTTTTACTGCTGTGAACAGACACCATGACCAAGGCAAGTCTTATAAAAATAACATTTAATTGGAGCTGGCTTACAGGTCTAGAGTTTCAGTTCATTATCACCAAGGTGGGAGCATCGCAGTATCCAGGCAGGCATGGCGCAGGCAGAGCTGAGAGTTCTACATCTTCATCTAAAGGCTACTAGTAGAAGACTGAGTTCCAGGCAACTAAGGTGAAGATCTTAAGCCCACACCTGCAGTGACACACCTACTCCAACTAGTTCACACCTATTCCAACCAGGTCACACCTCCAAATAATGCCACTCCCTGGCCCAAGAATATACAAACCATCACAATATCGATGCAAAAATACTCAATAAAATCTTCGAAAACCAAATCTAAGAACATATCAAAACGATCATCCATCATGACTAAGTAGGCTTCATTCCAGGGATGCAGGGATGGTTTAATATATGGAAATCCATCAACATAATCCACTATATAAACAAACTCAAAGACAAAACCACATGATCGTCTCGTTAGATGCTGAGAAAGCATTTGGCAAAATCCAACACACATTCATGATAAAAGTCTTGGAAATACCAGGAATTCAAGGCCCATACCTAAACATATTAAAAGCAATCTACAGCAAACCAGTAGCCAACATCAAATTAAGTGGAGAGAAACTTGAAGCAATCCCACTAAAATCAGGGACTAGACAAGGCTGCCCACTTTCTCCCTACCTATTCAACATTGTACTTGAAGTGTAGCCAGAGCAATTCAACAACAAAAGGAGATCAAGGGGATACAAATTGGAAAGAAGTCAAAATATCACTATTTGTAGATGATATGATAGTATATATAAATGATCCTAAAAATTCCACCTGAGAAATCCTAAACCTGATAAACATCTTCAGTGCAGTAGCTGGATATAAAATTAACTTAAACAAATCAATGGCCTTTCTCTACACAAAGAATAAACAGGCTGAGAAAGAAATTAGGGAAACAACACCCTTCACAATAGTCACAAATAATATAAAATATCTTGGCGTGACTCTAACTAAGGAAGTGAAAGATCTGTATGATAAGAACTTCAAGTCTCTGAAGAAAGAAATTAAAGAAGATCTCAGAAGATGGAAAGATCTCCCATGCTCATGGATTGGTAGGATTAATATAGTAAAAATGACTATCCTGCTGAATGCAATCTACAGATTCAATGCAATCCCCATCAAAATTCTACCTCAATTCTTCACTGAGTTAGAAAGGGCAATTTGAAAATTCTTCTGAAATAATAAAAAATCGAGGCTAGCAGAAACTATTCTCAACATTAAAAGTACCTCTGGTGGAATCACCATGCCTGACAGCAAGCTGTACTATAAAGCAATTGTGATAAAAACCGCATGATACTGGTACAGGGACAGACAGGTAGATCAATGGAATATAATTGAAGACCCAGAAATGAATCCTCACACCTATGGTCACCTGGTCTTTGACAAGGGAGCTATAACCATCCAGTGGAAAAATGACAGCATTTTCAACAAATGGTGCTGGCATAACTGGCTCTTATCATGTAGAAGAATGTGAATTGATCTATTCTTATCTCCTTGTACAAAGCTCAAGTCTAAGTGGATCAAAGACCTCCACATAAAACCAGAGACACTGAAATTAATAGAGGAGAAAGTGGGGAAGAGCCTAGAAGATATGGGCACATGGGAAAATTCCTAAACAGAACAGCAATGTCTTGTGCTGTAAGATCAAGAATTGACAGATGGGACCTCATTAAATGGCAAAGCTTCTGTTAAGGCAAAAGATACTGTCAATAAGACAAAAAGGTTACCAACACACTGGGAAAGAATTTTTACCAATCCTAAATCTGATAGGGCACTATTATCAAATATATACAAAGAGCTCAAGAAGCTGAACTCCAGAAATTCAAATAACCCCATTAAAAATGAGTTACAGAGCTAAACAAAGAATTCTGAACTGAGGAATATCGAATGGCTGAGAAGCACGTGAACAAATCTTCAACATCCTTAATCATCAGGGAAATGTGTGGGAATTTCACACTGGTCTCTAGTGTGAAAGATCTGAACCCCGATGGTCATAATTCACCTCATGACACGGTAGGTGTTCCCTCATGCTCCTGGAACTCTGGGCCCACAGCCCCCACAAGAGAAGAATGGTCAGTAGTCATGTAAGTAATGGCCAAGCTTCTGACCTTTAGGCTAAACTCTTCCCCAGTTACCTAGCAACAGCGAAGACCATAAAAAGGGATGGTCAGCCCCACCTTGCTCTCTTACTCATTTGTTCCTCTACTTCTCTCTTCTATCACTTCTCTCTCCTCTTCTCTTTGTCTCCTCTCCTTTTTCCTCTCCTCTCCTCTCCTCTCCTCTCCTCTCCTCTCCTCTCCTCTCCTCTCCTCTCCTCTCCTCTCCTCTCCTACTTCCTCTCTCTCTCTCCCTCTCCCCCCTCTCCCCTGCATTTCTATAATAAAGTTCTTAAAACATAGAGCATCTCTGCTCCTTCAAGTTCCACTGTGCACTCTGGTCAGTGTTGGGAATCTCTTCCCCTATTCCCTCTCTCCCACAACCCTGGTGACTTTAGCAAAGTAGCTTGGGGGGGGGTGTCCCCAGGCAACGCTGTCCCTTGGCCACCCCCTGAAGAATGGGATAGAGGAATGCCCACCCAGGGATGAGTGGATAGGGTAGGTAGCAGCCTTCCCACGCCTGATTGACCAGAGATAGGGAAACTATGTCGGTGTGTGGGCATCTTTTTCCTTCAGTCCTTCCCCAGGGCCCCCGGGCCCCCATCCCCCTTTAGTTTGTTCTCAACAGAAATGCAAATCAAAACAACCCTGAGATTCCACCTCATACCACTCAGAATGGTTAAGATAAAAAAATTCAGTTGACAGCAGATGCTGGCAAGGATGTGGAGAAAGAGGAATACTCCTCCATTGCTGGTGGGATTGCAAGCTTGTACAACCACTCTGGAAGTACGTCTGGCGGTTCCTCAGAAAATTGGACATAGTACTACTGGAAGATCCAGCAATACCTCTCCTGAGCATATACCCAGAAGATGTTCCAACTGGTAATAAGAACACATACTTCACTACGTTCATAGCAGCCTTATTTATAGTATCTGGAAGCTGGAAAGAACCCAGATGTCCCTCAACAGAGGAATGGATACAGAAAATGTGGTACATTTACACAATGGAATACTACTCAGCTATTAAAAACAATAAATTTATGAAATTCTTGGGCAGATGGATGTATCTGGAGGATATCATCCTTAGTGAGGTAACCCAATCACAAAAGAAGTCACTTGATATGTACTCACTGATAAGTGGATATTAGCCCAGAAACTTAGAATACCCAAGATACAATTTTGAAAACACAAGAAAATCAAGAAGGAAGACCAACACGTGGCTTCATTCCTCCTTAGAATAGGGAACAAAATACCAATGAAAGGAGGTACAGAGACTAAGTTTGGACCTAAGAGGAAAGAATGGACTATCCAGAGACTACCCCACCTGGGATCCTTCCCATAATCAGCCACCAAACCCAGACACTATTGCATATGCCAGCAAGATTTTGCTGAAGGGACCCTGATATAGCTGTCTAGTATGAGGCTATGCCAGTGCCTGGCAAATATAGAAGTGGATGCTCACAGTCATCTATTGGATGGGACACAGAGCCCCCAATGCAGAAGCTAGAGAAAGCACCCAAGGAGCTGAAGGGCTCTGCAACTCTATAGTTGTAACAACAATACGAACTAACCAGTACCCCCAGAGCACGTGTCTCTAGTTGCATATGTAGCAAAAGATGGCTTAGTCGGCCATCATTGGGAAGAGAGGTCCCTTGGTCTTGCAAACTTTATATGCCTTAGTACAGGGTAACGCCAGGGCCAAGAAGTGGGAGTGGGTGGGTAGGGGAGCAGGGTGGGGGGAGGGTATAGAGGACTTTTGGGATAGCATTTGAAATGTAAATAAAGAAAATGTCTAATAAAAAAATCTTTACCAACTCTACACCCTCTAGAAGGCTAATGTTTAATATATGTAAATAACTCAAGAAGTTAGGATCCTGAGAACCAAATAACCCTATTTAAAAATGGGGTATAGAGCTAAACAAAGAATTCTCAACTGAGGAATACTGAATGGCTGAGAAGCACTAAAAGTAATGTTCAACATCTTTAGTCATCATGGAAATTTAAATAAAACAACTCTGAGATTCCACCTCACACCAGTCAGAATGGCTAAAATAAAAAAATCAGGTGACTGCAGGTGCGGATATGGATGTGGAGAAAGAGGAACACTCTTACATTGCTGGTGGGATTGCAAGCTGGTACACCCTCTCTGGAAATCAGCTTGGCAGTTCCTCAGAAAATTGTACCTAGTCCTACCTGAGGACCCAGGTATAACACTCCTGTGCATATACCCAGAATGTGCTCCAACTTGTAGTAAGAACACATGCTCCATTATGTTCATTGCTGTCTTATTTATAATAGTCAGGATCTGAAAAGAACCCAGATGTCCCTCAACAGAAGAATGGATATATAAAGTGTGGTACATTTACAAAATCATATTTTTATTCAGATATTAAAAATATTGAATTCATGTAATTCTTTAGCAAATGGATGGAACTAGAAAATATCATCAAGAGTGAGGTAACCTAATCACAAAAGAACAAACATGGTATTTCCTCACTGATAAGCGGATATTAGCCCGGAATCTAAGAATATCGAAGATACAATTCACAGACCACATGAAACTCTAGACGAAGGAAGACCAATGTGTGGATATTTCTGTCTTTCTTAGAAGGGGGAACAAAATACCCATTAGAGGAAATACATAGACAAAGTGTGGAACAGAGACTGAAGAAAAGCCCATCCAGAGACTGCCCCTGCTGTGGATCCATCCCATATATAGTCACCAAACCCAGAGACTACTGTGGATGCCAAGAAGTGCTTGCTGACAGGAGCCTGATATAGCTGTCTCCTGATAGGCTCTGCCAGTGCCTGACAAATATAGAGAAGGATGTTTTGATCCAATCATTGGACTGAGCACAGAGTCCCCAATGGCGCAGCAAGAGAAAGGACCCAAGGAGCTGATAGGGTTTGCAGTTCTAGACATAGGAGAAACAACAATATGAACTAACCAGTACCTCTAGAGCTCCCAGGGACTAAACCACCAACCAAAGAGTACACATGGAAGGACTCGTGGCTCTAGCTGCATAGGTAGCAGAGGATGGTCCTTTTGGTCATCAATGGAGGAGAGGCCCTTGGTCCTGTGAAGGCTCAATGCCCCAGTGTAGGGGAATGCCAGGACCAGGAAATGGGGTGGATAGGTTGGTGATCAGCAGGAGGGGTCAGGGGATAGGGGGTTTTCTGAGGGGAAACCAGGAAAGGGTATAACATTTAAAATGTAAGTAAAGAAAATATCTAATAAAAAGCAATATACGGCAAGCACATAGCCAGTATCAAATTAAATGAGGAGAAACTTCAAGTAACTTTATTAAAATGAGGAGTAGGAAAAATCTGTTCACTCTATCCTTGTGTATTCAATATAGTACTTGAATTTCTAGCTGGAGAAAGAAGACAACAAAAGGAAATTAAGGTGATAGAAACTGGAAAGGAAGACATCAAATATCTCTATTTGAGGACAAAATGATAATATACAAAAGTGACAGCTAAAATTCTAACAGCATTTTTATCCAGTATTTGGCTGGATACAAAATAATCTGAAAGAAGTCAGTTTCCCCTTTATACAAATAATAAATAGGCTGAAAATTTAGGGAAACAACACACTTCAAAATAGCTACTAATAGTAGCAAATAACTTGGTGTGACTCTAAACAAACAATTGAAAAATTTGTATGACAAGAACTTCAAGTTTCAGAAAAAAAGTTGACGAAGACCTCAAAAGATCTCATATGGTCATAGATAGAATTACCATAGTGAAAATGCTCATCTCACTAAAATTAATATACATGTTTAATGTAATTTACATTAAAATTCCAACATTAGCTTTTTACAAACCTTGATAAAAAGTAATCTCAAATTGGAATACCCACAATACAACTCACAGACCATATGAAACCCAAGAAGAAGGAAAACCAAAGTATGGATGCTTCAGTCCTATTCATTAGGGGGGAAGAAAACATTAATGGGAGGTATAGGGAGGGAGGGGTCTTGGAGGGAGAGAAGAGGGGAGGGAAAAAAGGGGCAAGATCAGGAGTTGGAGGAGATGGGAGAGAAGTACAGAGGGTCAGGAAATTGAACGGAGGTGTGTAGCAGTGGCGGATGGAGAACTGAGGGTATCCACTAGAAAGTCCCAGATGCCAGGGAAGCAAGAGTGCCCCAGTACCCAATAGGGATGACATTAACTGAAATACCCAACAAAGGGGAGAGACAATCTGTAGAGACAATATCCAGTGAACAGTATTGCACCAGGTTGAGGGATGGGGCCACTCAACCATCTCAAAAATATTAATCAGGATTTGCTCTGTCAAAAGGAAATGCAGAGAAAAAGAATGGAGCAGAGACTGAAGGAAAGGCCATCTAGACACTGCCCTCTGGGGCAATGGGCTATTCACAGACAGGCTGGTCTCCAGTCAAGCTGAGGTGTGGAACCCTGGTACCTGATGGTGATAATTCACCTACATGTGACAGAAGGTGTTCCCTCATGTCTCCTGGAACCCTGGCTCAAGTTACCACCCCCACAGCCCCCACAAGAGAAGTGTGGCTTTTAGTTAAGTAAACAATGTCCCAAGCTTCTGACCTTCAGGCTAGACTCCTCCCAGTTACCTAGCAACAACAAGATAACAGTCCACGATAAGAGGGGCTGCTTGGCCCCACCTCACTCTTTCCTCTCACTCTCTTACTCTTGCTCTTACTCTCTCTTCTTGTTCTCTTAAGCTTTTACTTTCTTTACTCTCCCTCTTACTCTCTCCCTCTTACTCTTTAGCTTTTTTCTCTCTTTCTTTTCCCCTCTTTTCTCCTCTTGGCGATGGCCAGTGTCTCTCTCTTTTACCTTTTTCTCTTTCCCTCTGCCTTTCTACAATAAAGCTCTAAAACCATAGACTGTCTCTGTACATCAAGGCTCACTGTGCTTAGACGATGGGATGGGCTTTCTCCTAATGAGCTGTTTCTAATCTCCCAATGGAAGGCCTTCCTGTGCTCCAGCCACGGACCAGACTAAGGACTCTGGCCTGTGTGGGAACCTCTCTCTCTCTGCCTTCTCTCCCATAATCCCCCAGGCCGAGTGTGTCACCCTGGGGCCCCTGGTATTGGGGACTGCCCCTTGTCCACCCCTCGCCATGTGGGGTCAGTGGCTTCATATAGCCAGATGCCCGCCTGGGGCAGAGTGGAACAGTCCTCCTGCTTCTGTCTGCCCAGAGCACAGGAACTCTGGCTGGAAGTGGGCTCTCTCCTTCCCCCTTCTTCCCCTATGCCCTCATGTCCCACACTGCCCCACCTAGGGATCCATCCCATCTGCAGACACCAAACCCAGACACTATTGCTGATGCCAAGAAGTACTTTCTGACAGGAGTCTGGTATAACTGTCCCCTGAGAGGTGGTGCCAAAGCCTGACCAATACTAATGAAGATGCATGTAGCCAACCATCAGACAAGTTCAGCGACCCCATTAGAGGAGTTAGGGGAAGGACTGAAGGAGCTGAAGGGGTTATCAACCCCACAGAAAGAATGACAATATCAACCAATCAGAAACCCCAAAGCTCCCAGGGACTAAAACACCAACAAAAGAGTAGACATGTAGGGACTCATGGTTCCAGCTGCATATGTAGCAGAGGATTTCCTTATCTGGAATTAAAGAGAGGGGAGCCCCTTGGTCCTGTGGAGGCTCAATGACTCAGCATAGGGCAATGCCAGGGCAGTGAGGTGGGAGTGGGAGGGTGGGTGGTTGAGGAAGTACCCTCATAGAAGCAGGGAGGATGTGATGGGGTTTGTGAAGGGGAAATGAGGAAGGGAATAACATTTCAAATGTAAGTAAATAAAATACCCCCCCCCCAAATGGGGTACAGAGCTAAGCAGAGACTCTCAACATAGGAATTCCAAATGGCCAAGAAGCACTTAAAGAAATGTTCAAAGTCCTTGTCATCAGGAAAATGCAAATCAAAACAATTCTGAGATTTCACCTTATACCCAGCAGAATGGCTAAGATAAAAATTCCTGGGACATCCTAGGAAGATGTGGAGAGTGTGCAACACCTCTTCATTTCTGATGGAAATGTAAATTTTTACAACTACTCTGGAAATTAGTCTGACAGTTTCTCAGAAAATTGGAAATATTTCTACCTGAATATCCAGCTATATCACCCCTGTGAATGTACCCAAATGATGTTCCACCATCCCTCAAGGACATTTGTTCCACTATGTGCATACCAGATTTAATCATAATACCCAGAATCTGAAAACAACCTAGATGTCCCTCAACTTAAGAATGGATAAAGAAAATGTGTTACCTCTACTCAATGGAATATTATTCAGCTCCAAAAAACCAAGGACATGCATGGTAATGCAAACCCAAAATACATACGTGATATATACCTACATATAACTGGATATTAGTCATAAAGTATAGCATATCCATTCTACATACTTAAAAAAGCTAAACAGGAAGGAAGGCCCAAATGAGGATGCTTGAATTTAATTTAGAAGGGGTAATAAATCAGTCATAGGAGGCAGATGGAGGGAGATAACTGGTTGTGAAAGGGAATGGAAAAGGGAATTGGTAGTTTGGGGATTGGGTGTGGGGAGACAGGAGAGAGGACCAGAGGGCCAGGAGAGTGAATGGTGATCTGCTGCTGGAAGGGGTGAAGGAGTGGGGGAATCTCTAGGGTGTGTCAGAGACCTGGGGTGGGAGAGACTCCCAGGAGTCTATGAGGGTGACTGTAGCTGAGACTCATAGCAGTGGTGATATGAAACCTGAAGAGGCCAACTCCTCTAGCCATATAGGAGCCATAGTGGAGGGAAAAGGACACCAATTCACCACAAAAGTTTGATCCCAAATTTGTTCTGTCTACAAGAAATACAGTGAAAAGATGGAGCATAGACTGAGGTGATGGCCAAACAATAAGTGGCCGAATTTGAAACACATCCCATAGGCAAGTACCAATCCCTGACACGATTAATGATACATTGTTATGCTTGCAGACAGGAGGCTAGCATGACTGTCCTCTGAGAGGTTCCACCCTAGCAGCTGACTGAATCAGATTCAGCGAGCCACAGCCATACATTGAATGGAGCACTGAGACTTTTATGGAGAAGTAAGGGGAAGGATTGAAGGCCCAGAAGTGGATAGGAACTCAACAGGAAGACCAATGGTGTCAACTAACCTGGGCCCTTCAGGGCTCTCAGAGACTGAACCACCAACCGAAGTACGTAGCTGAACCAGCTGAGCCTAGACCCCCACTTTGCACATACGTAGTGGATATACACCTCCATCTTTATGGAGTTCCCCTAGCAACTGTAGCAGGGATGAATCCGTTCCCCTGCGTGGGCTTTTTTTCCTGGACTCAGTGGGAGCCCTGCAGACATTTGATTTGATAAGATGTGGGGATACAGAGCTGGGGTTTCCACCCTCTGAGAGGACAATGGGATGAGGGGAATTGCACATGTAGGAGGGGGAGTAACAGTGTGAGGAAGGTCAGGAGGGGGTGTGAAGTGATCAGGATCTTAAATAAATAAATAAATAAGTAAATGGAAAATAAAAATAAAAGTAGATACTTAGAAGAGAAATTATGCGAAGGTGTGGGAGTAGGCTTAGGCATCATATAGTAAAACATTACATTTTTGGTTTTCCATATATTTTATGTAGTTTGCATATACTGTGTTTCTTTAAATTGCTCCACTACAGTTAATATAAATTTGAAAATAAGGTTCTACGCAGCTATACTAACCATAACTACACTACTACATAGAAGCAGACACATTGTCTTCTGGTATAGAATTAAGGGCCCAGAGGAAACCCCAATGAAAACGTCTTCAGAAGCCCACATACAGATGAGCAGAGTGGTGTGGTATTCTCTTACCAAGATTTACTCAGGTGTACTGAGTTAGTATCTGCAGAATCTGAATAGGACTCAACACCTGTGCCAAGCTGTATGTGTGGCCGGAGTAGGACGTGCCATTGCTATTATCTAAGGAATTATTAAATAGAAGAGGAGACCCACTCATGCCATCCCAAGAATAAGCTGTATGTTATATACTCTTGCTTTGTTAAGGCTAAGCAGGACAATTTACAGTGATGCTTAGCTGCTGCCCCACCCTCCAATATTTTTAATCTACCATGTTCCAGAGTACCAGAAAAATAGGACAAGCAGAATCTCCCCTGTTTTCTTGGAATTTATGCTCAAATGCAGAGGGAATGAGAGAATAGTATCAATTTCACTGCAGAAGGGATATAGTATCCAAGGCACCAAATAATGGAAGCATGTTGTCAGTGCAGGCTGAATAATTAGGCTTACCAATGTTACAGCAAAGAGAGTAAGTATGGTGGAGGGATGAAAAAGTCCCATAGAGAGCTTTGAATGCTTATGATTCCAGCAGCTCATTCATGAGAGGAATAGTGAAGGAAATTTCAGGGTGCAGACTGATGTCATCATTAGTATAATTTCTGCAGTGTCCTCTACCTTAGGCTCCCTACTAGGCTAGTATCTATAATACTCCTTTGAGTTCCAAAACATTACTGGACTGAAAAAGATGGCAGCTTTGATACATTTTAACCCACTTGTCTCAGACAGTGTGCATCATGCTCACTTTGTCATGTCCCTCCTGTAGTATCTGGAGTCCTCAATGAGAGAGGAAGTGGATGAAGGTAGGTATGTGTCTTAGTCAGGATTTCTATTCCTGCACAAACATCATGACCAAGAAGCAAGTTGGGGAGGAAAGGGTTTATTGAGCTTACACTTCCATACTGCTGTTTATCACCAAGGAAGTCAGGACTGGAACTCAAGCAGGTCAGGAAGCAGGAGCTGATGCAGAGACCATGGAGGGATGTTCCTTACTGGCTTGCTTCCCCTGGCTTGCTCAGCCTGCTTTCTTTTAGAACCCAAGACTGTCAGCCCAGAGATGGTCCCACCCACAAGGGATCTGTGAGCATCCACTTCTGTGTTTGCTAGGCCCTGGCATAGTCTCACAAGAGACAGCTACATCTGGGTCCTTTCGATAAAATCTTGCTAGTGTATGCAATGGTGTCAGCGTTTGGATGCTGATTATGGGGTGGATCCCTGGATATGGCAGTCTCTACATGGTCCATCCTTTCATCTCAGCTCCAAACTTTGTCTCTGTAACTCCTTCCAAGGGTGTTTTGTTCCCACTTCTAAGGAGGGGCATAGTGTCCACACTTCAGTCTTAATTTTTCTTGAGTTTCATGTGTTTAGGAAATTGTATCTTATATCTTGGGTATCCTAGGTTTTGGGCTAATATCCACTTATCAGTGAGTACATACTGTGTGAGTTCCTTTGTGAATGTGTAACCTCACTCAGGATGATGCCCTCCAGGTCCATCCATTTGGCTAGGAATTTCATAAATTCATTCTTTTTAATAGCTGAGTAGTACTCCATTGTGTAGATGTACCACATTTTCTGTATCCATTCCTCTGTTGAGGGGCATCTGGGTTCTTTCCAGCTTCTGGCTATTATAAATAAGGCTGCTATGAACATAGTGGAGCATGTGTCCTTACCAGTTGGGGCATCTTCTGGATATATGCCCAGGAGAGGTATTGCTGGATCCTCCGGTAGTACTATGTCCAATTTTCTGAGGAACCGCCAGACGGATTTCCAGAGTGGTTGGACAAGCCTGCAATCCCACCAACAATGGAGGAGTGTTCCTCTTTCTCCACATCCTCGCCAGCATCTGCTGTCACCTGAATTTTTGATCTTAGCCATTCTGACTGGTGTGAGGTGGAATCTCAGGGTTGTTTTGATTTGCAATTCCCTGATGATTAAGGATGTTGAACATTTTTTCAGGTGCTTCTCTGCCATTCGGTATTCCTCAGGTGAGAATTCTTTGTTCAGTTCTGAGCCCCATTTTTTAATGGGGTTATTTGATTTTCTGAAGTCCACCTTCTTGAGTTCTTTATATATGTTGGATATTAGTCCCCTATCTGATTTAGGATAGGTAAAGATCCTTTCCCAATCTGTTGGTGGTCTTTTTGTCTTATTGACGTGTCTTTTGCCTTGCAGAAACTTTGGAGTTTCATTAGGTCCCATTTGTCAATTCTCGATCTTACAGCACAAGCCATTGCTGTTCTGTTCAGGAATTTTTCCCCTGTGCCCATATCTTCAAGGCTTTTCCCCACTTTCTCCTCTATAAGTTTGAGTGTCTCTGGTTTTATGTGAAGTTCTTTGATCCATTTAGATTTGACCTTAGTACAAGGAGATAAGTATGGATCGATTCGCATTCTTCTACATGATAACAACCAGTTGTGCCAGCACCAATTGTTGAAAATGCTGTCTTTCTTCCACTGGATGGTTTTAGCTCCCTTGTCGAAGATCAAGTGAGCATAGGTGTGTGGGTTCATTTCTGGGTCTTCAATTCTATTCCATTGGTCTACTTTTCTGTCTCTATACCAGTACCATGCAGTTTTTACCACAATTGCTCTGTAGTAAAGCTTTAGGTCAGGCATGGTGATTCCACCAGAGGTTCTTTTATCCTTGAGAAGAGTTTTTGCTATCCTAGGTTTTTTGTTATTCCAGATGAATTTGCAAATGCTCCTTCTAATTCGTTGAAGAATTGAGTTGGAATTTTGATGGGGATTGCATTGAATCTGTAGATTGCTTTTGGCAAGATAGCCATTTTTACAATGTTGATCCTGCCAATCCATGAGCATGGGAGATCTTTCCATCTTCTGAGATCTTCTTTAATTTCTTTCTTCAGAGACTTGAAGTTTTTATCATACAGATCTTTCACTTCTTTAGTTAGAATCACGCCGAGATATTTTATATTATTTGTGACTATTGAGAAGGGTGTTGTTTCCCTAATTTCTTTCTCAGCCTGTTTATTCTTTGTGTAGAGAAAGGCCATTGACTTATTTGAGTTAATTTTATATCCAGCTACTTCACCGAAGCTGTTTATCAGGTTTATGAGTTCTCTGGTGAAATTTTTAGGGTCACTTATATATACTATCATATCATCTGCAAAAAGTGATATTTTGACTTCCTCCTTTCCAATTTGTATCCCCTTGATCTCCTTTTGTTGTCGAATTGCTCTGGCTAATACTTCAAGTACTATGCTGAAAAGGTAGGGAGAAAGTGGGCAGCCTTGTCTAGTCCCTGATTTTAGTGGGATTGCTTCCAGCTTCTCTCCATTTACTTTGATGTTGGCTACTGGTTTGCTGTAGATTGCTTTTATCATGTTTAGGTATGGGCCTTGAATTCCTGATCTTTCCAGAACTTTTATCATGAATGGGTGTTGGATCTTGTCAAATGCTTTTTCTGCATCTAACGAGATGATCATGTTGTTTTTGTCTTTGAGTTTGTTTATATAATGGATTACATTGATGGATTTTCGTATATTAAACCATCCCTGAATCCCTGGAATAAAACCTGCTTGGTCAGGATGGATGATTGCTTTAATGTGTTCTTGGATTCGGTTAGCGAGAATTTTATTGAGGATTTTTGCATCAATATTCATAAGAGAAATTGGTCTGAAGTTCTCTATCTTTGTTGGATCTTTCTGTGGTTTAGGTATCAGAGTAATAGTGGCTTCATAAAATGAGTTGGGTAGAGTACCTTCTACTTCTATCTTTTGAAAAAGTTTGTGCAGAACTGGAATTAGATCTTCTTTGAAGGTCTGATAGAACTCTGCACTAAACCCTTCTGGTCCTGGGCTTTTTTTTGGCTGGGAGACTATTAATAACTGCTTCTATTTCTTTAGGGGATATGGGACTGTTTAGAAGGTCAACTTGATCCTGATTCAACTTTGGTACCTGGTATCTGTCCAGAAATTTGTCCATTTCGTCCAGGTTTTCCAGTTTTGTTGAGTATAGCCTTTTGTAGAAGGATCTGATGGTGTTTTGGATTTCTTCAGGATCTGTTGTTATGTCTCCCTTTTCAGTTCTGATTTTGTTAATTAGGATTTTGTCCCTGTGCCCTTTAGTGAGTCTAGCTAAGGGTTTATCTATCTTGTTGATTTTCTCAAAGAACCAACTCCTCGTTTGGTTAATTCTTTGAATAGTTCTTCTTGTTTCCACTTGGTTGATTTCACCCCTGAGTTTGATTATTTCCTGCCGTCTACTCCTCTTGGGTGAATTTGCTTCCTTTTTTTCTAGAGCTTTTAGATGTGTTGTCAAGCTGCTAGTATGTGCTCTCTCCCGTTTCTTCTTGGAGGCACTCAGATCTATGAGTTTCCCTCTTAGAAATGCTTTCATTGTGTCCCATAGGTTTGGGTATGTTGTGGCTTCATTTTCATTAAACTCTAAAAAGTCTTTAATTTCTTTCTTTATTCCTTCCTTGACCAAGGTATCATTGAGAAGAGTGTTGTTCAGTTTCCACGTGAGTGTTGGCTTTCTGTTATTTTTTTTTGTTATTGAAGATCAGCCTTAGTGCATGGTGATCTGATAGGAAACATGGGACAATTTCAATATTTTTGAATCTGTTGATGCCTGTTTTGTGACCTATTATGTGGTCAATTTTGGAGAAGGTACCATGAGGTGCTGAGAAGAAGGTATATCCTTTTGTTTTAGGATAAAATGTTCTGTAGATATGTGTCAGATCCATTTGTTTCATCACTTCTGTTAGTTTCAGTGTGTCCCTGTTTAGTTTCTGTTTCCATGATCTGTCCATTGGTGAAAGTGGTGTGTTGAAGTCTCCCACTATTATTGTGTGAGGTGCAATGTGTGCTTTGAGCTTTACTAAAGTTTCTTTAATGAATGTGGCTGCCCTTGTATTTGGAGCATAGATATTCAGAATTGAGAGTTCCTCTTGGAGGATTTTACCTTTGATGAGAATGAAGTGCCCCTACTTGTCTTTTTTGATGACTTTGGGTTGGAAGTCAATCTTATCAGATATTAGGATGGCTACTCCAGCTTGTTTCTTCATACCATTTGCTTGGAAAATTGTTTTCCAGCCTTTTATTCTGAGGTAGTGTCTATCTTTTTCTCTGAGATGTGTCTCCTGTAAACAGCAAAATGTTGGGTCTTGTTTGTGTAGCCAGTTTGTTAGTCTATGTCTTTTTATTGGGGAGTTGAGACCATTGATGTTAAGAGATATTAAGGAAAAGTAATTGTTGCTTCCTGTTATTTTTGTTGTTAAAGTTGGCATTCTGTTCTTGTGGCTGTCTTCTTTTAGGATTGTTGAGGGATTACCTTCTTGTTTTTTCTAGGGCATTGTTCCCGTTCTTGTATTGGTTTTTTTCTGTTATTAACATTTGAAGGGCTGGATTCGTGGAGAGATAATGTGTGAATTTGGTTTTGTCGTGGAATACTTTGGTTTCTCTATCTATGGTAATTGAGAGTTTGGCTGGGTATAGTAGCCTGGGCTGGAATTTGTGTTCTCTTAGTATCTGTATAACATCTGTCCAGGCTCTTCTGGCTTTCATAGTCTCTGCTGAAAAATCTGGTGTAATTCTGATAGGCTTGCCTTTGTATGTTACTTGACCTTTTTCCCTTACTGCTTTTAGTATTCTATTTTTATTTAGTGCATTTGTTGTTCTGATTATTATGTGTCGGGAGGAATTTCTTTTCTGGTCCAGTCTATTTGGAGTTCTGTAGGCTTCTTGTATGTTCATAGGTATCTCTTTCTTTATATTTGGGAAGTTTTCTTCAATAATTTTGTTGAAGATGTTTGCTGCTCCTTTGAGTTGAAAATCTTCATTCTCATCCACTCCTATTATCCGTAGGTTTGGTCTTCTCATTGTGTCCTGGATTTCCTGGATATTTTGAGTTAGGATCTTTTTGCATTTTCTATTTTCTTTGATTGTTGTGCCGATATTCTCTATGGAATCTTCTGCACCTGAGATTCCCTCTTCCATCTCTTGTATTCTGTTGCTGATGCTCAAATCTATGGTTCCAGATTTCTTTCCTAGGGTTTCTATCTCCAGTGTTGCCTCACTTTGAGTTTTCTTTATTGTGTCTACTTCCCTTTTTAGGTCTAGTATGGTTTTGTTCATTTCCATCACCTGTTTGGATGTTTTTTCCTCTTTTTCTGTAAGGACTTCTACCTGTTTGATTGTGTTTTCCTGGTTTTCTTTAAGGACTTGTAACTCTTTAGCAGTGTTCTCCTGTATTTCTTTAAGTGATTTATTAAAGTCCTTCTTGATGTCCTCTACCATCATCATGAGATATGCTTTTAAATCTAGGTCTAGGTTTTCGGGTGTGTTGGGGTGCCCTGGACTGGGCGAAGTGGGAGTGCTGGGTTCTGATGATGGTGAGTGGTCTTGGTTCCTGTTAGTAGGATTCCTACGTTTACCTTTAGCCATCTGGTAATCTGTGGAGTTAGTAGTTATAGTTGACTCTGTTTAGAGATTGTTCTTCTGGTGATTCTGTTACCGTCTCTCAGCAGACCTGGGAGACAGATTCTCTCCTCTGAGTTTCAGTGCTCAGAGCACTCTCTGCTGGCAAGCTCTCTTACAGGGAAGGTGCGCATATATCTTGTTTTTGGACCTCCTCCTGGTCGAAGAAGAAGGCCCAAAACAGGGCCTTTCTCAGAAGCTGTGTTGCTTTGGCAGTTCCCAGAAGCTGTCAGCTTCTGTGGTGCAGACTCTCACCTGTGCAGACTAAATTCCTAAGCTCCAGGGAGTCCTGGAACCAAGATGGCGACCGCTGCTCCTGAGGCTGAGGCCGCCTTCCAAGCCAGGCGGACACCTGTCCTCTGGTCCGGACGGTGGCCGGCTGTCTGCAGCCTGCAAAGGGTGCTGCCTCAGCGGCTCTGTGCTTCCGCCTGTCCCAGAAGCTGTCCGGTTCTCTGGCGCACCCTCTAACCTGTTCAGACTAATTTCCTAAGTTCTGCTGAGTCCCGGAACCAAGATGGCAACCACTGCTGCTGAGGCTGAGGCCGCCTCCCAAGCCAGGCGGACACCTGTCCTCTGGTCCGGACGGTGGCCGGCTGTCTGCGGCCCGCCAAGGGTGCTGCCTCAGCGGCTCTGTGCTTCCGCCTGTCCCAGAAGCTGTCCGGTTCTCTGGCGCACCCTCTAACCTGTTCAGACTAATTTCCCAAGTTCTGCTGAGTCCCAGAACCAAGATGGCGACCGCTGCTGCTGAGGCTGAGGCCGCCTCCCAAGCCAGGCGGACACCTGTCCTCTGGTCCGGACGGTGGCCGGCTGTCTGCGGCCCGCCAAGGGTGCTGCCTCAGCGGCTCTGTGCTTCCGCCTGTCCCAGAAGCTGTCCGGTTCTCTGGCGCACCCTCTAACCTGTTCAGACTAATTTCCTAGGTCCCGCGGAGTCACGGAACCCCGATGGTGACCGCTGCTGCTGAGGCTGAGCCGATTCTCAATCTTACAGCACAAGCCATTGCTGTTCTATTCAGGAATTTCCCCCCTGTACCCATATCTTCGAGGCTTTTTCCTACTTTCTCCTCTATAAGTTTTAGTGTCTCTGGTTTTATGTGGAGTTCCTTAATCCACTTAGATTTGACCTTAGTACAAGGAGATAGAAATGGATCATTTCGCATTCTTCTCCATGATAACCGCCAGTTTTGCCAGCACTATTTGTTGAAAATTCTGTCTTTTTTCCACTGGATGGTTTTAGCTCCCTTGTCAAAGATCAAGTGACCATAGGTTTGTGGATTCATCTCCCGGTCTTCAATTCTGTTCCATTGGTCTACTTGTCTGTCACTATACCAGTACCATGCAGTTTTGATCACAATTGCTCTGAAGTACAGTTTTAGGTCCGGCACGGTGATTCCACCAGAGGTTCTTTTATCTTTGAGAAGAGTTTTTGCTATCCTCGGTTTTTTGTTATTCCAGATGAATCTGCAAATTGCCCTTTCTAATTCGTTGAAGAATTGAGTTGGAATTTTGATGGGGATTGCATTGAATCTGTAGATTGCTTTTGGCAAGATAGCCATTTTTACAATGTTGATCCTGCCAATCCATGAGCATGGGAGATCTTTCCATCTTCTGAGATCTTCTTTAATTTCTTTCTTTAGAGACTTGAAGTTCTTATCATACAGATCTTTCACTTCCTTAGTTAGAGTCACGCCAAGGTATTTTATATTATTTGTGACTATTGAGAAGGGTGTTGTTTCCCTTATTTCTTACTCAGCCTGTTTATCGTTTGTGTTCAGAAAGGCCATTGACTTGTTTGAGTTAATTTTATATCCAGCTACTTCATTGAAGCTATTTATCAGGCTTAGGAGTTCTCTGGTGGAATTTTTAGGGTCACTTATATATACTATCATATCATCTGCAAAAAGTGATATTTTGACTTCTTCCTTTCCAATTTGTATCCTCTTGATCTCCTTTTGTTGTCTAATTGCTCTGGCTAGGACTTCAAGTACAATGTTGAATAGGTAGGGAGAGAGTGGACAGCCTTGTCTAGTCCCTGATTTTAGTGGGATTGCTTCCAGCTTCTCTCCATTTACTTTGATGTTGGCTACTGGTTTGCTGTAGATTGCTTTTATCATGTTTAGGTATGGGCCTTGAATTCCTGATCTTTCCAAGACTTTTATCATGAATGGTTGTTGGATTTTGTCAAATGCTTTCTCAGCATCTAACGAGATGATCATGTGGTTTTTGTCTTTCAGTTTGTTTATATACTGGATTACATTGATGGATTTCCATATATTGAACAATCCCTGCATCCCTGGCATGAAACCTACTTGGTCAGGATGGATGATTGTTTTGATGTGTTCTTGGATTCGGTTAGCAAGAACCTTATTGAGGATTTTTGCATCGATATTCATAAGAGAAATTGGTCTGAAGTTCTCTATCTTTGTTGGGTCTTTTTGTGGTTTAGGTATCAGAGTAATTGTGGCTTCATAGAATGAGTTGGGTAGAGTACTTTCCATTTCTATTTTGTGGAATAGTTTGTGAAGAACTGGGATTAGGTCTTCTTTGAAGGTCTGATAGAACTCTGCACTAAACCTGTCTGGTCCTGGGCTTTTTTTTTTTTGGCTGGGAGACTATTAATGACTGCTTCTGCTTCTTTAGGGGATATAGTACTGTTGAGATCATTAACCTGATCTTGATTTAGCGTTGGTACCTGTTGTCTGTCTAGAAACTTGTCCATTTCATCCAGGTTTTCCAGTTTTGTTGAGTATAGCCTTTTGTAGAATGACCTGATGGTGTTTTGGATTTCTTCAGGATCTGTCGTTATGCCTCCCTTTTCATTTCTGATTTTGTTAATTAGGATGCTTTCCCTGTGCCCTCTCGTGAGTCTGGCTAAGGGTTTATCAATCTTGTTGATTTTCTCAAAGAACCAGCTCCTTGATTGGTTGATTCTTTGAATAGTTCTTGTTTCCACTTGGTTGATTTCACCCCTGAATTTGATTATTTCCTGCCTTCTACTCCTCTTGGGTGAATTTGCTTCCTTTTGTTCTAGAGCTTTTAGGTGTGTTGTCAAGCTGCTAATGTGTGCTCTCTCTAGTTTCTTTTTGGAGGCATTCAGAGCTATGAGTTTTCCTCTTAGGAATGCTTTCATTGTGTCCTATAAGTTTTGGGTATGTTGTGGCTTCATTTTTATTAAACTCCAAAAAGTTCTTAATTTCTTTCTTTATTCCTTCCTTGACAAAGTTATCATTGAGAAGAGAGTTGTTCAATTTCCACGTGAATGTTAGCTTTCTATTATTTATTTTGTTATTGAAGATTAGCCTTAGTCCATGGTGATCTGATAGGATGCATGGGAAAATTTCAATATTTTTGTATATGTTGAGGCTTGTTTTGTGACCAATTATGTGGTCAATTTTGGAGAAGGTACCATGATGTGCTGAGAAGAATGTATATCCTTTTGTTTTAGTATAAAATGTTCTGTAGATATCTGTCAGATCCATTTGTTTCATAACTTCTGTTAGTTTCACTGTGTCCCTGTTTAGTTTCTGGTTCCCTGATCTGTCCATTGGTGAAAGTGGTGTGTTGAAGTCTGCCACTATTATTGTGTGAGGTACAATGTGTGCTTTGAGCTTTACTAAAGTTTCTTTAATGAATGTGGCTGCCCTTGTATTTGGAGCATAGATATTCAGAATTGAGAGTTCCTCTTGGAGGATTTTACCTTTGATGAGTATGAAGTGCCCCTCCTTGTCTTTTTTGATGATTTTGGGTTGGAAGTCGATTTTGTTAGAGATTAGAATGGCTACTCCAGCTTGTTTCTTCATACCATTTGCTTGGAAAATTGTTTTCCAGCCTTTCATTCTGAGGTAGTGTCTATCTTTTTCTCTGAGATGAGTTTCCTGTAAGCAGCAAAATGTTGGGTCTTGTTTGTGTAGCCAGTTTGTTAGTCTATGCCTTTTTATTGGGGAGTTCAGTCCATTGATATTAAGAGATATTAAGGAAAAGTAATTGTTGCTTCCTTTTATTTTTGTTGTTAAAGTTGGCATTCTGTTCTTGTGATTATGTTCTTTTAGTTTTTTTGAGGGATTACCTTCTTGTTTTTTCTAGGGTGTGGTTCCCGTTCTTGTATTGGTTTTTTTCTGTTATTATCCTTTGAACAACTGGATTCGTGGAGAGATAATGTGTGAATTTGGCTTTTCGTGGAATACTTTGGTTACTCCATCTAAGGTAATTGAGAGTTTGGCTGGGTAGAGTTGCCTGGGCTGGAATTTGTAATCTCTTAGTGTCTGTATAACATCTGTCCAGGCTCTTCTGGCTTTCATAGTCTCTGGTGAAAAATCTGGTGTAATTCTGATAGGCTTGCCTTTATATGTTACTTGACCTTTTTCCCTTACTGCTTTTAGTATTCTCTCTTTATTTAGTGCATTTGTTGTTCTGATTATTATGTGTCAGGAGGAATTTCTTTTCTGGTCCAGTCTATTTGGAGTTCTGTAGGCTTCTTGTATGTTCATGGGCATCTCTTTCTTTAGATTTGAGAAGTTTTCGTCAATAATTTTGTTGAAGATGTTTGCTGGTCCTTTGAGTTGAAAATCTTCATTCTCATCCACTCCTATTATCCATAGGTTTGGTCTTCTCATTGTGTCCTGGATTTCCTGGATGTTTTGAGTTAGGATCTTTTTGGATTTTGTATTTTCTTTGATTGCTGTGCTGATGTTCTCTATGGAATCTTCTGCACCTGAGATTCTCTCTTCCATCTCTTGTATTCTGTTGTTGATGCTCGCATCTATGGTTCCAGATTTCTTTCCTAGTGTTTCTATCTCCAGCGTTGCCTCACTTTGGGTTTTCTTTATTGTGTTTACTTCCCTTTTTAGGTTTAGTATGGTTTTATTCATTTCCATCATCTGTTTGGATGTGTTTTCCTGTTTTTCTATAAGGACTTCTACCTGTTTGGTTGTGTTTTCCTGTTTTTCTTTAAGGACTTGTAACTCTTAGCAGTGTTCTACTGTATTCCTTTAAGTGAGTTATTAAAGTCCTTCTTTATGTCCTCTACCATCATCATGAGATATCCTTTTAAATCCAGGTCTACCTTTTCAGGTGTGTTAGTGTGCCCTGGAATGGGCGAAGTGGGCGTTCTGGGTTCTGATGATGGTGAGTGGTCCTGGTTTCTATTAGTAGGATTCTTACGTTTACCTTTCGCCATCTGGCAATCTCTGGAGTTGGTTGTTATAGTTGTCTTTGTTTAGAGATTGTTCCTCTGGTGATTTTGTTACCTTCTATCAGCAGACGTGGGAGACTAGCTTTCTCCTCTGAGTTTCAGTGGTCAGAGCAGTCTCTGCAGGCAAGCTCTCCTCTTTCAGGGAAGGTGCACAGTTATCTGGTGTTTGGACCTCCTCCTGGCTGAAGATGAAGGCCCAAAACAGGATCTTTCCCAGAAGCTGTGTTGCTTTGGCCAGGAAGGTGGTCGGTTGTCTGGAGCCGAAAATGGTGCAGCCTCAGAAGGTCTCTGGCTCTTGCCTGTCCCAGAAACTGCTGGCCTCTGTATTCCACACCCTCACCCGTGTAGCCTGCCCTCCTCGGAGTCCCGGAACCAAGGTGGCTCCCGCGGAGCCTGAGGTAGAATCCTCTCGGGCTGGGCGGACCCCTGTGCTCTCACCAGGAAGGTGGCCGGTTGTCTGGAGCCGAAAATGGCGCCGCCTCAGAAGCTCTGTGGCTCATTTGTTTTGTTTTTCATATGAAGTTAAGAATTGCTCTGTCAAAGTCTGGAAAGAATTGTGTTGGAAGTTTGATGGGAATTGCATTGAATCTGTAAATTGCTTGTGGTTAGATGGCCACTTTCACTATGTTAATCCTAATGATCCATTAATATGGGGGATTTTTCCATCATCTGATATCTTCCTCAATTTCTTTCTTGAGCAACTTGAAGTTCTTGCCATTTATGTTTTTCACTTGCTTAGTTCAGTTATACCAAGATACTCTGCATTATTTGTAGCTCTTTTGAAGGGAGTTGTTTCCCTAATTTCTTTCTCAGTCCAATATCATACATGTATAGGAGGATTCCTGGTATATTTGTGTTAATTTTGTATCCAGTCACTTTGGTGAAGCTGTTTATCAGCTGCACGAGTTCCTGCCAGAGAATTCTACTTAATATATATGACAAATATTCTATAAGTAGTGATACTTTGGCTTCTTCCTTTCCAGTTTGTATCCCCTTAATGTCTCTTAGTTGCCAAAGGTCTCTGATCTGCAGGGAATGGGGTTCTGGTTACAGGTGAGCAAGGAGTTGGTGAGAAACGAAATACCAACAAATACAAACACAAGGGAGTGCTGTATCTGGATGTAATTTTGTCAAAGTTAGCATCAGTTTTATATAATACAGAAAACAAAGGAGTAGGATGTCACAGCAGGCAAGGTACATTGAAGTTATCTGACACAAAACAGAGGAATGCCTTCAAAGGACTGGCAGTAACCAGGCAATGTTTACAGTAAAGAAAAAACAGCCCTGCCAAGAGTCAGCTAATGACAGGGGCCAGGTAAGGATTTCACACTGTATTCACCGTTGATGCTATTCCTTTGAGCCTTGTGAAAGATAGCACCAGGGGGTTCTCCTCTAGCAGACCTTATCATGAATAATGCAATACCACAATCCCCCTTTTTCCTAGGCCTTGGTAAATTCTTGCATATGAGAGTAACTTGGCTGTTCTTAAGTATCTGTAGGGAATCTCCATTTGTCGAAGAATTCACCAACTTTCTTCTAATATGTAATGTAGTTTGCAATATCTGACTGTATTGAAGATTCTAGGTATACTTTTGCTAAGCCTGCCCTGAGACTTCTAACTCTTATCCAGTAAAATACTGTAAGAAAGCATGCAAAACCATCCACAATATTGCAGGGACAAATCTGGGGCATTCTAGCTATGGGAATGCCAAGGTTCCAGGAGGCTAAGTTTCTGTGAAACTCTTTCCAAGAGACTCAGGACTGCTTCCAGGTCTGTCATGCTAGTCACTACTCGAGTGGATGTAGCACTTTCTCAAAGAAGCAAGTAAGGCTTCTTAAAAAAAACACACACACACACATACACACACACAGAGAGAAAATAGACCATTAATCAGAAATGGTCCTGTTTTTAGCTGAGAGTGATAACCAGTCCAAGGACTGAGACAGTACCTGAAACTTCTCTAAAGACAGACCAAAAATGATTAAACAAATATAATGACAAATTACAAATGCACTAATATAATTGCTGTTACTTATCTAATCATATCAAAAATGAACTAACCATCCTGAAAAATTTCCTAGGTGAACTAAAATGCAGCCTGCAAGCTTATTTTGAGGTTGCAATTTTGAATAAATGGCTGACTCTTGCATATTGTTTGTTTCTGCAGAATAAATGCTCTTTACTTTTGCATACTTTTGAGTCTTGCGTCTTTCTTCATTGATTCCTGGGACCTTAAAACCCAACTCTTTGTTTCCATGATTCTTTGTATTGGTCTCTTTGTTTCTACTTTGTTGATTTCAGTCCAGAGTTTGATTATTTTTTACTGTTTACTCCTTGCCGCAGACCCTCTTGGTCCCTTGTCTGGGTAGGATGGGTCTCTGGTTGCAGATGGACAAGGAGTTGGCAAATGACAAATAGACGCAACACAAGAGGTTGTGTAGAATCTGAATGTAATTTGTCAAGTCGAGCATCGAACTTTTTATACAGAACAATAACAAGAAACCAGGCGAGATACATCCAATGAGTTACAGTGACACAAAACTTAAGGAATGTATACATCAAAAGAAGGTGGGACCAGGCTGCTGCCACTAAGAAGAGAGCCAGGTGTAATGTTAGTCTATTGTTAAGCCCACCACCAGGGTTTCTTAGTAAATGCCTGATTTCTTTGGGCCTAGTGAAGAAACCTGTCTCAGGGGAATTCCCTAACTCTTTCATGGTAAACCCACCTATTCACTAGGCCATTGTGAATTCCCTTCTCTGGGTAAGACTGGCTATTGTCTCAAGTAAACACTGCAGACCAGCCCTGAGCTATTCTGGCTCTGTTCTTTGTAATGCCTAATTAGTTTCACTGTCTCTACTAGAAGTAAATTTGAATGTTACTGAATAGGTAACCTTCTTACTGAATTCCTACTGAATTCCAAGTTTGTCGGCTTCAAGGATTTTCTGGGACGTTGGAATACTGGTGAAGGTTTAGCTATGTCAGAATTCAATCTTAAAAAGTTATAATAAAATAATACTAAAAGAGAGCACGTCGATCCATACACCAGACTAACAGGGGTGGGGGGTGGGGTTAGGGTATGAGTATAGGGGTTATGAGAACACCAAAGTTCTAGGAGGTGAGTTTCCGTGAAACTCTTTGCCTTGTGAGTGCTCCCAGGCCTCTCGGCCTGCCAAGCAAACTTAACTGGAGTGTGCGTAGCAACTCTTCTTTTCTGTGTATGCTTCTTTTTCTTCTAGATGTTTCAGGGGTGTTGTTAGGTTGCTAGTGTGAGATATGTATAATTTCATTATGAAGGCATTTAGTGCTATGAACTTTCCTTTTAGCAGTACTTTCATTGTATCTCATTAGTTTGGGCTAAAGTATGGCAACTAGAAAGGGTGGGAAAGTGGGCATAGTGTAGGCATAGACAGAGTGGGCAAATTTATCTAGCAGGGCAGCCTACTTGGACACTTACCAGTCTCCCAGGTTTCAGTAGAGCAGGGAATCTATGTCTTTGTTGGGGCCAGAGCAGAGCAAGTAGGAACACAGGACTTGGGTAGAGAAGGAGGATATTTAGATAGTCAGAATATTTGGGGGAAAGGCAGCTTATCTGGAATTCTTCCCAGTCTTTGAGGACTCTAGTAAAACTGGGAATCTCTGCCCCAGGCTAGAGTCTCATGTATTACAACATCTCTTCCTATTGGATTCTGGGGTAAGGAGACTAGGAATGTGGGACACTAAACTGATTGTAGAAGAACTCTATGAATGAAGGTAGAGCTCTTTGTTCTGGGTATTAGCAGGCTTCCAGGGTTATAGGAAGAGGGTAAGTCACTATTATCTTCAGTCCTCTGGTTGTCTTGGGTGGCAGTATACCCCAAGGGATGGAGGCAGAACTGGTGGTCCCTGGTGTCTGTAGGCCCAAATATCCCCAGTGGCACAAGACAGAGACATGCAGGCAGAACTGTGTCTGGGGGAATGTAGCGAGGATCCAAGATTGTAGGTAGGGATATGAACTGGAAGATGGATCACAGAGGGGACAAGAAGAGGCTAAGTCCTCAGTTCTTTCCCCAGAGAGTATGGTGCCAGTGGACTGAGCATATGGAGCTCACCTGATCTTTAAAGGTGGCAGTAGTTCTTCAGGAATAAAGGCAAGGGGGAATGGAGTGCATATCTGCATTACTATTAGGAGTAGGGTCCAGAAGATGAAGCAGAGAGAAATCAGCTCTCTTGACCTTTTAAAAAGGTTTTTAATATTTTCCTCCAATTGTTTGTTTATGCTTGTCTGAATTTTAAAGACATTTATTAGTTTTCTCATTAAGAATCACAATCGTCTCCATAAAGCTGGTTTCATGGTCTCTTTCCTGTGTTTCTGTTTTATGGGAATATTTAGGGCTTGCTTGGAGTAATATAGATGGGTTCTTGTGGTGTCCTTATGTATCAGCTCTGGTTCCATGAATTCTCTTACCCTAGCCTCTAGACATCTGGGGTTGGATAATTAAATTTGTATGTACTGATTTCTGAGTTTTGCTTTGTTGACTGGGTGTTTTTATATGGTTTCTGTTGGATTCTAAGTCTGTGTGGACTTTAGAAGAACAGGTACTATGCATCCCAGTTGTAGGCTGGGGGAAAGGAAACTAGGAGGCCACAGTTATTGGGTTGAGAGATCCCAAGAGAGTGAGGGAGTGAAGGATATTGCCCAACAACTAGCATATCTTGACTTCTAATCTGCTTTGTCCCTAGCACAATAGGTAGTCTCTGCCCCAGTTGGGTGTTAGGACATGGCAAATAGTAGGAATGAGATAGGCCTTATCGTGGGTGGGATGCTAAAACAGATAGAAGGGGAGTTTGGCAGGTAGGCAGCCTACCTCTACAAATCCTCTAGAAGAGCTGGGAGCCTCTGCCCCAAGATAGTCTCTGGTATAGTAGGGTATCTCCACACATCTGGGTTCCAGGCTATGGCAACCAGCAGAGTAGAAATCTGGAGATATTGTGGGCAGATCCTGGCAGGCAGGTAGTCTACATGGATTTCTCCCAGTTTACCCTGTTTCTAGTAGTGGAGTGGGGAGAACCTATGCCCCTATTGAGGGCTGGGGAACAGGAAACAAGAGAACAAGTATCTCGGTGAAGGTTTACATTGCTGTGAAAAGACAACATGACCAAGGCAACTCTTATGAAGTTCAACACTTAATTGGGATAAATTGTTTAAAGTTTCAGAGGTTCAGTTCAGTATCATCAAGGCAGGAGAATAGCAGTTTCCATGCAAGCGTGGCAAAGGAAGAAATGAGAGTTCTGCATCTTGGTATGACTGCAGTTGAGGAGAAAACTGATTTTCCACATTTTGCAGAAATTAATAGACAACCCTCAGAGTAACAAATGTCCTCCAACAAGGCCAGGACTCCTAACAGTACCATTTCCAATGGGCCCACCATATTCTAATCACTACAGCAAGAGACTGGAAGTGGGGGCCCTGAGATAGTGAGAGAGAAGTTTGGAGGGCAGAAAGCCTACCTGGGATTCTTCAATTCTGTCAGGCCTCCAGTAGAGCAGGGAATCTCTGCTAATATTTTAATATAGAAGCAGATATTTACATTGCTTAATATTCATGCATTGTTAGAACAGTATGCCACAAAGTAGCTTAATGGGATTATGTTTTCCACTGTTCTGGAAGCTAGAAGTTCAAAATGAAAGGGTTGACACGAAGATTTTCTTGTGCTGCCTTCTGATAGTACAATCATGTCAGTATTGCACTAACTACAAACTGCTGTCTAGAGTCTGAGGCATTCTGGTATTTCTTCAAAGGGAAATACTAAACTCTTAAGCATTGTCTTTAATATTCATTAGTTTATTAGAAGCATCATTTTTAAATAGAACTATATTTGTTGTTGGGGCTTCAACAGGTTTCAGCATTCAGGGCAAGATAATAATACATATATACGAAAATATTTTTATGCTTCCCATCTGATTTTAAAAAAAGACAAAATGATGGGGAATTTTGTTATGATTATTACTATTGTTTCTCAAGGGTTAAGGGACACTCATGCTTGCTTCAAAATAATTCTTTCCCTAAGGAAGTCAATGAGAAAATAACAATTTTATTCTGTATGCCACTAATTTGGATTTGGGGACAGAGATTGCGCCATATGTTCCCTACATGGTTTTCAAAATTAGGATTCACATAGAGATCCCAGGAGATATCGACAAAGTACATGTTTATATATCTATCATATCTGATTTTGAACTGATTACTATTCTGATTTTTGCAATGCATGTATGATTGCACTGGATCATCCAGCTCTTTCTCTATATTGATTTTTTCTTTAGAGAAATGGAATAATTTTCCAATGTTACTTCGCTAAAGGTATCTATGTTCACCATATAAGTTAGCTTGTTAGATCAGATGTAGAATGTACTTAATTCTGTATCACTGCATCGTTTAGTCTCTCAGTGTCTTTCTCTCTGCCTCTTTCTCTCTGCTCCTCTCTCTCTCTCTCTCTCTCTCTCTCTCTCTCTCTCTCTCTCTCTCTCTCTCTCTCTCTCTCTCTCTTTGTGTCTGTCTATTCTGTCTTTCTCATTGTCTGTCTCTCTGATTAACATGCATTTCAAATAGGAAGATCATACCAAGAAATGGCAAACAGCTCTTTATAGAGCAATTTACCTTGCATTGAGAACCTGACCAACCTTTGAGAAGTAAATGCCATAAAATGGCATTCCCTCCCTCAACATCCCCCCCCTAAAATATTTTTCTTAAACTTGTCCATTCTTGTCAGAAATCAAGAAAGTCATCTTCTCTGCTCAGATTTAATGTCAACACTCAATTTCTGTTTTTTTTTTTTTTTTACAACTCCTTACCAAATCTCTGTGACTTTTGCTATAATAGCCCCTAGTGTTCATATGCCAGTTAGTATCCTTGGCTTCTCCAATCTACTTTCTACCTGCCAGCCAGCCACCTATTTGCTATTCACTGTGACTCTATTTTTCCCGAGTATTACTGTTCTTGAACAGATGGAAACTTTTCTTCCACAGTGATTAGACATTACATCTGACTGATGCTCTGATGCTCATATATTTTCCACACTTTACAATTCTGTGATTTGCAGTTACCTTGAGTTTTCCTTGTTTCCTAAAACTCCTCGCACTGTCCTTCCAAATGCTTACATAGAGGCTTGGGTTTTTTTTTTTTTTTATCTTTCCAAGTAGGATTTTCCAGTACAGAATCTTTGGAGAATGTATATCAGCTTC
This sequence comes from Mus musculus, assembly GCF_000001635.26. Taxonomy (NCBI): domain Eukaryota; kingdom Metazoa; phylum Chordata; class Mammalia; order Rodentia; family Muridae; genus Mus; species Mus musculus. Next base: position 36,419,956 of record NC_000068.7, read on the forward strand.
TTCATCACTTTGGCCTCTCATCACCTGATAGTTTCTCAAATCATGGGTACCTAATTCTTTAGAGTCCTTTCCTAATATATCATATATGCTATACAAAATACAATGAAAATAATATTGTTTATTGCAATATTGTTCAAAATAGCAAAGTATTAGGAAACATATATCTGGAGACAGATAACTAAAATTTTCGTGGTGGTAAATAATTATTATTGGCACAGAAATGAGTATAAAATGAATTATAATTAATTTCAAACAATATCACATTAACTGATTTTTCTACAGAGTGAGATTGATGATACAAAGAGTCATTTTAAAGGTGGTATTAACCAAGTTGGAAAACTTCATAGCTTAGCTGTAGTTAAGGTTTGGAAAGAGTGAGGAGTCAAATGGTGATTGTTGCAAATTATAGAGAGAAACTGGACAATAAGCCAGGCTTCAAATAAAATAAAACCACAGAACTCTCTCAGCAGCTATGATATCTACTATAATTTTATCATGTTCCTTTTCCTCTTGTTTATTAATTGCTCACTTGTGCACAGAATGATTACAGATAAAAGAGAGAATGTCAGGTTCACAACAGAGAAAACATGTAAGAAATTCATACAAAAATAATCTTTGGCTTAAAAACCTAGGTTAAAAATAAAACAGGTGAAATTTGCTTTTGCTAGAAAAACCCAAGAAATACCCTTGTCTGATCTAAGTATTTGCACTAATGTTAGAATTTCCAGGTGTTCTGTGTTCTTGAATGCTATGCTTAGGTTTGTGCTAAGGATGTTAACATGTAATCAGGGTCATTTGATGCAGCCTAGAAAGAGTGATAGAAGAGTGACAATATTGACTGAGAAACTATTACTATGTGAGGAACTCATAGCTTCTTACATGCTGTTATTGGTACAATGTAATGTTGGCACCAGCTTAATGCCCTTAAAGCATTGATTATCTGTACATGCTACTTCCCCCAGATCCTTATGTTTTAGTGATCCAAAGAATCTTTGTGGATTACATTACTTGGATTTAATTTGTAGAAAGCCTTAGGCTAGTGCATTCAAGCAAGGTTAAAAGAGATGAAGACCTTTAAAATCATGTTGATTTCTTGATTTGCTGGTAACAATTTGCCTAATTAAGCTAATTCCTTAATTTTAAAGTGTCTTGGTGAAATCCAGGTACCTTGAGATGGACCTGGATTTAATTTGATAATTGTTCTGAATTTACTTGTTTCCCTTAAAAAGACTTTCAGTTGTTTTTAAGGTTAGCAAACTGTGACTCTTTCGAAAACATCACTATATCATTAACATGAAAAAAGTATTAATATTCAAATTAAAACCCCCAAACTAATGTTATTAATAGTAGTGATGATTCATTAAGTGTTCCCAAGGTGTATTAGACAAAATTACTTCTCTATCTTTCCCATTTCTCCTTTCACTTACAGCAGAGGAGGAAGAGCATGAGGATGGATAATGACAGCGCTCTGTCTGAGTTCATCCTCCTGGGGCTCCCCATTCGAGCAGAAGACCAAGCTTTGTACTCTGTCCTGATCCTGGCCATGTACCTGACAACTGTGCTGGGGAACCTGCTCATCATCCTACTCATCAGGCTGGACTCTCACCTCCACACCCCCATGTACTTCTTCCTCAGCCACTTGGCCTTCACAGACATCTCTTTTTCATCAGTCACAGCTCCTAAGATGCTCGTGAATATGCTGACACACAGTAAGTCCATCCCATATACAGGGTGTGTTTCCCAGGTGTATTTTTTCACTGTTTTTGCAAGCATTGATAGCTTTCTTCTAACATCCATGGCATATGACAGGTATGTGGCCATCTGCCATCCTCTGCATTATAACATCATCATGAATCTGAGGCTCTGTGTTCTTCTAGTAGTAATATCATGGGCCTTATCTTTAACCAATGCTCTTGCGCACACCCTTCTCTTGGCTCGCCTATCTCACTTTAGAAACAATACCATCCCCCACTATTTCTGTGACCTCTCTACCTTGCTGAAGCTGTCTAGCTCAGACACCACCATCAATGAGCTGGTCATCTTTGTTTTAGGTAATGTGGTCATTACCCTGCCATTCATATGCATTCTGGTTTCTTATGGCTACATTGGTGTCACCATTCTGAAAACTCCCTCCATCAAGGGAATCCACAAAGCCTTGTCCACGTGTGGCTCTCACCTCTGTGTGGTATCCTTGTACTATGGGGCCATCATTGGACTATATTTTGTCCCCTCATCTAATAACACTAATGACAAAGATGTCATTGTGGCTGTGATGTACACTGTGGTCATACCCATGCTGAATCCCTTTATTTATAGTCTGAGGAATCGGGATATGAAAAGAACACTGAGAAATATCCTCAGCAGAACAAAATGATGCACCTTATGCTTCCTTCTACCTTCCTAGGTCTCCTCCTTGATTGGTACAAGTAATATATTCTTTTTGAATGCCCATCTTAAAGATATTTTAATCTGAATTTCTTACATATATTTTGGATGTTACACTAACCACTTTATCTTTATAATGTTGGGAAAGGGGTCTTCAAAACATATACACATAAGTCCATTCTGTATTTCCCTTTGCACATGATGTCTTTCCCCAAATTTTAAAAATCCAGTATAACCTTCTTCTTTTCATTTGGATAGCTTGTAGTTTTTTGAGCAAAGCCATTTTCTCCCTTTTTCACCTCATGACATAATTATTTATATAGGATTATTTTCATTTACAAATTTTTTGACAGGAATTGTCTCCCTATGTAGATTTAGATCTTCTAGAATTTGATATATAGACAAGGTTTCCCTTGAATTAATATAGATCCACCTACCTCAGCCTCCTAAGTGCTGGGATTAATGGCATGAACCACTGTGTACAGTTTGATCTTTTTTTTGTATTTAATTCAACAATTTTTGAACTTGCAGCTAATAGTAAGCTTGAACAGATACTGTGTCTCAGACTTACCACCATGAACTGGTCATGTTTACTGCAGGGTAGGGTTCATTAGCCTCACATTGATGTCTTCTGGCTTCTTATGTACAAATTGGAGTCACCATCATGAGACCTCCATCCATCCATGAAATTTTCCAGCCTTGTTTTTGTAATACACTTTTCATTGTAATACACTTTTCATTTTCATTGATATATGATGATATACATTTTTGTAAGAAGAGATGGTTTGATACCTATATGTGTTGTGTAATGTATATTGTATAATGAATGGGACTATCTCCTAAGTATTTTGTGGTGTAAGCACTCAGTTTGTTCCTGTACTACTTTTGTACTATGCACTCCATTGTCATCATCACTCCTGTCTCTCTACTATGAAGTCAACACTATAGCTCCCTCTTTTGCTCAAATGTCATATACAGTACCAACGTTTTCTTCTTCCCACATCGTTTGATCATCATTTTTAAATTTGTTCTTCATTGTCCAATTTTTGGCAATATATTCTTAAATTGACATTAACTATGCAGTTATCTTATTTTACTTCCTAACTCAGTGGTCCATTGATATCAGGAAGTCAAAATGGGTACTGATTGTAGTTGGAGAAAAGGGCTTTGGACAGCTCTTTGTTGAAGAAGATCAAGGTTATGTGAAGCATAAAATTTGAAAGAAAGTATTTAGAATGGCTTTTCATGTGGTGCTTTAATTATGTGGCATTAGTCCATTCTCTATAGGGGTTGGGTGCTTACATGTAGAGGGTGGTTGAAGTGATGTAAATTCAATACTTGTATTAAAATCTATAAAAATTGAACTAGAAAATTTAATCCAAATATACAGTATTCTAAAATGAAATGGGCCCCATATTTAATTGATAAATACATTGTCTTTTACTTCCATCTGAAATGTTGAACCTGTGTTTTTGTTCTTGGAAACCCGTTAAGACAAAGGTAATTAATAAATGGTAGTCAATTACTCTGAAATATATTTTTGTATCTAGTGATTATTATGAAGAAAGAGATTCTAATAGAGAGAACTTAGTGTTCTGCTGCTACACTAGCAATATTAGATGTGCTTCTCAGACTATAGTATGTGAAGTTGAGTTCTTAGTCTAGTGTATCACTTGGAAACTTCTGAATCTGACCTATTTTTCTTGTCACTGAAATGTGTATTCACACTAATATAAACTGAGATAACTTCTAAGGAAAATAATATACATATAATAATCATCATTAAAATAAATGTGCATATAATATTATACCTTGTATATTATATTATATTATATTATATTATATTATATTATATTATATATTCATGTATGTTGCATTTTAATGAATACTATTAAAGTACTCATTTAAAAAATCACTAGGATTGAATGATAGAAAACAATACTATAAGTGCTAAAGTTCCATTGGTCCTTTGTCAACTATATCTTCTTTACCCTGGAAGGTAGTGTCATAACTGTTTCTTTCTTATTAGAGTATAGTAACTTTATGAAGTGATGGTTTATTTTTTTGTTTGTTTATTTGTCTTTTGAGTCAGGGTTTCCCAAACTTGTCTTAGACACAGGTGTGAAATCCATGAACACCACAGCTACCGATGCAAGGCTGAATATTTATTTTATAGAGATCATGAGGATCAGGTAGTACATGTAGACCAGGCTAGTCTTTAGTTCACAGAGATCTGCTGGTCTGTGTCCTGAGTGCTGGGATTAAAGACATCCCCCAACATGCCTGTCTCAGTGTGGTAAGTTTCAAGTTATTTTTATAATGTATATAATGTGGTTTGAGGATACTGACCTCCTCTGTTACACTCTCTTCTGTTAAATCATAACATCCTTAAAGATCCTCTTTCTTCATGCCATCTATTTTCAAAATTCTATGTGAGAGAAAATTTGTGAAGCTTGTCTCTGGAAGTCTGGCCCATCTAATACAATAACCAACAATTCTATCTTTTCCACATAAGTGATATCATTTCATTTTTTATTAATGAAGAGGTGATTATTTTCTCTTTTATTAAATAATACTTTGAATTTAGTCTTTGAACATTCATACATGTTTGTAATGTACTTGAATCATACCAATCTCAGACTACCTACCTGCCATTCCTCTAGTGAAGAAGGTAACATGTCTCTATCAGGAATCTCATTAATACTGATAATATGTACAAGGGTGTGGGGCCATTTACTATGACCTGGCCAACTTAATTAGTGGCAAGACTTTCAAAGAAACATGGCCCTTACTTAATTAGCTATCACCTGCCTATAGCTACTGTGGCAGGGGTAGGACTGCTTGAACACTTCCTTTATGTATACTGGGATCCTAACTGGATTGATCTTGTGTGAGCCTTGTGCAGACAAGGTAACAGTCTGCAGTAGGCATGAGAAATCTAGAAGATAGGATTTTATAAGTTTCTCCACCGTCCTCTGACTCTTACATAATTTCTGCCCTCTTTTCAAGTGATATTCCCTGAGTCCAGATTGAGGAGAATTTGATGGAGATATCGCACTTATAGATGAACTTTCAGAGACATTTTCATGACTTTGGCCTGCTATAAGCCTAGGCATTAACCATACTGAAGAACGATTCTCTATTCAAGAGTGTGAACGGTATACATCTTTGGGTATAAACATAAATATTGAGAAAGTAGTTTGACAACATGGATATTTAGAAAAATAACAATAAAATATTGTCCCTTAAGTCCCATGAGCCCCTCTGACATGGGGTTTTTGAATTTACATTACCATATACGAAATCCCATTCGTAGAATGTATTACTTATTTGTGTATTAAAAGTATTTAAATGCTTAAGAATATGGGGTAGGAAGGTCAACATTCGAATCTCCACCTTGCACTCCTTGAACTCCATAGTAGTCTTCTGTCCATATCATAATGTAAAATGCATTTAGTTCAACTTACAAATGTCACTATCACCTTTAACCGTCTGAACACTGTTTTAAAGTTCTATATCAACTCTTTAACACAGAAAATTTCTTTCTTGGATCTCCTTGTAAAATAAGAAAGCAAAATAAAACTAACATTGTACCATGGGTTAGAATATACATTACCATTACAAAAGGGAGGGGTGGGGATATGGTGATGACATACTAGACCAAAACAAGGCATAAACTCAGTAGAGAACTCCAGATCCTATAGTTATGTTGGATACCAAGGGGTTTAGATGGTTTTGCCCATCCAGCTTTCTGTCTGCAATACAGACCTCTTTCGTTGGCTGTATATTCTCTGATTTCAGGTACAATTGGCAGATATCTTATGGTGTTAACATTTTAAACAACTTGGGGGCTTCCAACACTGCCCAGGCTTCAATTTTACAGCTTTAACCAGTAGCCTTCCAGGGGCTGTTTACAAGGAATGGCCTCAAAGTCTCAATAAAACTGCAGAAAAGTGTTCCATGCTCTCTTCATTCCTAAATGCTTGCCACATAGATGACATTGCCAAGTTTATTTGCCAGTTTGTTACAGATTATGTCCCCCTTAAGCCGTGTTTGAGGAGGTTTCTATTTGTTGTTGACCAGGAAAGACCTTCTGTCCTCTACCTCACAGGTAGCAAGAATCTCTTGGTAGAGTCTTATTCCAAGGGTATACCTCCCTTTATTTCAGTGCAAATCAGGCCTCCCCTTCATAACAATTCCCTTAACAGTTGCAGAATTTCTTCCAACACAAGCCTTTAGCTGTAACATAATGCTTTCCAGTGTCATTTCCTTTTCCAACTATACCTTTTCTATGTTTGTCTGCCTCATTCATTCTCTTTCATTTTAAATCTGCATAAGAGTAATTGTGAGTTCCTACATACACAGCAGCATCAATTTTAGATTGTGTTGAAATCTCCTCTGCCAAAGAAAGAATTCCTTGACTTTTAAATTTACCCCTAGGAATGCTCTTAGTACAATGGGAGAATGAAGTCAGAGTTTGCCAATCTACTAAATGACCACACTATCAAAAGAAATAAGGAATCAAATAAAAGACTTTCTGGAATTCAGTGAAAATGAAGACACAGCATACTCAAACTGATGGAACACAAAGCAGTATGAAGAGGAAAGTTCACAGCACTAAATGCCATCATGAAGAAACTGGAGAAAACTAATACTAGAAATTTAAGAGCACACCTGATGGCTCTAGGAAAAAAAAATCCAACACACCTAAAAGGATTAGATGGCAGGAAATAATCAAAGACAGGGCTGAAATCAATCAATACAATACAGAGAATCAACACACCCAAGAGTTGGTTCTTTTAAAAACTCAACACAATAGACAAACTCTCAACAAAACCAACTAAAATGTTGACATACTGTATCTAAATTAACAAGACTAGTAATGAAAGGGGAGACATAACAACAGACACTGAGGAAATTAAACAAATCATTTGGTTTTACTTCAAAAGCCTGTCCTCTACAAGGTTGTCAAATCTAAATGAAATGTATGGTTTTTGAGACAGATATCACTTACCAAAGTTAATTCAAGATTATGTAAACTATCTAAACAATCTCACAATCCCTAAGGAAATAGAAGCAATCATTAAAACTCTCCCAACAAAAAACATCCCAGGGCCAGATGGTTTTAGTGCAGAATTCTTCTAGACTTTCCAAGAAGGGCTAATATAAATATTCCTAAAACTATTACACAAAATAGAAAGAGAAGTAGCACTGCCACATTTATTCTATAAATCCATAAACACCTTGATACCTAAACCGCACAGAGACTCAGCAAAGAAAAAGAAATTTATATTAATTTCTTTTATGAACATTAATGAAAAAATACTTAAAGAAATATTTGAAAACCAAATCCAAGAACACATCAAATACATAATTTACCATGACAAACTAGGCTTCAGCTGAGGAATGGAGGGTTGGAAAGAAAAAAAATCACATGATCATTTCAGAAGATGAGCCTTATTGACAAAATTCGACACACATCCACATTAGAAGTCTTGGAGAGATCAGGAATACAAGGCACACACTTAATCATAGTAAAAGCAATAAACAGTAAGCACATAGACAGTTTCAAATTAAATGGGGAGAAACTTCAATTAATTATGCTAAAACCAGGAACTGGATAAATCTGCCCACTCTATCCTTATTTATTCAATATAGCAATCAAATTTCTAGCTAGAGAAAGAAGAAAAGAAAAGGAGATTATGGGATACAAACTGGAGAGGGAGAATTCAAAGCATCACTATTTGAGGACAAATGATAGTATATATAATTTGCATCCAAAATTGTAGCAGTATTTTTATCCAGTATTTGGTTGGATTCAAAATAATCAGAAAGAAATCAGTAGCCCCCATTTATACAAATAATAAATGGGATGAAAAAGAAATTGAAAAAAAATCCTTCAAAATAGGTAATAATAAAAGAAAATAACTTGGTGTGACTCTAAGCAAGCAATTTGAATAATCTGCATGACAAGAACTTCAAGTTTCAGCAAAAAAACCCAAACCAAACCAAAACTTGAGAAGACATTAGGTTAAGAGATCTCTCATGCTCATGGATAGTTAGGATTAGCATAGTGAAAATGGTCATTTTATTAAAATTAATATACAGGTTCAACTCAATTTCCATTAAAATACCAATGCTTTTTATATAGACCTTGAAATAAACAAATCTTAACTTCGTATTCATAAACAAAATGTCGAGGATAGCTCAACAAATTGTGAACAATAAAAGAAATTTTGGAGTTCTATACTCCACAAACTTAAAAAAGCTAAATAGGAAGAAAAGCCCAAATGAGAATGCTTGATTCTCACTTAGAAAGGGGGAATAAAATAGTCATAGAAGGCAGATGGGGGAGATAACTGGGTAGGAGAGAGAATTGTAAAGGGAACTGTTGGGTTGGGGATTGTGTTTGTGGAGAGACAGGAAAGAAGGTCAATGGGCCAGGAGAGTGAATGGAGATCTGCCACTCAAAAGGGTGGAGGAGAGGGCACAACTCTAGGATATGCCAGAGACCTGAGGTGGGGGACATTCCAAGGAGTCTAGGGGGTGACTTTAACTGAGACTCATGGCAGTGATGATATGAAGCCTGTAGAGGATGCCTCCTCAAGCCATGTAGGAATCCTAGGATAGGGATAAGGATATAAATATACCCACAAAAGTATGACCCCAAATTTGTTCTGTCTACAAGAAATGCAGTGAAAAGATGGAGCATAAACTAGGGCAATGGCCAACCAATAAATGGCCCAACTTGAAATATATCCCATGGGCAAGGACAAATAATTGACATGATTAATCCTACTTTGGCATGCTTACAGACAGGAAGGTAGCATGACTGTCCTCTAAGAGTTTCCACCTAGCAGCTGACTGAAACAGATTCAGAGAGCCACAGCCATACATTGAATGGAGCACTAGGACTCTTATAGAGAAGTTGGGGGAAGGATTGAGGGCCCAGAAGTAGATAGGAACTTCACAGGAAGACCAATGATGTCAACTAACCTGGGCCCTTCAGGACTCTCAGAGACTGAACCACTAACCAGAGAACATACTCCAGCTGAACCTAGATGCCCACTTTCTCACATGTGTAGTGGATGTACACCTCCATCTTATGTGGTTCACCTAGCAACTGAAGCATGGATGTTCTCAAAGCTGTTGCCTGCATGTAGAATCCATTCTCCTGGCTGGGCTTTTTGTCTGGACTCAGTGGGAGCCCTGCAGACACTTGATTTGGTAAGATGGAGGGGTACAAAACTGGGGTCTCCACCCTCTCAGAGGACAATGGGATGAGGGAAATTGCTGGTGTGATAGAGGGAGTGACAGTGTGAGGAAGGCCAGGAAGGGGTGTGGAGTGATCAGGATATTAAATGAATAAATAAATTAATTAATGGAAAATAAAAATAGATAATTAAAAGAAACTATGTGAAGGTGAGGAACTAGGCTTAGGTATTATATTGCAAAATCCTTCATTTTTGGTTTTCCATATAGTTTATGTAGATTGCATAACTGTGCTTCTTTAAAGTGTTCCAGTACAGTTGTATGAGTTTGAAAATAATGTTTTACACAGCTATATTAACTATAACTTCACTACTACACAGAGGCAGACATATTGACTTCTGGTATAAAATTAAGGACCCAGGGGAAACTTCAGCAAAAAGATCTTTAGAAGCCCATGTACAGATGAGCAGAGTGGTATGGTATTCTCTTACCTAGGTCTCCTCAGTGTACTGAGTTAGTAGCTGCAGAGTTGGCATGGGACAATTCAACACCTATGCTAAGATACATGAGGGACTGGGGTATGGCATGCCATTGCTATTAGCTAAGGCATTATCAAATAGAAGAGGAGACCTACTCATGTCACCCAAAGAATAAGCTGTATGTTATACACTCTTGCTTTGTCAAGGCTAAGCCAAACAATCTCCAGTAATACAAAGCTGCCACCTCACCCCCAATATTTTTATCTACCATGTTTCAGCTTACCAGAAAAATAGAAGAGCAGAACTCTCCCTTGTTTTTCTGGAGTTTATGCTCAAATAAAGAGGAAACAAGTGAATAGTATCAACTTCACTACAGAAGGTATATATTATGCAAGGAACCAACTAATGGAAGCAATTTGTCAGTGTAGGCTGGATAATTAGGCTTACCAATGTCAGAGCAAAGAGAGTAAGTATGGTGGAGGGATGAACAAGTACCAAAGATAGCTTCAAGTGCATAGGAACCCAGCACCAAATGAAGCTTTCACGAGAGGAATAGGGAAGGAAATTTCCGGGTGCAGACTGAGTACATGAGCAGTATAATTTCTGATGTGTCCTCTATCTTGGGCAACCCACAAGGATAGTATCTACAATACGCTTTTGAGTTCCAAAACATTACTGGATTGAAAGAGATTGCAGCTTTGATACATTTTAACCCACTTGTCCCAGATAGTGTGCATCATGCTTATGTTATCTTGTCCCTCCTGTAGTACCTGTGAGAGAGGCAATGATGAAGGTAAGTATATGAGAGGACAGACTAGGCTGTACTAAGGGAAAGTGTCTCATATTTCTATTGGCTATTTACTGTCCCAGGAAGAATTCTTGAATAAGGTTGTACAAAATGTAGCAATAAGTGACAACAAAACTACAGAGGTGTTCCAGTTGCAGTTGCGGAGTTAGCACCAAAACAAGAAGCTAGTCTATTCTGGAGACATACTGACAATTACCTCCACCACCAACACTCCACTTAATACAGATCCAGTACTGTTGGCTTGTTACCAGCTGCAGTTGAAACTATTGGAAGAATAAACATAGAGCTAACCCCAGTAGCACATCACAAGCTTCACCATTAGTGGAGTTTGAGACAGTTTACTGGAAATGAAGCAACTTTTGTGCCCTTTCTAGAGTTACCTCCAGAGCTGAATTGATACATGGTGAAAAAATGATATTAACAATTGCCTCTAGATCATATTAGCTGGAATGGTGTGTTAGGAACCTCACTAGAATGATCATAATGGTTTTGTTTTGGTATAAATTTGCCTAAATCAACTAACTGGCCCATTATTACCTAATGATATTGTGTTATAATGAATTATTCTGAGAATACAATTTTAATCTAGCTAAATGTATTAGATAATTATGATAATAAAATAAAATATGTCTTACATGTAGAAAAACTCACTAGAAGGTCATTATATAGGATATTATTTCTTCATTAAATTGTTTGTTACATAAGTATATATAATATACACCAGTACATGACATTGCACACTCACACATGCTCTTTCTTGTTTATCTATAAGTCCATTAAAAGACATTCTTTTAAAAATTGCTTTTGAATGATTTACATGTTAGAACTTTATTTACATCATTTCTCCTTCTCTTTTTCTCAGACTCTTGCCATGGGCACATCTACCCCTTCTCAAATTCATGGCTTCTTATTCTTTTCTATTATTTTATTGTTTATATAATTATTACTTTTTCTTTTTAATTAGATATTTTCTTTATTTACATTTCAAATGTTATTCCCTTTCCTAGTTTCTCTTCCGAAAATCCTCTATCCCCTTCCCTTCCCCCTGCTCACCAACCACTCACTTCTGCTTGCTGGCCCTGGCATTCTTCTATACTGGAGCATAGAACCTTCACACAACTAATGGCCTCTTCTCCCATTGATGATCGGCTAGGCCATCCTCTGATACCTATGCAGCTAGAGCCATGAGTCCCACCGTGTGTTTTCTTTGATTGGTGGTTTAGTGTCAGGGAGCTCAGGGGGTACTGATTAGTTCATATTATTGTTCCTCCTATGGGGCTGCAAACCCCTCCATCTCCTTGGGTACTTTCTCTAGCTCCCTCATTGGGGACCCTGTTCTCCATCCAATGGATGGCTGTGAGCACTCACTTCTGTATTTGTCAGGCATTAGCAGAGCCTCTCAGAAGAAAGCTTTTTCAGGCTCCTGTCAGCAAGCTCTTTGTGGCATCCACAATAGTGTCTGGGTTTTATGGTTATTTATGGGATGGATGCCCAGGTAGAACAGTCTCTGGATGATCATGCCTTCAGTCTCTGCTTCAAACTTTGTCTCTGTAACTCCTTCTATGGCTATTTTGTTCCTTCTTCTAAGAAAAATCAAAGTATTTACACTTTGGTCTTGTTTCTTCTTGAGTTTCATGTTTTGCAAATTGTATCCTGGGTATTCTGAGCTTCTGGGCTAACATCCACTTATCAGTGAGTGCCTATCATGTGTGTTCTTTTGTGATTGGGTTACTTCACTCAGGATGATATCCACTAGAGAGATCCATTTGTCAAAAAATTTCATAAATTCTTTGTTTTTAATAGCTGCATAGTACTCCATTGTGTAAATGTACCACATTTTCTGTATCTATTCCTCTGTTGAGGGACATCTGGGTTCTTTCTAGCTTTTGGCTATTGTAAATAAGGCTGCTATGAACATAGTGGACATGTGTCCTTATTACAAGTTGGAGAATCTTCTAGGTATATGCTCAGAAGTGGTATTATTGTGTCCTCAGGTAGTACTATGTTCAATTTTCTGAGGAACTGCCAAACTGATTTCCAAAGTGGTTGTAATGACTTGCAATCTCACCAGCAATGGAGGAGTGTTCCTCTTTCTCCTCATCCTTGTCAGTATCTGCTGTCGCCTGAGTTTTTGATCTTAGCCATTCTGACTGGTGTGAGGTGGAATCTCAGGGTTGTTTTGATTTGCATTTCCCTGATGATTAAGGATGTTGAACATTTTTTTTAGGTGCTTTTCAGACATTCAATATTCCTCAGTTGGGAATTCTTTTTTTTTTTTTTTAAAGCTCTGTACCCCATTTTTTAATAGGGTTATTTGTTTCTCTGGAGTGTAACTTCTTGAGTTCTTTGTATATATTGGATATTAGCCCTTTATTGCATTTAGGATTGGTGAAAATCTTTTCCCAATTTGTTGGTTGCCATTTTGTCTTATTGACATTGTCCTTTGCATTACAGAAGCTTTGCAATTTTATGAAGTCCCATTTGTTGATTCTTGATCTAACAAGTCATTGGTGTTCTGTTCAGGAATTTTTTCCCCTGTGCATGGCTCTTCCCCATTCTAAGTATATCTGGTTTTATGTGGAGCTCCTTGATCCACTTAGACTTTAGCTTTGTACAAGGAGATAAGAATGGATCAATTTGCATTCTTCTGCATGATAACTGCCAGCTGAGCCAGCACAATTTGTTAAAAATGCTGTCTTCTTTCCACTGGATGGTTTTAACTCCTTTGTCAAAGATTAAGTGATCATAGGTGTGTGGGTTCATTTATGGGTCATCAATTCTATTCCAAAGATCTATCTGTCTGTAACTGTACCAGTACCATGCAGTTTTTATCACAATTGCTCTGTAGTACAGCTTGAGGTCAGTGATGGTGATTTCAACAGAGGTTCTTTTTTTTTTTTTTTTTTTTTTTTTACTTAATGAAACAACAATTTTTTAATTATTAGAGAATCTCTTTTATTAGATATTTTATTTTTATACATTTCAAATTTCAAATGCTATCCTGAAAATTCACTATACTCTCCCCTTGCCCTGCTCCCCTACCCATCCACTCCTGCTTCTTGGCCCTGGCATTAACCTGTACTGGGGCATATAAAATTTGCAATACCAAGGGGCCTCTCTTCCCAGTGATAGCCGACTAGGCCACCTTCTGCTACATATGCAGCTAGAGATACAAGCCTGGGGGTACTGGTTCGTTCATATTGTTGTTCGACCTATAGGGTTGCAGACCCCTTCAGCTTCTTGGGTGCTTTCTATAGCTTCTCCATTGGGGGCCCTGTGGGTGGATACTTTGTTCCTCCTTAGAATAGCAAACACAGAAGTGGATGCTCACAGTCAGCTATTGGATGGATCACAGGGCCCCCAATGGAGGAGCTAGAGAAAGTATCCAAGGAGCTAAAGGGATCTGCAACCTTGCTAGTGAATGCAATGGTGTCATCGTTTGGAGGCTGATTATGGGATGGATCCCTGGATATGGCAGTCTCTAGATGATCCATCCTTTTGTCTCAGCTCCAAACTTTGTCTCTGTATCTCCTTCCATGGTTGTTTTGTTCCCAATTCTAAGAAGGGGCAAAGTGTTCACACTTTGGTCTTCATTCTTCTTCAGTTTCATGTGTTTTGCAAATTGTAACTTATATCCTGGGTATACTAGGTTTCTGGGCTAATACCACTTATCAGTGAGTACATATCATTTGAGTTCTTTTGTGATTGTGTTACCTCACTCAGGATGATGCCCTCCAGGTCCAACCGTTTGCCTAAGAATTTCATAAATTCATTCTTTTTAATAGCTGAGTAGTACTCCATTGTGTAAATGTACCCCATTTTTTGTATCCATTCCTCTGTTGAGAGGCATCTGGGTTCTTTCCAGCTTCTGGCTATTATAAATAAGGCTGCTATGAACATAGTGGAGCATGTGTACTTCTTACCAGTTGGGACATCTTCTGGATATATGCCCATGAGAGGTATTGCGGGATCCTCCGGTAGTACTATGTCCAATTTTCTGAGGAACTGGGAGGCTGATTTCCAGAGTGGTTGTACAAGCTTGCAATCCCACCAACAATGGAGGAGTGTTCCCCTTTCTCCACATCCTCGCCAGCATCTGCTGTCACCTGAATTTTTGATCTTAGCCATTCTGACTGGTGTAAGATGGAATCTCAGGGTTGTTTTGATTTGCATTTCCCTGATGATTAAGGATGCTGAACATTTTTTCAGATGCTTCTCAGCCATTTAGTATTCCTCAGGTGAGAATTCTTTTCTTAGTTCTGATCCCCATTTTTTAATGGGATTATTTGATTTTCTGGAGTCCACCTTCTTGAGTTCTTTATATATATTGGATATTAGTCCCCTATCTAATTTTGGATAGGTAAAGATCCTTTTCCAATCTGTTGGTGGCCTTTTTGTCTTATTGAAGGTGTCTTTTGCCTTACAGAAGATTTGCAGTTTCATGAGGTCCCATTTGTCAATTCTCAATCTTACAGCACAAGCCATTGCTGTTCTATTTAGGAATTTTCCCCCTGTGCTCATATCTTCTATGCTTTTCCCCACTTTCTACTCTATAAGTTTCAGTGGCTCTGGTTTTATGTGGAGTTTCTTGATCCACTTAGATTTGACCTTATACAAGGAGATAGGAATGGATCAATTTGCATTCTTCTACATGATAACTACCAGTTGTGCCAGCACCATTTGTTGAAAATGCTGTCTTTTTTCCACTGCATGGTTTTAGCTCCCTTGTCAAAGATCAAGTGACCATAGGTGTGTGGGTTCATTTCTGGGTCTTCAATTCTATTCCATTGGTCTACTTGTCTGTCAGTATACCAGTACCATGCCGTTTTTATCACAATTGCTCTGTAGTAAAACTTTAGGTCAGGGATGGTGATTCCACCAGAGGTTCTTTTATCCTTGAGAAGAGTTTTTGCTATCCTAGGTTTTTTGTGATTCCAGATGAATTTGCAGATTGCTCTTTCTAATTCGTGGAAGAATTGAGTTGGATTTTGATGGGGATTGCATTGAATCTGTAGATTGCTTTTGGCAAGATAGCCATTTTTTTAAAATTATGTATTTTCCTCAATTACATTTCCAATGCTATCCCAAAAGTCCCGCATACCCTGCAACCAACTCCCCTATCCACCCACTCACACTTTTTGTCCCTGGCATTCCGCTGTACTTGGGCATATAAAGTTTGCAAGTCCAATGGGCCTCTCTTTCGGGTGATGGCCGACTAGGCCATCTTTTGATACATATGCAGCTAGAGTCAAGAGCTCCGGGGTACTGGTTAGTTTAAAATATTTTTCCACCTATAGGGTTTCAGATCTCTTTAGCTCCTTGGGTATTTTCTCTAGCTCCTCCATTGGGGGCCCTGTGATCCATCCAATAGCTGACTGTGAGCATCCACTTATGTGTTTGCTTGGCCCCGGCATAGTATCACTAGAAACTGCTATATCAGGGTCCTATCAGCACAATCTTGCTAGTGAATGCAATGTGGTCAGCGTTTGGAGGCTGATTATGGGATGGATCCCTGGATATGGCAGTCTCAGAAGGTCCATCCTTTTGTCTTAGCTCCAAACTTTGTCTCTGTAATTCCTTCCATGGATGTTTTGTTCCCAATTCTAAGAAGGGGCAAAGTGTCCACACTTTGGTCTTCATTCTTCTTCAGTTTCATGTGTTTTGCAAATTGTAACTTATATCTTGGGTATTCTATGTTTCTGGGCTAATACCAGTTATCAGTGAGTACATACCATTTGAGTTCTTTTGTGATTAGGTTACCTCACTCAGGATGATGCCCTCCTGGTCCAACCATTTGCCTAAGAATTTCATAAATTCATTCTTTTTAATAGCTGAGTAGTACTCCATTTTGTAAATGTACCACATTTTTTGTATCCATTCCTCTGTTGAGGGGCATCTGGATTCTATCCAGCTTCTGGCTATTATAAATAATGTTGTTATGAACATAGTGGAGCATGTGTCCTTCTTACCAGTTGGAACATCTTCTGGATATATGCCCATGAGAGGTATTGCGGGATCCTCCGGTAGTACCATGTCCAATTTTCTGAGAAACCTGCCAGACTGATTTCCAATGTGGTGGTACAAGCTTGCAATCCCACCAAAAGTGGAGGAGTATTACTCTTTTTCCACATCCTCGCCAGCATCTGCTGTCACCTGAATTTTTGATCTTAGCCATTCTGACTGGTGTAAGATGGAATCTCAGGGTTGTTTTGATTTGCATTTCCCTGATGATTAAGGATGCTGAACATTTTTTCAGGTGTTTCTCAGCCATTTGGTATTCCTCAGGTGAGAATTCTTTTTTTTTTTTTTTCTTTTTATCAGTGTTTATTTGACATGAAACTTAAAATCATTTTGTGATACTCTACACATCCCCTCTCTCTGGTGTCTGGTGGACTAGTGTTTTCCACAAGAGAAAACTCTATGCTAGTTTCATTTGTCTGCGAATTTCATGAAGTCATTGTTTTTTTTTTCCATTTTTTATTAGGTATTTAACTCATTTACATTTCCAATGCTATACCAAAAGTCCCCCATATCCACCCACACCCACTCCCCTGCCCACCCACTCCCCCTTTTTGGCCCTGGTATTCCCCTGTACTGGGGCATATAAAGTTTGCAAGTCCAATGGGCCTCTCTTTCCAGTGATGGCCGACTAGGCCATCTTTTGATATATATGCAGCTAGAGTCAAGAGCTCCGGGGTACTGGTTAGCTCATAATGTTGTTCCACCTATAGGGTTGCAGATCCCTTTAGCTCCTTGGCTACTTTCTCTAGCTCCTCCATTGGGAGCCCTATGATCCATCCATTAGCTGACTGTGAGCATCCACTTCTGTGTTTGCTGGGCCCCGGCATAGTCTCACAAGAGACAGCTACATCTGCGTCCTTTCAATAAAATCTTGCTAGTGTATGCAATGGTGTCAGCGTTTGGATGCTGATTATGGGGTGGATCCCTGGCTATGGCAGTCTCTACATGGTCCGTCCTTTCATCTCAGCTCCAAACTCCGTCTCTGTAACTCCTTCCATGGGTGTTTTGTTCCCAAATCTAAGGAGGGGCATAGTGTCCACACTTCAGTCTTCATTCTCCTTGAGTTTCATGTGTTTAGCAAATTATATCTTATATCTTGGGTATCCTAGGTTTGGGGCTAATATCCACTTATCAGTGAATACATATTGTGTGAGTTTCTTTGTGAATGTGTTACCTCACTCAGGATGATGCCCTCCAGGTCCATCCATTTGGCTAGGAATTTCATAAATTCATTCTTTTTAATAGCTGAGTAGTACTCCATTGTGTAGATATACCACATTTTCTGTATCCATTCCTCTGTTGAGGGGCATCTAGGTTCTTTCCAGCTTCTGGCTATTATAAATAAGGCTGCTATGAACATAGTGGAGCATGTGTCCTTCTTACCTGTTGGGGCATCTTCTGGATATATGCCCAGGAGAGGTATTGCTGGATCCTCTGGTAGTACTATGTCCAGTTTTCTGAGGAACCGCCAGACTGATTTCCAGAGTGGTTGTACAAGCCTGCACTCCCACCAACAATGGAGGAGTGTTCCTCTTTCTCCACATCCTCGCCAGCATCTGCTGTCACCTGAATTTTTGATCTTAGCCATTCTGACTGGTGTGAGGTGGAATCTCAGGGTTGTTTTGATTTGCATTTCCCTGATGATTAAGGATGTTGAACATTTTTTCAAGTGCTTCTCTGCCATTCGGTATTCCTCAGGTGAGAATTCTTTGTTCAGTTCTGAGCCCCATTTTTTAATGGGGTTATTTGATTTTCTGAAGTCCACCTTCTTGAGTTCTTTATATATGTTGGATATTAGTCCCCTATCTGATTTAGGATAGGTAAAGATCCTTTCCCAATCTGATGGTGGTCTTTTTGTCTTATTGACGGTGTCTTTTGCCTTGCAGAAACTTTGGAGTTTCATTAGGTCCCATTTGTCGATTCTCGATCTTACAGCACAAGCCATTGTTGTTCTGTTCAGGAATTTTTCCCCTGTGCCCATATCTTCAAGGCTTTTCCCCACTTTCTCCTCTATAAGTTTCAGTGTCTCTGGTTTTATGTGAAGTTCCTTGATCCACTTAGATTTGACCTTAGTACAAGGAGATAAGTATGGATCGATTCGCATTCTTCTACACGATAACAACCAGTTGTGCCAGCACCAATTGTTGAAAATGCTGTCTTTCTTCCACTGGATGGTTTTAGCTCCCTTGTCGAAGATCAAGTGACCATAGGTGTGTGGGTTCATTTCTGGATCTTCAATTCTATTCCATTGGTCTACTTGTCTGTCTCTATACCAGTACCATGCAGTTTTTATCACAATTGCTCTGTAGTAAAGCTTTAGGTCTGGCATGGTGATTCCGCCAGAAGTTCTTTTATCCTTGAGAAGACTTTTTGCTATTCTAGGTTTTTTGTTATTCCAGACAAATTTGCAAATTGCTCCTTCCAATTCGTTGAAGAATTGAGTTGGAATTTTGATGGGGATTGCATTGAATCTGTAGATTGCTTTTGGCAAGATAGCCATTTTTACAATGTTGATCCTGCCAATCCATGAGCATGGGAGATCTTTCCATCTTCTGAGATCTTCTTTAATTTCTTTCTTCAGAGATTTGAAGTTTTTATCATACAGATCTTTCACCTCCTTAGTTAGAGTCACGCCAAGATATTTTATATTATTTGTGACTATTGAGAAGGGTGTTGTTTCCCTAATTTCTTTCTCAGCCTGTTTATTCTTTGTATAGAGAAAGGCCATTGACTTGTTTGAGTTTATTTTATATCCAGCTACTTCACCGAAGCTGTTTATCAGGTTTAGGAGTTCTCTGGTAGAATTTTTAGGGTCACTTATATATACTATCATATCATCTGCAAAAAGTGATATTTTGACTTCCTCTTTTCCAATTTGTATCCCCTTGATCTCCTTTTGTTGTCGAATTGCTCTGGCTAATACTTCAAGTACTATGTTGAAAAGGTAGGGAGAAAGTGGGCAGCCTTGTCTAGTCCCTGATTTTAGTGGGATTGCTTCCAGCTTCTCTCCATTTACTTTGATGTTGGCTACTGGTTTGCTGTAGATTGCTTTTATCATGTTTAGGTATGGGCCTTGAATTCCTGATCTTTCCAAAACTTTTATCATGAATGGGTGTTGGATCTTGTCAAATGCTTTTTCTGCATCTAACGAGATGATCATGTGGTTTTTGTCTTTGAGTTTGTTTATATAATGGATTACATTGATGGATTTTCGTATATTAAACCATCCCTGCATCCCTGGAATAAAACCTACTTGGTCAGGATGGATGATTGCTTTAATGTGTTCTTGGATTCGGTTAGCGAGAATTTTATTGAGGATTTTTGCATCGATATTCATAAGAGAAATTGGTCTGAAGTTCTCTATCTTTGTTGGATCTTTCTGTGGTTTAGGTATCAGAGTAATAGTGGCTTCATAAAATGAGTTGGGTAGAGTACCTTCTACTTCTATTTTGTGAAATAGTTTGTGCAGAATTGGAATTAGATCTTCTTTGAAGGTCTGATAGAACTCTGCACTAAACCCATCTGGTCCTGGGCTTTTTTTGGTTGGGAGACTATTAATAACTGCTTCTATTTCTTTAGGTGATATGGGACTGTTTAGATGGTCAACTTGATCCTGATTCAACTTTGGTACCTGGTATCTGTCCAGAAATTTGTCCATTTCGTCCAGGTTTTCCAGTTTTGTTGAGTATAGCCTTTTGTAGAAGGATCTGATGGTGTTTTGGATTTCTTCAGGATCTGTTGTTATGTCTCCCTTTTCATTTCTGATTTTGTTAATTAGGATTTTGTCCCTGTGCCCTTTAGTGAGTCTAGCTAAGGGTTTATCTATCTTGTTGATTTTCTCAAAGAACCAACTCCTCGTTTGGTTAATTCTTTGAATAGTTCTTCTTGTTTCCACTTGGTTGATTTCACCCCTGAGTTTGATTATTTCCTGCCGTCTACTCCTTTTGGGTGAATTTGCTTCCTTTTTTTCTAGGGCTTTTAGATGTGTTGTCAAGCTGCTAGTATGTGCTGTCTCCCGTTTCTTCTTGGAGGCACTCAGCGCTATGAGTTTCCCTCTTAGAAATGCTTTCATTGTGTCCCATAGGTTTGGGTACGTTGTGGCTTCATTTTCATTAAACTCTAAAAAGTCTTTAATTTCTTTCTTTATTCCTTCCTTGACCAAGGTATCATTGAGAAGAGTGTTATTCAGTTTCCACGTGAATGTTGGCTTTCCATTATTTATGTTGTTATTGAAGATCAGTCTTAGGCAATGGTGGTCTGATAGGATACATGGGACAATTTCAATATTTTTGTATCTATTGAGGCCTGTTTTGTGACCAATTATATGGTCAATTTTGGAGAAGGTCCCGTGAGGTGCTGAGAAGAAGGTATATCCTTTTGTTTTAGGATAAAATGTTCTGTAGATATCTGTCAGGTCCATTTGTTTCATAACTTCTGTTAGTTTCACTGTGTCCCTGTTTAGTTTCTGTTTCCACGATCTGTCCTTTGAAGAAAGTGGTGTGTTGAAGTCTCCCACTATTATTGTGTGAGGTGCAATGTATGCTTTGAGCTTTACTAAAGTGTCTCTAATGAATGTGGCTGCCCTTCCATTTGGTGCGTAGATATTCAGAATTGAGAGTTCCTCTTGGAGGATTTTACCTTTGATGAGTATGAAGTGTCCCTCCTTGTCTTTTTTGATAACTTTGGGTTGGAAGTCGATTTTATCCGATATTAAAATGGCTACTCCAGCTTGTTTCTTCAGTCCATTTGCTTGGAAAATTGTTTTCCAGCCTTTCACTCTGAGGTAGTGTCTGTCTTTTTCCCTGAGATGGGTTTCCTGTAAGCAGCAGAATGTTGGGTCCTGTTTGTGTAGCCAGTCTGTTAGTCTATGTCTTTTTATTGGGGAATTGAGTCCATTGATATTAAGAGATATTAAGGAAAAGTAATTGTTGCTCCCTTTTATTTTTGTTGTTAGAGTTGGCATTCTGTTCTTGTGGCTGTCTTCTTTTTGGTTTGTTGAATGATTACTTTCTTGGTTGTTCTAGGGCGTGATTTCCGTCCTTGTATTGCTTCTTTTCTGTTATTATCCTTTGAAGGGCTGGATTCGTGGAAAGATATTGTGTGAACTTGGTTTTGTCGTGGAATACTTTGGTTTCTCCATCTATGGTAATTGAGAGTTTGGCCGGGTATAGTAGCCTGGGCTGGCATTTGTGTTCTCTTAGTGTCTGTATAACATCTGTCCAGGCTCTTCTGGCTTTCATAGTCTCTGGTGAAAAGTCTGGTGTAATTCTGATAGGCCTTCCTTTATATGTTACTTGACCTTTCTCCCTTACTGCTTTTAATATTCTATCTTTATTTAGTGCATTTGTTGTTCTGATTATTATGTGTCGGGAGGAATTTCTTTTCTGGTCCAGTCTATTTGGAGTTCTGTATGCTTCTTGTATGATCATGGGCATCTCTTTTTTTATGTTTGGGAAGTTTTCTTCTATTATTTTGTTGAAGATATTAGCTGGCCCTTTAAGTTGAAAATCTTCATTCTCATCAATTCCTATTATCCGTAGGTTTGGTCTTCTCATTGTGTCCTTGATTACCTGGATGTTTTGAGTTAGGATCCTTTTGCATTTTGTATTTTCTTTGACTGTTGTGTCGATGTTCTCTATGGAATCTTCTGCACCTGAGATTCTCTCTTCCATTTCTTGTATTCTGTTGCTGATGCTCGCATCTATGGTTCCAGATCTCTTTCCTAGGGTTTCTATCTCCAGCGTTGCCTCGCTTTGGGTTTTCTTTATTGTGTCTACTTCCCCTTTTAGTTCTAGTATGGTTTTGTTCATTTCCATCACCTGTTTGGCTGTGTTTTCCTGCTTTTCTTTAAGAGCCTGTAACTCTTTAGCAGTGCTCTCCTGTAAATCTTTAAGTGACTTATGAAAGTCCTTCTTGATGTCCTCTATCATCATCATGAGAAATGTTTTTAGATCTGGGTCTAGATTTTCGGTTGTGTTGGGGTGCCCAGGACTAGGTGGGGTGGGAGTGCTGCGTTCTGATGATGGTGAGTGGTCTTGATTTCTGTTAGTAGGATTCTTACGTTTGCCTTTCGCCATCTGGTAATCTCTGAAGCTAGCTGTTTTAGTTGTCACTGTTAAGAGCTTGTTCTTCAGGTGACTCTGTTAGCCTCTATGAGCAGACCTGGAGGGTAGCACTCTCCTTAGTTTCAGTGGGCAGAGTATTCTCTGCAGGCAAGCTCTCTTCTTGCAAGGCAGGTACCCAGATATCTGGTGTTCGAACCAGACTCCTGGCAGAATTTGTGTTCCACTCACTAGAGGTCTTAGGATCACGTGTGGAATCCTGTGTGGGCCCTTGCGGGTGTCAGGCGACTCAGCTGGCAAGGTAGCCGGGGCTCGAGTGGAGTGGAAGGGGTTTGTGCCCCAGATCAAGCCCGGGTAGCCTGCTTCCCTATGTACCGCAGTCTCAAGTTCCACGCGATTGGATTGGGGTAGGCGCTGTGTTCCACTCACCAGAGGTCTTAGGGTCCCGTGGGGAGTCCCGTGTGGGCCCTTGCGGGTGTTGGGCAAGACTCTGCTGTCAAGGTAGCCCGGGGCTCGAGTCTCGAGTCGAGCGGAAGGGACTTGTGCCCCAGATCAGGCCCGGGTAGCCTGCTTCCCTATGTACCGCAGTCTCAAGTTCCGCGCGATTGGATTGGGGCAGGCACTGTGATCCACTCACCAGAGGTCTTAGGGTCCCGTGGGGAGTCCTGTGTGGACCCTTGCGGGTGTTGGGCAAGACTCTGCTGGCAAGGTAGCCCGGGGCTCGAGTCTCGAGTCGAGCGGAAGGGACTTGTGCCCCAGATCAGGCCCGGGTAGCCTGCTTCCCTATGTACCGCAGTCTCAAGTTCCGCGCGATTGGATTGGGGCAGGCACTGTGATCCACTCACCAGAGGTCTTAGGGTCCCGTGGGGAGTCCCGTGTGGACCCTTGCGGGTGTTGGGCAAGACTCTGCTGGCAAGGTAGCCCGGGGCTCGAGTCTCGAGTCGAGCGGAAGGGACTTGTGCCCCAGATCAGGCCCGGGTAGCCTGCTTCCCTATGTACCGCAGTCTCGAGTTCCGCGCGATTGGATTGGGGCAGGCACTGTGATCCACTCACCAGAGGTCTTAGGGTCCCGTGGGGAGTCCTGTGTGGACCCTTGCGGGTGTTGGGCAAGACTCTGCTGGCAAGGTAGCCCGGGGCTCAAGTCCTCAGGTGAGAATTCTTTGTTCAGCTCTGAGCCCCATTTTTTAATGGGATTATTTGATTTTCTGGAGTCCACCTTCTTGAGTTCTTTATATATATTAGATATTAATCCCCTATCTGATTTTGGATAGGAAAAAATCCTTTCCCAATCTGTTGGTGGCCTTTTTATCTTATTGAAGGTGTCTTTTGCCTTACAGAAGCTTTGTAGTTTCATGAGGTCCCATTTGTCAATTCTCGATCTTACTCCACAAGACATTGCTGTTCTATTCAGGAATTTTTCCCCTGTGCCAATATCTTCTCCCCACTTTCTACTCTATAAGTTTCAGTGTCTCTGGTTTTATGTGGAGCTCCTTGATCCACTTAGATTTGACCTTAGTACAAGGAGATAGGAATGGATCAATTTGCATTCTTCTACATGATAACTACCAGTTGTGCCAGCACCATTTGTTGAAAATGCTGTCTTTTTTTCCACTGGATGGTTATAGCTCCCTTGTCAAAGATGAAGTGACCAGAGATGTGTGGGTTCATTTCTGGGTCTTCAATTCTATTCCATTGGTCTACTTTTCTGTCGTTATACCAGTACAATGCCGTTTTTATCACAATTGCTCAGTAGTAAAGCATTAGGTCAGGCATGGTGATTCCACCAGAGGTTCGTTTATCCTTGAGAAGATTTTTTGCTATCCGAGGTTTTTTGTTGTTCCAGATGAATTTGCAGAATGTTCTTTCTAATTCATGGAAGAATTGAGTTGGAATTTTGATGGGGATTGCATTGAATCTGTAGATTGCTTTTGGCAAGATAGACATTTTTACAAATGTTGATCCTGCCAATCCATGAGCATGGGAGATCTTTCCATCTTCTGAGATCTTCTTTAATTTCTTTCTTCAGAGACTTGAAGTTCATCATACAGATCTTTCATTTCCTTAGTTAGAGTCATGCCAAGGTATTTTATAATATTTGTGATATTGAGAAGGGTGTTGTTTCCCTAATTTCCTTCTCAGCTTGTTTATTCTTTGTGTAGAGAAAGACCATTGACTTGTTTGAGTTAATTTTCTATCCATCTACTTCACCGAAGCTGTTTATCAGGTTTAGGTGTTCTCTGGTGGAATTTTTAGGGTCACTTATATATACTATCATATCATCTGCAAATAGTGATATTTTGACTTCTTCTTTTCCAATTTGTATCAGCTTGATCTCCTTTGTTGTGGAATTTCTCTGGCTAGGACTTCAAGTACAATGTTGAATAGGTAGGTAGAAAGTGGGCAGCCTTGTCTAGTCCCTGGTTTTAGTGGGATTGCTTCCAGTTTCTCACCATTTACTTTGATGTTGGCTACCTGTTTGCTGTAGATTGCTTTTAATATGTTTAGGTATGGGCATAGAATTCCTGATCTTTCCGAGACTTTTATCATGAATTGGTGTTGGATTTTGTCAAATGCTTTCTCCACATCTAACGAGATGATCATGTGGTTTTTGTCTTTGAGTTTGTTTATATAATGGATTACGTTGAAGGATTTTCGTATATTAAACTATCCCTGCATCCCTGGAATAAAACCTACTTGGTCAGGATGCATGATTGTTTTGATGTGTTCTTGGATTCGGTTAGCAAGAATTTTATTGAGTATTTTTGCATCGATATTCATTAGGGAAATTGGTCTGAAGTTCTGTACCTTTGTTGGATCTTTCTGTGGTTTAGGTATCAGAGTAATTGTGGCTTCATAGAATGAGTTGGGGACAGTACCTTCTACTTCTATTTTGTGGAATAGTTTGTGCAGAACTGGGAATAGATCTTCTTTGAAGTTCTGATAGAACTATGCACTAAACCCATCTGGTCCTGGGCTTTTTTTTTTTGGTTCGGAGACAATTATTGACTGCTTCTATTTCTTTAGGAGATATGGGACTGTTTAGATTGTTAACTTGATCCTGGTTTAACTTTGGTACCTGGTATCTGTCTAGAAATTTGTCCATTTTTTCCGGGTTTTCCAGTTCTGTTGAGTATATCTTTTTGTAGAAGGATCTGATGGTGTTTTGGATTTCTTCAGGGTTTGTTGTTATGTCTCCCTTTTCATTTCTGATTTTGTTAATTAGGATGCTGTCCTTGTGCCCTCTAGTGAGTCTGGCTAAGGGTTTATCTATCTTGTTGATTTTCTCAAAGAACCAGCTCCTTGTTTGTTTGATTCTTTGAATAGTTCTTCTTGTTTCCACTTGGTTGATTTCGCCCCTGAGTTTGATTATTTCCTGGCCTCTACTTCTCTAGGGTGAATTTGCTTCCATTTTTTCTAGAGCTTTTAGGTGTATTGTCAAGCTGCTAGTGTGTGCTCTCTCTAGTTTCTTTTTGGAGGCACTCAGAGCTATGAGTTTTCCTCTTAGAAATGCTTTCATAGTGTCCTATAAGTTTGGGTATGTTGTGGCTTCATTTTCATTAAACTCTAAAAAGTCTTTAACTTCTTTCTTTTTTCCTTCATGATCAAGGTATCATTGAGAAGAGTGTTGTTCAGTTTCCACGTGAATGTTGGCTTTCCATTATTTATGTTGTTATTGAAGATCAGCCTTAGTCCATGGTGGTCTGATAGGATTCATGGGACAATTTCAATATTTTTTTTATCTGTTGAGGCCTGTTTTGTGACCAATTATATGGTCAATTTTGGAGAAGGTACCATGAGGTGCTGAGAAGAAGATATATCCTTTTCTTTTAGGATAAAATGTTCTGTAGATATCTGTTAAGTCCATTTGCTTCATAACTTATGTTAGTTTCACTGTGTCCCTGTTTAGTTTCTGTTTCCACGATCTGTCCATTGGTGAAAGTGATGTTTGAAGTCTCCCACTATTATTGTGTGAGGTTCAATATGTGCTTTGAGCTTTACTAATGTGTCTTTAATGAATGTGGCTGCCCTTGCATTTGGAGCATAGATATTCAGAATTGAGAGTTCCTCTTGGAGGATTTTACCTTTGATGAGTATGAAGTGCCCCTCCTTGTCTTTTTTGATAACTTTGGGTTGGAAGTCGATTTTATTTGATATTAGAATGGCTGCTCCAGCTTGTTTCTTCAGACCATTTGCTTGGAACATTGTTTTCCTGCCTTTCACTCTGAGGTAGTGTCTGTCTTTTTCCCTGAGATGGTTTTCCTGTAAGCAGCAGAATGTTGGGTCCTGTTTGTGTAGCCAGTCTGTTACTCTATGTCTTTTTATTGGGGAATTGAGTCCATTATTATTAGGAGATATTAAGGAAAAGTAATTGTTGCTTCCTATTAATTTTGTTTTTTGAGTTGGCATCGTTTTTTGTGGTGTCTTCTTTTTGGTTTGTTGAGGGATTACTTTTTGCTTTTTCTAGGGCGTGGTTTCCATCCTTGTATTGGTTTTTTTCTGTTATTATCCTTTGAAGGGGTGGATACTTTGAAAGATAATGTGTGAATTTGGTTTTGTCATGGAAAACTTTGCTTTCTCCATCTATGGTAATTGAGAGTTTGGCCGGGTATTGTAGCCTATGCTGGCATTTGTTTTCTCTTAGCGTCTGTATAATGTCTGTCCAGGCTCTTCTGGTTTTCATAGTCTCTGGTGAAAAGTCTGGTGTATTTCTGATAGGCTTGCTTTTATATGTTACTTGACCTTTCTCCATTACTGCTTTTAATATTCTATATTTAGTGCATTTGTTGTTCTGATTATTATGTGTCGGGAGGAATTTCTTTTCTGGTCCAGTCTATTTGGAGTTCTGTAGGCTTCTTGTATGTTCATGGG
This sequence comes from Mus musculus, assembly GCF_000001635.26. Taxonomy (NCBI): domain Eukaryota; kingdom Metazoa; phylum Chordata; class Mammalia; order Rodentia; family Muridae; genus Mus; species Mus musculus. The sequence goes on from NC_000068.7 coordinate 36,447,792, forward strand.
CATGTCTTTCTTTAGGTTTGGGAAGTTTTCTTCTATAAGTTTTTTGAAGATATTTGCTGGCCCTTTAAGTTGAAAATCTTCATTCTCATCTACTCCTGTTATGTGTAGGTTTGGTCTTCTCATTTTGTCCTGCATTTCCTGGATGTTTTGAGTTAGGATCTTTTTGCGTTTTGTATTTTTCTTGATTGTTGTGCCGATGTTCTCTATGGAATCTTCTGCACCTGAGATTCTCTCTTCCATCTCTTGTATTCTGTTGCTGATGCTCGCATCTATGGTTCCAGATTTCTTTCCTGGCTTTTCTATCTCCCGCGTTGCCTTACTTTGGATTTTCTTCATTGTGTCTACTTCCCTTTTTAGGTCTTGCATGGTTTTATTCAATTCCATCACCTGTTTGGTCGTGTTTTCCTTCAATTCTTTAAGGGATTTTTGTGTTTCCTCTTTAAGTTCATGTACCTGTTTAGCTGTGTTCTCCTCTATTTCTTTAAGTGAGTTATCAAAGTCCTTCTTGATGTCCTCTAGCATCATCATGAGATATGCTTTTAAATCTGGGTCTAGCTTTTCAGGTGTGTTGGGGTGCCCAGGAGTGCGTGAGGTGGGAGTGCTGCATTCTGATGATGGTGAGTGGTCTTGGTTTCTGTTAGTAAGATTCTTAAGTTTGCCTTTCGCCACCTGGTAATCTCTAGAGTTAGTTGTTATTGTCTCTGGTTAGAGCTTTTTCCTCAGGTGATTTTGTTAGCCTCTATCAGCAGACCTGGGAGACTTGCTCTCTACTTAGTTTTAGTGGTCAAAGTACTTTCTGCAGGCAGGGTCTCCTCTTGCAGGGAATGTGCCCAGATATCTGATGTTAGAACCTGCCTCCTGGTAGAAGTTGTGTTCCACTCACCAGAGGTCTTAAGATCCCGTGGAGGGTCCTGTGGGGTCCTTGCGGGTGTCCGGAGACTCTGCACCCAAAAAACCCCAGTGCTGTCATGTCACGGAAGGGTCTTGTGACCCTGATCGGGATGGGTTTTCTGCTTCCCTAATTAATGTAGTCTCATGTCCCGCATGATTGGATTGGAGCAGACACTGTGTTCCACTCCCCAGAGGTCTTAAGATCCCGTGGATGGTCTTGTGGGTTCCTTGTGGGTGTCCATAGACTCCGTGCCCAAGGAACGCCAGTGCTGGCATGGCCGAGAAGGGTCTTGTGACCCTGATCAGGCTGGGTTTTCTGCTTCCCTAATTAATGCAGTCTCAGGCCCCTCACGATTGGATTGGAGCAGAGGCTGTGTTCCACTCACCAGAGTTCTTACGATCCTGTGAAGGGTCCTGTGGGGTCCTTGCGGGTGTCTGCAGACTCTGCATCCAAGCTTCCCTGGTGCTGGCGGGGACCAGAAGGGCTCAACGTGTATTTTGAGCTTTAGTAAAATCTCTTTTATTAATGTCGGTGCCTTTGCATTTAGGGCATAAATGTTCAGAATTAAGACCCTCTCTTGGTGGATGTTCCTTTCATAAATATGAGGTATTCTTCCCCAATTTGCTTGATTACTTCTGGTTGAAAGTTTATTTTATTACATATTAGAATGGCAACTCCCACTTCTTTTTTGGAAGACTTTTCCCCAACTTTTAACTCCGAGCTAGTGTTGGTATTTGTCATTGAAGTGTTTTTTTTTTTTTTTTTTTTTTTTTTTTTGGTATGCAGCAAAATGCTAGATCCAGCTTGTATATCCTATCTGTTAGCATATGTCTTTTTTATTGGTGAACTGAGTCCTTTGATATTGAAAGATACTAAGGACTAGATTGTTAGTTCCTGTTATGTTTGTTGTTGTATGTGGCATTATGTGTATGTTATTAATAACTTGTTTTTCACTTGGTGTAGGTACCCTTCTAGTGTTGGAGTTTTCCTTGTAGAATCCTCTGCAGGGTTGAATTGGTAGATAGATAGTGTTTAAATTTGGTTTTGTCTTGGAATATTTTGTTTTCTCAATCTAGATGATTGAGAGTTTTGCAGGGTATAGTAGCCTGACTTGGCATTTATGCTGTCTTAGATTCTGCATGAGCTCTGTCCAGGATCTTCTGTCTTTAAGGTCTCTACTGAGAAGTCTGGTGTAATTTTGATAAGTCTGCCTTTATATGTTACTTGGTCTTTTTCTCTTACAGGTTTTAATATTCTTTCTTTTTTCTGTGCATCTGGTGTTTTGATTATTATATGATGAGAGGACTTTTGTGGTCCAAACTATTTGGTGTTCTATAGATTTCTTTTATAGTTATGTCCATCTCTTTCTCTAGGTTGGGAAAGTTTTTTCTGTGATTTTGTTGAAGACATTTTCAGGTCTTTTGAGTTGGGAATGTTTGCTCTCTCGCAGGGGTCATGATTTAAACAGGCCAAAATGATGAAGAATCTTGTTATAGTTGCTACTGTTAGTTCTCAAGGGTAAAGGTACTCTCGTGCCTGCTTGTAAAAAGTTCTTTTCCTAAGGGAGTCAATGACAATGAAGCAATTTTATCCTGTATGTCTTTAATTTGGATCTGGGGACAGAGATTTCACCCTAGGTCCTCTACATGATTTTCAAAATTAGAGCTCACATGGACTTCCCAGTATGTGTAGACAATGTATATATTCACATATTTATCATAGCTGATTCTGAGCTTATTACTCTTCTGTTTGTTGTGCTGGATGAATGACTGCTTCAGGTGATCCAGCTGTTTCTTCTAGAGAGAAATGCAAGAGCTTTTCCATGCTTTTTATTTTTCTAAAGTTATCTGTAGCTTGCTTGTCAGAACAGGCATAGAATGTAAACTCTTCTGTATCACTGTATATGTTTGGGGTTCCCTCTGTGGTTCTCTGTCTTATTCTCTGTCTCTCTGTTCAGCATGCGCTTCCCATCTCAATGATCACAACATGAACTGGTATACAGTTCCCTATGCAGTAATTTATGTTGCACTGAGAACCTGCTTAAACTTTGAAATAAAAGAATATACCCTCTCAAAATGCTCCATAGAATATTTTTTCTTAAACATCCGTTTTTGAAAGAAAGCAGGAAAATAATCCTTTGTGTTCACATTTAATTTAAGGACAAAATTTACTGTGTTTTATTCCAACTTTCCCCAAATCTCTGTAATGTTTTCATAATTTCTCTTGTTGTTCACATTCCAGTAATATTCTTGGCTTCTCCATTCTGCTTTCTAACTTCAGCCAGCATTCCATTTTCTATTTTTTGTTACATTTACTATTTTTCATTACTTAAATTTTTGCAGGGGGGGGGGGCTGTTACTTTTCTTAAACAGGTGGGAACTTTTTATTATAGCAAATTAAATATTATATCTGCCTGCTTCTCATATATTCTCCAACATTTACATTTCTATGACTGGTTATTTCCTTGGGTTTTCCTTGTTTCTCAAAGCCCCTAGAAATGTACTTCCAAACACTTACACAGAGACTCATATTTATAATATTCTTATGTAACCTCTTCCTCTAAAGACATTTCATAGAACAAACATCAGCTTTTTCATGATCTTGGCTTCACATGACTTGACATTTTTGCAAAACCATGGATGCCTATTTCTCTAAACTCATTTAAAAAATATATCATATATTCTATCTAAAATGACATAAGAATAATACTGCTTATTGGAATAATGATCAAAATAATAAAAATATTGGAAACAGTTTATGCATGTACAGATAGATAATGAGCATTTTCATTGTGATAAAGTAATTACTACTAACACAGAAATAAGTAAAAAGTACTATAATAAAAAAGTACTATAATTAATTTTATGCAATGTCACATTAACTGAATTTTGCTTTTACAGATTGAGATGAAGTATAGGCACATTAAAAATGGTCTTTGTTAAGTTGGTAATTCATACATTAACTCTAGTTTAATCCTGGAATGAGTGAAGAAGCAAATAGATGACTGCCAGTCACAGGGACAAACTGGTCACTAAACAAATCTTCAAATAGAATATAATAACACAGCTCTTTCAGCTGCTAGGATATCAATTCTAATTTTATTATGTTCCATGTCCTTTTGTTTTGTGATTGCTCACATTGGTAAGGCATGATTGAAGAAAAAAAGAGAGAAACACCATGTTAGCAACACAGAAAAATGCTGTAAATGCATAGGTAATAGTCTTTGGCTTAAGTACCCAGGTTAAGAGTAAAATGCGACATTTGCTTTTGCAAGAAAAACACAAGGAATTTCTTTGGCTGATATTATGGGAAGAACTCATAGCTCTGTGCAATTAGGTACTGGCATTTTATATTAGTGGCACAGACTCATGCTCTTAATGCTTTGAACATCAGCACATCCTGCTTTCAGTAAACTCCCCCGATCCTGGCATCTCTCAGATCTAATGTAGCTCCATGGGTCCCACTATCTGGATTTAATTGATGGGAAGACACCATTGGGCAGGTGCATTTAAGAAAGCTTAAAAGACATATAGTCATTGGAATTGTATAGAATTTTCAATTGGCTGGTTTCAATTTATACACTAATTCCATGATTTAATACTGTCTTGGTAAAGTCCAGGCATCTTGATCTACAACTGGGTCTCATCTGATAATAGTTCTGATGGTTCATTGTTTCCCTTTAAAAACACATTCTGTTGTTTCCATGTTATATCCATTGCTAACTATCACTAGAATATTACTCTGACAAATATCTCCATATTAAGGTAAAAACAAGTGTACTAAGTGGTTTGAATTAATGTAATTTTCAGTACTCATGATTCATAAAATGTTTCTAAAATGTAATAGTTAAATTTACTTCTCTTTCCCATCTATTCTTTTCAATAACAGCAGAAAAACAAGAGAATGAGGAGAGATAATGAGAGTACTGTGTCTGAATTCATCCTCTTGGGACTCCCCATTCGAGCAGAGGACCAAGGCCTGTACTCTGCCCTGTTCCTGGCCATGTACCTGACAACTGTGCTGGGGAACCTGCTCATCATCCTACTCATCAGGCTGGACTCTCACCTCCACACCCCCATGTACTTCTTCCTCAGTCACTTGGCCTTCACAGACATCTCTTTCTCATCAGTCGCATCTCCAAAAATGGTCATAAATATGCTGACACACAGTCAATCCATCTCATATGCTGGGTGTGTTTCCCAGGTGTATTTCTTTTCATTTTTTGCTGATCTTGAGAGCTTTCTTCTGACCTCCATGGCCTATGACAGGTATGTGGCCATCTGCCACCCTCTGCACTATTCACAAATTATGAGTGAGAACCTCTGTGTTCTTCTAATAGTAGTATCCTGGACTTTATCTACTGCCAACTCCCTTGTGCACACTCTTCTCTTGGTACAACTATCTTACTTTAGAAACAATACCATCCCCCACTACTTCTGTGACCTGTCTACCTTGCTGAAGCTGTCCAGCTCAGACACTACCATCAATGAGCTTGTCATCCTTGTTTTAGGTAATATGGTCATTACCCTGCCATTCATATGCATTCTGGTCTCTTATGGCCACATTGGTGTCACCATTATGAAAATTCCCTCCATCAAGGGAATCTGCAAAGCCTTGTCCACATGTGGCTCTCACCTCTGTGTGGTTTCCTTGTACTATGGAGCCATCATTGGACTATATTTTGTCCCCTCATCTAATAACACTAGTGACAAGGATGCCATTGTGGCTATGATGTACACTATGGTCATACCCATGCTGAATCCCTTTATTTATAGTTTGAGAAATCGGGATATGAAAGGAGCGCTGAGAAATATCCTCAGCGGGAGACTTTGGTCACAGTGATGGGCATGGTCTTCCTTGTTAGCATCCCTACTTCCTTCTTTTCTCCATTCATCTTTTTTATGTCAGGGAAATTTCACATGTCTCTCTTCTCTTCACTCACTTCTTGTAGCTTTTCCTGTTTGTTTTACTCTCTTACTGATATTTAGTATCTTAGGAAGGTTGCTCACAAAATTCGTTCATTTTTTTTCTTTGTTGTGCAAATATTTAACTTGTTTATATTGTCATTACCAAGTCTTCTTTATTATACAAGTTTGTAGCTTTTCTTCTCTCTAAATGACAGAATTATTTCTTCTCTTAGATTTATGATTTATTTTTATCTTTCTTCTTATAATATATTCTGATTTTTTGACAGTAACTAACAACATTACTTATCTAATTTCATGTATTGTTGCATTGCCCACATGTATGTCTGTCACACACGCACACACACACACACACACACATATATATATATATATATGAGTATTGCCTGAAAAAGTCAGAAAAGTGTGTCAGATCCTCGGGGACTAGGCTTACAGATGGTTTTGAGCTACTATATGGATGAAGGAAATAAAATCTTGGGCCTGTGAGAGATAAGTCAGTCCTTTTAATTGCTGAGTCTTTTCTGTCCTTTACATTTATTTTATGATTTTTGCAGTTGACATTCAAAAGTGGCAGAATTTTTATTGGATATGATGTGAAATTTTCATAATATCTTCATCAAACAAGGTATATTAATTTACTCAAATATTTACCATGTCTTGGTATGAAATTATTCTAGCCTTTGGAATACTATATAGTGTTTCAAATCACTGCGCTGTGAAAGCTATGAGAACATTTAATTTTCTTATCATAATTTGGTACCTATTGAGCAACCCATGCCCATGTTTATTTCTTATTTTATCTGTAATCTTATCCATTTTTGTAAATAATTGTTTTATAATTTGTATGTGTGATAGTACTCAATTTGTTTTTGATAAGTGTTTGATCCAGGCCACTAACTACTGTAACAATATACACAAAGATAAGGACAAGCCCTGTGTGGAGCACGAATGTCCTGGTAAGTTGAAGTGAACTGAAGCCTCACACCTAGTTTTGAGAATTTGACATGAGCCTCTGGGGAGGTGGTGCTGTGGTTATATGCAGAGTCTAAGGCGACTCTGCTTTTCTGAGTGGGTGATGAAGAATGGCTAGATGGACACCAGAAAATATTAAACTCTTCAATCAAGTTCAAGAAGGTTTGAAGAGCAGTTTAATCCAAATATATTTTATTATGAAAAGAAGAAAGACAGCTCCTTGCTCAACTACAAAAATGTCACATCCCTTGAAGTAATTTCACCTTTGGTCCATGAGAATCACTCTCTGTGGAAGCACAGAGATTTAATTCAATTGATAGTAGTTGATGGTACTACAGATATGTAGATGAAGTAGCAGAGGAGAGTTTAATGACTAAATGCTGCTCAGCTAGCATTTAGCAGAACTTCAGCTAATATGAATGTGTGCATTTCTGCAACTGTGTTAAATTTCTGCTACTTATTACTTTTAAAACAAGCAATATTTTATACAGTTGTTGGACATTTTATTTAGAACATTAGCAATAGTATTGCACATTTCTATATATGTGTTAGATATGTGTGCTGTATTATACATTCATATGTGTTATACCAACTATGAACCTATATTCAAATATATAAGCCTATAAGGTATATGTCATATACCTAGAACATTTTAATAATAAGATTAAACAAAATACTCATTAATTTCTAGATTTAAATAGTAGAAAACTGTCAGTGTTGTTGATGTTCCATTCATCTCTTCTCAATGATACCATATTACCTTTTGAAGTTAACCAGTGTGTTGACTATTTTCAATGTTTTCCTTAGCATTGTAACAGTTCTGTATGGATTGTAGATTATTCAAATGTACCTGGTCTAGTGTTTTCTTTTGTTTTATGAGAGAAATGACTATATTTATTTTTCTTACACTTTGCTTTTTTGTGTGCCATTGTCTCTGAAAGAAAATCTCTATATACTCATGTTCCACTGTAAGACAAAAATACTATTTTTGCTTTCAGTACATGGTGGGTTGAATGACCATGGCTCTTATAGGATCATACATTTAAATATTGGTCCATAGTTGCTGTAACTGTTGAGGAAGCATTAGGAGGTATGGCCATGTTCCAGGAGGTCAGTCACTTTGGGTGGGCTTTGAACTTTCAAAAACCTACACCATTTCCAGTATTGCTATGTCTCTTGCTTGTGATTCAGGTATATAAGCTCTCAGCTGCTGCTTCATTGCTGTGTCTGCTGCCTTCATACTCCCCACAATGATAGTCATGAAGTTTAAATGTCTGAAAGTGTAAGCCCCAAATAAACTTTCTTTCACAAGTAGATTTGGTCACAGTGTTTTTATCATAGCAATAGAAATGTAACTAAGACATAGTGGCTGAATTTTTTTTAAACAATGATACTACAAGCATTTCTCTACATGTATTTAGAGTTAAATTCAGGAGATCCTGTAAACTGTACAGTCAAAGAGTTATGGATTACAGATAATATGTATGATTAGTTTAACAAGCATCAGCTAAGTTTGTCTGCAAGATAGTTTAATAGAAGCCAGTTAAAAAGTTGTAGGTTTAGCTATATGGTGTCCAAAAACTACAAAATAATAAGGCTAATAAAAATGGGGAGTGGTCTCTAGAGTAGAGAGAAAGAGGCATGAATAAATGAACTTTAGGGAAGAAAATGCATTGTATGTAATGCTGTAATTGTGGATAAATATTACTATATAATTTTCAAACCAAAACAGACAGAATGGTAAACAAACATACAAAAACATAAATGCAAACAACTCTGTAGAATGTAAGATTGAACACAAAGCAATTTTTAGTAAATGATTATTAACAAATATTAGTTCAAATGGAACAAAAGTACTCTACCACTACAAGCAATCAATAGTGATGTTTTAGTGGTTTTCTATTGTTGTGAAGAGAGACCATGACCCAAACAAATTTTATAAAAGAAAGTATCTAACTAGGGCCTTATTTACAGTTTTAAAGAGTTACTTAATAGTTAATAATGGCATGTACCAGAGAGGCATGGTATTGGAACAGTAGCAGACTGATTTCCATCCTGCAGAAAGGCAGACATGTGACCCAGAAATGGCTTTTGTAATTTCAGAGCCCACTCCCAGTGACACAATCAGCCTCCATCACAGTTATAACTCCTCAAATATACAAGCATCTGGGGACTATTTTCATCAAACTGTTACAAGGGGGAAATGTCATATGGGTCAAAAGATTATGAGAACAATATATAAATTTTCAGAAATCTGAAATGTCTCTAAATAATTATAATATTTGAAAGTTGTGCTAGTTGAAAACTTGGCAGTATGGGAATTATTCTTATGTCATCTCTTGAGTGATACTTGGTAAATGCTTTTTTTTACATGAATAGCAAATCAAAAATGTTCACCTCTCTTTACTATAATTTTGTTCTTTAATAAGATAAGGCACCTATTGACTATTTGCGATGTAGGTGGCTGACTTGCTCTTATCCATATTTCTTATACTACTAGTAGAGATGTGGGCAAGGGTAGTATTGGTGGAAGTAAGAAGACACTCGTTTCCTGGAGTGTTTATAGAGAAGCATGTGCATCACTTACTGCTTTAGGAGATAATTAAGTCTGTTTCCTATATTCCTTTTCAGAAAAAAATCTATACTCTCACAAGGATATTGTGAAACATTGGAGCAACCTTAGTGTCTATTATCATTTTACAGAGTTTGTGTGTATGTGAAATTTATGCTCACATTTTTCCATGATTTTCCATTTGATGTTAGTCTGTTATATAATGTATTGGTAGATTTTATCAGGCACTTCATGTAGTGTGATAATCGATCTTTCCTTTTTTATTATTTATATTTCAAGTATCTCCCATTATTGAAAAAATGCAAGGACCACAGTTTCAGGAGGAGTGTAGTGGAATCCTGACTTCTGTTCATGACAGAGTTGATATAGTCACAAATGCACAGAAGTTACGGTTACTGAGTAAGACCTGTACAAAATCAAAATGCTTGCACTGAGGTAGGGAGGGGCTACCAAGGCCATACCTAAGATGAGGAGTTAATGGAAGCTGATGGCTGTGGGGAATTGAGAATCCTTCTTTGGGATACTGACCAGTGATAAATTGCCTAAGATACATTGAATGGCCCTATATCCACGAATATACAAACATCACTAATCAGATTTGTCAGGTTATTAAAATATAATAGGACAAAAATCTGGGAGGCATTTTTTGGGGGAAAATGGGAAGAGTTAGGAAAAAATGTATGTGAATGATCTTATTTTGCTGAATGTTCATGTATGAAATTCTCAACTAACACATTTAAAAAGAAAAAAGAAAAACCATTTACCAATATCTTTAAAATATATTCATTTTTTATTTTATGTGTATCAATATATGTGTACTACATGAATACAGTGTTTAAGGAGGCCAAAAGTGGGTATCAGATATCCTAGAACTGAAGTTTTAAGTGGTTGTGAGCCTCTATGTGAGTACTGGGCCCTGAACCCAGGTCATATCCCGGTGAATCAAGTGTTCTTAATACTAGAGTCATCTCTCCAGTTGCCTGGTATATTATTGCAACCATATAAGATTTGTGTTCTTTAGTTTATTGAAGAAATCACCTCACAAATACCAAATACTCTGATTTATTTAGAGTAACTAAGGAATGTGGTACTAGGAAAAGGGCAGAATTATAGATAGGTAGACTTCTCTTTTTTCAGAGACTGTACTTGTAAAAGCAAAAGGAATACTCTAATGTACTTGAAATTAATTCCAGCTAAACATTCATGTGCCATGAGGATATCCACTTTCTTTTTGTTGTTTCTTCTTGGGCATGACTACTTAACAAACCATGACCAAAAACAACCAGAAATTCCACAACAACTCACAAGGATAACCAACAGCAACCAACTCCACCTCTCAGGTCCTAGCATTTTTATACCATCGGAGCTGTCCTCAGAATGCAAAACATCACCCAATCACAGAAACTATCATGTCTTTACTAGAACATGAGGCTAATCATAGTCAGATGCTGTGAACAATCTGTAACAGCCTCATATCCCACACCTGGAATTAAAACAGAACATATTTTTATGTGGAGGTAGGGGAAACTGAAGATGCGATGTAATGCATTTAAAAGCATGAAAATTAGATCTTGGGCACGAACTCAGTGGAGGGTCCCATTGTTCCCAGAGGACTTTCTATGCTGCAGGCACTCTAGCTCACCCAGGATCTTGGGATCACTGGTGAGTGGAACGCAACATCTGTTCCAAAAAAATCCAGGAGGGTCTTGTGCCAGCAGGAACGGGGACAAAAGAAACCCGCTCACCAGTGGCTGGGGTTCATTCCCATCAGCACCACCCTTGCACCATCTTGGGCTCAAACTTGGCAGAGGGTCCCAAGGTCCCCAGAAGATGCTCCAGGCTGCAGGCACCCTAGCACACCCAGGGTCTTGGGATCACTGGTGAGTGGAACACAACATCTGTTCCAAAAAATACCAGAGAGTCTTGTGTCAGTAGGAACAGGGACAAAGGAAACCTGCCAACCAGCGGCTGGGGTTCCCTCTGGTCAGTGCCAGTCCCACGCCCTTATGGGCCTAAGCTCGGCAGGCACCAGCACATCCAGGATCTTGGGATCACTGAGACCAGTCTATGCAGGAGAGCACGTGTGCTGCAGAAGCAACAGAACTTCTTAGACAGGGCCCCTTTGGGCCTTCATCCTCAGCCAGGAGACAGAACTGAGACCCAGAACCCTGGGCACCTTCCCTGCCAGTGGAGAATCAGCCTCCAGGGAGGGCTCTTGCTGCAGACCCTCTGGGTCCCTTGCCTGCGTGGAACGAGACTCTGGGGCAGGTGGGCAAGGCGTTTGCGTGTGACAGACAGACCAACACGCGAGATTGTGTAGAATCTAAATGTATTGTCACAAAGTGAACACCAGTCTTATATAGTACAGAAAATACAAGGGGTCTGGAAGTCACAGCAGGCAATGTACATTGAAGTTGCCTGACACAAAACAAAGGAATGACTTCAAAAGGATTTACAGGAACCAGGTAAATGTTTACAGTAAAGATAAAGCAGTCCTACCTAGGGTTAGCTTAATGACAGGCAAGGATTTCACTCTAGTGTTATACCTTTGAACCTTGTGAAGGTTAGCACCAGGAGGTTCTGCTCTTAGCAGACCTCATGAATAATGCAATATCTCAACCCTCCTATTTCCTAGGCCTTGCTAAATTCTTATATGAGTGTAACTTTTAAGTATCTGGAGAATCTCCATTTGTCAGAAGAATTCACCAACTTGCTTCTAATATACAATGTAGCATGTACTGAAGATTTCTATCTCAGTGGGAGTCCCTGGCTTCATTATGGTATTTCCTAGTTTGGGTGAGATTTGCTACTGTCCTTAGTAAATATTTTGCAGATCAGCTCTGAGCTACTGGATCCATCATTTATAATGCTTAATTAGTTACTTAATAGGTAACTTCCTTACTGCATTCCTGCCGTATTCCAAGCTCATTGGCTTCTGGGACCTTGGAACACTGGGGAGACTTAACTATATCAGAATTAAAAGGCACTTATAATAAAATACTAAAAGAGAGCACATGGTCCCATACACCAGACGAACGCAGGAATAGGGTATGAGTATATGGGTAAATGAGAACGCCAAAGCTCCAGGAGATGAGTTTCAGTGAAACTCTTTGACTCATGAGTGGCTTCTAGGCTTTTTAGCCTGTCAAGCAGACTTGACTGGAGGGCGTGGCAGGCTCTGACCCCAGGACTCAGGAGGTGGATCTGAGCTCCAGACTTCTGTGTACCTTCCCTGCAAGAGGAGAGCTTGCCTGCAGAGAGTGCTCTGACAACTGAGACTCAGGAGAGAATTGGACTCTAAGGAGTGCTGACAGAGGCTAAAGAATCACAGGAGTAACAAGCTCCAGCCAAAACAGCTAGAACATCTAACACCAGAGATTACCAGATGGAAAAGGCAAATGTAAGAATCTTACTAACAGAAACCAAGACCATGGGCATTATCAAAACTTCATCACAGCGAGTCCTGGATACCCCAACATACCCGAAATGCAAGATTCAGATTTAAAATCATATCTCATGATGCTGGTAGAGGATTTTAAGAAGGGCATTAATAATTCACTTAAAGAAATACAGGAGAACACTGCTAAACAGGTAGAAGTCTTTAAAGAGGAAGCACAAAAATACCTTAAAGAATTACAGGAAAGCACTGCTAAACAGATAGAAGTCCTTAAAGAGAAAACAAAAAAAAATCTCTTAAAGAATTACAGGAAAACACAATCAAGCAGGTGATGGAATTGAACAAAACCATCCAAGATCTAAAGATGGAAGAAGAAAAAAAATGAAGAAAACTCAAAAGGAGACAACTCTGGAGACAGAAATCCTAGGAAAGAAACCAGGAACTATAGATGCAAGCATCATAAACAGAATATAAGAGATGAAAGAGAGAATCTCGATGCAGAAGACTGCATAGAAAACATGGACACAACAATCAAAGAAAATGCAAAATGCAAAAAGATCCTAACTCAAAATATCCAGGAAATCCAGGACACAATTAGAAGACCAAACCAAAGGATAATAGGTATAGATGAGAATGAAGATTTTCAACTTAAAGGGCCAGCAAATATCTTCAACAAAATTATAGAAAAAAACTTCCCTAACATAAAGAAAGAGATGCCCATGAACATACAAGAAGCCTACAGAACTCCAAATAGACTGGACCAGAAAAGAAATTCCTCCTGACACATAATAATCAGAACAACAAATGCACTAAATAAAGATAGAATATTAAAGCAGTAAGGGAAAAATGTCAAGTAACATATAAAGGCAGACCTATTAGAATTACACCAGACTTCTCACCAGAGACTATGAAAGCCAGAAGAGCCTGGACAGATGTTATACAGACACTAAGAGAAAATAAATGCCAGCCCAGGCTACTATACCTAGTCAAACTTTCAATTACCATAGATGGACAATCCAAAATATTCTATGACAAAACCAAATTCACACAATATCTTTAGATGAATCCAGCCCTTCAAAGGATAAAAAAGGGAAAAATCCAACACAAGGAGGGAAACTATGCCCTAGAAAAAGCAAGAAAGCAAGCCTTCAACAAACCTAAAAGAAAACAGCTGCAAGAACAGAACCCCAACTCTAACAACAAAAATAACAGAAATCAACAATTACTTTTCCTTAATATCTCTTAATATCAGTGGACTCAATTCCCCAATAAAAGACATAGACTAACAGACGGTCTACACAAACAGGACCCAATATTTTGCTGCTTACAAGAAACCTACCTCAGGGAAAAACACAGACACTACCTCAGAGTAAAAGGCTGGAAAACAATTTTCCAAGCAATTGGTCCAGAGAAGCAAGGTGGAGTACCATTCTAATATCGAAAAAAAAATTGACTTCCAAACCAAAGTTATCAAAAAACTCACTTCAATGATGAGGCGCACTTCATACTCATCAAAGGTAAAATCTTCCAAGATAAACTCTCAATTCTGAATATATATGCTCCAAATGCAAGGGCAGCCACATTCATTAAAGAAACGTTAATAAAGCTCAAAACACACATTATACCTCACACAATAATAGTAGGAGTCTTCAACACCCCACTCTCATCAATGGACAGATCCTGGAAACAGAAACTAAACACAGATACATGGAAACTAATAGAAGTTTTGAAACAAATGGATTTAATAGATATCTACAGAACATTTTATCCTAAACCAAAAGGATATACCTTCTTCTCAGCGCCTCATGGTACCCTCTCCAAAACTGAGTATATAATTGGTCAAGAAACAGGCATCAACAGATACAAAAATATTGATATTACCCCATAGATCCTATCAGAGCACCACGGACTAAGGCTGATTTTCAATAACAACATAAGTAATAGAAAGCCAACATTCAGGTGGAAGCTGAACAACACTCTGCTCAATGATACCTTGGTTAAGGAAGAAATAAAGAAAGAAATTAAAGGCTTTTTAGAGTTCAATGAAAATGAAGCCACAACATACCCAAACTTATGGGACACAATGAAAGCAGTCCTAAGAGGAAAACTCATAGCTCCGAGTGCCTCCAAAAAGAAGCTAGAAAGCATACACTAGCAGCCTGACAGCACACCTAGAAGCTCTAGAACAAAAGGAAGCAAATTCATCCAGGAGGAGTAGATGGCAGGAAATAATCAAACTTAGGGCTGAAATCAATCAAAACAAACAAAAAGAAATATTCAAAGAATCAAAAAACAAACAAACAAACAAACAAACAAACACAGAGCTGGTTCTTTGATAAAATCAACAAGATAGGTAAGCCCTTAGCCAGACTAACTAGAGGGCACAGGGATAGTACCCTAATTAACAAAATCAGAAATGAAAAAGGAGACATAGCAACAGAACCTGAGGAAATCCAAAACATCATCAGATCCTACTACAAAAGGCTATACTCAATAAAACTGGAAAGCCTGGATGAAAGGCACATTTTCCTAGACAGATACCAGGTACCAAATTTAAATCAGGATTAGAATAGCAATCTAAACAGTCCCATTTCCCCTAAAGAAATAGAAGCATGCATTAAAAGTCTCCCAACCAAAAGAAAAAAAAAAGGCCAGGACCAGATGGGTTTAGTGTATAGTACTATTGGACCCTCAAAGAAGACCTAATTCCAATTCTTTTCAAACTATTCCACAAAATAGAAACAGAAGGCGGCACCATTTTCGACTCCAGACAACCGGCTACCTTCCAGGTCAGAGCACAACTGTCTGCCCGACCCGAGAGGCTTCTGCCTCAGCTTCCGTGGGAGCCACCTTGGTTCCGGGACTCAGAGGAGGGCAGGCTGCACGGGTGAGGGTGTGGAATACAGAGGCCAGCAGTTTCTGGGACAGGCAAGAGCCACAGACCTTCTGAGGCGGCGCCATTTTCGGCTCCAGACAACCGGCCACCTTCCAGGTCAGAGCACAGTTGCCCGCCCGGCCCGAGAGGGTCCTGCCTCAGCTTCCGCGGCTGCCACCTTGGTTCCGGGACTCCGCGGAAAGTAATCTACACAGGTGAGAGTGTGGACTACTGAAAAACACAGCTTCTGTGACAGGCCAAAGCAACACAGCTTCTGGGAAAGATCCTGTTTTGGGCCTTCATCTTCGGCCAGGAGGAGGTCCAAACACCAGATAACTGTGCACCTTCCCTGAAAGAGGAGAGCTTGCCTGCAGAGACTGCTCTGAGCACTGAAACTCAGAGGAGAGAGCTAGTCTCCAACTTCTGCTGATAGAGGGTAACAAAATCACCAGAGGAACAATCTCTAAACAGAGACAACTATAACAACTAACTCCAGAGATTGCCAGATGACGAAAGGTAAATGTAAGAATCCTACTAACAGAAACCAGGACCACTCACCATCATCAGAACCCAGCACGTCCACTTCGCCCAGTCCAGGGCACCCCAACACACCTGAAAAGATAGACCTAGATTTAAAAGCATATCTCATGATGATGGTAGAGGACATCAAGAAGGACTTTAATAACTCACTTAAAGAAATACAGGAGAACACTGCTAAAGAGTTACAAGTCCTTATAGAAAAACAGGAAAACACATCCAAACAGGTGATGGAAATGAACAAAACCATACTAGACCTAAAAAGGGAAGTAGACACAATAAAGAAAACCCAAAGTGAGGCAATGCTGGAGATAGAAACCCTAGGAAAGAAATCTGGAACCATAGATGTGAGCATCAGCAACAGAATACAAGAGATGGAAGAGAGAATCTCAGGTGCAGAAGATTCCATAGAGAACATTGGCACAACAATCAAGGAAAATACAAAATCCAAAAAGATCCTAACTCAAAACATCCAGGAAATCCAGGACACAATGAGAAGACCAAACCTACGCAAAATAGGAATGGATGAGAATGAAGATTTTCAACTCAAAGGACCAGCAAACATCTTCAACAAAATTATTGAAGAAAACTTCCCAAATCTAAAGAAAGAGATGCCCATGAACATACAAGAAGCCTACAGAACCCCAAATAAACTGGACCAGAAAAGAAATTCCTCCCAACACATAATAATCAGAACAAAAAATGCACTAAATAAAGATAGAATACTAAAAGCAGTAAGGGAAAAAGGTCAAGTAACATATAAAGGCAAGCCTATCAGAATGACACCAGATTTTTCACCAGAGACTATGAAAGCCAGAAGAGCCTGGACAGATGTTATACAGACACTAAGAGAACACAAACTCCAGCCAAACTCTCAATTACCATAGATGGAGAAACCAAAGTATTCCACGACAAAACTAAATTCAGCCATTATCTCTCCACGAATCCAGCCCTTCAAAAGATAATAACAGAAAAAAACCAATACAAGGACAGGAACCACACCCTAGAAAAAATAAGAAGGTAATCCCTCAAAAAACCTAAAAGAAGACAGCCACAAGAAAAGAATGCCAACTTTAACAACAAAAATAACAGGAAGCAACAATTACTTTTCCTTAATATCTCTTAATATCAATGGACCCAACGCCCCAATAAAAAGACATAGAGTAACAAACTGGCTACACAAACAAGACCCAACATTTTGCTGCTTACAGGAAACTCATCTCAGAGAAAAAGATAGACACTACCTCAGAATGAAAGGTTAGAAAACAATTTTCCAAGCAAATGGTATGAAGAAACAAGCTGGAGTAGCCATTCTAATATCTAACAAAATCGACTTCCAACCCAAAACAATCAAAAAAGACAAGGACGGGCAGTTCATACTCATCAAAAGTAAAATCCTCCAAGAGGAACTCTCAATTCTGAATATCTATGCTCCAAATACAAGGGCAGCCACATTCATTAAAGAAACTTTAGTAAAGCTCAAAGCACACATTGCACCTCACACAATAATAGTGGGAGACTTCAACACACCACTTTCATCAATGGACAGATCGTGGAAACAGAAACTAAACAGGGACACACTGAAACTAACAGAAGTTATGAAACAAATGGACTTAACAGATATCTACAGAACATTTTATCCTAAAACAAAAGGATATACCTTCTTCTCAGCACCTCATGGTACCTTCTCCAAAATTGACCACATAATTGGTCACAATACAAGCCTCAACATATACAAAAATATTGAAATTGTCCCATGAATCCTATCAGATCACCATGGACTAAAAATGATCTTCAATAACAAAATAAATAATAGAAAGCCAACATTCACGTGGAAACTGAACAACACTCTTCTCAATGATACCTTGGTCAAGGAAGGAATAAAGAAAGAAATTAAGGACTTTTTAGAGTTTAATGAAAATGAAGCCACAACATACCCAAACTTATGGGACACAATGAAAGCATTTCTAAGAGGAAAACTCAAAGCTCTGAGTGCCTCCAAAAACAAACTAGAGAGAGCACACATTAGCAGCTTGACAACACACCTAAAAGCTCTAGAACAAAAGGAAGCAAATTCACCCAAGAGGAGTAGAAGGCAGGAAATAATCAAACTCAGGGGTGAAATCAACCAAGTGGAAACAAGAAGAACTATTCAAAGAATCAACCAATCAAGGAGCTGCTTCTTTGAGAAAATCAACAAGATAGATAAACCCTTAGCCAGACTCACTAGAGGGCACAGGGAAAGCATCCTAATTAACAAAATCAGAAATGAAAAGGGAAACACAACACCAGATCCTGAAGAAATCCATAACACCATCAGATCCTTCTACAACAGGCTATACTCAACAAAACTGGAAAACCTGGATGAAATGGACAAGTTTCTAGACAGATTCCAGATACCAAAGCTAAATCAAGATCAGGTTAATGATCTAAACAGTCCTATATCCCCTAAAGAATTAGAAGCAGTCATTAATAGTCTCCCAACCAAAAAAAAAAAAAAAAAAAAAAAAAAAAAAAAAAAAAAAAAAGCCCAGGACCAGATGGGTTTAGTGCAGAGTTCTATCAGACCTTCAAAGAAGACCTAATTCCAGTTCTTCACAAACTATTCCACAAAATAGAAACAGAAGGTACTCTACCCAACTCATTCTATGAAGCCACAATTACTCTGATCCCTAAACCACAAAAAGACCCAACAAAGATAGAGTACTTCAGACCAATTTCCCTTATGAATATCGATGCAAAAATCCTCAATAAAATTCTTGCTAACCGAATCCAAGAACACATCAAAACAAAAATCCATCCTGACCAAGTAGGTTTCATCCCAGGGATGCGGGGATGGTTCAATATACCGAAATCCATCAACGTAATCCATTATATAAACAAACTCAAAGACAAAAACCACATGATCATCTCGTTAGATGCTGAGAAAGCATTTGACAAAATCCAACAACCATTCATGATAAAAGTCTTGGAAAGATCAGGAATTCAAGGCCCATACCTGAACATGATAAAAACAATCTACAGCAAACCAGTAGGCAACATCAAAGTAAATGGTGAGAAGCTGGAAGCAATCCCACTAAAATCAGGGACTAGACAAGGCTGCTCACTTTCTCCCTACCTTTTCAACATAGTACTTGAAGTCCTAGCCAGAGCAATTAGACAACAAAAGGACATCAAGGGGATACACATTGGAAAGGAAGAAGTCAAAATATCACTTTTTGCAGATAATATGATAGTATATATAAGTGACCCTAAAAATTCCACCAGAGAACTCTTAAGCCTGATAAACAGCTCCAATGAAGTAGCGGGATATAAAATTAACTCAAACAAGTCAATGACCTTTCTGTACACAAAGTATAAGCAGGCTGAGAAAGAAATTAGGCAAACAACACCCTTCTCAATAGTCACAAATAATATAAAATACCTTGGCGTGACTCTAACTAAGGAAGTGAAAGATCTGTATGATAAGAACTTCAAGTCTCTGAAGAAAGAAATTAAAGAAGATATCAGAAGATGGAAAGATCTCCCATGCTCATGGATTGGCAGGATCAACATTGTAAAAATGGCTATCTTGCCAAAAGCAATCTACAGATTCAATGCAATCCTCATCAAAATTCCAACTCAATTCTTCAACGAATTAGAAAGGGCAATTGGCAGATTCATCTGGAATAACAAAAAACCTAGGATAGCAAAAATTCTTCTCAAGGATAAAAGAACCTCTGGTGGAATCACCATGCCAGACCTAAAACTGTACTACAGAGCAATTGTGATAAAAACTGCATGGTACTGGTATAGTGACAGACAAGTAGACCAATGGAACAGAATTGAAGACCCAGAGATGAACCCACACACCTATCGTCACTTGATCTTTGACAAGGGAGCTAAAACCATCCAGTGGAAAAAAGACAGCATTTTCAACAAATGGTGCTGGCACAAATGGCGGTTATCATGTAGAAGAATGCGAATTGATCCATTTCTATCTCCTTGTACTAAGGTCAAATCTAAGTGGATTAAGGAACTCCACAGAAAACCAGAGACACTGAAACTTATAGAGGAGAAAATAGGGAAAAGCCTCAAAGACATGGGTACAGGGGAAAAATTCCTGAATAGAACAGCAATGGCTTATGCTGTAAGAACGAGAATCGATAAATGGGACCTCATAAAATTGCAAAGCTTCTGCAAAGCAAAATACACTGTCAATAAGACAAAAAGGCCACCAACAGATTGGGAAAGGCTCTTTACCTATCCCAAATCGGATAGGGGACTAATGTCCAATATGTATAAAGAACTCAAGAAGGTGGACTCTAGAAAATCAAATAACCCCATTAAAAAATGGGGCTCAGAGCTGAACAAAGAATTCTCACCTGAGGAATACCGAATGGCTGAGAAGCACCTGAAAAAATGTTCAACATCCTTAAACATTAGGGAAATGCAAATCAAAACAACCCTGAGATTCCACTTCACTCCAGTCAGAATGGCTAAAATCAAAACCTCAGGTGACAGCAGATGCTGGCGAGGATGTGGAGAAAGGGGAACACTCCTCCATTGTTGGTGGGATTGCAAGCTTGTACAACCACTCTGGAAATCAGTCTGGTGGTTCCTCAGAAAATTGGACATAGTACTACCAGAGGATCCAGCAATACCTCTCCTGGGCATATATCCAGAAGATATCCCAACCGGTAAGAAGGACACATGCTCCCTATGTTCATAGCAGACTTATTTATAATAGCCAGAAGCTGGAAAGAACCCAGATGCCCCTCAACAGAGGAATGGATACAGAAAATGTGGTACATTTACACAATGGAATACTACTCAGCTATTAAAAAAATGAATTTTTGAAATTCCTAGGCAAATGGATGGACCTGGAGGGCATCATCCTGAGTGAGGTAACCCAATCACAAAGGAACTCACACAATATGTACTCACTGATAAGTGGATATTAGCCCAGAAACTTAGGATACCCAAGATATAAAATACAACTTGCTAAATGCATGAAATTCAAGAAGAAGGAAGACCAAAGTGTGGACACTTTACCCCTTCCTAGAAATGGGAACAAAACACCCACGAAAGGAGTTACAGAGACAAAATTTGTAGCTGTGACAAAAAGATGGACCATCTAGTGATTTCCATATGCAGGGATCCATCCCATAATCAGCTTCCAAATGCTGACACCATTGCACACACTAGCAAAATTTTGCTGAAAGGACCCAGATATAGCTCTCTCTTGTGAGACTATGCTGGGGCCTAGCAAATACAGAATTGGATGATCACCGTCAGCTATTGGATGGGTCACATGGCCCCCAATGCAGGAGCTAGAGATATTACCCAAGGAGCTCAAGAGAATTGCAACCCTGTAGGTGGAACAACAATATGAACTAACCAGTACCCCGGAGCTCTTGTCTCTAGCTGCATATGCATCAAAAGATGTCCTAGTCGGCCACCACTGCAAAGAGAGGCCCATTGGACTTTTCAACTTTAGATGCCCCAGTACAGGGGAACGCCAGGGCCAAAAAGGGGGAGTGGGTGGGTAGGGGATTGGGGGGGGTGGATATGGGGGACCTTTGGGATAGCATTGAAAATGTAAATGAGGAAAATACCTAATAAAAAAATTATAATAAAAAATTAAATTCAAAGCCAATTAATGCTTACACATAAAGCATAAAGCTTTTCAGATAAAGTCTTTGTGTTTACTCACAGGATGTATGAAAAATAAAAGAAAATAATTTTTTTAATCATTTAAAAAAATAGAAACAGAAGGTACTCTATCCAATTCATTCTATGAACCCACAATTACTCATATACATAAACCATACAAATACCCAACAAAGAAAGAGAACTTCAGACCAATTTCCCTTATGAATATCTATGCAAAAATATTCATTAAAATGTTCCCAAACCGAATCCAAGAACACATCAAAACGATCATCTATCATAACCAGGGATACAGGGATGGTTTAATATATCAAAATCCACCAATTTAATCCACTACATAAATAAGCTGAAAGACAAAAAAACATATGATCATCTCATTAGATGCTGAGAAAGCATTTGACAAAATACAACACCCCTTCATGATAAAATCTTAGAAAGATCAGGAATTCAAGGCACATGCCTAAACATAATAAAAGCAATATACAGCAAACCAGTAGCCAACATCAAACTAAATGGAGAGAAACTCAAAGCAATCCCACTAAATTGAGGGACTAGACAAGGCTGCCTACTTCCTCCCTACCTACTCAATATAGTACTGGAAGTCCTAGCCAGAGAAATTAGACAACAAAAGAAGATCAAGGAGATACAAATTGGAAAGGAAGAAGTCAAAATATCACTATTTGCAGATGATATGATAGTATATAAAAGTGACCCTAAAAATTTCACCAGAGAACTCCTGAACTTGATAAACAGCTTCCGTGCAGTAGCTGGATATGAAGTTAACTCAAACAAATTAGTGGCCATTCTGTATACAAAGAATAAACAGGATGAAAAAGATATTTGGAAACAACACCCTTCAGGATAGTCACAAATAATAATAATAAAAAAAACCCTTGGTGTGACTCTAACTAAGGAAGTTAAAGATATGTATGACAAGAACTTCAAGTCTTATCCCGTCCCGCGTGATTCAGTTATTCATGGCTGCGAGGGGGACCGCAAACCTGGAAGGAGATGGAAGGAAGAAAAAGAGGAGTAGGAGACCAGGAAGGGTACCTTTCGAGGTCTTGTTTATTATGCTGAGGTGCCTTCTTTTTAAAGCATACATCGTGGGGAATATGGGAGGGGTCGAGGGAGAATTATACAAAGAACAAAGAAGTGGGCATCTGCTGACATGGGGGCCGAAGTCAGGCGCCAGGCAGTGGGCACTCTGGATCTTATCTCTGGAACATCAATCCTCCTTGACAGCCTTGGGAGTCAGGCTGGGCTCAGGCGTAACTCATGTCCTTGGATGGCATGGGAACTCAGGAAGAGATAGGGAAGAGGGGACTATAATTCAGCTTTTACAGCCTCAGGTGCCAAGAAAGGAATACGGAGGAAAGGGGTGATAATCAGCTCTTAGTACAAGGCCATTTGGCCTGTTAGGAAGATTGTGAAGGGCTCACTTTCTCACGGGATGGTCTCTGACAAAGTCTCTGAAGAAAGAAATTGAAGAAGATCTTAGAAGATGGAATGGCCTCCCATGTTCATGGATTGGCATAATTAATATAGTAAAAATCTTGCCAAAAGCAATCTACAGATTCAATGCAATCCCCATCAAAATTCCAACTCAATTCTTCACAGAGTTAGAAAGGGCAATTTGTAAATAACAAAAAAACCTAGGATAGTAAAAAATATTCTCAACAATAAAAGAACCTTTGGTGGAATCACCATGCCTGACTTCAAGTTGTACTACAGTACAATTGTGATAAAAACTGCATGGTACTGGTACAACGACAGGCATGTAGATCAATGGAATAGAATTGAAGGCTTACAATGATCCCACACACCTATGGTCACTTGATCTTTGACAAGGGAGCTAAAAACATCCAGTGGAAAAAGGATAGCATTTTCAACAAATGGTGCTGGCACAACTGGCAGTTATCATGTAGTAGAATGCAAATTGATCCATTCTTATCTCCTTGTACAAAGCTCAAGTCTAAGTGGATCAAAAACCTTGAATTCTTTGTACATATTGCAGCATATTAGTCCCCTATTGGATGTAGGATTGGTAAAGATCCTTTCCCAATCTGTTGGTGGCCTTTTTGTCTTATTGACAGTATCTTTTGCCTTACAGAAGCTTTGCAATTTTATGAGGTCCCATTTGTATTAAGGAAAAGAATTGTTGCTTCCTGTTATTTTTGTTGTTAGAGTTTGGATTCTGTTCTTGTGGCTGTCTTCGTTTAGTTTTTTTGATGGATTACTTTCTTGCTTTTTCTAGGGCATAGTTTCCCTCCTTGTGTTGGAGTTTTTCCTTTATTATCCTTTGAAGGACTGGATCCATGGAAAGATATTGGGTGAATTTGGTTTTGTCATGGAGTACTTTGGTTTTTCCATCTATGGTAGTTGAGAGTTTGGCTGGGTATAGTAGCTTTGGCTGGCATTTGTATTCTCTTAGGTTCTGCATAACATCTGTCCAGGATATTCTGGCTTTCATAGTCTCTAGTGAGGAATCTGTTGTAATTGTAATAGGTCTGCTTTTATATGTTACTTGACCTTTTCCCCTTACTGTTTTTAATATTCTATCTTTATTTAGTGCATTTGTTGTTCTGATTATTATGTGTTGGGAGGAATTTCTTTTTAGGTCCAGTCTATTTGGAGTTCTGTAGACTTCTTGTATGTTCATGGGCATCTCTTTATTTAGCTTAGGGAAGTTTTTTTCTATAATTTTGTTGAAGATATTTACTGGCCCTTTGAGTTGAAAATCTTCATTCTCATTTATACCTATTTTCCTTAGGTTTGGCCTCCTCATTGTGTCCTGGATTTCCTAGATGTTTTGAGTTAGGATCTTTTTGCATTTTGCATTTTCTATGATTGTTGTGTCAATGTTTACTATGAAATATTCTGCACCTGAGATTCTCTCTTCCACCTCTTCTATTCTGTTTGTGATGCTTGCATCTATGGTTCCTGATTTCTTTCCTAGGGTTTCTATCTCCAGAGTTGTCTCCCTTTGGGTTTTCTTTATTGTTTCTATTTCTATTTTTAGATATTGGATGCTTTTGTTAAATTCCATCACTTGTTTGGTTGTGTTTTCCTGTAATTTTTTAAGTGATTTTTTTTTGTTTTCTCTTTAAGGACTTCTACCTGTTTAGCAGTGTTTTCCTGTAATTCTTTAAGGTATTTTTGTGCTTCCTCTTTAAAGACTTCTACCTGTTTAGCAGTGTTCTCCTGTATTTCTTTAAGTGAGTTATTAATGTCCTTTAAAATCCTCTACCAGCATCATGAGATATGATTTTAAATCTGAATCTTGCTTTTCATGTGTGTTGGGGTATCCAGGACTCGCTGTGGTGGGCATACTGGGTTCTGATGATGCTGAGTGGTCTTCGTTTCTGTTAGGAAGCTTCTTATGTTTGCCTATAGGCATCTGGTAATCTCTGGTGTTAGATGTTCTAGTTGTCTCTGTCTGGAGCTTGTTCCTCCTGTGATTCTGTTAGCCTCTGTCAGCACTCCTGGGAGTCCAACTCTCTCCTTAGTCCCAGTGGTCAGAGCACTATCTGCAGTGAAGCTCTCCCCTTGCAGGAAAGGTGCTCAGAGGTCTGACGCTCAGCTCTGCCTCCTGGCTGAAGATGAAGGCCTGAAAGGACCCTGTCCAAGAAGCTCTGTTTTTCTGTGGCCCACACACTCTCCTGTGTGTAGTGGTCTCTGAGAGACCCAGGATATACGATGGCAATCTCACGTGAGTCTCAGGGTCAGAGCCCTCCCTGGAGGCTGACTCTCCTCTGGTAGGGAAGGTATGCGAGGATCTGGGTCTCAGCTTTGCCTCCTGGCTGAGGATGAAGGCCCAAAGGACCCCTGTCCAAGAATCTCTGTTGTTTCTCCATCCCACGCTCTCTCCGGCCTCTTCTTCATTTGTCTTTGCTTTTGCTTGAGTTCCCTTTCCTTTGGTGTCCTTCACTGTATCCCTTATATTTGAGCTCCAGTGTTGAGGTGCCATCTGACTGATCCAGCTCAGTCAGTCAACAGGGTCTCAAGTGAGGGTGTGAGGATTGAAAAGAAAAAAAAAACTATTAGACAACATCAAAACATGACTCTAGCCATTGCTGAGGCTGAAGTGGGTTTATTTTTCCCCAGTAAACAAAGAGATCAAACAAAGCAGTAAACACAGCCCTGTGGTCACTGTTTCCAAGGGCATATCAGAATGACCAAGATAAAAGGAATGTCACACATTCCTCAGCTGAGTTTATCTTGAGCTTTATATTAGCCAAAATGTAAATATTCTTATCTAATTTCAGCCTACTTCCTTGTGTGAGCCCAGTGACAAGGGTTTGCAAAATTTCCAGAAGCAGCCCAAAAAGCTTTCCATATCCTGTTGAGAATTCTGGTATGATTCTGATAGGTCTGCCTTTATATGGTACTTGGCCTTTTCCCCTTATCACTTTTAATATTATTTCTTTGTTCTGTGCATTTAGTCTTTGGATTATTATGTGATGGGAGGAATTTCTTTTCTGGTCAAATATATTTGGTATTCTGTAGGCTTCTTGTACATTTACAACCATCTCTTTCTTTAGTTTAGGAAAGTTTTCTCCTATGATTTTGTTGAAGATGTTTCCTGTCCCTTTGAATTGGGAATCTTCACTCTCTTATATTCCTGTTATCCTTATGTTTGGTCTTTTCATTGTGTCCTGAGTTTCCTGGATATTTTGAGTCAGGAGCTTCTTATACTTTGTATTTTCTTTGACTATTGTGTTAATATCTTCTATGGTATCTTCTATAACTTAAATTCTCTCTTCTATCTCTTGTATTCTGTTGGTGAAGCTTGCATCTGTGACTCATGCTCTCTTTCCTAGGTTTTCCATTCCCAGGATGCCTCCCTTTGTTATTTCTCTTTTGTATCTGTTTTCCTTTTTTAGATCCTGTAGGGTTTTGTTCGATTCCTTCACCTGTTTGTGTTTTCCTGTATTTCCTTAAGGGAGTTATTTATGTCCTCCTTAAGGTACTCTATCCTCTTCAGATTCAATTTTAGGTCAGTGTGTAGCTTTCCAGGTGTGTTAGGGTATCCAGTGCTTGTTGTGGTAGGAGAGCTGGGTTCTGATGTTGCCAAGTGGCATTGTTTTCTGTTGTTTATGTTCTTGTGGTTGCCTCTTGCCATCTGTTTATCTTGGAAGTTAACTGGCCTGGCTGGCTCTGACTGGATCCTGTCCCACCTATGAGATTGTGAGCCTGGTTGTGATGGATCTCCTGGGATTCAAGCTATATCTGGGTGTGGGAGGGCATCTGGAGCATCAGTTCTGCCCTGGACCAAGTTGTGGGAAGAACTTTTTGTCTTATTGATTCTTTGCATTGATTTTATGATATTGCTCTTATCCACCCCTTTGGTTATGTCATGCTATCTACTCCTCTTGGGTGAGCTTGCCTCTTTTTGTTCTAGAGCCTTCAGGTATATTGTTAATTTCCTACTTGAAATATCTCCAGTTTCTTTAAGTAGGCACTTAGTACTAAAAATTTTCCTCTTAGTACCACTTACATTGTGTCACATTAGTTTGGGAATGCTGTGCATTCCTTTTCACTGAATTCTAGGAAGTCTTTAATCTTTATTTCTCCCTTGAACCAGTAATCTTATTCAGTAGAGAGTTTTCAGTTTTTATGAGTTCAAAGTTTTCCTGATGTTTCTGTTGTTAAAATTCAACTTTAATCTGTGATAGTCTAATAGG
Source organism: Mus musculus (assembly GCF_000001635.26). Lineage (NCBI taxonomy): Eukaryota > Metazoa > Chordata > Mammalia > Rodentia > Muridae > Mus > Mus musculus. Next base: position 36,475,301 of record NC_000068.7, read on the forward strand.
ATATCAGGTATTATTTAAATTTCTTGTACCTGTTGAGATCTGTTTTTCACAGAGTCTGTGGCCATTTTTGGAGAGTGTTCTGTAAAGTGCTGAAGTATATTATGTTGTGTTTGGATGAAATGTTCTGCAGATATCTGTTAGATCCTTCTAGTTCATAATGTCTGTTATCACCATTCTTTCTCTGTTTTTTTTTTTCTTTTCTTTTCTGGATGACCTGTCAATTAGTGAGAGTGAGGTATTGAAGTCTCCCACTATCAATGCATGAGGGTTGATTTATACTTTAGTAGTATTCCTCTTACAAATGTGGATACCTTTGGGTTTGAGGCAGAGATGTTTAAGATAGAATAATCATCTTAGTGATTACTGTTCCTTTGATGAGTATGATATGTCTTTCCCCATCTCTTTTGATTAATTTTTGTTGAAAGCATATTCTTTAGCTATTAGAATGACATCAGAAGATCATGTGTGGTTCTCAGACATTGAAATAAGAATCTGTAACATTGACTTTGCCTTGGAAACTCCAGGAATGTTGAGATGCTAGAGCTGAGGAAAGCTACTAACAAGGAGTAGAAACAGTCCAGAGGAAAGGAGATTGTTGAAGTCAACAAAAAAAGGAGTGTATGATCTAAAGACCACTTCAACATCAGACACAGAAATGAAGAGTTTGGAGTTTGTGCAGTTGGTTTCCTGTCTGGCTTTGGGGATTACAGTTAAGTGATTGGATGAACCTCAGAAAAGACTTTGATCATTGCACTTTTAATATTGTTGAGACTGCTGTACCATGGATCTTTTGAAGTTGGACAAAATGTATTTTGCATTATGCTATGCTTCGGTATGGCCCCCATAAACTCATATGTTTGAACAAGTCTATCTGGGCTAGAGAGTAGAATGTAATGGTTTGAATATGCTTGGACCAGAAAGTGACACAATTAGGAAGTGTAGCCTTCTTGGAGTATATATGGCCTTTTTGGAGGAACTGTGTCATTGTGGGTACTGTCTTACGAGCCCACAACCTACCTCTCTGGAAGTCAGTCTTCTTCTTTTTGGCTTCAGAACAAAATGTAGAACTCTCAGATCCTCCTACATGATGCCTGCCATGCTCCAGCCTTAACGATAATGGAATGAACCTTTGAACCTGTAAACTAGCCCTAATTAAATATTGTCCTTATGATAGTTGTTTTGGTCATGGTATCTGTTCACAGCAGTAAAACCCTAACTAAGGGGAGAGAGAGAGCAGAAGTCCAAAGGTCAGGAGAATGAATGGAACAATGCAGCTGCCACTGGTAGGAGGTGGGGGAACCTCTAGAAAGTCCCAGATACCTGGGATGGCAGAGGCTCACAGGACTCAATGGGGGTAACATTAGGTGAAATGCCCAAGAGTGGGGAGATGGACCCTGAAGGGACTACCCCTAGTAGTTAGACAGGGCCATCAGTGGAGGGATGGGATTACCAACCTACCTACAATTTTTTTTTGTACCAGATTTGTTCCCATCTAAAAGAAATACAGAGACAAAAATGAAGAAGAGATTGAAGGGAAGCTCATCCAGTGACCAGCCCATTAGGGGATCCATTCCATGGAAGGGCACCAAACCCTAACACTATCACTGATGCTATGTTGTGCTTGCAGACAGGAACCTAGCATGGCTGTCCTCTGATAGGGTCTACCAAAAGGTGACTGAGACAGATGCAGATATTTACAGGCAACCATTGGACTGAGGTTGGGGACCACTATGAAAGAGTTAGAAGAATAATTGAAGTAACTGAAGGTGATGGCAACACCATATGATGGATGACCAATGGTATCAACTAACCTGGACCCCTGGGAGTTCCCGGAGACTAAGCTACCATCCAAAGAGCATACAGGGCCTGGTCCACGGCCCTCAATACACATATAGCAGAGGTCTGCCTTGTGTGGCCTCAGTAGTAAAGGATGTGCCTAATCATGTAGAGAATTGATGCCCCAGAGACAGGGAATGCCTAGGGGAAACACCCTCTAAGAGGTAAAGGGGAGGGAGGATTAAGTAAAGAACTCTGGAAGGAAGAATGATAGAGAAGGTAGTATTTGGGGTGTAAATAAATAAAATAATTAAGAAAAACTATTTATATAATGTGTGTGTGCCATATGCTCATTAAAAACACTGAAAGTTTTCTACTATTTAAGTCTAGAAATTAATGAGTATTTTGCTTAATATTATTATTAAAATGTTATAAGTGTATGAATCTGAACACATATGAATATAAAATACAGCATACATATCTAACCTATGTATAACTTTTATGACTTATCTGTTTACTTATTATTTCTAACATTGTGTAACAGCTAAATAAAATCTCCAATAAGCATATAAATTATTGCTTGTTAAAAAAAAAGTATCAGAATTTTAACACACAGTAGCTTAAATTCTGCTAAGCGCTGTTTGAAATGCATTTAAATAGCCATTAAACTCTGCTGTGCTACTCTACAAATGTATCTGTCTTACAGCCAACTAGTAATTAAAAGTTCCTCTGCATCAGCAGAGGTTGATTCTCAAGGACCAAACGTGAAATAACTTCATGGTATATAATGATTGTAGTTGAGCAAGTAACTTTCTTTCTCCTTTTCATAATAAAATATATTTGAGTTAAATTGCTCTAAAGACCTACTTGAACTTAATTCAAACACTTAAGACCTCTGAATATCTACCTAACTATCCTTCATCACCCACCCAGAAAAGCAGAACTTTCTCCTTAGGATGAGAAAACTGCACATAACTACAGTGCTCCATAGAGGCTTATGCCAAAGTCTTGTTTATAGTTGTGATATACCCTCTTCCCAGGACCTTTATGTGCCCCAGAGAGCTTATCCTTGTTTTTATCTTGTACAGGAAACAGTATACTTTCATTTTAGTTAGTGATCATAACCAAGAACTTGTCAAAAAACATAATGAATTGAGTATAGCCACAATAATACAAATAATAAAGCTTTCATAAATTAGATAATATTACAAATAAAATAAGAAAAATGGATAGGCATAGGTTGGTCAGGAAGTACTAAAGTATTCTGAGAAAAAATGTTTTTTTCATATGTTTCACTATGTAGTGATTATAAATACTATATATTATACTTAAGGCTAGAATAAAGAATTTCATGCTAAATGAGTCATGCTAAATAGTTGAATAAATTACTATGCATTCTTTTATGTTGATTTTATGAACTATTTACATGTGTCAAAACAGCTCAATATATCCAATAAATATCTGACACTTCTGAGTGTCAACTACAAAAACTAAAAAACTAAAAAAACTAAAAAAATAAGAGGCAGACAAGATGATTCAGTGATTAAGAGAACTGAACCCACGTTTGAATTCCAGCACCTATATAGTTGCTCGCAAACATCTGTAAGCCAAATCCTAGAGAGTCTGACACACTCTAATGGCCTTTGCAGACACTAGGCATAAACATGATGCACAGACACATATGTATATCAAAGCACCAATACACAAAAAGGTAAGATAAAAATAATAAATATTAATAGTTTCTGCCAGAATCTTAAAGTATGTTATAAAATAAAATATAAAAATAAAATAAAATTATCTAAGGCAATAAATCTTTCTGTTATCTGCAGAGAAGAAAAGGTCTTTGCTATGAAAGCTATGAACCTATCTAAAAAAAGGAAACTGTAATGACTATATAAACAATTAAAATTTTACAAGAAAAATATGTAGAAGGTTTTTTAGAAACTTTCCCAAGACACTGAATGTCAAAAAGATAGTTAAATGGAGAAGAAAACTGTACAGGGAGAAGTGAGTGAAGAAAGGCAGCCTAATGAAGATTCCCTGACAAGGAAGAAAGGATGGATGGGAGAAGAAGAGAAGGAAGAAGGGATGCTAAGAGTAAAGACCATTATTACCACTGTGGACACAGTCTCCTGTTGAGGATATTTCTCAATGCTCCTTTTATATCCCGATTCCTCAGACTATAGATAAAGGGATTCACCATGGGTGTGACCAGACTATATATCACAGCCACAATGACATCCTTGTCATTGGTGTTATTAGATGAGGGAACTAGGTAAAGCCCAATAATAGCTCCATAGTACAGACAAACAACAGAGAGGTGAGAACCACACGTGGACAAGGCTTTGCAGATTCCCTTGATGGACGGAGTTCTCAGAATGGTGACTCCAATTCGGCCATAAGAGACCAGGATGCATATGAATGGCAGGGTAATGACTAGTGTACCTAAAGGAAGGATGACCATCTCATTGATGGTGGTGTCTGAGCTCGACAGGCTCAATAAGGCAGAGGGTTCACAGAAGTAGTGGGGAATGGTATTATTTCTAAAATGAGATAGGCGAGCCAAGAGAAGGGTGTGCACAAGGGCATTGGCAGAGGATAAAACCCAGGACATTACTACTAAAAGGACACAGAGGTTCTGACTCATGATGGTGGTATAGTGCAGAGGGTGGCAGATGGCCACATACCTGTCATAGGCCATGGAGGTCAGAAGAAAACTGTCAAGATCAGTAAAAGTTGAAAAAAAGTATACCTGAGAAACACAACCAGCATATGAGATGGACTGACTGTGTGTCAGCATATTCATGAGCATCTTTGGAGCTGTGACTGATGAGAAAGAGACGTCCGTGAAGGCCAAGTGGCTGAGGAAGAAATACATGGGGGTGTGGAGGTGAGAGTCCAGCCTGATGAGCAGGATGATGAGCAGGTTCCCCAGCACAGTTGTCAGGTACATGGCCAGGAACAGAGCAGAATACAGGCCTTGATCCTCTGGCTGAATGGGGAGCCCCAGGAGGATGAACTCAGACACAGTGCTCTCATTATCTCTCCTCATGTTCTTCCTCTTCTGCTGTGAGTGAAAGAAGTGGGAACAAAAGAGAAGCTATTTCAACTATTACATTGTAGAAACATTTTATGAATCACAAGTACTGAAATTAACACTAGTTTGAACCATTAATATATGTGTTCTAACTCTAATATGAAGATTTCTGTGACAAAAATGAGCTGTGATGGTTTGGAGAAGGATGTAATTTTTCTACCTTGAAATCAACTGAATTTTTCTTATAGGGGAACACTATAACATCAGGAAAATTATCAATCCATTTCCAGATCAAGGTGCCTGTAATTCACTAAGACGATTTTAGATTAAGGATTTAGTATGTAAATTGATACCAGCCAAAAGAAAAATCACTTTCTTGAATGTACTTACCTAAGGCTTTCATTCCATAAGCTGAAACCAGATAGTGGAACCCAGGGAACATTTTTGCATCTGAAAAACAAAAACAAAAACAAAACAAACAACAACAACAACAACAACAACATCAACAAAACAGGATCTTGGGAATTAGCAGAAGCAACATGTGCATATTGTCAAAGCATTAAGTGCATGAGTCTGAGCCAACAATATAAAGACCAGTGGAAGCTTATAAGCAGCTATGAGACCTTCCTATTATTACTTTTTCTCAGTGAGCTCACTCTTCCATCACTCTTCCTAGGCTGCATAAAATGACCCTGATTCCATATGGATATCTTCAGCTCCAACCTAAGCATCTCGTGCAAGTACAGAGAACACCTGGAAATAGTTGACTTTCCTACCAGTTCTTAGTTCAGCCAAAATAATTCTTCGTGTTTTTCTAGCAAAAACAAATGTTACCTGCTTTATTCTTAACCTAGGTTTTTAAGTTGAAAGGGTTACTTTTTATGCATTTTCTACATGTTTTCTTTATTGCTTAACTGCCATTTCTCACTTTCTCATTTAATCATCCCCATCTCTGTGAATAATCATTAAACAATAGGAAAAGGAACATGATAAAATTAGAGTTGATATTCTAGTGGCTGAGAGAGTTTGTTGTTTTAATCTATGGGAAGTCTTATTTATTGGCCAGTATGTCTCTGTGTTAGCAACTACCTATTTGCCATGTCACACTTTCCAGGCTTTCAAGACCATCTTTAAAGTGCCTATATATAATCCATCTCACTCTGTACATAAAAAAATTCAGTTAAGGTGACATTGCCTGAAATTAATTATAATTAATTTCTCACTCATTTCTGTAGTAATAATTACTTCATAATGATAAAAATGCTAATTATTTGGCTGTTTGGGTAGATTGTTTTTAATACTTTGCTATTTTGAGCAATATTGCAATAAGAAATATTATTTTATGTCTTTTTATACTATATGTTGAGAAATGAATTTAGAGAAACAAGCAACCATGGTTTTCAGAATATGTCAAGTTACAAGAGGTCAAGGTGATAAAGAAGCTGAAATATGTTCTATGAACAGCCTGTAGTGGAATAACATACTTAGAAAAATTATAAAAAGGGATCTTTAGGCAAGTGTTCGAAAGGAGAGTAGTAGGGGTTTTGAGAGTCAAGGAAAACCCAAGGTAATTGCCAATCGCAGAATGTAAAGTTTGGAAAATATACGAAGAGCAGGGTGATATAATGATATAATTTGCTATTATAAAATTATCCATCTGTTCAAGGGCATCAATACACACAAAAATGAAATAGCATAAAATAGGAAAAGGCTTGCTGGATATCAGGTAGAAAGCAGACTTGAGAAGCCAAGAAAACTAGCTATAATCTGAACATCATGTGCTATTACAACAAAAGTCACAGAGATTTGGGGGAAAATTGGAAGAAAACCCAGCAGAAATTGTGTGTTAAAGTGAAATGTGAGCAAAGAAGATGATTTCCCACTGTTTCAAAACTGGCTAAGTTTAAGAAAAATACTCTATGGAGAGGTTTTTTGGGTATGCCTTTATCTCTATGCTTAGACAGGTTTGCAGTGCAAGGCAACTTACTCTATGGAGAACTGGTTGCTACTTGGTGATCCTTGATATTTGTAATACGTGCTGTACAGAGAGACAGACGACAAAAAAAGAGAAATAGAGAGAAAAAAGAGATAAACAAAGGGACAGAGAGCCACAGAAAGAGACCCAGACATATGAGTTGTACTGAAGAATTTACATTCTATTCCTGATCTGACAGGCTAACTTAGATATTGTACACACATACCTTTAGCTAAAAATTACAGGAAAGCTCTTCCATTTCTCTCTAGAAAAAGCACAGTATAAAAAAAAATCTGAAGCAGCCATGCATCTTTTGCAACAAACAGAATAGTAATCAGTTCAGAATCAGATAGTGTAGATACATAAACATATACATTGCTTACATCATGGGTCTGTGTGAGTTCCAATTATGAATATTATGTAGAGAATCTAGGGCATAATCTCTGTCCCCAGATCCAAATTAGAGGCATAGAGGATAAAATTACTTTGCTGTCATTGACTCCCTTAGGGGAAGAACTTTTTTGAAATGAGCATGATAGTCCTTTTACCCTTGAGAAATAACAGTAGCAACCATAAAAAGCTTTTCCATCATTTCATACTGTTGAAAACATGTCTGTGATTAATTGGCATTTAATAACAAAATACACTCATATAAATACAAAAGAGTTGAAAACAGCTTCTCATATTTTGGAATATAATAATTCTAAATGGGCTTATTATCACAGATAAAGATGGCCAATTTACACTATAAAAGAGAAAGACGTTTAGAAATATCTGTGGAGTTCTTCCATTACATATCAAGTAATTGGAAATTTCCTCTATAAATATGCTCATTGAACACTCTGATCTACATTAGTTTATAATTTTAGCCAGTTCTAACAAATAAATAGTCTGGAATAATTTACCATTGAAAATATACATTTCTAAAAGCTGTGCATTGTGGTATCAAATTTATACCTGATGATTTTTCAAATGTACAAGTAGATTCAGATTAAAGTTTGTAGCAACTTTGTCCATGAGAGTAGAAAAAAAGTTGAACAACAAATCAATTAGATGATTTTTACATAAGGAGTAATCCAGATCAATGTTATGGCAAAAAAAAAATTATCAAAAAGCTATGAGAAAGGAAAAGTATGTTCTTCAAACCTATGAGGAAACATAAAAGTAATTCTTTATACTTATGCATTTTATTAAGTACTGAATGTTAAATCTTACTCTATAGAAACTTAAATGTTGAAGCCTGAACAACAAATATAGTTCTATTTGAAAAACTGCTTATAATGTACTAAATCTTAAAGGAAATGATTAAGGCACATCCTAAATTCAATGATATTAGTGCAATTGTGATAAAAACTGCATGGTACTGGTACAGCGACAGACAGGTAGATCAATGGAATAGAATTGAAGACCCAGAAATGAAACCACACATATATGATCTTTGACAAGTGAGTTAAAACCATTCAGTGGAAAAAAGACAACATTTTCAACAAATGCTGCTGGCACAACTGGGGATTATCATGTAGAAGAATGCGAATTGATCCATTCTTATCTTCTTGTATTAAGGTCAAGTCTAAGTGGATCAAGAAACTCCACAAAAAACCAGAGACAGTGAAACTTATAGAGGAGGAAGTGGGGAACAGCCTCGAAGATATGGGCACAGGGGAAAAAATTCTTGAATAGAACAGCAATGGCTTGTTCTGAAAGATCGAGAATTGACAAATGGGACCGCATAAAATTGCAAAGCTTCTGTAAGGAAAAAGACACTGTCAATAAGACATAAAGACCACTAACAGACTGGGAAAGGATTTTTATTAATCCTAAATCAGATAGAGGACTTATATACAATATATATAAAGAACTCAAGAAGATGGACTCCAGAAATTAAAATAACCCCATTAAAAATGGGGTACAGAGCTAAACAAAGAATTCTCAACTGAGGAATACCGAATGACTGAGAAGCATCTGAAAAAGTGTTCAATATCCTTAATCATCAGGGAAATGCAAATCAAAACAACCCTGAGATTCCACCTCACACCACTCAGAATGGCTAACATAAAAAATTCAGGTGACAGCAGATGCTGGCAAGGATGAGGAGAAAGAGAAACACCCCTCCATTGCTGGTAGATTGCAAGCTAGTACAACCACTCTGGAAATCAGTCTGTCGATTCCTCAAAAAATTGGACACAATACTATAGAAGATCCAGCAATTCCTCTCCTGGGCATATACCCAGAAGATGTTCCAACTTGTAATAAGGACACATGCTCCACTATGTTCATAGCAGCCTTATTTATAATAGCCAGAAGCTGGAAAGAACCCAGATGTCCTTCAACAGAGGAATGGATACAGAAAATGTGGTACATTTACACAATGGAGTACTACTTAGCTATTAAAAACAATGAATTCATGAAATTCTTAGGCAAATGGATGGATCTGGAGGATATCATCCTGAGTGCGGTAACCCAATCACAAAAGAACATACATGGTATGCACTCACTGATAAGCGGATATTAGCCCAAAAACTTAGAATATCCAGGATACAATTTGCAAAACACATGAAACTCAAGAAGAAGGAAGACCAAAGTGTGGATACTTTATTCCTTCTTAGAATGGGGAACAAAGTACCCATGGAAGGAGTTACAGAGACAAAGTTCAGAGCTGAGATGGAAGGAAAGACCATCCAGAGACTGCCCCACCTGGGGATCCTTCCTATATACAACCACCAAACTCAGACACTATTGCATATGCCAGAAAGATATTGCTGACAGGACCCTGACACAGCTCTCTCGTGTGAGTCTATGCAAATGCCTGGCAAATACAGAAGTGGATGCTCATAGCCATCTACTGGATGGAACACGGACCCTAATGGAGGAGCTAGAGAACATACCCAACGAGCTACAGGGGTCTGCAACCTTATAGGAGGACCAACGATAAGAACTAACCAGTACTTCCCAGAGCTGTGTCTCTAGTTGCATATGTAGCAGAAGATGGCCTAGTTTGCCATCAGTGGGAGGAGAGGCCCTTGGTATTGCAAATATCATATGCTCCAGTACAGGGGAATGCTAGGGCCGGGAAACGAGAGTGGGTGGGTTGGGGAGCAGGGTGGTGGGAGGGTATAGGGGGCTTTGGAGATAGCATTTGAAATGTAATGAAGAAAATATCTAATAAAAAGAAAGAAAGAAAGAGAGAGAGCGAGAGAGAGAGAGAGAGAGAGAGAGAGAGAGAGAGAGAGAGAGAGAGAGAAGAAATGGTGGGAGGGAGGGAAGGAAGGAAGGAAGGAAGGAAGGAAGGAAGGAAGGAAGGAAGGAAGGAAGGAAGAACTTCATGGAATAAATATACACTAATTTATGAATTCAAAAAAAGAAAAAAAGTTACCAGGATGCTACTAGCATGCCCCAAAATGAGGACATAGCAAGAAGACAGAAATCATTAGTTAGTAAGATTCTGACAGGATTCCACCATCAGGACATTCTACAGAGAAAACAATTCTGTCAACCCTTTGATTTTTGAAATTCTAGGTTCCAGAACAGGGAGAAAATATGTTCCCATTAAGCCACTCTGTGGCATAGTGTTATGACAATGCATGAAAATTAAATCATGAGAATGTGTGTTTATAAATACAAATTATGAGCATAGATTCCTAGCTCTATTATATACCTCACAGACTGATAAAGGTCAGATAGATTGTTCACTGCCCCTAAACTTCTCCACTCTCTATCTCAGTGTCTCCCATCTTATTTACACTTCTGTTTGTTTCTACTTGCTGTGCCTCAGTGTCTAACAGGGGCATAGACTATGTGGTGTACTAGAGGCCAGACAGACTGGGAGAAGTAAAGATAGGGTGACTACCCACAAAACTCTCAGCCTCTACCCATTTTATCCCCAATGCTCCTCCTTCTTAGTGTCCTTACCCTAGTACGCAGCTAGGCAAAGATTCTTTGTTACAATAGCCACAAGTCTGGACCAAAAAAAATCCAAGCTTTACTAGAAACCTCAATGACTAGGAAGAAACCCAGGTAGGCTGCCTTCTCACAAAACTTTCCCACTATCTCACTATCTCAGGATCCTTCCCACCTTATCCCAAGTCCTGTGCCCTCCTACATGTTGTGCTCCAGCCCCAACAATGAAATAGACTACCCCCTCTACTAAAGGCCTGAGATACTAGGTGTGTGTGTGTGTGTGTGTGTGTGTGTGTGTGTGTGTGTGTGTGTGTGTGTGTGTGTGTATGGGCTTGCAGAATCCTCTGGGACACACCTAACTTCCCTGAGCAGCCTGCTATCCTAAGGGGACCTCCATTCTCCCACCACCTCTCTGCCCACTTTCATTAGACCTGAAGATTCTAAACCATACAAGTTAGCTTCCCTCCCTTTACCCATATTCTCTGCTTACTGAGCCCTCTGGGTCACCTTCAGGTACCATGAGCAGTGTGCTATCCTGGGGGAGGCCCCATTTTTGTGCGGGGAGTTGGTGACCCTATTGCTCCACCAGGGTTCCATCCTAGTCATAGGAGGCAGCCTCCCCAAGCTTCATATCCCCAATGGTGTAAGTCACATCTAAGGGTACCTCCATTGATTTTTGGGCACCTCTCCTCAGGCAGGTCCCTTTCTGGAGATACTGCTTTCTTTCCCTCACCCCCTGCCACTTGAAGTTTTTCATTCATTCCCATCACCATCTGGCCATTGTCCCTAACCTTCACCACACCAATTTAACACCCATCTCCCCTCCTAATCCCCAGTATCACCCATTTCCCTCCCTCTGCCTTCCATGGCCATTCCATTTCCACTTCTAAGTGAGAATAAAGCATCTTTGTTTATGATCTCCTTCCTGTGTAGCCTCTATGGGTCTGTGGAGTATAAAATGGCCATCCTGTATTTTATGGCTAATATGCACTTATAATGTGAATACATACTGTTTATGTCCTTCTGGGACTGGATGGGAGTGGACTTACGTCACTCAGGATGATATTCTCAAGATCCATCCGTTAGCCTGCAAAACTAAAGATGTCTTTGTTTTTCACCTCTAAATAGTATTCCATTGTATAGATCTGAGCCATTCTGAAAGGTGTAAGGTAGAATCTTAGAGTAGTTTTGATTTGCTTTTCACTTGTTAAGGACTTTGAACATTTCTTTCGTTTATTAGATATTTTCTTTATTGACATTTCAAATGTTATCTTCTTTCCTAGTTTCTCCTCTGAAAATCCCTCATCCCCTCCCTGATTCCTCTGTTGAGAATTGTCTGTTTAGCTTACTATCCTATTTTTTAATTGGGTTATTTGGGTTTTTGGTGTCTAACCCTGAAGACTCAACTATACCACTCTTGGGTATATATCCAAAAGATGCCCCACCATTCCGAAGGAGCTAATATTTCACTATGTTCATAGTGGCCTTATTTGTGATAGCCAGAAGCCAGAAAAACCCTAGATGTCCCATAACGAAAGAATGGATAGAGAAAATGTGGATCATTTACACCATGGAATGCTATTCAGCTCTTTTTTATTTTTCTGTTTTTTTATTAGATATTTTCTATATTTAAATTTCAAATATTATCCCCTTTCCTGGTATACCCTCTGAAAACCCCATACCCCATCCCTCCCCCCTGCTCACTAACCCAGGCACTCCCTCTTCCCTATCCTGGCATTCCCCTACACTGGGTCATCAAACCTTCATAGGACAAACGGCCTCTCCTCTAATTGATGTCCCACAGGTCATCCTCTGCTACATATTCTGCAGGAGACAAGGGTCTCTCCATGTGTACTCTGGTTGGTGGTTTAGTCCCTGGGAGCTCTGGGAGTAGAGGTTGGTTGATATTATTGTTCCTCCTATGGTACTGCAAACCCCTTCAGCACCTTGGGTCCTTTCTCTAGCTCCTCAATTGGGGACCCTCTGCTCAGTCCAATGAATGGCTGTGAGCAACCACTTCTGTATTTGTCAAACACTGTATTTGAGAGCCTCTCAGGAGACAGCTATATCAGGCTCCTGTTAGCAAGCACTTGATGGCATCCACAATAGAGTCTGGGACTGGTAATTGTATATGAGATGGATCCAAGGTGGGACAGTCTCTGTATGGCCTTTACTTCAGTTTCTGCTCCACATTGTCTCTGTATCTCCTCCTCCCTTGGGTATTTTGATCCCCTTTCTAAGAGGATCAGAGTATCCACACTTTGGTATTCCTTCTTCTTGAGTTTCACGTGATCTGTGACTTGTATCTTGGGTATTCCAAACTTCTGGGCTAATATCCACTTATCAGTGAGTACATACCATGTATATTATTTTGTGATTGGGTTACCTCACTCAGCATGATATTTTCTTGTTCCATCCATTTGCCTAATAATTTCATGAATTCATTGCTTTTAATAGCTGTATGAAAAGCCTTCTGGGGTACCGCTTGGCAGGAGTCTAACATTGGCCAAGGACAAAGAAATGGGCTTCCGGCAGGAATCTGACATTGGAAGTAAGCTCAGGCAGGAAGTAAGCTCATAATCATAGCTGAGTAGTACTCCACTGTGCACATGTACCACATTTTCTGTATCCATTCTTTTGCTAAGGGACATCTGTTTTCTTTCCAGCTTATGGATATTACAAATAAGGCTGCTATGAACATAGTAGAGCATGTGTCCTTATTATATATGGGAGCATCTTCTGGGTATATGACCAGGAGTGGTATTGCTGAGTCCTGGGGTAGTACTATGTCCAATTTTCTGAGGAAATGCCAAATTGACTCCCAGAGTGGTTGTACAAACTTGCAATCCCACCTGCAATGTAAGTGTTCCTCTTTCTCCTCATCCTTACCAGCATCTGCTGTCACCTGAGTTTTTCAGCTTAGCCATTATGACTGGTGTGATGTGGAATCTCAGGGTTGTTTTGATTTGCATTTCCCTGAAGACTTAAGGATGTGGAATATTTCTTATATTTCTTTAGGTGCTTCTCAGCCATTTGGTATTGTTCAGGTGAGAATTCTTTGTTTAGCTCTGTACCCCATTTTTAATAGGGTTATTTGTTTCTCTGGAATCTAACTTCCTGAGTTCTTTCTATATATTGGATATTAGCCCTCTATTGGATGTAGGATTAGTAAAGATCTTTTCCCAATCTGTTGGCTGCCATTTTGTCCCACTGACAGTGTCCTTTGCCTTACAGATGCTTTGCAATTTTATAAGGTCCCATTTTTCTATTGTTGATCTTAGAGTATAAGCTATTGGTGTTCTTTTCAGGAAACTGTCCCCTGTGCCCATGTGCTTGAGACCCCTTCTCCACTTTCTTCTATTAGTTTCAGTGTATTTGGTTTTATGTGGAGGTCCTTGATCCACTTGGATTTGTGCTTTCTACAGGGAGATAAGAATTGATCAATTTGCATCCTTCTACACGTTTGTTGGAAATGCTGTCTTTTTTCCACTGGATGGTTTTAGCTCATTTGACAAAAATCAAGTGACCATAGGTGTGTGAGCACATTTCTAGGTCTTCAATTCTATTCTATTGATCTACCTGCCTGTCTAAATGCTGATAATATGCAGTTTTTAATCATGATTGCTCTGTAATGCAGCTTGAGGTTAGGGATGGTGATTCCCCCAGAAGTTCTTTTATTGTTGACAATAGTTCTCACTATCCAGGGTTTTTGATTATTCCAGTTGTATATGCAAATTGCTCTTTCTAACTTTATGAAGAATTGAGTGGGAATTTTGATGGGGATTACATTGAACCTGTAGATTGCTTTTGGCAAAATGGTCATTTTTTACTATATTAATCCTGCCAATCCACGTGTCTGCCTTTATATGTTACTTGACCTTTTTCCCTTACTGCTTTTAATATTCTATCTTTATTTAGTGCATTTGTTGTTCTGATTATTATGTGTCAGGGGGAATTTCTTTTTTGGTCCAGTCTATTTGAAGTTCTATAGGTGTTTTTTATGTTCATGGTCATCTCTTTCTTTAGGTTAGGGAAGTTTTCTTCTATAATTTTGTTGAAGATATTTACTGGCCCTTTAAGTTGGTCAGAGTACTCTCTGCAGGCAAGTGCACAGAGGTCTGTAGCTCAGCTCTGCCTCCTGGCTGAAGATGAAGCCCCAACAGGGACCCTATCCCAGAAGCTATGTTGCTTCTTTTGTCTGCACTCTCCTGCGTTGATTGTTCTCTTTGGGAACTGGGATATATGATGGCGATCTCACCTGGTCCCAGGGACAGAGAGCACTTACATTGTTTTTCTATGCTGGGTGTTCCAAATCAGATTAAAACAGATAATGTAACTAGCTATTGCAGTGAAGACTTTTTATCACCAATTTAATGTTACCTATATTACTGGGATTCTTTATACTACACAAGAACAAAGTAGTATGGAACTATAAAACAATATCTTCATAAAACATAAAAGGGGGAATTATATCCCCATAATGAAAAAATTTATTTAAATCATCTTCTTTTTATTTTAAATTTTAAAATTTAGATTCTGCTCAGTGTCTATGGTTTCTTACAAGTGGTCATATTTATGCCTAGGTTAAATAGAAGGATCCACTTACTTGCATGTGGCATGGTTCTGATCTGGTTTCAGATCCCCCACTTAATCAATATAGAAGGAGAAACCAGGATATCACATGGTAAAACCAAATTTGAATAATATCTTCCTACTAATCCAGCCATACAGAGGATAATAGAAGAAAACCTCCAACACGAAGAGGGAAACTACAAGCAACAAAAACCAAGAAATTAATCACCTCACAAGAAACCCAAAGGAAGAGAACCACAGAAACATAATATCATGACTAAGAAGGAAAATAGCAGGATTAAACAATCATTGGTGTTTAATATCTCTCAGCATCAATAGACTCAATTCCCCAATAAAAGATATAGGCTAACAGACCGGGTATGTAAACAGGACCCAGGATTGTGTTTCATATAGGAAACACACATCAGTAACAAAGTCAGACACTATGTCAGAATAAAGGTTTGATTTTTTTTCAAGCAAAATTGTCCCAAAAACCAAGCTGGAATAGCCATTCCAATATCCAATAAAACAGACTTTCAACCAAAAGTTATCAAAAGAGATGTGGAAGGATACTTCATACTCATCAAAGGAAAAATCCACCAAGATGAACTTCTCAATTGTGAACATTTATGCCCCAAATGCAACAGCACTCACATTTGTAAAAGAAATGTTATTAAAGCTCAAAACACACATTGATCCTTGCACAATACTATAGGAAAACTTCAACACCCCACTCTAATCAATGGGCAGATCATTGAAACAGAAACTAAACAGCGACACACTGAAAGAAACAGAAGTAATGAACCAAATGGATTTAACAGATATCTACAGAACATTTCATCCTAAAACAAAAGAATATATTTTCTTCTCAGAACCTCATGATACATTCTCCAAAACTGACCATGTAACTGGACAGAAAACAAACCTCAACAAATACAAGAAGATTGAAATAATCCTGTGCATTTATCAGATCACCACAAACTAAGGCTGGTCTTCAATAACAACAAAAACAACAGAAAGCCCACATAGGCATGGAGACTGAATAAATCTCTACTCAATGATAACTTGGTTAGGGAAGAAATAAAGTAAAAAATTAAAGTCTTTCTAGAATTTAATGAGAATTAAATCATAGCATTCTCAAACTTATGAGACACAATGAAAGCAGTGGTAAAAGGAAAATTCATAGTACTGAGGGCCTTCATAAAGAAGTTGGAGAGATCCTACAATAACAACTTAATAACACATCTGAAAGCTCTAGAGCAAAAGGAAGAAAACACACCCAAGAGGAGTAGATGGCAGTAAATAATCAACTAAAGCAAAAATCAACCAAGTATAAACAAAGAGAGCTATATAAAGAATCAACAAAACTAAAAATTGGTTCTTTGAGAAAATCAACAAAATTGATAAATGCTTAGTCAGACTAGCAAGAGGGCACAGATGTAGTATCCAAATTAATAAAATCAGAAATTAAAGGGAGGCATAAAAAAGAAACTGATGAAAATAAAAAAATAAATCATCATATCCTAGTTCAAAATCCCATAATCAACACAACTGGAAAATCTAGGTGAAATGGGTGATTTTCTAGACAGATACCAGGTACCAAAATTAAATCAGGACCAGATAAACTATCTATATAGTTCCATAAACTCTAAAGTAATAGAAACACTCATTAAAAGTCTCCCAACTAAAAACAAAAATCCCAGGACCATATGGGTTTAGTGCAGAATTCTACTAGACATTCAAAGTTCTAATATCAATACTTCTCAAACTATTCCACTAAATAGAAGCAGAAGGAACACTACCCAATTCATTCTATGATGGCACAGTTATGTTGATACCTAAGCCATATAAAGACCCACACAGAAAGAGAACTTCAGACCAATTTCCTTTATGAATATTGATGGAAAAATACTCGATAAAATTCTCACAAACCACATCCAAGAATACCTTTAAATGATCATTTACCATTGTCTTAGTCAGGGTTTCTATTCCTGCACAAACATCATGACCAAGAAGCAAGTTGGGGAGGAAAGGGTTTATTCGGCTTACACTTCCATGCTGCTGTTCATCACCAAAGGAAGTCAGGCCTGGAACTCAAGCAGGTCAGGAAGCAGGAGCTGGTGCAGAGGCCATGGAGAGATGTTCCTTACTAGCTTGCCTCCCCTGGCTTGATCAGCCTGCTCTCTTATAGAACCCAAGACTGCCAATCCAGAGATGGTCCCACCCACAAGGGGCCTTTCCCCCTTGATCACTAATTGAGAAAATGCCTTACAGCTGGATCTCATGGAGGCATTTCCTCAACTGAAGCTCCTTTCTCTGTGATAACTCCAGCTGTGTCAAGTTGACACAAAACTGGCCAGTACAACCATGTTCAATTAGGCTTCATTCCAGGGATGCATAGATATTTCAATACATCTAAATCCACCAATGTAATCCACTATATAAAGAAACTCCAAGAAAAAAAAATCACATGATTATTAAGATGTTGCAGTATCATTTGACAAAATTCAACACCCCTTTATGTAAAAAGTCTTGGAAGGACCAGGAGTTCAAGAACCATACCTAAACATAGTAAAAACAATATAAAACAAACAAACAGTCAATATAAAATTTAATAGAGAGAAACTTAAAGCAATCCCACTAAAATCAGGGACAATACAAGGCTTCCCACTTTCTCCCTCTCTATTCAATTAGCAGTACTCAATTTTCTAGACAGAACAATCAGAGAACAAAAGGAGGTCAAAGGGATATAAATCGAAATAGAAGAAGTCAAGGTATCACTATTTGCAGATGATATGACAGTATACATAAGTGACCCAAAGATTCTACCAGAGAGCTTCTACAGCTGATAAACAACTTAAGCAAAGTGACTAGATATAAAATTTATGCAAAAATATCAGTAGCCCTCCTCTACTCAAAGGATAAAAGGGGCTGAGCAAGAAATTAGTGAAACAACACCTTTCACAATAGTCACTAATAATATAAAATATCTTGGTGTGACTCTAATTAAGCAAGTGAATGATCTGTTTGACAAGAACTTCAAGTCTCTAAAGAAAGAAATTGTAGGAGACTTCAATGGATGGAAAGATCTCACATGGTCATGGATAAGTAGGATTAATAGTAGGTTAAAGAGAGTCTCCAAGGGGTGTTAACACACTAGAGATTATAGGTGAGACCACCACTGCTGCCCAAATATCAGGCCCAAGTGGGACCTGCCCAGAGTCCACAGAACCCAGTAACTTGGAAGCAGCCAGGGACAGGAGGCTTCCAGTTTTCTTCTCTGTCTGGGGTTGAGCCTGTGCCACAACTATCTAGACCACAGACCAGCCCCACACTCCAGTCCTACCCAGAGAGAGAAGGTCTCCCAGGAGTGCTAACACACTAAAAATCATAGGAATGCTGACACACCTAGCACCACAGGCTCACAGGCTCACAGGCTCACAGGCTCACAGGCTCACAGGCTCACAGGCTCACAGGCTCACAGGCTCACAGGAGCAACAAGCTCTAGTTAAAGAGAGCAAAACCTGCTAACACCACAGATAACCAGAAGGCTAGGGGCAAGCACAAGAACAAAAGCAACAGAAACCAGGGCTACCTAGCATCACCAGAACCCACTTCTCCCACCACATCAAGTCCTGGATACCTCAACACAAGTGAAAAGCAAGAATGCGATTTAAAGTCACATCTTATGATGATGGTAGAGGACTTTAAGAAGGACATAAGTAACCCCCTTAAAGAAATACAGGAGAACACTGCTAAATAGGTAGAAGACCTTAAAGAGGAAACAAAAAATGCCTTAAAAATAACAGGAAGACACAACCAAACAGGTGAAGGAACTGAACAAAACCATGCAAGATATAAAAATGAAAATGGAAACAATAAAGAAATCACAAAGGCAGACACCAGTGGAGAAGAAAACCTAGGAAAGAAATCAGGAGTTATAGATGCAAGCATCACCAACAGATACAGAAGATAGAAGAAAGAATCTCAGGTGCAGAAGATACCACAGAAAACATTAACACAATAGTAAAAGAAAATGCAAAACCCACTAACTCAAAACAACCAGGAAATCCAGAAAAAGTGAGAAGACCAAACCTAAGGATAATAGGTATGGAAGAGAGTGAACCCAACATAAAGGGCCAGTAAATATCTTCAACAAAATTAGAGAAGAAAACTTCCCTTACCTAAAGAAAGAGATGCCCATGAATATACAAGAAGCCTACAGAAGAGATTGGACTAGAAAAGAAATTCTTCCTGTCACATAATAGTCAAAACACCAAATACACAAATCAAAGAAAGAATAGTAAAAGCAGTAAGGGGAAAAGGTCAAGTAACATATAAAGACAGACCTATTTGAATTACATACACCACTATAAAAGCAGATGTCATACAGACCTTAAGAGAACACAAATGCCAGCCCAGACTACTCTGCTCTCAATTACCATAGATATATAAACCAAGATAGTCCATGACACAACCATACTTACACAATATCTTTCCACAAATACAGCCCTACAGATGATAATAAATGGAAAACATCAACACAAGGAAGGAAACTACACCTTAGAAAAAGCATGAAAGTAATCTTTCAACAAACCCAAAACCACACAATCATGAAAATAACAGAAAAAAATAACAGGAAGCAACAGTCACTATTCCTTAAACACTCCTAATATCAATGGAATACTCAATTCCCCAGCAAAAAGACATAGACTAACAGACTGGATATGAAAATAGGACCCAGCATTTGCTGCATACAGAAAACCAACGTCAGTGTCAAAGACAAATAATACCTCAGAGTAAAGGGCTGGAAAACAATTTTCCAAGCAGATGGTCCCAAGAAACAAGCTGGAGTAGCCATTCTAATATCGGATAAAATTGATTTTCAACCCAAAGTCATCAAAGAAGATAAGGAAGGACGCTTCATACTCATCAAAGGAAAAATCTAACAAGATGCACTCTTAATTCTGAACATCTATGCTCCAAATGCAAGGGCATTCATAAGAGAAACTTTACTAAAGCTCAAAGCACACATTGCACCTCACACAATAATGTGAGGGACTTCCATACCCCACTGTCATCAGTGGACTGATCAGGGAAACACAAACTATACAGAGTGAAATTAACAGAAGTTATGGACCAAATGGATTTAACAAATATCTATAGAACATTTCATCCTAAATGAAAAGAATATACCTTCTTCTCAGCACCTCATGGTACCTTCTACAAAGTTGACCATATAATTGTTCACAAAACAGACCTCAACAGATATGAGAAGATTGAAATAATCCCATGACCCCTATCAGATCATCTGAGTTAAGGCTAGTCTTCAGTAGCATCCAAAATAACAGGACATACACATGGAACCCGAACAAAGCTCTACTCAATGATAAATTGGTCAAGGAAGAAATAAAGAATGAAATTAAAGAATTTTTAGAATTCAATGACAATGAAGACATAACATACCCAAATTTATGGGACACAATAAAAGCAGTGCTAAAAGGAAAACTTATACCTCTGAGTGCTTCCAAAATGAAACCGGAGAGAGCAGCTTAACAGCACATCTAAAAGCTCTAGAACAAAAAGAAGCAAATGCATCAAACAGGAGCAGATGAAAGGAAATAATCAAATGCAGGACTGAAATCAACCAAGTAGAAACAAAAAGAGCCATACAAAGAATTGACAAAACCAGGATCTTGTTCTTTAAGAAAGTCAAGAAGATAGATAAACCCTTAGCCAGACTAACAAGAGGGCACAGAGACAGTATCCAAACTAACAAAATCAGAATTGAGAAAGGAGATATAACAACAAAATTGAGGAAATTAAAAAAAAAATCATAAGATCTTACTACAAAAGCCTATACTCAACACAACTGGAAAATCTGGATGAAATGGACAATTTTCTAGACAGATACCAGTTAACAAAGTTAAATCAGGATCAGATAAACCATGTAAACAGTTCCATAACATCTAAAGAAAGAGAAGCATGATCAAAAGACTCCCAACCAAAAAAAGTCCAGGACCAGATGGGTTTAGTGCAGAATTCTGTCAGACCTTCAAAGAAGACCTAAGCAATACTCTTCAAATTATTTCACAAAACAGAGATAGAAGGAACACTACCCAACTTGTTTTATGAAGCTACAATTATGATGATACCTAAACCACACAAAGACCCAACAAAGAAAGAGGACTTCAGAGAAATTTCCCTTATAAATATCTATGCAAAAATACTAAAAAAATTCTCGCAAATCAAATCCAGGAACACATCAAAACAGTCATCCATCATGATTGAGTAGGCTTCATCCCAGGGATTCAGGGATGGTTCAACATTCAGAAATCTACCAATGTAATCTACTATACAAACAAACTCTATGAAAAAAAAACACATGATCATTTTATTAGATACTGAAAAGGCATTTGACAAAATTCCACATCTCTTCATATTAGAAGTCTTGGAAAGATCAGCAGTTCAAGGCCCATACTTAAATATAGTAAAAGCAATATAAAGCAAACCAGTGGTCACCATCAAACTAAATGGAGAGAAACTTGAAACCTTCCCACTAAAATAAGGGACTAGACAAGGTTGCATACTCTCTCCCTACCTATTCAATATAGTGATTGATGTTCTAGCTAGAGCAATTAGACAATAAAAGTAGGTACAAGGGATACAAACTGGAAAGGAAGAAGTCAAAATATCACTATTTGCAGATAAAATGATAGTATACTTAAGTGACCCCCCAAAACTCTACCACAGAACTCCTAAACCTGATAAATAACTTCAGCAAAGTGGCTGGATATAAAATTAACTCAAAGTAGCCTTCCTCTACTCAAAGGATAATCAGGCTGAGAAATGAATTAGGAAAAGGACACCCTTAATAATAGTCACAACATAAAGTATCTTGGTGTGACTGTAACCAAACAAGTGAAAGGTCTGTGTAACAAGAACTTCAAGTCTCTGAAGAAAGAAATCAAAGATCTCAGAAGATGAAAAGATCTTCCATGCTCACAGATTGGCAGGATAAGTATAGTAAAAATGGCCATCTTGCCAAAAGCAATCTACAGATTCAATGCAATCCTCATCAAAATTCCAACTCAAGTCTTCATAGAGTTAGAAAGAGCAATTCTGAAATTCATCTGGAATAATAAAAAACCCTGGATAGCAAAAACTATTCTCAATGATGGAAGAACGTCTAGGCCAATCAGCATCCTGGACGTCAAACAATAGTCATAAAAACAACATGGTATTGCTGCAATGATAGGTAGGTAGATCAATGGAATAGAAGTGAAGACCCAGAAATGAACCTCCACACCTAAGGTCACTTGATATTTGACAAAGGAACTAAAACTATTAAGTGCAAAAATGACAGCATTTTCAACAAATGGTACTGGTTCACATGGTATTCAACATGTAGAAGAATGCAAATTGATCCATTCCTATGTCCCTGTACAAAACCCAAGTCCAAGTGGATCAAGGACTTCCTTCTAAAACCAGATACACTGAATCTAATAGAAGAGAAAGTGGGAAAAAGTCTCAAACACATGGGCACAGGGGAAAAGTTTCTGAACAGAATACCAATGGCTTATGCTCTAAAATCTAGAACCAACAAATGGGACCTCATAAAATTTCAAAGCTTCTGTAAGGCAAAGGAAACTGTCAATAGGACAAAATGGCAACCCAACATATTGGGAAAAGATCTTTACCAGTCCTACATCTGATAGAGGGCTAATATCCAGTATATACAAAGAACTCAAGAAGTTAGATTCCAAATAACCAAATAACACTATTAAAAAATTGGGAACAGAGCTAAACAGAGAATTCTCAATTGAGGAAACTCAAAGGGCTCAGAAACACCCAAAGAAATACTGAACATCCTTAGTCATCAGGGAAATGCAAATCCAAACGACCCTTAGATTCTGCCTCACACCAGTCAGAATGGCTAAACTGAAAAACTCAGGTGACAGCAGATGCTGGCGAGGATGTGGAGAAAGAGGAACATTCCTCCATTGCTGGTGGGATTGTAAGCTGGTACAGCCACTCTAGAAATCAGTCTGGCAGTTCCTCAGAAAATTGGACATAGTACTACCTGAGGACCCAGCTAGATATACCCAGCATATACCCAGAAGATACTCCAACATGTAAAAAGGACACATGTTCCATTATGTTCTTAGCAGCCATATTTATAATAGCCAGAGTCCCTCAATAGAGGAATGGATACAGAAAATATGGTATATTTACATAATGGAGTACTACTCAGCCATTAAAAATAGTGACTTAGTGAAATTCACAGGCAAATGGATGGAACTTGAGAATATCATCCTGAGTGAGGCAACTCAGTCACAAAGGAAGAAACACAGCATGTACTCACTGATAAGTGGATATTAGCCCCTAAGTTCTGAATACCCAAGATTCAATTCACAGACCATATTAAGCCTAAGAAGATGGAAGACCAAAATGTTGATGCTTCATTGCTTTTCAGAAGTGTGAACAAAATACTCACAGAAGGAAATATTGAGACAAAGTGTGGATCAGAAACCATCCAGAAAGGCCATCCAGAGACTGCCCCACCTGGGGATCCATCCCATATGCAACCACCAAACCTCGATGTTATTATGGATTCTGGGAAGTGCTTGCTGTTAGAAGCCTGATATTGCTGTCTCTTGAGAGGTTCTGCTAGAGTATGACCAATGCAGAGGAGGAAGCTCACAGCCAACCATTCGACTGATCTCGGGTGTCCCCAATGGATGAGTTGGAGAAGGGAAAGAATGAGCTGAAGAGGTTTGCAGCCCCACGGAGGGAGCAACAGTGTCAAAAGTCCAGATGGCCCAGAGCTCCTTGGGACTAGACCACAAACCAAATGCATATGGAGCGATGTATGGTACTGGCCAAATATTTGGCAGAAGATGGTCCTGTTGGACTTCAGTGGGAGGAGAGGTCCTTGGGCTTGAGGGTGTTTGATGCTGCAATCAATGTAGGGGAATGCAAGGGAGGGAGGATGGGAGAGGGTGAGTGGGGGATAACCCTCTTTGAGGGAGGGGGTGGGATTTGGGGCTCCCAAAGGGGACACCTGGAAAGAAGAAAACATTTGAAATGTAAAGAAAATATCCAAGAGAAAACACAGAATAAAGGATTCCCTACAATTATAAAGAAAAAAAAATTCAAGAAGCGACAACTATATTTTACCTTGAAAGAACATCTAGACTTATCACCATCTCTGATTTCAAGCTATACTACAGAGTTATAGTAATAAGAACCACATGGCATTGGTATAAAAACATACACATTGGTCCTTGGAGTAGACTTAACGATTTAGACATAAATTCACATACACATGTTTTTATTAATAAAGAACCCAGAAATACACAATAGCTAAGAACCATCTTCAACAAATGGTCTGGTCTACTTGAATTTCAGCATTGAGAAGAATGAAAATAGATCCATATCACCCTGGACAATTCTAAAGTCTAAGTGTATCAAGAACATGAACATGAATCCAGATCTGCTGAAGTTGATAGAAGAGAAAGTGAGCAATAACATTGAATTCATCAACACAGAAAATAACTTAGCACAGAACACCAGCAGCCCAGACATCAACAATGAGCTGGGTGTGGTGGCACATACCTTTAATCCCAGCACTTGGGAGGCAGGGGCAGAGGCAGGCGAATATCTGAGTTCGAGACCAGCCTGGTCTACAGAGTGAGTTCCAGGAAAGCCAAGGCTACACAGAGAAACCATGTCTTGAAAAAACGAAAAAAAAATCAACAATGAATAAATGGGACCTCATGAAACTGAAATGTTTCTGTAAGGTAAAGGGATGTCAACAAGATAAACATGAGTCTAGGCCATGGGAAAAGATTTTCACCAACTCCATATCCAACAAAGTGCTAACATCCAGAATATATACAGACCTCACAAAACTAGACATTAACAAGCCAAATAACCCAATCAAAATGGCATACTGATCTAAACAGTATTCTCAACAGGGACATCTCAAACTGCTGAAACATACTTAAAAACATTCAACATCCTTAGCCATTAGGGAAATGCAAGTCAAATTACTTTGAGATACTACCCTACACCTGTCAGAATGGCAAAGATTGAAAATCCAAGTGACAACTCATGCTCATAAGGATTTGGAGCAAGGGGAACACTGCTCCATTGCTGATGGGAGTGTAGCCTTGTACAGCCTCTGTGGAAATCAATATAAAGTTTCCTCAGAAAATTAGTAATTGATCCACCTCAAGACTCAGCTATACTGCTCCTGGTCATATACCCAAAGTGTGACCTATCCTTCCAGAAGATCACCAGCTCAAATTTATTCACAGCAGTGTTATTCATATTACTTAGAAACTTAGACCAACTTAAATGTCCTTCAAATGAAGAATGAGAAGAGGTAATATGGTATATCTATACCATGGAGTATTACTCACCTGTTAAAAACAATGACAACATGAGATTTGTAAAGAAATGGAATTAGAAAAAAGTTATCTTGAGTGAGGTAATCCAGGCCCAGAGAGACAAACATGGTATTTACTCACTTCTAAGAGGACCTTAGTTCTTTAGTAAAGGATAGGCATTCTACAATCCACAGACCCAGTGATGCTAACTAATAAGAAGGGCTCAAGGAAAGATACAAGGGTCTTCCTGGGGAGGTGAAATACATTAGACTTTGTGAGTGGACTGAGGGGCGTGGTTGTGGATGGGTATAGGAGGGTTAATGTGGTGATGGGAGAAATGTAGAGTGAGTACTGAGATAACTGGAACTGGGGTGCGATATAGAAACCTAGTACAGTGGAAACACTCTGTAATCAATGAGGGTGACCCTACTAAAATTTCATAGTAATGGGAAGTAAGGAACCAAAACTGACCTCCTTCTATAACAAGGTAAGTCTCCCAGTAGTGGGATGGGAACGAGTTTTCAGGTTGGGTTGATGTTCCCCATCCCACTACTGGGAGACTTACCTTGTTATAGAAGGAGGTGGCCCAGAAGTGTGGATGTGGTCAACCAATCACTGTCTAACTTGAGGTCATGCCTGATTTTTGTTAGATGGAAAGGAACCACAGGCTGGATAATACAGAGACCTAGAATAGATCCAAACATGACTGGCAAATAAATCAATGAAATGATTTCTAAAGACATTCTGCTATACCCATAGATTGGGTGCCTAGCCCAGTTGTCATCAGAGAAGCATTATCCAGCAACTGATGGGAGCAGATGCAGAGACCCACAGCCAAACACTAAGTGGAAGCAGAGGAACCTCACAGAAGATTCAAGAAGCCAGAGGGATCAAGGACACTGTGAGAACATGTTGCACAGAATTAACTAAGCACGACTCATAGGAGCTCACACAGACTGACAGATAATTGGGGAGCCTGTACGAATCTGAGCTAGGTCATCTGCATATATCTTGTTGTTGTGTAGCTTGTTGTTCTTTTGAAACTCTTAAAAGCAGGAGTGGGGTCACATATCTCTGACTTTTTTGCTATGCTTGAGACCATCTTCCACCTACTGGGTCACCTCACCCTATGGTAATATGAAGGTTTCAGCCTGTCTTATTGAGTCTTGTTCTAATTTGTTACTCCAGATTTGATTGATGTGTCTGGGAGTTCTGTACTTTTATTTTGAAGGGAAACTGAGGAGGATTGTGTAACTGGTCTTTGCCTATTTTGTGATTTCTTTTTTCTTCTACCCTTCTACATTTTTTCCCACCTTCCCAACCCTCTAACACAAGATAAGGTAGAAAAACAAATAATGAGGGAAGTAAAGAGATCCATGAATAAAGTGAGAGGTCAGAAAAGGTTCAACGTTATCCTTAGATTTTCCAGCTGATTAGCGGCAATGAGTTTCTTGGGCAAGTTTGTTCTTCACCATGAGATAACCATTTTTTTTCTTTCTGTTTCTTCTTTGTGCACAACCACTTAAACCATGACTAAAAACAATCAACAGCTACTCAACAACCCACACTGAATAACCAAATATAATCAACCCCACCTTTCAGGCCCTAGCATTTCTATACCTTCTAGGTAGTCCTTAGAATCCCAAAGTTACAAAATAAGAGAAACTATCATGCCATTGCTAAAGCATGAATCATAGTCAGCTGCAGTGGACAATCTGAAACAGTCCCATATCTCAAGCCTGGGAATAAAACAAAACATACATTTACGATATTTCATTGTTTTAAAAAGAAATCAAAACTCCAGGGGAAACTGAGGTCTGGATATAATGCATGTAAAAATTATATTAGGCAGAGCTGTAACTCAGAGATATCATGCAGGGGGCACAGAGAAGAACTCTGGACTTTGCCCATATGGGCTGCAGGCAGTCATTGAGTTGAGGTAGAAGTCTTACCTGGCAGTCCCTAATGTCTGCAGGCCTCCAGGATTCCGGGTAGAGGTATGGACTGAAAGATGGCATGCAGAGGGTACTCAGAAGACCTCATGGCTGTTGGGCTTGTCAGCTGACCCATCAGGCAGAGGATTGGAGCATGGGAATCTTACCTGCTTGTCTAGGGTGGCCACAGGCCTCTAGAGAAACAGACAGAGCTGTGACTCAAGGAATGGAGTGAAGAGGAGACAGGACAGAACTCAATGCTCTTTTGTTGTTGTATTTATTTTTTTAATATGGTGGATTACATAGAGAGATTTTCAGATGTTGTACTATCCCTCCATCTCTGGGATGAAGCCTACTAGTTCATGGTGGATGATATTTTTGATTTATTTTAAGATTCAGTTTGGCATTATTTTGTTGAGTATTTTTCCATCAATGTTCATGAGGGGAATTAGTCTGAAATTCCCTTTGTCAATGAATCTTTGTATGGTTCTGGTAAATGTGGCCTCATAACATGAATTTGGAAATGTTATTTCTTTTTCTAATTTACTGAAACATTTGAGGAGTACTGGTATGATCTTTTCTTCATACATCTGGTAGAATTCTGCATTAAACTCATCTGAGCCTGGACATTTTTTGGTTGGGAGACTTTTAATGACTACTTCTATTTTTTTTATGCATTATAGGACTATTCATCTGATCTTGATTAAATTTTGTGAGCTCTGTCTATTGAGAAAATTATCCATTTTAGATTTTCCAATTTTGTTGAGTACAGGTTTTAAAAGTATGAGCTAATGACTCTTTGGATTTCCTCGGTGTTGTTTATGTCCCTGATTTTTATTTCTGATTTTGTTAATATGGGTATTCTGTCTGTCTTTTTGATGCTTTGGAAAAGTGTTTGCCCATAGTGTACCTTTTCTCAGTGATCCAACTGTTCCTTTCTGGATTCTTTGTATTTTTCTCTTTTTTCTATTTTGTTGATTTCTGCCCGGAGTTTGGGTATTTCCTGCTATTTACTACTCTTGTGTGTTTTCTTATTTTTTTTCTAGATTTTTTCAGGTATGTTGTTAGGTTGTTAGTATGAGATCCTTATAATTTCCTTTTTTTCTTTATTTTTTAACTGAATATTTTATTTATTTTCATTTCAAATCTTCTGCCCTTTCCTAGATTGACCTCTGGAAACCTCCATCCTGTCCCCACTCCATCTCCTTCAATGAGGGTGCTCCCTCACCAACCCATACACTCCTGCCTCCCTGCCCTGACATTCCTCTACACTGGGACATCTAGCCTTCACAGAATCCAGGACCTCTCCTACCATTGATGCCTGACAAGGTCATTCTCTGCTACATGTGCGGCTGGAGCCATGGGTCCCTTCATGTGTACTCTTTGGTTGGTGGTTTAGCCCATGGAAGCTCTGGGGTGTTTGGTTGATTGATATTGTTGTTCTTCCTATGGGGTTGCAAACCCCTTCAGCTCCTTCACTCCTTCTCCCAACTCCTCCATTGGGGACCCTGAGCTCAGTCCAATGGTTGACTCTAAGCATCTGCCTCCATATTTATCAGGCTCTAGCAGAGCCTCTAAGGAGACAGCCATATCAGGCTACTGTCAGCAAGCACTTATTCTTATCCTCAATAGTGTCTGTATATGGGATGGATCCCCAGGTCGGGCAGTCTCTAGATGGCCTTTCCTTCAGTTTCTGCTCCATACTTTATCTCTCTATTTCCTCCCATGAGTATTTTGTTTCCCCTTATAAGAAGGACAGAAACATTCACACTTTGGTCTTTCTTCTTCTTGAGCTTCATGTGGTCTGTGAATTGTATCTTGTGTATGCCAAGCTTTTGGGCTAATATCCACTTACCAGTGTGCATGCCATGTGTGTTCTTTTGTGACTGAATTACCTCACCCACGATGATATTTTCTAGTTCCATCGATTTGCCTAAGAATTTCATGAAGTCATTATTTTTAATAGCTAAGTAGTACTCCATTGTATAAATGTACCATATTTTGTGTATCCAATCCTGTTGAAGTACATCTGTGTTCTTTCCAGCTACTGGCTATTACAAATAATGCTTCTATGAACATAGTGGAGCATGTGTCTTTGTTATATGTTGGAGCATCTTTTGGGTATATGCCCAGGAGTGTTATAGCTGAGTCCTCAGTTAATACTGTGTCCAATTTTCTGAGGAACCACCAGACTTATTTCCAGAGTGGATGTACTAGCTTGCAATCTACCAAAAATGGAGGAGTGTTCCTCTTTCTCCACCTCTTTGTAGCATCTGTTGTTACCTGAGTTTTTGATCATAGCCACTCTGACTGGTGTGAGGTGGAATCTCAAGGTTATTTTGATTTGATTTGCATTTCCCTGATGACTAAGGATGTTCAACATTTCCTTAGGTGCTTTTTGGCCATTCAATATTCCTCAGTTGAGCATTCTTTGTTTAGATCTGCACCCCATGTTTAAAAGGGTTATTTGAGTCTCTGGAGACTAACTTCTTGAGTTCTTTGAATATATTGGATATTAGCCCTCTATCGGATATAGGATTGGTAAAGAACTTTTCCCAATCTATTGGTTGCCATTTTGCCCCATTGACAGTGTCCTTTGCCTTACAGAAGCTTTGAAATTTTATGAGGTCCCATTTGTTGATTCTAGATCTTAGAGCATAAGCCATTCATGTTCTGTTCAGGACATTTTCCCCTGTACCTATGTGTTCGAGGCTCTTCCCCACTTTCTCTTATAATAGTTTCAGTGTATGCTGTTTTATATGGAGGTTCTTCATCCACTTGGACCTGACCTTTGTACAAGGAGATAAGAATGGATTGCTTTGCATTCTTCTACATGATGACTACCAGTTGAAACAACCTCTATTGAAAATGCTGTCTTTTTTTCCCACTGGATGGTTTTAGCACTTTTGTCAAAGATCAAGTGATCATAGATGTGTAGGTTCATTTCTGGGTCTTCAATTCTATTCCATTGATCTACCTGCCTAAGTACCAGTATCATTTAGTTTTTATCACTATTTCCTAGCTTGATGGTGATTCCTCAAGAAGTTCTTATATTTTTGAGAATAGTTTTTGCTATCCTGTTTTTTTTTTTAAGATTTATTTATTTATTATGTATATGAGGTTTATTTATTGTTATATGTAAATACACTGTAGCTGTCTTTAGACACATCACAAGAGGGCATCAGATCTCATTATGGGTGGTTGTGAGCCACCATGTGGTTGCTGGGATTTGAACTCAGGACCTTCGGAAGAACAGTCAGTGCTCTTAACTGCTGAGCCATCTTACCAGCCCTATCCTGGGTTTTTTGTTAGCCTAAATGAATTTGCAAATTGCTTTTTCTAGCTCTTTGAAGAATTGAGTTGGAATTTCGATGGGGATTGCACTGAATGTGTAGATTACTTTCAACAAGGTGGCCATTTTTACTATGTTAATGAGCCAATTCATGAACATGGGAGATCTTTCCATCTTCTGAGATCTTCTTTGATTTCTTTCTTCAGAGACTTGAAGTCCTTGTGATACAGATCTTTCACTTACTTGGTTAGAGTCACAACAAGGTATTTTATATTATTTGTTACTATTGTAAAGGCTGTTGTTTCTACTACTTTCTTTCTCAGCCTGTTTATCCTTTGAGTAGATGAAGGCTACTGATTTGTTTGAGTTAATCTTATGTTCAGCCACTTCGCTGAAGTTGTTTATCAAGTTTGGAGTTCCCTGGTAGAATTTTTGGGTTCACTAATTATACTATCATTTCATCTGCAGATAGTGAT
Source organism: Mus musculus (assembly GCF_000001635.26). Taxonomy (NCBI): domain Eukaryota; kingdom Metazoa; phylum Chordata; class Mammalia; order Rodentia; family Muridae; genus Mus; species Mus musculus. Next base: position 36,506,654 of record NC_000068.7, read on the forward strand.
ATTTTGACTTCTTCCTTTCCAATTTGTATCCCTTTGACCTCCTTTTGTTGTCTAATTGCTCTAGCTAGAATATCAAGTACTATATTGAATAGGTAGGGCGAGAGTGGGCAATCTTGTCTAGTCCCTGATTTTAGTGGGAATGTTTCAAGTTTTTCTCCATTTAGTTTGATGTTGGTTACTGGTTTGCTATATATTACTTTTACTGTGTTTAGGCATTGGTCTTGAATTCCTGAACTTTCCAAGATTTTTAAAATTTTGAACGGGTCTTAAATTTTGTCAAATGCTTTCTCAGCATCCAATGAGATGATCATGTGGGGTTTTTTTGGTTGACTTTGTTTATATAGTAGATTATGTTGATGGATTTCCATATACTGAATCATCCCTGCATCCTTGAGATGATGCCTACTTGATCATAATGCTGTTTGTTTTAATGTTTTCTTGAATTTGCTTTTCAAGAATTTTATTGAGTATTTTTTTGCATCCATATTTGTAAAGGAAATTGATCTGAAGTTCTCTATCTTTGTTGGATCTTTGTGTGGTTTAGGTATAAGCATAATTGTCGCTATACGGAACAAATTGGGTAGTGTTTCTTCTGTTTCTACTTTGTAGAATAGTTTGAAGAATATGTTCCTTCTGTTTCTACTTTGTGAAATTGTTTGAAGATTATTGTTATTAGGTCTTCTTTGAAGGTCTGATAGAATTCTGCACTAAACGCATCTGGTCCTGGCCTTTTTTTATTTTTATTTTTTATTTGTGGGTGGGGAGACTTTTAATGACTACTTTTACTTCTTTAGGGGGTTATGGGACTGTTTACATGGTTTATCTGATTGTGATTTAATTTTGGTACCTGGTATCTATCCAGAAAATTGTCCATTTCAACCAGATTTTTCAGTTTTGTTGAGTATAAGCTTTTGTAGTAGGATTTGGTGATTTTTTTTATTTCATCAGTTTATGTTATTATGTCTCCCTTTTCATTTCTGATTTTGTTAATTTGGATATTGTTTCTGTGCCCTCTGGTTAGTCTGCATAAGCGTTTAATCTATCTTTTTGATTTTTACAAAGAACTAGCTTCCAGTTTTGTTGATTCTTTGTATAGTTCTTTTTGTTTCTACTTGGTTGATTTCAGCCCTGATTTTGGTTATTTCCTGCCATCTACTCTTCTTCGATATACTTGCTTCTTTTAGTTTTAGAGCTTTCAGGTGTGCTGTCAAGCTGTATGCTCTCTCTCTAATTTCTTTCTGGAGACACCCAGAGCTTTGAATTTGTCTCTTAGCATTTCTTTCATTGTGTCCCATAAGTTTGGGTATCTTGTACTATCATTTTCATTAAATTCTAAAGTCTTTAACTTCTTTATTTCTTTCTTCCATGACCAAGTTATCATTGAGTAGAGTGTTGTTCAGCTTCTATGTGTATATGGGCTTTCATTTTTTTCTTTCTGTTATTGAAGACCAGACTTAGTTTGTGGTGATCTGATAGGGGATTATTTCAATCTTCTTTTATTTTTTGAGGCCTGTTTTGTGACTAAGTATATGGTCAATTTTAAAGAAGGTACCATAGTGCTGAGAAGAAGGTATATTCTTTTGTTTTAGGACAAAATGTTCTATAGATATCTGTTAAATCCATTTGATTCATAACTTCTGTTATTTTCACTTCATTTGTGTTTAGTTTCTGTTTCCATGATCTGTTCATTGGTGAGAGTGGGGTGTTGAAGTCTTCCACTATTATTGTGTGAAGTTCAATGTGTGCTTTGAGCTTTAGTAAAGTTTCTTTTATGAATATGGGTGCCCTTGCATTTGAAGCATAGATGTTTAGCATTGAGATTTCATCTTGTTAGATTTTTTTCTTTGATGATTTTTTTTTCTTTTTATTTCTTTTTATTGTTTTGATTTTTTTTCCATTTTTTATTAGGTATTTAGCTCATTTACATTTCCAATGCTATACCAAAAGTCCCCCATATCCACCCACCCCCACTCCCCTGCCCACCCACTCCCCCTTTTTGGCCCTGGTGTTCCCCTGTACTGGGGCATATAAAGTTTGCAAGTCCAATGGGCCTCTCTTTCCAGTGATGGCCGACTAGGCCATCTTTTGATATATATGCAGCTAGAGTCAAGAGCTCCGGGGTACTGGTTAGTTCATAATGTTGTTCCACCTATAGGGTTGCAGATCCCTTTAGCTCCTTGGCTACTTTCTCTAGCTCCTCCATTGGGAGCCCTATGATCCATCCATTAGCTGACTGTGAGCATCCACTTCTGTGTTTGCTAGGCCCCGGCATAGTCTCACAAGAGACAGCTACATCTGGGTCCTTTCAATAAAATCTTGCTAGTGTATGCAATGGTGTCAGCGTTTGGATGCTGATTATGGGGTGGATCCCTGGATATGGCAGTCTCTACATGGTCCATCCTTTCATCTCAGCTCCAAACTTTGTCTCTGTAACTCCTTCCATGGGTGTTTTGTTCCCAAATCTAAGGAGGGGCATAGTGTCCACACTTCAGTCTTCATTCTTCTTGAGTTTCATGTGTTTAGCAAATTATATCTTATATCTTGGGTATCCTAGGTTTGGGGCTAATATCCACTTATCAGTGAGTACATATTGTGTGAGTTTCTTTGTGAATGTGTTACCTCACTCAGGATGATGCCCTCCAGGTCCATCCATTTGGCTAGGAATTTCATAAATTCATTCTTTTTAATAGCTGAGTAGTACTCCATTGTGTAGATGTGCCACATTTTCTGTATCCATTCCTCTGTTGAGGGGCATCTAGGTTCTTTCCAGCTTCTGGCTATTATAAATAAGGCTGCTATGAACATAGTGGAGCATGTGTCCTTCTTACCAGTTGGGGCATCTTCTGGATATATGCCCAGGAGAGGTATTGCTGGATCCTCCGGTAGTACTATGTCCAGTTTTCTGAGGAACCGCCAGACTGATTTCCAGAGTGGTTGTACAAGCCTGCACTCCCACCAACAATGGAGGAGTGTTCCTCTTTCTCCACATCCACGCCAGCATCTGCTGTCACCTGAATTTTTGATCTTAGCCATTCTGACTGGTGTGAGGTGGAATCTCAGGGTTGTTTTGATTTGCATTTCCCTGATGATTAAGGATGTTGAACATTTTTTCAGGTGCTTCTCTGCCATTCGGTATTCCTCAGGTGAGAATTCTTTGTTCAGTTCTGAGCCCCATTTTTTAATGGGGTTATTTGATTTTCTGAAGTCCACCTTCTTGAGTTCTTTATATATGTTGGATATTAGTCCCCTATCTGATTTAGGATAGGTAAAGATCCTTTCCCAATCTGTTGGTGGTCTTTTTGTCTTATTGACGTGTCTTTTGCCTTGCAGAAACTTTGGAGTTTCTTTAGGTCCCATTTGTCAATTCTCGATCTTATAGCACAAGCCATTGCTGTTCTGTTCAGGAATTTTTCCCCTGTGCCCATATCTTCAAGGCTTTTCCCCACTTTCTACTCTATAAGTTTCAGTGGCTCTGGTTTTATGTGAAGTTCCTTGATCCACTTAGATTTGACCTTAGTACAAGGAGATAAGTATGGATCGATTCGCATTCTTCTACACGATAACAACCAGTTGTGCCAGCACCAATTGTTGAAAATGCTGTCTTTCTTCCACTGGATGGTTTTAGCTCCCTTGTCGAAGATCAAGTGACCATAGGTGTGTGGTTCATTTCTGGGTCTTCAATTCTATTCCATTGGTCTACTTGTCTGTCTCTATACCAGTACCATGCAGTTTTTATCACAATTGCTCTGTAGTAAAGCTTTAGGTCTGGCATGGTGATTCCGCCAGAAGTTCTTTTATCCTTGAGAAGACTTTTTGCTATCCTAGGTTTTTTGTTATTCCAGACAAATTTGCAAATTGCTCCTTCCAATTCATTGAAGAATTGAGTTGGAATTTTGATGGGGATTGCATTGAATCTGTAGATTGCTTTTGGCAAGATAGCCATTTTTACAATGTTGATCCTGCCAATCCATGAGCATGGGAGATCTTTCCATCTTCTGAGATCGTCTTTAATTTCTTTCTTCAGAGATTTGAAGTTTTTATCATACAGATCTTTCATTTCCTTAGTTAGAGTCACGCCAAGATATTTTATATTATTTGTGACTATTGAGAAGGGTGTTGTTTCCCTAATTTCTTTCTCAGCCTGTTTATTCTTTGTATAGAGAAAGGCCATTGACTTGTTTGAGTTTATTTTATATCCAGCTACTTCACCGAAGCTGTTTATCAGGTTTAGGAGTTCTCTGGTAGAATTTTTAGGGTCACTTATATATACTATCATATCATCTGCAAAAAGTGATATTTTGACTTCCTCTTTTCCAATTTGTATCCCCTTGATCTCCTTTTGTTGTCGAATTGCTCTGGCTAATACTTCAAGTACTATGTTGAAAAGGTAGGGAGAAAGTGGGCAGCCTTGTCTAGTCCCTGATTTTAGTGGGATTGCTTCCAGCTTCTCTCCATTTACTTTGATGTTGGCTACTGGTTTGCTGTAGATTGCTTTTATCATGTTTAGGTATGGGCCTTGAATTCCTGATCTTTCTTACACGCGTTTCGGCCGGCCAGGAAGAACGCAACAAACCGGAATCTTCTGCGGCAAAGCTTTATTGCTTACATCTTCAGAAGCAAGAGAGCAAGAGCGCAAGAGCAAGAAAAAGAACAAGAACAAGAAAGCAAGAGAGAGCAAGAAAGCAAGAGCAAGAGAGAGAAAAAGCAAGAACAAGAGAGAGAAAAAAAATGGCAAAACCCCGTCCCTTTTAAGGAGAATTATCCTCTGCCTAGGACATATTACTCCCTGATTGGCTGCAGCCCATCGGCCCAGTTGTCATCACGGGAAAGGCAGAACACATGGCGGGAAAACTGCCCCTGCACGTGTGCAGATTATGTTTACCACTTAGAACACAGCTGTCAGCGCCATCTTATAATGGCAAATGTGAGGGCGGCTCCCCACAGATCCCCCTTTTCTTTTAATAAGAGCAATAGGCCACCCATATTAATGAGAGTGGAGATAGAGGTCAAATCCCCAGTGTGCAGGTAAAGGAGCCATGTACAGGATTAGCTCTTAGGCTCACAGGCTTTTACCCAGAGCAACCCTGACCTGCTCCCGTGTCGTTTTTCCTGGGGGAAGGGAACTAGGACACTGAACCTTCATGAAAGATGACATGTCTCCCTAGAATAGGCTCATATGTGCCGCAGAGCCCTTCTACTGCAGTGCTTAGCCCTGCAACTCTCTCGGGCTGCTGAAGCACACTCACTCTATCCCGTGCAATGAGACTAGCCTCATGGGGTGCAAGAGCTGAATGGCCAGCGACCTATTGCTTAAGCATAGATATATCAGGGGAAGCACCATGTTCTAGTACTGCAAGTGCCTGGGCAATAACCACCTTGTCTCTCCTAGTTTGGGCCTTAAGCTTACAGACCAACCAGAGAAGCAACACTAATCCACAGCAAAGTGTATCTCCAAATAATATCAATCCCACCCATTCTTTAAAGAAGGAAAATGCTGAGGAGATCCAATTGGGTAATCCTTTGATCAGGGACAGGTCCAAGCGCGTGGAGTTGACCTGAATAATGGCAATTCTCAATTCCCGAAGGGTCTGTTCAAATTCAGCCGTCCAATTCTGTAACATATACTGAGAAAGACTTTTTGACAAATTAGCTTCCCTAGTAAATTTCTCATACTGAATGGAAGTAACGCATAATGAGAGGTCCCCCAAGCTCCCGACAAACCCTAAGCCAGTCTTGTAAACCTTTGTTCTTTCTTGGGGCTATGGCCGCTCTGCATTCCTGCGTGGCTTGCTCATAAATGAGCTGTTCTACCAGAGGTGCGGCTTGCTCTGAATCTCCAAAAATACGCTCTGCTGCCTCTGTCATTCTGGCCACAAAATCTGAGAATGACTCCTGAGGTCCCTGGACGATCTTTGTTAGTTGTCCAGTGGCTTCACCTGCTCGGGAGAGCGCCTTCCAGGCCCTAATAGCCTTTTCATCTGATTCAGAACTATTAAGAACTGGCTCCTTGAGCTCATCTAGTGATGAGTATAGGCTCCTTCTCCTAGAAGCCTCCGCTGATTGATCTTTTTTCTTTTCTTATTCCTTCTCCTTCCTTCCAATCTCTCCCCAGGTATTCTTACCTGACCTAAACTTTTCCTTGGGTTCAAGACCCTTGGAAAGGCCTGTATACTTATTTTGTGTACCATATTTCCTCTTTGCTCCTACTCTCTCTCCCCACTTTACTTCTGATAGATTGCCCTGAATTTCATCCAGAATTTTCAGTCCTGCCTTAACTGCTTGATAACATGTGAAAAGGAACAAAAGGGCTCCTAACACTAGAAAAAGTTCAAGGTCAAACATACCTTGTAAAGCTATTTCCCACTTTACTTCTGATAGACTGTCTTGAATTTCGTTAGAAAGTTCAAGACCAGACTTACCTTGTAAAGCTATACTTACGGGTACCCTGTTCCCCAGCTGAAGAGTTCTGAATTCACGCAGTTGAATCCTTCTCAACAGTCTGTGTTGTGGGAACACTTCATTACCACCGTTCCCCAGCTGAAGAGTTCTGAATTCACGCAGTTGAATCCTTCTCAACAGTCTGTTTTACGGGAACCTTTATGACCGTGACCCGCAGTTCTGGTTCCGGAATGAGGGATCTTCCTTGCGCCGGTGATGGTAACCGTCCCAGGTTTTCTCGTCCCAGGATTTCTCGTCCCAGGTCTTCTTGTCCCGGGATTTCTCGTCCCAGGGCTTCTCGTCCCAGGTCTTCTCGTCCCAGGTTTTCTCGTCCCAGGTTTTCTCGTCCCAGGTCTCAGCACCAACTCTTACACACGTTTCGGCCGGCCAGGAAGAACGCAACAAACCGGAATCTTCTGCGGCAAAGCTTTATTGCTTACATCTTCAGAAGCAAGAGAGCAAGAGCGCAAGAGCAAGAAAAAGAACAAGAACAAGAAAGCAAGAGAGAGCAAGAAAGCAAGAGCAAGAGAGAGAAAAAGCAAGAACAAGAGAGAGAAAAAAAATGGCAAAACCCCGTCCCTTTTAAGGAGAATTATCCTCTGCCTAGGACATATTACTCCCTGATTGGCTGCAGCCCATCGGCCCAGTTGTCATCACGGGAAAGGCAGAACACATGGCGGGAAAACTGCCCCTGCACGTGTGCAGATTATGTTTACCACTTAGAACACAGCTGTCAGCGCCATCTTATAATGGCAAATGTGAGGGCGGCTCCCCACAGATCTTTCCAACACTTTTATCATGAATGGGTGTTGGATCTTGTCAAATGCTTTTTCTGCATCTAACGAGATGATCATGTGGTTTTTGTCTTTGAGTTTGTTTATATAATGGATTACATTGATGGATTTTCGTATATTAAACCATCCCTGCATCCCTGGAATAAAGCCTACTTGGTCAGGATGGATGATTGCTTTAATGTGTTCCTGGATTCGGTTAGCGAGAATTTTATTGAGGATTTTTGCATCGATATTCATAAGAGAAATTGGTCTGAAGTTCTCTATCTTTGTTGGATCTTTCTGTGGTTTAGGTATCAGAGTAATAGTGGCTTCATAAAATGAGTTGGGTAGAGTACCTTCTACTTCAATTTTGTGAAATAGTTTGTGCAGAACTGGAATTAGATCTTCTTTGAAGGTCTGATAGAACTCTGCACTAAACACATCTGGTCCTGGGCTTTTTTTGGTTGGGAGACTATTAATAACTGCTTCTATTTCTTTAGGGGATATGGGACTGTTTAGAAGGTCAACTTGATCCTGATTCAACTTTGGTACCTGGTATCTGTCCAGAAATTTGTCCATTTCGTCCAGGTTTTCCAGTTTTGTTGAGTATAGCCTTTTGTAGAAGGATCTGATGGTGTTTTGGATTTCTTCAGGATCTGTTGTTATGTCTCCCTTTTCAGTTCTGATTTTGTTAATTAGGATTTTGTCCCTGTGCCCTTTAGTGAGTCTAGCTAAGGGTTTATCTATCTTGTTGATTTTTTCAAAGAACCAACTCCTCGTTTGGTTAATTCTTTGAATAGTTCTTCTTGTTTCCACTTGGTTGATTTCACCCCTGAGTTTGATTATTTCCTGCCGTCTACTTCTCTTGGGTGAATTTGCTTCCTTTTTTTCTAGAGCTTTTAGATGTGTTGTCAAGCTGATAGTATGTGCTCTCTCCCGTTTCTTCTTGGAGGCACTCAGAGCTATGAGTTTCCCTCTTAGAAATGCTTTCATTGTGTCCCATAGGTTTGGGTACGTTGTGGCTTCATTTTCATTAAACTCTAAAAAGTCTTTAATTTCTTTCTTTATTCCTTCCTTGACCAAGGTATCATTGAGAAGAGTGTTATTCAGTTTCCACGTGAATGTTGGTTTTCCATTATTTATGTTTTTATTGAAGATCAGTCTTAGGCCATGGTGGTCTGATAGGATACATGGGACAATTTCTATATTTGTGTATCTATTGAGGCCTGTTTTGTGACCAATTATATGGTCAATTTTGGAGAAGGTCCGTGAGGTGCTGAGAAGAAGGTATATCCTTTTGTTTTAGGATAAAATGTTCTGTAGATATCTGTCAGGTCCATTTGTTTCATAACTTCTGTTAGTTTCACTGTGTCCCTGTTTAGTTTCTGTTTCCACGATCTGTCCTTTGAAGAAAGTGGTGTGTTGAAGTCTCCCACTATTATTGTGTGAGGTGCAATGTATGCTTTGAGCTTTACTAAAGTGTCTCTAATGAATGTGGCTGCCCTTCCATTTGGTGCGTAGATATTCAGAATTGAGAGTTCCTCTTGGAGGATTTTACCTTTGATATGAATGAAGTGTCCCTCCTTGTCTTTTTTGATAACTTTGGGTTGGAAGTCGATTTTATCCGATATTAAAATGACTACTCCAGCTTGTTTCTTCAGTCTATTTGCTTGGAAAATTGTTTTCCAGCCTTTCACTCTGAGGTAGTGTCTGTCTTTTTCCCTGAGATGGGTTTCCTGTAAGCAGCAGAATGTTGGGTCCTGTTTGTGTAGCCAGTCTGTAAGTCTATGTCTTTTTATTGGGGAATTGAGTCCATTGATATTAAGAGATATTAAGGAAAAGTAATTGTTGCTTCCTTTTATTTTTGTTGTTAGAGTTGGCATTCTGTTTTTGTGGCTGTCTTCTTTTTGGTTTGTTGAATGATTACTTTCTTGGTTGTTCTAGGGCGTGATTTCCGTCCTTGTATTGCTTCTTTTCTGTTATTATCCTTTGAAGGGCTGGATTCGTGGAAAGATATTGTGTGAATTTGTTTTTGTCGTGGAATACTTTGGTTTCTCCATCTATGGTAATTGAGAGTTTGGCCGGGTATAGTAGCCTGGGCTGACATTTGTGTTCTCTTAGTGTCTGTATAACATCTGTCCAGGCTCTTCTGGCTTTCATAGTCTCTGGTGAAAAGTCTGGTGTAATTCTGATAGGCCTTCCTTTATATGTTACTTGACCTTTCTCCCTTACTGCTTTTAATATTCTATCTTTATTTAGTGCATTTGTTGTTCTGATTATTATGTGTCGGGAGGAATTTCTTTTCTGGTCCAGTCTATTTGGAGTTCTGTAGGCTTCTTGTATGATCATGGGCATCTCTTTTTTTATGTTTGGGAAGTTTTCTTCTATTATTTTGTTGAAGATATTAGCTGGCCCTTTAAGTTGAAAATCTTCATTCTCATCAATTCCTATTATCCGTAGGTTTGGTCTTCTCATTGTGTCCTGCATTACCTGGATGTTTTGAGTTAGGATCCTTTTGCATTTTGTATTTTCTTTGACTGTTGTGTCGATGTTCTCTATGGAATCTTCTGCACCTGAGATTCTCTCTTCCATTTCTTGTATTCTGTTGCTGATGCTCGCATCTATGGTTCCAGATCTCTTTCCTAGGGTTCTTATCTCCAGCGTTGCCTCGCTTTGGGTTTTCTTTATTGTGTCTACTTCCCCTTTTAGTTCTAATATGGTTTTGTTCATTTCCATCACCTGTTTGGATGTGTTTTCCTGTTTTTCTTTAATGATTTCTACCTGTTTGGCTGTGTTTTCCTGCTTTTCTGTAAGGGCCTGTAACTCTTTAGCAGTGCTCTCCTGTAATTCTTTAAGTGACTTATGAAAGTCCTTCTTGATGTCCTCTATCATCATCATGAGAAATGTTTTTAAATCTGGGTCTAGATTTTCGGTTGTGTTGGGGTGCCCAGGACTAGGTGGGGTGGGAGTGCTGCGTTCTGATGATGGTGAGTGGTCTTGATTTCTGTTAGTAGGATTCTTACGTTTGCCTTTCGCCATCTGGTAATCTCTGAAGCTAGCTGTTTTAGTTGTCACTGTTAAGAGCTTGTTCTTCAGGTGACTCTGTTAGCCTCTATAAGCAGACCTGGAGGGTAGCACTCTCCTTAGTTTCAGTGGGCAGAGTATTCTCTGCAGGCAAGCTCTCTTCTTGCAGGGCAGGTACCCAGATATCTGGTGTTCGAACCAGACTCCTGGCAGAAGTTGTGTTCCACTCACTAGAGGTCTTAGGATCTCGTGTGGAATCCTGTGTGGGCCCTTGCGGGTGTCAGGCGACTCCGCTGGCAAGGTAGCCTGGGGCTCGAGTGGAGTGGAAGGGGTTTGTGCCCCAGATCAAGCCCGGGTAGCCTGCTTCCCTATGTACCGCAGTCTCAGGTTCCGCACGATTGGATTGGGGCAGGCGCTGTGTTCCACTCACCAGAGGTCTTAGGATCCCGTGGGGAGTCCCGTGTGGGCCCTTGCGGGTGTTGGGCAAGACTCTGCTGGCAAGGTAGCCCGGGGCTGGAGCTGAGTGGAAGGGTTCTTTGATGATTATTAAGTGTCCTTCTATATCTTTTTTTGATAACTTTTGGTTGAAGTCAATTTTATTTGATATTAGAATGGCTACTGCAGCTTGTAACTTGGGACCACTTGCTTGGAAAATTATTTTCAGCGTTTTACTCTGAGGTAGTGTCTGTCTTTGTCATTGATGTACATTTCCTGTATACAGCAAAATAATGGTTATGGTTTACATATCCAGTCTGTTAGTCTTTGTCTTTTTATTGAGGAATTGAGTCCAATGATGTTACAAGATATTAAGGACCAGTGATTGTTGCTTCCTGATATTTTTGTTGTTTTAGGTTGAGTAAGGTTCGTGTGGCTATCTCCTTTTGGGTTTGTTGAAAGAAGATTACTTTTATGCTTTTTCTAGCTTGTGGTTTTCCTCCTTGTGTTGGAATTTTCCATCTATTATCCTTTGTAGGGCTGGATTTGTGGAAAGATATTTTATAAATTTCATTTTGTCATCTTTGTTTTTCCATCTATGGTAATTGAGACTTTTGCTGGGTATAGTATCCTGGGCTAGGAACTTTGTTCTCTTAGGGTCTGTGTGACATCTGCCAAGGATATTTTGGCTTTTATAGTCTCTGGTGAGAAGTTTGGTGTAATTTCTATTGGTCTACACTCATATGTTACTTGACCTTTTCCCCTTAGTGCTTTTAATATTCTTTCTTTGATTTGTGTATTTGGTGTTTTGATTATTATGTGACGGGTGAATTTCTTTTCTGGTCCAGTCTATTTGGAGTTCTGTAGGCTTCTTGTATGTTCATGGCCATCTCTTTCTTTAGGTAAGTAAAGTTTTCTTCCATAATATTGTTGAAGATATTTACTGGCCCTACAAGTTGGGAATCTTCACTCTCTTCTATATCTATTATTCTTAGGTTTGGTCTTCTCACTGTGTCCTGGATTTCATGGATGTTTTGGTTAGCAACTTTTTGCATTTTGCTTTTTCTTTTACTGTTGTGTCAATGTTTTCTGTGGTATCTTTTGACCCTGAAACTTTCTCTTCTATTTCTCATATTCTGTTGGTGATGCTTGCATCTATGACTCCCAATCTCTCTCCTAGGTTTTCTATCTCCAGTGTTGTCTCCTTTTGCGATTTTTTTTTATTGTTTCCATTTCTGTTTTTAGAACTTGGATGGTTTTGTTCAATTCCTCCACTTATTTGTGTTTTTATGTAATTCTTTAAGGGACTTTGTGTTTTCTCTTTAAGTGCTTCCACTGGTTTACCATTGTTCTGTATTTCTTCAAGGGAGTTTTTCTATGTCCTTCTTAAAGTCCTGTATCATCATTATGAGATGTGATTTTAAACCAGAATCTTGCTTTTCTGGTGTGTTGGGTTATCCAGCACTCACCATAGTGGGAGAACTATGTTCTGATGATGACATGTAGACTTGGTTTCTGTTGCTTATGTTCTTGTACTTGCTTCTCACTATCTGGTTATCTGTACTGCTACCTGTCCTTGCTGTCTTTGACTGGAGCTTGTCCCTTTTGTGATCCTGGTTGTGTCAGAACTCCTTGGAGTCCAGCTGTCTCTGTGATTTTCTGATTCTGTGATCCTGTGATCCTGATGTCTTGTGTGTTTCAGACCTCCTGGGTGTCAAACTGCCCCTGGGATCCTGAAATTCTGGTGTGATCAAGCTTCTAAGATCCTGTTGTGTCAGATTTCCTGGGAGTCAAGGTTTTTCTGGGTTGCAAGAGTTGATAAGGAGCCAGACCCTGGGTCTGCTCCCAGCACAGGTGCAAACTGAAAGGAGCCCGTGTCTCTGGCTTGGTGGGGGAGTGTGTTTTCCTGATTCCTATGGGGATCCCAGTTATGCTGGGTGTTTGGAAAGATGTGACTTCAACAATTATCTTGAGTGTGTCAGAGCTCCAGTGATTCTGGGTGTGTCCAATCTCCTGGGAGTTGACATAATCTTCCTCTATGATCTGGTGATCCTGTGGCTGGGCATGTTAGAGCACCTATGATCCTGTGATCCTGAAAGTTTCAGAGAACCTGGGAGGCAGACTCCCTTTGGGTGTTGTAGGCGTGATTGCAGAGCCAACACACCAGATTTGCTCTGTGTGCAAGTTCAAACCGAAATGAACCCGTGCCTCTGGCTGGGTTGGAGTTCCTCTGTCCCTGAATCTCAGGAGTCCCAGTAATTCTGGTTGTTGGTGCAGATGTTGTGGCCTCATCCATTGGTCCTGGGCATGTAAGAGCACTTGGAATTTGAATTTCCTCTGAGTATTGTAGCCCCTCTAATTTTTTTATGAATTCACTTAGTGCTATGTATTTCTTGTCAGCACTGTTTTCATTGTGTCCCATAAATTTGGGTATGTTGTGCCTTCTTTTTCATTGAATTCAAGGAAACCTTTAATTTTTTATTTCTTATTTGTCCCAGAGGTCATTCATTAGAGAGTTTTTCAGTTTCCATGAGTTTGTAGGCTTTTCATTGTTTTTGTTGTTGTTGAAGTCCAGATTTAATTCACACAGATCTGATAACATATAGAGGAATGTTTCAATTTTTGTTGTATCTGTTGAGACTTGTTTTCTGAGAAAGTATATTCTAAATTTTTGAGAAGACTACAATAGGTTGTGAGAGGAAGGCATAGGCTTTTATCTTTGGGTGAAATGACCTGTATATATCTATTAGGTCCTTTGGTTAATAACGTATTAGTTTTATTATTTATCTGTTTAGTTTCTGTCTGGATGACCTGTCTATTGGTGAGAATGGGGTATTGAAGCCTCCCATGACAAATGTCTGAGGGTTGATATGTGTTATAAACTTTAGTAATGTTTCTTTTATGAATGTGGATACCTTTGCATTTGGAGCATAGATATTGAGAATTGAGTTGTGATCCTGGTGGATTTTTCTTTTGATGCATGTGAAATATCCTTTCCAATCATTTTTTTTTTATTAATTTTGGTTGAAAGTCTATTTGGTAGATATTAGAATTGCTATACCATCTTGTTTCCATCTGGTTGGAAAATCTTTTCTAACCCTTAATTTTTAGGTAATATATATCTTTGATGTTGAAATGTGTTTTTTTGTATGCAGGAGAATACTGGATCCTGTTTTCACCCTCTTAGTTTTATTTTTTTAAATATCTCAGATTTCCTGGATGTTTTGTGTCAAGAACTTTCTAGATATAACATGTTCTATTTTTTTGCATTAATATTTTTTCCTTTCCTATTTTCTTCCCTTATGCTCTAGCTAGAACTTCACTAGAAATATGACAACTTTGTCTTGTGCTCAGTCATACAGTTTTTTTTTCATGTAACAAGATGGTGGCTATTGGCTTGTCATAGAGAGTCTTCATTATGTTGTGATATGATTCATCTATCCCTAGCATCACCAGTTTTTTTTTATCATGAAAGAATATTGTATTTTTCCAAGGTCCTTTATGCATTATTTTAAAAAACCAGATGATTTGTGTTTTTGAGCCCATTCATATTATGAGTTACATTTGTTGATTTATGTGTGTTGAACCATCTCTGCATACCTAATATGAAGCCCACTTGAATCTATGGCAAATGCTTCTTTGGATACATTGTTAAATTTGATTTCCAAGAATTTATTGAGAATTTTAGATGTTTGTTCATCAGGGAGATTGTCTTAGAATTCTCTTTTATTTTTGAATTTAATTGGTTTTGATACCAGGGTAATATTTCCTTCATAAAAAGAGTTTGGAAGTCTTTTTATTTCCATTTTACAGAATAAGTTAAAAGGAATTCCTTTAAAAGGAATTTCATAATTTCCTCTAATTATTCGAGTTTTTCTGAATTTCCTTAAAGCATTTGTTCATTTCCTCCTTAAGAGCTTCAGTCATCTCCAAAAAAGTTGATTTTATGGTCTTTTTGTGTGTGTTTTGTTGTGTTGGAACATTTGAGGGCTTGCTTGCATTAGGATAGGTAGGTCATCGTGGTGACCCCATGCTGAAGACTAGCCTCAGTCGGTTTGGGGTTCTCAAGAATGAGAGGATTAGACTGACACAAAATCGAAATCTCAGGCAATGATGCTGGTGCAGTCTAACAAATGACTCATTGCTGTTCTGAAGCTGTACTCATAGACAGATTGCTCTCTCTCTCTCTCCCTCTCCCTCTCTCTCTCCCTCTCCCTCTCCCTCTTCCCCTCTCTCTCCCTCCCTCCCTTCTTCCCCCTCCCTTCCTTTTTATCTGATTTCACCTCAGTCATTTATTGGTTACATACTTCCTTGTTATACAATAATACATAATTAAAAGCCCATTATTTTCCTCAAACCCATTATTGTCTCTGAAAAAGCCCCCACATAACTAGATCTCCAGAAAGCACAATGCACACACAAAGTCATAGTTCAATGCTAAAGCATTTGTATGAAATTTTAACTCTCAGGAAAACCCTCCAAATCACAGACTATCTGGGCATAAACTTGTTACAACATTAGCATGAAAACAGGAAGATGGTAAATAAGTCAAGATAATGTTCATATTTTTAACTTGTCTTAAATTTGCATCATTTCTTTATTAAGTAAATAAATAGATATTATCCAAATATTTATTCTACAATGCTTTTCAAACTCCTTTTCATATACAATATTAATTCTTCTTGCAGCTTCCTCCAGGGCTCTTTCACAAGTCTAAATTCTGTTTCTTAGAATTTGTATCTTAATTTATGTAGGTAGTCAATGCCAGAGGGTCAAATGAGCATGTTTCAATCTTTCCAGGAAGGTCACTTCACTAATCCAATCCCTGCCCCCTTGAGTGGTCCACATTCTTCGACTCATCTTTTTAACTTTTTAAATTATACATATATCTTCCAATCTTCCCCAATAATATTCTGGATCAAACTTTCTATTGTTATGGGGGCTCTCACCATTGTTTACTAATCCAGTAGACCCAGCTATTTCTTCCTTTATTGTGTGCCTTGTACTTTCCATGGATTTCCCTGTCCTTAGTGACTGACCCAGGCCCACTTGTTTTTTCCTTGTAGGGGGTCTTCAATTCTCTTAATTACTAAGACTTTGGATTTCCCCCAAACACTTCCTGCTTCAAATGTTTCCTCATACAACTTAATCATCATAAGTTGGCTAAAATTCTTATCAAAACAATTAAGGCTGTTAGCCCTCACATCCAGAACCCCTTGTCCCGTTATGCCTGGGTTAACTGTTTGAATGGCCAGGGCCAGAGCAGTTTGTTCATAATAAACATCAAAGCCATTTCCTTCTCTAGCAATGCCCTCAACTCCTTTCCCAGAAATTTTGACCAAAATTATATTTGAGGACAAATATCATATAGAAAAACAAAACAAAACAAAACAAAACAAACAAGCATACAAGCAAAAAGCAAAGCCATCTGTATACTAGAAAGCCAGAGATACATTATTCAGGTTCACAGTGTTCCTATAGCTGAAACCATGTCATGCAGCACTCTCTGCAACAATGTAACATCTGACAACTTTATGCATTGGCTGTTGCTTCTTGGATTTTTTTTTTACACTGGCCTCCAGACATCTGGATTTGGGGTAATTAAAGATTTAGGTCCTGATTTCTAAGTTTATCCTTGTTGGATGAGTGTTTTGTACCTTGGTTTCTGATTTCTCTCTACTTCTGATCTGTGTGGCCTGGGATTCTCTAATTCTGTCTGGTCTCTCATAGAACAGGGAGAATGCACCCCAGTTGGAGGCAGGTAAAGACAAGTGGGAAGGTGTAGGAATTGTGATAGGTTTGAGGGATGCCAAGATAGTAAAAGAGAGAAGTTTGCCCAGGAAGCAACATACCTGGACATCTAATCTGCTTGTTCTCTGACACAGTAGGTATTCTCTGCCCCAGCAGGTGGCTGGAATATGGCAACTAGGAGGGCACAGGACAGGGCTAGGGTGGGGGCATGCTGAAGTAATGAGATAGGGGAGAGTCAGGCAGACAGGGAGACTACCTGGACATCTCTAAGTCTTAAAAGGCTCTAGTAGAGCTGGGAGTCTTTACCCTAGGCTGGTCTCTGGTATGGCAGCGACTTTTTGCCCAGTTGGGGGCTGGAGTATAGCAACCAGAACGGTGGACAACTGTAGAGAGTATAAGCAGAGACCAAGAGTGGGAGAGTATGTTAGACAGGCATCCTACATGGATTTCTCCCAAACTGCCAGATATCCACTAGAGCAGGGATGGGACCCACATCAGGGGCATTGAGATGGTGAGATAATAGGGAAGTTTGGGGAGAAGGCAGCCTACCTGGGATTTTCCAGGCCCGTTTGGTCTTTAGCAGAGAAGGGAATCTCTACATCAGTCTGTTGTCTGTTACAGAAGGTAATCTCTGCTTAGTTGGGCACTGGAGTATGGAGAGGAGGAGACTGGAATAGGATGGGCAGAGGTTAAGAGTGGGGCAATTTTGCAGGCAGACAGCCTATCTGGACTTCTCTCAGTTTAAGAGATTTCTAGTAGAGCAGGAAATCTCTGGTTATCATCTTTATTTACAAACACAGATTTACATTGCCAAATTTTCATGCACTGTCCTAACGATTATGCCACAGAGTGGCTTAATGAGAATACATTTTTCCCACAGTTCTGGAAGCTAGAATTTAAAAATCAAAAGGGCAACACAATATTTTTCTCTTTTTCCTTCTGATGGTGCAAACCTGTCAGTATCTTACTGACTCCATACTGCAGTATGCTTGCTATGGCCTCATTTTGTGGAATGGACAGGATATCCTAGTGTCTTTTCTGAGAGAAAGCCTAATCTCATTGGATTAAGGACCTATCTTAATCATTTAATTTAATATTCATTACTTTATTATAAGAATCTTTTTCAAGTGGAAGTATTTTTGTTTGGTTTTATTGTTTTAATATTTATGTTTTCCCGCACTGTTGAAAGGACCTATAGTTCCTTCATCATTAGATTTCTTTTTATATGTTTTTTTCTATATTATTCATTTGGATTATTCTTTATACTAAGAATCAAATTTATTTGTTGTTGGACTATTTCTGCTTTTATGAGCAAGGTTGATACAGACATTAATCTGCCCCTAATTGTTCCAGTGCAAATATCTTTGGGGATACATCTAATACTACAATACACAGCTGTTATAAATGTATATTTTCAATGAAAATAACACCACTCTATTTCTTTGGTAGAAGTGTCTAAGATTTGAAACTAATGAAAAATGCATTCAAGAGTAAAATTTTAATATCTTGAGGTGAAGTGGAAAAACTCCACAGATATTTCCAGAAGTCTTCCCCTATTATTATATAGACTGACCATCTCTTACTATGGTAGTAAGCCTATTTTGAATTATTATCTCCAAAATTATGATAAAGTCTGTTTTCAACTTTTTTCTGTCTGTGTATATTTTGTAATAAAAAGTCAAGTAATCACAGGTGTCATGTGTTAAACAGAATGAGATGTTAGGAATCTTGATATAGTTGCTACCATTAGTTCTCAAGAGTGAAGGGACACACACTTCTGCCTGTTTCAACAAAGGTTCTTTCCCTAAGGGAGTCAATGACAATGATGCAATTTTATCCTGTATGCCTCTAATTTGAACCTGGGGACAGAGGTTACACCCTAGGTTTTCTACATAATTTTCAAAATTAGAACTCACACGGACTTCACTGGAATGTGGACAATGTATATGTTCATGTATTTATCATATCTAATTCCAAACTAATTGCTCTTCTGATCGTTGCAACGAGAGGATCCAACTGTTTCACTATGTTGTGTTCCTTCTGGAGTGTGCTGGAAGAGCTTCCCATGGTTTTTGGCTGAAGTTATCTGTGTTTATCATGTAAGTTAGGCTATCTGATAAGGCATAGAATGTACACTCATCTGTATCACTGCATATGTCTCTGTCTGTCTCTGTGTCTCTGTTGCTCTCTTGTTTTGTGTGTCTTTCTCATTGTCCATCTCTCTTGTCAGCATATATTTTAAATTGCAAGGATCACACCATCAAACGACAAACAGTTCTCTATACAACAACTTACCTTGCACTGAAAATCTGCCCATACTTTGAGATGAAAGGGCACTCCCTCCCTCAAAGACCACTTCATAGGATATTTTTTAAAAATAGAATAAAGAAGGAAAATCATCTTCATTGCTTACATTTAATGTTAACACACAATTTTTATTTTGTTTTCATTCAACTACTTCCCAAATATCTGTGACTTTTGCCATAATAAGCACCAAATATTCATATTACAGGTAGTATAAATGTCTTCTACAATCTGCTTTTTACATAGCAACCAGCATGCAATTTCCTGTTTTCTCCTACTTTATTTTTCTTGCATGTTACTGTTCCTTGAATAGATTGAAACTTTTTCATCATCACCAATTATACATCATATCTGGCTGCTCCTATTTTCTCCAACCTTTATATATCTGTGATTAGTCATTACCTTAGGCTTTCCTTGTTTCCAAAACTTCTATAACTTTCTCCAAACTCTTCTTCCAAGCTCTGCTTCCAAACACTTACCTAGCGATTCATTCTTATAATCTCCCTACAAAGGTTCTTCCATTAAAGATACCTTATAGAGCATATATCAGCTTCTTCATTCCCTTGGCCTCTTGTGACCTGATATTTTCTCAAAACTATGGATGTCTTTTATTTAAATTCATTTCTGAATATATCACATATATACTATATAAAATAACATGAGGAAATATTGCTTATTGCAATATTATTCAATATAACAAAATATTAGAATGAATCTATCCACATACTGATAATTAGCATTTTAATTGTGATCAATTAATTACTACTAACACAGAAATAAGTAAAAAAATGAATTTTAATTAATTTCAGGCAATGCCACATTAACTTATATTTTTACAGAGTGAGATGAATGATGTATTGACATTTTAATGATGGTCTTGACTATCATTAGTTAAGTTGGGGGAACTGGAGTGAAAGCTTGGAAAGTGTAAAGAGGGAAAGAGCCATCTAGTATATAACTGACCACTAAAAAGTCTTCCAATAAAACATAACCACAGAGATATCTCAGCCTCTAGGATATCAATTCTATTTTATCATGTTACTATTGTTTAGTGATTGATCACAATGGTAGCAAATGATTAAATGAAAAAGGAAAGAATGCCAGGTTAGCTACAAAGAAAATGGGTAGTAAACACATATAAAGTATCTTCCTTTGGCTTAAAAACCAAGGTTAAGAATAAAGCAGGTGACATATGCTTTTTCTAGAAAAACACAAGGAATTTGACTGATCTAAGAGGTGGTGGGAAGTCAAATATTATCAGTAGATATTTTGACTTGTTTGAGATGCTTATACTTGAGTTGAAGGTGTTAATACGTAATCAGAGTCAGTTTGTGACCTAGGAAAAATGATGAAAGAGTGAGCACATTGACTGAGAATTTGTTATTATGGGAGGAACTCATAGCACTTTGCAATCTGCAATTGGTCTGTATATTGTTGACACATCCTCCTCGGCCTCCTCCTTTGGGCAGAGGACCAAGTGTTATACTCTATTCTGTTCCTGGCCAGATGCTTTGACCATTTGCACGTGTTGCTTCCACTAATTCCCCAGAGTCTATTTTTTTTTCTTTTGCAGATCCAAAGAAACTCCCTGGGTTTCACTCTCTGGATGTAATTCATAGAAAAAGCATTGGGCAACTGGATTCAAGGAAGTTTAAAAGCAATGAACGGCCATTGAAATCTTGATGATTCTCCTTTTTGCTGGCACCAATTTACATACTATTTCTTGGTGAAATCAAGGCAACTTGAGGAGGAACAAGGTCTTATTTGATAATTGTTCTGATGTATCACTGTTTCCCTCTAAGAAACATTCAGTTATTTTCAAGGTGGGCACATATATCACTTTCCAAACCAACCATCACTAGCCCATTATTGTGACAAAAAGCTCCATATTAAGATAAAAATAGATGTACTAAGTGGTGTAAACTAATGTTATATTCAGTACTGGTGATTCATAAAATGTTTCCACAATGAATAGTCAAGATCACGTCTCTTTTTTTTCCATTTTTTCTTTCACTCACAGAAGAAGAGGAAGACCATGAAGAGAGATAATGAGAGTACTGTGTCTGAGTTCATCCTCCTGGGGCTCCCCATTCGAGCAGAGGACCAAGGCCTGTATTCTGCCTTGTTCCTGGCCATGTACCTGACAACTATGCTGGGGAACCTGCTCATCATCCTACTTATCAGGCTGGACTCTCACCTCCACACCCCCATGTACTTCTTCCTTAGCCACTTGGCCTTCACGGACATCTCTTTCTCATCAGTCACAGCCCCAAAGATGCTCATGAATATGCTGACACATAGCCAATCTATCTCATATGCTGGGTGTGTTTCACAGATGTATTTTTACATAGTTTTTGCTGATCTTGAAAACTTTCTTCTGACATCCATGGCCTATGACAGGTATGTAGCCATCTGCCATCCTCTGCACTATACTACCATCATGAGTCAGAGCCTCTGTCTTTTTCTAGTAGTTGTGTCTTGGGCCTTATCTTCAGGCAATGCCCTTGTGCACACCCTTCTCTTGGCTAAACTATCTCACTTTAGAAACAATACCGTTCCGCACTACTTTTGTGACCTCTCTGCCATGCTGAAACTCTCCAGCTCAGACACCACCATCAATGAGTTGCTTATCCTTACTTTAGGTACTATGGTCACTATCCCACCATTCATATGCATTCTGGTCTCTTATGTCCGTATAGGTGTCACAATTCTGAGAACTCCCTCCATCAAGGGAATCTGCAAAGCCTTGTCCACATGTGGCTCTCACCTCTGTGTGGTTTCCTTGTACTATGGAGCCATAATTGCACTGTATTTTGTCCCCTCATCTAATAACACTAATGACAAGGATGTCATTGTGGCTTTGATGTACACTGTGGTCACCCCCATGCTGAATCCCTTTATTTATAGTTTGAGGAATCGGGATATGAAAGGAGCACTTAGAAATGTCCTCAGTAGGAGACTGTGCTCACAATGATGGGCATGGTCTTCTGTCTTAGCATCTCTACTTCTTTCTCCTCTTCTCCCATCCATCTTTTGTTCTCTGTCAGGGAATCTCCACATGGCTCTTTCCTTCACTCACTTTTCCTGGCACAGTTTTCTTCTTTATTTAACTTTCATGCTGGTATTTAGTATCTTGTCATCTTGGGAAGGTTTCTCACAAATATTCTACATATTTTTCTTTGACTTACAGACATTTTAATTGTTTATATAGTCAATACAAAGCCATTTATTAGACAGGTTTATGTTTTCATAGAAAACATCCTTTTCTTCTCTGAAGATGATTGAAACTATATCTTCTTTTAAGTTAATTATTTGCATTTAGTCCTATAATGTAGGCTGATTTTTGGCAATGTCTCTATTAGCATTTCTTTGTGTATATGTATTGGTATTTTGCTCACATGTATGTCTGTGGGCTATGTGTGTGCTGAGTGCCTGCAAAGTTCAGAAGGGAGTGTCAGATTCCATGGGACATGGCATAGAGATGTTTGTAATACATCATACATGTGAGGGAAATCAAACCTGTGTCTCTTGGGAGAACAGTTAGTACTCTTAATCACAGAACCATCTTTTCTGCTCTTTCACTTTTTATAGTCAACATTCAAATGTGGTGGACATTTATAGGACGTGATGTGATGTTTTCATATGTGTAAATAGTTCATAATATCAAAATAAAAAAAACTGTAGTAACTTATTCTAAGACCCACTGTGTCTTATGATGAAATTCTTTATTTTTGCCTTTGGTGTAATGTATAGTATTTATAATCACTGTAGAGTGAAAGGTATGAAAAACTCTTATTTTTCCTGCTTATCTGTAGTTTGGTAACTACTGACCAACCTATGCCCAACTTTATTTCCCATTTTATTTGTAAAATTACCCATTTTACTCAAATTTTTATTATTTGTATTAGCATAGCAGTAATCAGGTACTCAATTCATTGTGTTTTTTGACAAGTGCATGGCCTTAGTCACTAACTAAAATGAAACTGTTCTCTGTAAAACATAAAAACAAGGATAAGGACAAGCCCTTTGTGGGGCTTGAAGGTCCTGTGGAGAGGAAATAAGCTGAGGTATCATAGTGGCAGAACTGTGACATGAGCCTCCAGGGGTGCTGTGGTTATAGACTGTTTTTTCCATGCTAAGAAGGAGGCTCTGATTTTCTGAGTGTGTGATGAAGAATGGCTAGGTAGGTATCAAGAAGTTTGAAACCTTTGAATCAACTTCAAGTAGGTTTTCAGAGCAGTTTAATCCAAATATATTTTATTATGTTAACAAGAAATAATGCTACTTGCTCAACTACAAAAATTTCACATTGCATGAAGAGATTTTGCATTATGTCCCTGAGTATCAACCTCTCCCAAAGCAGAGGGACTTAATTTCAGTTGATAGTAGTTGACAGTAAGACAAATATTTCAGTAAAGTAGAACAGGCAAATTTAAGGGCTACTTAAATGCTGCTAGTACTAATGCTACCTAGTACTAGCTACCTAAAATATACCTAAATGCTACCTAGTACTAGGTACCTAAATGCTACCTAGTACTTAGCAGAACTTAAGCTATTGTGAGTGTGTGCATGTGCCTTAAATTTCTGCTAATTATTTTTTTTAAAGAAGTAATATTTTATATACTTATTGGATACTTTATTTAGTTATTACACAGATTTAGAAGTAATATACAAAGAGGCAAGTGATATGAGCTACACATAGTTTAGATATGTGTGCTCTATTGTACATTGATGTGTTTGTATCCCTATACTTATAACACTTTTTAAAATAATATTAAACAAAGTACTCATTGATCTCTATAGTTTGATATTAGAAAACTGGCAGTATTGTTGATGTTCCTTTATTCTCGCTGCAGTTTTATTATAGTTTCTCTTTAAACTAACCAGTTTCCTGCCTATTATTAATATTTACCTTAAATTTTTAGCAGCTTAGCAGTGTTTAAATTTACCGGGTCTCGAGATTTCCTTTTTATAAAAGAAATATCTATATTTATTTTCTTAAATGTTCCTTCTGTTGTGTACTATTGAGAAAAGTACTCTCCATTTTCAAACTCTACTTCAAGATGAGAACACCCTTATCTTTGCTTTCAGTGTGTGGTGGTTTCAATGAGAATGGCTCCAAGAGGTTCATATATTTAAATATTTGGTACCTAGTTTGTGTGACTGTTTAGGAATGTTTAGGAGGTATGGCCTTGTTGAAGGAGTTCTGTCACTGGGGGGTGGGGGGGGAGTAGAAATTGTCATTTCAAAAGGCTATATCATTTCCAGGGTTGCTTTGTTTATATTTTCATTGTGAATCATGTATACAAGTTCTCAACTGCTACTTCAGTGCCATGCCTGGTGCCTCTATGCTTCCCACCACCATGATGGTTGTAGAGTTGACATGTCTGAAACTGTAAGCCCCAAATAAACTCTTTGTTTGCTAAGTTACCTTGGTTGTGGTGTTTTAATAAAAGCAATAGAAAAGTAACTCAAGACACAGTGGTTGATTTTGTTCTTAAACAAAGATGCTACAAGCATCTCGCTATGTATATTATACTGTATATGCAGGATATCCTATAAACTGAACACTTAGAGTTGTGGACTGTAGAGTATATGTATACTTAGTTTAAACATCAATGCTAAGTTTTTCCTGCCAAATAGATATAAGTGGAAATTTAAGGTTTGTAAAGTGTTGGGTGGTTGTTTTGCTGGGGCAAACACGTGAAGTAGTATTTTTATGAAGTAGATACAAGTCAAAGGATATTTTGCTAAATCTCACAAGTGAAGAAACATTTTGCTTAAGCAGACACAGGTAAAGAACATTTTCCTGAAGCAGACACAGGTAGAAGGATATTCTGCTAAAGTAAACACTTGAAAGGACACATGATGAAGGATACTTCACTAATGACACACATATATTTGTGCACCATACATTTCATAGTTGAGCTCATTTTGTCAGGACTCCGTAGAGAGAAATGGGCCAAAAACCTCTCACAGTATGCTGCATCTTCTTGCAGTTTCTTTGGACTCCAGTCAATTGGCAGAGTGATGTCAGCTGAGACAGACTCACATGCTGAGGCAAGAACACTGGTGAGACAAGACCCATGGAAACATGTGATCTTTGGAGGGAGAATAAATAGGACTGCATGGACAGTGAAGATGGCTAGGCTAGGTGTACTTATAGAGCTAGCTGTGCAACACTTGGTCTTGAGTCTTCACTGATCTTTGCTTTGTTGAGAGAGGCACAACTGAGAACTTCTGGCATTTCTGGCGATCTCTCCTGTTTTCTACTGCTGATTTGGCTGAGGCCTGGCTCTTCCTGCTAGGTTATACCACTGCTGCTGCTATCCAAATACTACCAAATGGGGCTGCTGGTATATTCAGAAGTGTTTTCTATTGGATTGAGCTGCAGGTACTGACCTGGGAACTGAACTGCTCATTTCCTGAGACTGTAGATGGTATTTGCTCCAAAACCATTTCTAAATAGATATTTCCCCTGTATCTTTTCTTTTCCACTACTTTTTGTGGGTGGAGAGCTAGAAGGAAGGTTAAAGCATTTAAGAATCATGATTAAAAGTAGACTGTAAAAAATTAAAGTTATAATAGATTAATAGAAGCCAGTTTGAAGATTCTAGGTTTTTCTGCATGGTATCCAAGAAACCACAAAATAATAAAGCCAATAAACATGATCACTGGTTTCTAATGATTTGCTGTGGGGGCAAGGAGGGTTGAATAGTTTGAGCAAAATGGATTTTAGGGTAGAAAATACTTTTCATATAATGCTGTAATTGTGGATAAATATTACTATGCATTCTTTTCAAATCCAAATGAACAGAGAGGGAAAACACCCAAACAATACTGTAGAATAAAAGATTGAACACTAAGCAAGCTTTAGTATATCATTATGAGCTAATATTAGTTCAAATGAAAGTGATGTATCATACCAATACAAGCTGTTAATAGTAGTGTTTCATTGTGTTCTATTGCTGTTAAGTGACACAACAACCAAAGCATCTCTTACAAATGATAGCATTTATTTGGAGATTATTTACACTTTTAGAGAAGTTGGACGAGACACACACACTTTTGAAACTTTAGAGCCCATTTCCAGTGACATAATGGCCTCTCACAAGCCTGCACTTCCTACTACCTCTCCAATAGCTCTGCTAACTTGTGAGTAATCACTCAAATATATGAGACAATGACTGTCTTTTTATGTTATCTTTCAGGTGATACTTGGTAAATGACAATTTTCTATGTATGTATGTATATATGTATGTATGTATGTATGTATGTATGTATGTATGTATTTTATGTTCTGCATTTTATTCTTCCCTCCATCCACCCTCTGACTGTTCCATATCCCATACCTCCTCCCCACCTCCCTGCATCCACATGGATGTCCCCACCCCCCACTCCATCTGTCCTCTAAACTCCCTGGGGCCTCCAGTCTCTTGAGGGTTAGGTACATCACCTCTGAATGTATCATATGACTCTGGCATCTCCAACATCTTAGGGTCTCCAATACAATCCTGGCTATACCTTCACAGCTTCATGTAATGACTTCTCTAGACCTCAATTCAGGAACACTCCTGACATTTGTCTGACATCTGCAACTTTCTTAGATACAGATCCAGTACTGATGGCTTATTACCAGGTACAGTTGAGTTCCTGGCAGAATCAAAATAGAGCTATCCCCACCACCACTCCACGACAAACTCCACCAGTAGTACAGTTTGATGCACTATATTGGAAATGATGAAACTTTTGTGCCCTGTCTAGAGTTACCTCCAGATTTGAATTAACATGTGGTAAATAAAAAGACATTAGCAGTTGCCTCTGGATGATATTGGCTGGAATGGCCTGTTAGGTTACTCACTAAAATGATCATAATGGTTTTGTTTTGGTTTATATTTGCCTAAATCAAATAACTGGTCCATTATTACCTGATTATATCATTTTATAATGAATTATTCTGAGAATATAATTTTATTCTGACCTATATACATTAGGCAAATTATGACAATAGAATAAAAATGTGGCTTACATGTGGAAAAACTCTTTAGAAGGGTCACCATAAAGGAATATAGGATATTATTTCTTCACTCAGTTGTTTGTTGCATAAGTATATTTCCTATGCAACTTACACATGAAGGTGCCCACTCACACCTGATCTTTGTTTATCTATATGTCTATTAAAACACATTCTTTTTAAAAATTGCTTTTCAACATTTTATATGTAAGTACTGTATTTACACCATTTCTACTTCCCTTTTCCTCACACATCTGCTATGGGCATGCTTACCCCCTCTCAATTACATGGTTTCTTATTTAGTTATTTTTGTTAGGTGTGTGTGTGTGTGTGTGTGTGTGTGTGTGTGTGTGTGTGTGTGTGTATCTCATTTATTAATTGTTTTTCTTAGTGCTTGCAGTATTGGTATTCTGCTCAAGAAGTTGTCTCCTGTGTCAACACACTCAAAAGTATCCCACAATTTCTTTTTCTATTAGGTTTAGTGTATCATGTTTATGTTGAGGGCTTTGATCCACATGGAATTGAGTTTTGTGCAGAGTGTTACATGTGGATCTATTTGTATTTGTCTATACGCCAACATCCAGTTATACCAATAGCATATGTTGAAGATGCCTCTCCCCCTGAGTCCCCTTCCCCATTGTGAGTAATAGAAAATATTAAAAGTTCTGACATGGGGTTTCTTCCCTGCCTCAGACATTTATTTTCCTGAATGAAAGACAGGGAGCTACCTATCCTCTATGATAGAATCTAACTCTAAGTTATCACTTACTATTTACCATGTTCCATCTGGGCTGCTCTTAACTCAATTGGTCAGCACTCTGGGCAACATTCTCTGGCACCTTAGCCCATGGCAGCTCTCCTTATCTTACCTTCTCCTTCTTGTTCTCTTTCTCTACATGCCTGCAAATTTTCTACCCTGCCTATCTCTCCTCTGCCCAGCTATTGGCTGTCAGCATCTTTACTCACCAATCTGAATGAACTTGGGAGCAGTGTCCCAGGGTCTATGTGCAGACTTCAGATCTTGGCGTATCTTACTTAGCATTACAATGGGCCACAAAAGACAAAACCTCAACAATTATGAATTTCTGATATAGTTTTTAAAATATAAAAATCACATGTCCATGGTTTCTGGATGTATATCTGGGTATTTAGTTTGATTCTATTGGTCAAACTGTTTTTATGCTAATACCATGTGATCTTAGTACTACAGCTCTGTAGTACAGCTTGAGATCAGTGAGGATGATACATCTAGAAATTCTTTTACTGCACAGGATTGCTTTACCTATCCTGGGTTTTTTTATTCCTCTATATAAAGTTGAATATTGATCTTTGAAGGTCTGTAAAGAATTGTTGGTGAGAAATACTGATGAGAATTGTGTTGAATCTGTAGATTGCTTTGGGTAAGATGGGATTTTTTTTTTTATGATGTTAATCCTATTGATCTCTGAGAATGAGATTATCTTTCCATCTTTTAATACGTTCTTCATTTTTTTTTCTTCAAAGACTTAAGGTTATTGTCATACAAGTCTTCCACTTGCTTGGTTACCCCACAATATTTTGCATTAATTGCAGATATTTTTAAGGTTGTTGTTTATGTGATTTTTTTTGTTGTTTGTTTGCTTCTTGAGCCAGGGTTTCTCTGTGTAGTCTTTGCTGTCCTGGAGCTAGCTCGGTAGAAAAGGCTGGCCTCAAACTCACAGAGACCCACCTACTTGGCCTGGCAAGTGCTCTGGGCATGTGCTACCATCACTGAGCTTCTTTCCCTAATTTTGTTCTTAGTGTTTTTGTCATTTGTGCATAGGAGGGTTACTGATTTTTTGAGTTAATCTTATATCCAGAAGCATCAATTAATGTGTTCATCAGATATAGGAGTTCCCGAGTAGAATTTTTGGGTTTTCTTATGTATACTATCATATCATCTTCAAATAGCTAATACTTTGAATTCTTCCTTTCCAATTCATATCCCTTGTTCTACTTTAGTTGCCTTAAGGCTCTATCTAAAACTTCAAGTACTATATTGAATGAAGAGAGTGAACAGCCTCATCTTATTCCTGATTTTAGTTCCTAATTTGAATTTGTCTTCACTTAATTTGATATTGGATATCAGCTTAATGTAAATTTATTTTATTACATTTAAGTTTGTCTCTTTTATTGCCTATCTCTCCAAGACTTTTATGAGGAAGAGGTGTTGGACTTGTAAGAGGCCCTTCCAGCATCAAATGAGAAAATGATGAGTTTTTTCCCTTTTAGTTTGTTCATATGGTGGACAGTGTTGACAGATTTTCCTGTGTTGAACACCCCCTGCATCTTTGTGGTTAAGCCTACTTGTTCATGGTGGATGA
Organism: Mus musculus; assembly: GCF_000001635.26. Lineage (NCBI taxonomy): Eukaryota > Metazoa > Chordata > Mammalia > Rodentia > Muridae > Mus > Mus musculus. Next base: position 36,535,735 of record NC_000068.7, read on the forward strand.
TCTTTATGATGTGGTCTAAGATTCAGCTTGTGTGTATTTTAGTCAATATTTTTACATTCATGTTCATGAGTGAAATTAGGCAAAAATTATTCCTTTGTTAGGTCTTTGTATGGCTTGGGTATCAGCATGATTGTGGCCACATAACATGAATTTCACTGTGATCCTTCTGTCTTTATTTTGTTGCATAATTTAAAGAGTATTAGTGTTAGGCCTTTTGTAAAATATTCTCATGGAATATTGTGTTAAAGCTATCTGAACCTGGCCTTTTTTTGTTTGACAGTCTTTTAATGACTGCTTACATTTCCTTAGGGATTACAATAGTATTTGTATTGTCTACCTGATCTTAATTTAAATTTGGTAAGTGGTATCTAATGAGAAAATTGTCAATTTCTTTTAGATTTTTCAACTTTATGGATAAAGGCCTTTTGAAGGATGAAGAATTATTCTTAAAATTTCTTTGGTGCATGTTGCCTCCCACTTTTCATTTCTGATTTTGTTAATTTAGATAATCTCTTTGTGTCTCTTAATTGGTTTAGAAAATCTTATGGATTTTCTCAAAGAAGCAATTATTTGTTATATTTATTCTTTGTATTGTTCTCATCATTTTTATTTTTATTTTTTCTATTTCGGCCTGGATTTATATTATTTCCTACTGTTTACTCCTGTTGAGTGTGTTTGCTTCTTTTTTGTCTAGAACTCTCAGGTGTGTGCTTCATCTTTCTAATTTCCTTATGTGGGCACTTAGTGCTATGAATGTTCCGTTATGCACTGCTTTCATTGTGTCACATTGGTTTTGTATGTTGTACATTCATTTTCATTGAATTCTAGGAAGTGTTTGATGCAAGAGATTATTTCAATATTCCTGTATTTGTACAGGCTTGCTTTGTTACTGAATATAAGCAATGTTTTCAAGAAGGTTCCATGGGTTTTAGTTTTGGGGGGTGAAATTTTCTGTAGATCTCTTTTAGGACCATATGATTAGTAGCATCTGTTAGTTTCAATATTTCACTGTTTATGATGGCCTGTCCATTTATGCCAGTGAGGTATTTAAGTCTGCCACTATTAATGAGTTCCTTTCAATGTATGATTTAAGCTTTAGTAATGTTTCTTTTATGAGCATGGGTGGCCTTGCATTTTGGGGTATAGATATTCAGAATTGAGTCATCTTCATGAATCTTTCCTTTGATGAATATGAATTGTTCTTCCCCTACTCTTCTGTTTACTTTTGTTTGACAATTTACTTTAGTAAATGGCTACTTCATCTTGCTTCTTGGTTCAGTTTGTTTGGAAAACCTTTTTTCCAGCAGCATTACTCTGAAATAGTGTTTATCTTTGTTGGTGAGGTGTTTTATTTTATTTTATTTTATTTTATTTTATTTTATTTTTGTTGTTGTTGTTTGTATGCAGCAGAATGATGGATCCTGTTTACAAATCCACTCTGTTAGTCTGTGTCTTTTTATTGGACAATTGAGATATTGATTGTCCTTTGATATTGAGAGATATTAATACAAATGATTGTGTGTTTCTATTATGCTGATGTTGGTGGTGTTAATGTGTGTGTGTGTGTGTTTCTTTGATTGATTTGTCTGGGGTGGAAATTTTAATTTCTTGTTTTGTGTGCAGTTACCTTCCTTGTATTATAGATTTTCTTTCAGTATTCTCCATAGGGCTATATTGATGGAAAGATTTTTTTTTTTAAATTTGGTTTTGTCATGGAATATCTTGGTTTCTCCATGGTTGATGATTGAAAGATTTTGCTGGGTGTAATATTCTTGGCTGACATCTGTGGTCTCTTAGGGCCTGCAAGACATCTGACTAGGTCCTTCTAGCTTTTACAGTTGGGTGTAATATTAATACGTATGACTTTATATTTTACTTGGCCTTTTTCTCATGCAGCTTCTAATTTTCTGTCATTGTTCTTTATATTTAGTATTTTGATGATCATGAGGCAGGAAGATTTTCTTTTCTGGTCCAATCTATTCATTGTTATGTAAGCTTCTTGAATATTTAGAGCATTCTCTTTCTTTAGGTTAGGGGAGTTATCTTCTATGATTTTGATTAATATATTTTCTTGGCCTTTGAGCTGGGAATATTCTCTTTCTCTTATAACTATTATTGGTAGGTTTGGCCTCTTTATGGTGCCCCAAATTTTCTGGACTGTTTTTTTTTTTTACATCATGAACTTTTTAGATTTATCATTTTTAAAGGGATGTATCAATTTCTTCTTCATATCTTCTGTGTCTGAGATTCTTCCGTTTTTAATTTTACTTTTTATTTATTATTTTGTATTATGATGGTGATGTTTGTTTCTGGTAATTCCTCTGTTTTTCCTAGCATTTATATCTCCAGAATTGCCTCTTTTTGTGTTTTCTCTTCTTCTCCTTCCTCTTCCTCTTCTTCCTCTTCCTCTTCTCCTCCTCCTCCTCCGTCTTTTTCTTGTTAATTGTAGCTTATGATTGCTTTCACTTTCTAAAAAAAGATTTTTATTTTTGAATTGGCCATTTTATTTATTTACATTTTGAATGTTGTACCCCTTCCTTGATTGTCCTCTATAACCATCCTATCCCAAACCCCCTCCCCTTTGCCAGTATGAAAGTGCTCTCCTATCCATACCCATTTCTGCCTCACCACTCTAGCATGCCCTCACACTGGGGTATCAGCCTCCATAGGACCGAAAGCCTCTCTTCCCTCTGATACCAGATATGGCAATTCTCTGATATATATGTAGCTGAAGCCTTGGGTCCCCCTATGTGTACTCTATGGTGTGTGATTCAGTATCTAGGAGCTCTGGGTGGGTGTTATGGAATTGGGGTCATTTATCCAGTATAGGAAGAATGATGGAAGAATGAGTACACAGACTGATAAGCAGTGTTATGGGAAGAACTCATAGCTGCTTGCAAGCTGATATTGGTACTTTATATTGTTGATGCAGACTCATGCACTTAATGCCTTTAACATCCTACTTTCAGTAATTATGCAGGTCCTGGTATCTCACAGATCTAAAGTAGCTCCATGGGGACCACTGTCTAGAAGCAATTAATAGAAAGACAGCATTAGGCAAATACAGTCAAGAAAACTTAAAAGACATACAAAACATTAAAATCATGTTGAATATTCTACTGGCTGGTTACAATTACACACTAGTTCCTTAATTTAATATAGTTTTGTGAAATCCAGGCATCTTGATCTGTAACTGGGCCTGATTTGAAAATTGTTCTGCTGTTTTATTGTTTCCCTCTAAAACACATACACTTGTTTTTAAATTACATCCCATCCCAACCATTATCATCAGATTACTGTGACAAAATGTTTATATTAAGATTAAAACTGATGTACTAATTGGATTAAATTAGTGTTGTTTGCAGTACTGGTGATTCATAAAATGTTTCAACAACATTGTAGGCAAAATCACATCTCTTTTTTCCTCATTTATTCTTTCATTCTCAGCAGAAGAGAAAGAACATGAGGAGAGATAATGAGAACATTATGCCTTAGTTCATCCTCCTGGGGCTCCCCATTCTAGTAGAGGACCAAGCTGTGTACTTGTTTCTGACCATGTACCTGACAACTGTGCTGGGGAACCTGCCCATCATCCTGCTTATCAGGCTGGACTCTCACATCCACACCCCTTTGTACTTCTTTCTCAGCCACTTGGTCTTCACGGACAACTGTTCCACATCAGTCAGAATTCCAAACATACTTTTGAATATGCTGACAGTCAGCCCATCTTATATGCTTGGTGCCTTTCTCAGATATATATATATATACCTGAGAAATATATATATATATATTCATTATATATATATATATTTACAATTTTTGCTAATCTCAAAAAATTAGAAAATTACTGCCCACCTGTCATTAATATAGTCTGATCTTTAGTAACATAAAACACCTATTGATGATCTGTGATATAGGTGGCTGGCTCACTATGATCCATATTTCTTGCACCACTAATACAGATGCAGGCAGGGGCAATGTTGTTGCAGGTAAGGTTCACTGTCATTTCCTGGGGTGTTTATAAAGAAGTATGTGGATTACTTACTGCTGTAGGAGGCAATTAAGCCTGGTTCTTGTATTTCTATGCAGCAAAAGTCTACAATCTCACAATGATATGGTGGCTCTTTAGAACATCCATATTTTCTCTTACTATTTTACAGACTTTGTGTGTATGTAAGATCCATGCTTATATTTTTCCATGCTTTCCTGTTTAATGCTTGTCTGTTACATAATGTATTGTAGACTTTTATCAGGCACTTCATGTGGTGTGCATAGCCATCTCTTTTTTACATTTTTTTTATTTTGCAAGTGTCTCCCATTGTTGAAAAAGTGTAAGGACCAGAGTGTCAGGAGGAATACAGTGAAAAAGTATCTTCTGTATATGACAGAGCTAATCTAGTCACAAATACAGAGACGCAGCGGCTACTAAGTTCTGCACTGTTGGGCACTAGACTATTCACAGACAGGCTTGTTTCTAGTCAAGCAGAGTTCTGAACCCCGGAGTGGTGATAATTCACCTACATGGCATGATAGACGTTCCCTCCTATCTCCTGCAACTCTGGCTCCTGTCAAAGTTACTGCCCCCACAGCCCCCACAGGAGAAGTGTGGTTACTAGTCACTTAGACAATGTCTCAAGCTTCTGAACTTCAGGCTACACTCCTCCCCAGTTACCTAGCAACACCATAGATAACAGCCCACCATAAGACGGGCTCCTTGGGGTCATCTAGGGTGCGGAGTTGGCAGACAACCCACATGGCCCCTAGAGGACTCTCCACATGATCTTAGGATCACTGGTAAGTGGAACACAACATCTGTACCAATCAAATTGTGATGGGTCTGTGACAACAGGAACAAGGATACTAGAGCCCTTCCTAACCAGAGGCTCGGGTTCCTCTGGATCAGTTCTGGTTAACCTTAGTTTCAAACAGACCAGACAGCTCCATGGTCCTCAAAGGAGACACCACTTCTAGGCACTGTAACACACCCAAGATCTTAGGGCAACAGAATCCCAGGATAACAGGAGCTGGGTCACACCAGTATTTCAGGGTCTCAGAGGAAGCTTGACTGGCAAAAACTCTGACACCCCCAGAATCTCAGGTTCACAGGAGCCCACAATCAAAGGATCACAGATAAAGCTGGACTTTGAGGAGTCCTGAATCAACTAGGATTATAGGAAGGACTCGATCCAATCAGATATATTGGGGGCAGTAAGCACCTGAGATAATCAGATGGCAGGAGGCAAGCTTAAGAACAGAAGCAACAGAAACCAAGGTTACTTGGCATCATCAGAACCAAACTCTCCCACCATAACAAGTCCTGGATACACCATCATACCAGAAAAGCAAGACATGGATCTAAAGTCACTTCTCATGATGATGATGGACGACTTTAAGAAGGAAATGCAGGAAAATACATGTAAACAGCTAGAATCATTTAAAGAATAAACACAAAAATCCCTTAGAGAGTTACAGGAAAACACTACCAAAGAGGTGAAGGAATTGAACAAAACCATCCAGGAACTAAGAATGAAAGTAGAAACAGTAAAGAAAACCCAAAAGGAGACAACTCTGGAGATAGAAAATCTAGGAAAGAAATCAGGAACCATAAATGCATGCATTAGCAAAAGAATACAAGAAATGGAAGAGAGAATTTCAGGTGTAGAAGATTCCATAGGGAACATGGACACAACAATCAAAGAAAATGCAAAAAGATCCTAACTCAAAACATCCAGGAAATCCAGGACACAATGAGAAGACCAAACTTATGGATAATAGAAGTAGATAAGAATGAAAATTTTCAAATTAAAGGGCCAGCAAATATCTTTAAAAAATTATAGAAGAAAACTTCCCATACCTAAAGAAAGAGAGATGCCCATGAACATACAAGAAGCCTACAGAACTCCAAATAGACTGGACCAGAAAAGAAATTCCTCCCAACACAAAATAATCAGAACAACAAACACACTAATTAAAGATAGAATATTAAAAGCATAAAGGGAAAAAGGTCAAGTAACTTATAAAGGCAGACCTATTATAATTATTCCAGACTTCTCACCAGAGACTATGAAAGCCAGAAGATCCTGGGCAGATGTCATACAGACACTAAGAGAACACAAATGCCAGCCCAGGCTATTATACCCAGCAAAATTATCAATTAACATAGATGGAGAAATCAAAGTATTCCACCACAAAACCAGATTCACACAATATCTTTCCACGGATCCAGCCCTTCAAAGAATAATAACAGGAAAAAAAAATACAAAGAGGGAAACCACGTCCTAGTAAAAGCAAGAAAGTAATCCTTCAACAAACAAACAAACCTAAAAGAAGACAGCCACAAGAACAGAATTCCAACTCTAAAAACAAAAATAACAGGAAGCAACAATTACTTTTCCTTAATATCTCTGAATATCAATGGACTCAATTCCCTAATAAAAAGACATAGACTAATAGACTGGCAACACAAACAAGACCCAACCTTTTGTTGCTTACAGGAAACAGACCTCAGGGAAAAGGACAGACACTACCTCAGAGTGAAAGGCTGGAAAACAATTTTCCAAGCAAACAGTCTAAAGAAACAAGTTGGAATAGCCATTCTAATTTTGAAAAGAATTGACTTCCAACCCAAAATTATCAAAAAAGACAAAGAGTTGCACTTCATACTCATCAAAGGTAAAATTTTCCAAGATGTACTCTCAATTCTGAATATCCATGCTCCAAATGCAAGGGCAGCCACATTCATTAAAGAAACTTTAGTAAAGCTCAAACACACGTTGCACCTCACACAATAATAGTGGGAGACTTCAACACACCACTTTCATCAATGGACAGATCCTGAAAACAGAAACTAAAAAGAGGCACAGTGAAATTAACAGAAGTTATGAAACAAATTGATTTAACAGATAAATACAGAACATTTTATCCTAAAAAAGATATAACTTCTTCTCAGCACCTCATGGTACCTTATCCAAAATTGAACATATAATTGAACAAAACACAGGCATTTAAAGATACAAAAATATTGAAATTACACCATTGATCCTATCAGAGCACCACCGACTAAGGCTGATTTTCTTTTTTTTTTTTTTTTTTTTTTCCATTTTTTATTAGGTATTTAACTCATTTACATTTCCAATGCTATACCAAAAGTCCCCCATATCCACCCACCCCCACTCCCCTGCCCACCCACTCCCCCTTTTTGGCCCTGGTATTCCCCTGTACTGGGGCATATAAAGTTTGCAAGTCCAATGGGCCTCTCTTTCCAGTGATGGCCGACTAGGCCATCTTTTGATATATATGCAGCTAGAGTCAAGAGCTCCGGGGTACTGGTTAGCTCATAATGTTGTTCCACCTATAGGGTTGCAGATCCCTTTAGCTCCTTGGCTACTTTCTCTAGCTCCTCCATTGGGAGCCCTATGATCCATCCATTAGCTGACTGTGAGCATCCACTTCTGTGTTTGCTGGGCCCCGGCATAGTCTCACAAGAGACAGCTACATCTGCGTCCTTTCAATAAAATCTTGCTAGTGTATGCAATGGTGTCAGCGTTTGGATGCTGATTATGGGGTGGATCCCTGGCTATGGCAGTCTCTACATGGTCCATCCTTTCATCTCAGCTCCAAACTCCGTCTCTGTAACTCCTTCCATGGGTGTTTTGTTCCCAAATCTAAGGAGGGGCATAGTGTCCACACTTCAGTCTTCATTCTCCTTGAGTTTCATGTGTTTAGCAAATTATATCTTATATCTTGGGTATCCTAGGTTTGGGGCTAATATCCACTTATCAGTGAATACATATTGTGTGAGTTTCTTTGTGAATGTGTTACCTCACTCAGGATGATGCCCTCCAGGTCCATCCATTTGGCTAGGAATTTCATAAATTCATTCTTTTTAATAGCTGAGTAGTACTCCATTGTGTAGATATACCACATTTTCTGTATCCATTCCTCTGTTGAGGGGCATCTAGGTTCTTTCCAGCTTCTGGCTATTATAAATAAGGCTGCTATGAACATAGTGGAGCATGTGTCCTTCTTACCTGTTGGGGCATCTTCTGGATATATGCCCAGGAGAGGTATTGCTGGATCCTCCGGTAGTACTATGTCCAGTTTTCTGAGGAACCGCCAGACTGATTTCCAGAGTGGTTGTACAAGCCTGCACTCCCACCAACAATGGAGGAGTGTTCCTCTTTCTCCACATCCTCGCCAGCATCTGCTGTCACCTGAATTTTTGATCTTAGCCATTCTGACTGGTGTGAGGTGGAATCTCAGGGTTGTTTTGATTTGCATTTCCCTGATGATTAAGGATGTTGAACATTTTTTCAAGTGCTTCTCTGCCATTCGGTATTCCTCAGGTGAGAATTCTTTGTTCAGTTCTGAGCCCCATTTTTTAATGGGGTTATTTGATTTTCTGAAGTCCACCTTCTTGAGTTCTTTATATATGTTGGATATTAGTCCCCTATCTGATTTAGGATAGGTAAAGATCCTTTCCCAATCTGTTGGTGGTCTTTTTGTCTTATTGACGGTGTCTTTTGCCTTGCAGAAACTTTGGAGTTTCATTAGGTCCCATTTGTCGATTCTCGATCTTACAGCACAAGCCATTGCTGTTCTGTTCAGGAATTTTTCCCCTGTGCCCATATCTTCAAGGCTTTTCCCCACTTTCTCCTCTATAAGTTTCAGTGTCTCTGGTTTTATGTGAAGTTCCTTGATCCACTTAGATTTGACCTTAGTACAAGGAGATAAGTATGGATCGATTCGCATTCTTCTACATGATAACAACCAGTTGTGCCAGCACCAATTGTTGAAAATGCTGTCTTTCTTCCACTGGATGGTTTTAGCTCCCTTGTCGAAGATCAAGTGACCATAGGTGTGTGGGTTCATTTCTGGATCTTCAATTCTATTCCATTGGTCTACTTGTCTGTCTCTATACCAGTACCATGCAGTTTTTATTACAATTGCTCTGTAGTAAAGCTTTAGGTCTGGCATGGTGATTCCGCCAGAAGTTCTTTTATCCTTGAGAAGACTTTTTGCTATCCTAGGTTTTTTGTTATTCCAGACAAATTTGCAAATTGCTCCTTCCAATTCGTTGAAGAATTGAGTTGGAATTTTGATGGGGATTGCATTGAATCTGTAGATTGCTTTTGGCAAGATAGCCATTTTTACAATGTTGATCCTGCCAATCCATGAGCATGGGAGATCTTTCCATCTTCTGAGATCTTCTTTAATTTCTTTCTTCAGAGATTTGAAGTTTTTATCATACAGATCTTTCACCTCCTTAGTTAGAGTCACGCCAAGATATTTTATATTATTTGTGACTATTGAGAAGGGTGTTGTTTCCCTAATTTCTTTCTCAGCCTGTTTATTCTTTGTATAGAGAAAGGCCATTGACTTGTTTGAGTTTATTTTATATCCAGCTACTTCACCGAAGCTGTTTATCAGGTTTAGGAGTTCTCTGGTAGAATTTTTAGGGTCACTTATATATACTATCATATCATCTGCAAAAAGTGATATTTTGACTTCCTCTTTTCCAATTTGTATCCCCTTGATCTCCTTTTGTTGTCGAATTGCTCTGGCTAATACTTCAAGTACTATGTTGAAAAGGTAGGGAGAAAGTGGGCAGCCTTGTCTAGTCCCTGATTTTAGTGGGATTGCTTCCAGCTTCTCTCCATTTACTTTGATGTTGGCTACTGGTTTGCTGTAGATTGCTTTTATCATGTTTAGGTATGGGCCTTGAATTCCTGATCTTTCCAAAACTTTTATCATGAATGAGTGTTGGATCTTGTCAAATGCTTTTTCTGCATCTAACGAGATGATCATGTGGTTTTTGTCTTTGAGTTTGTTTATATAATGGATTACATTGATGGATTTTCGTATATTAAACCATCCCTGCATCCCTGGAATAAAACCTACTTGGTCAGGATGGATGATTGCTTTAATGTGTTCTTGGATTCGGTTAGCGAGAATTTTATTGAGGATTTTTGCATCGATATTCATAAGAGAAATTGGTCTGAAGTTCTCTATCTTTGTTGGATCTTTCTGTGGTTTAGGTATCAGAGTAATAGTGGCTTCATAAAATGAGTTGGGTAGAGTACCTTCTACTTCTATTTTGTGAAATAGTTTGTGCAGAATTGGAATTAGATCTTCTTTGAAGGTCTGATAGAACTCTGCACTAAACCCATCTGGTCCTGGGCTTTTTTTGGTTGGGAGACTATTAATAACTGCTTCTATTTCTTTAGGGGATATGGGACTGTTTAGATGGTCAACTTGATCCTGATTCAACTTTGGTACCTGGTATCTGTCCAGAAATTTGTCCATTTCGTCCAGGTTTTCCAGTTTTGTTGAGTATAGCCTTTTGTAGAAGGATCTGATGGTGTTTTGGATTTCTTCAGGATCTGTTGTTATGTCTCCCTTTTCATTTCTGATTTTGTTAATTAGGATTTTGTCCCTGTGCCCTTTAGTGAGTCTAGCTAAGGGTTTATCTATCTTGTTGATTTTCTCAAAGAACCAACTCCTCGTTTGGTTAATTCTTTGAATAGTTCTTCTTGTTTCCACTTGGTTGATTTCACCCCTGAGTTTGATTATTTCCTGCCGTCTACTCCTCTTGGGTGAATTTGCTTCCTTTTTTTCTAGGGCTTTTAGATGTGTTGTCAAGCTGCTAGTATGTGCTGTCTCCCGTTTCTTCTTGGAGGCACTCAGCGCTATGAGTTTCCCTCTTAGAAATGCTTTCATTGTGTCCCATAGGTTTGGGTATGTTGTGGCTTCATTTTCATTAAACTCTAAAAAGTCTTTAATTTCTTTCTTTATTCCTTCCTTGACCAAGGTATCATTGAGAAGAGTGTTATTCAGTTTCCACGTGAATGTTGGCTTTCCATTATTTATGTTGTTATTGAAGATCAGTCTTAGGCCATGGTGGTCTGATAGGATACATGGGACAATTTCAATATTTTTGTATCTATTGAGGCCTGTTTTGTGACCAATTATATGGTCAATTTTGGAGAAGGTCCCGTGAGGTGCTGAGAAGAAGGTATATCCTTTTGTTTTAGGATAAAATGTTCTGTAGATATCTGTCAGGTCCATTTGTTTCATAACTTCTGTTAGTTTCACTGTGTCCCTGTTTAGTTTCTGTTTCCACGATCTGTCCTTTGAAGAAAGTGGTGTGTTGAAGTCTCCCACTATTATTGTGTGAGGTGCAATGTATGCTTTGAGCTTTACTAAAGTGTCTCTAATGAATGTGGCTGCCCTGGCATTTGGTGCGTAGATATTCAGAATTGAGAGTTCCTCTTGGAGGATTTTACCTTTGATGAGTATGAAGTGTCCCTCCTTGTCTTTTTTGATAACTTTGGGTTGGAAGTCGATTTTATCCGATATTAAAATGGCTACTCCAGCTTGTTTCTTCAGTCCATTTGCTTGGAAAATTGTTTTCCAGCCTTTCACTCTGAGGTAGTGTCTGTCTTTTTCCCTGAGATGAGTTTCCTGTAAGCAGCAGAATGTTGGGTCCTGTTTGTGTAGCCAGTCTGTTAGTCTATGTCTTTTTATTGGGGAATTGAGTCCATTGATATTAAGAGATATTAAGGAAAAGTAATTGTTGCTCCCTTTTATTTTTGTTGTTAGAGTTGGCATTCTGTTCTTGTGGCTGTCTTCTTTTTGGTTTGTTGAATGATTACTTTCTTGGTTGTTCTAGGGCGTGATTTCCGTCCTTGTATTGCTTCTTTTCTGTTATTATCCTTTGAAGGGCTGGATTCGTGGAAAGATATTGTGTGAACTTGGTTTTGTCGTGGAATACTTTGGTTTCTCCATCTATGGTAATTGAGAGTTTGGCCGGGTATAGTAGCCTGGGCTGGCATTTGTGTTCTCTTAGTGTCTGTATAACATCTGTCCAGGCTCTTCTGGCTTTCATAGTCTCTGGTGAAAAGTCTGGTGTAATTCTGATAGGCCTTCCTTTATATGTTACTTGACCTTTCTCCCTTACTGCTTTTAATATTCTATCTTTATTTAGTGCATTTGTTGTTCTGATTATTATGTGTCGGGAGGAATTTCTTTTCTGGTCCAGTCTATTTGGAGTTCTGTATGCTTCTTGTATGATCATGGGCATCTCTTTTTTTATGTTTGGGAAGTTTTCTTCTATTATTTTGTTGAAGATATTAGCTGGCCCTTTAAGTTGAAAATCTTCATTCTCATCAATTCCTATTATCCGTAGGTTTGGTCTTCTCATTGTGTCCTGGATTACCTGGATGTTTTGAGTTAGGATCCTTTTGCATTTTGTATTTTCTTTGACTGTTGTGTCGATGTTCTCTATGGAATCTTCTGCACCTGAGATTCTCTCTTCCATTTCTTGTATTCTGTTGCTGATGCTCGCATCTATGGTTCCAGATCTCTTTCCTAGGGTTTCTATCTCCAGCGTTGCCTCGCTTTGGGTTTTCTTTATTGTGTCTACTTCCCCTTTTAGTTCTAGTATGGTTTTGTTCATTTCCATCTCCTGTTTGGCTGTGTTTTCCTGCTTTTCTTTAAGAGCCTGTAACTCTTTATCAGTGCTCTCCTGTAAATCTTTAAGTGACTTATGAAAGTCCTTCTTGATGTCCTCTATCATCATCATGAGAAATGTTTTTAGATCTGGGTCTAGATTTTCGGTTGTGTTGGGGTGCCCAGGACTAGGTGGGGTGGGAGTGCTGCGTTCTGATGATGGTGAGTGGTCTTGATTTCTGTTAGTAGGATTCTTACGTTTGCCTTTTGCCATCTGGTAATCTCTGAAGCTAGCTGTTTTAGTTGTCACTGTTAAGAGCTTGTTCTTCAGGTGACTCTGTTAGCCTCTATGAGCAGACCTGGAGGGTAGCACTCTCCTTAGTTTCAGTGGGCAGAGTATTCTCTGCAGGCAAGCTCTCTTCTTGCAAGGCAGGTACCCAGATATCTGGTGTTCGAACCAGACTCCTGGCAGAAGTTGTGTTCCACTCACTAGAGGTCTTAGGATCACGTGTGGAATCCTGTGTGGGCCCTTGCAGGTGTCAGGCGACTCAGCTGGCAAGGTAGCCGGGGCTCGAGTGGAGTGGAAGGGGTTTGTGCCCCAGATCAAGCCCGGGTAGCCTGCTTCCCTATGTACCGCAGTCTCAAGTTCCACGCGATTGGATTGGGGTAGGCGCTGTGTTCCACTCACCAGAGGTCTTAGGGTCCCGTGGGGAGTCCCGTGTGGGCCCTTGCGGGTGTTGGGCAAGACTCTGCTGTCAAGGTAGCCCGGGGCTCGAGTCTCGAGTCGAGCGGAAGGGACTTGTGCCCCAGATCAGGCCCGGGTAGCCTGCTTCCCTATGTACCGCAGTCTCAAGTTCCGCGCGATTGGATTGGGGCAGGCACTGTGGTCCACTCACCAGAGGTCTTAGGGTCCCGTGGGGAGTCCCGTGTGGACCCTTGCGGGTGTTGGGCAAGACTCTGCTGGCAAGGTAGCCCGGGGCTCGAGTCTCGAGTCGAGCGGAAGGGACTTGTGCCCCAGATCAGGCCCGGGTAGCCTGCTTCCCTATGTACCGCAGTCTCGAGTTCCGCGCGATTGGATTGGGGCAGGCACTGTGATCCACTCACCAGAGGTCTTAGGGTCCCGTGGGAGTCCTGTGTGGACCCTTGCGGGTGTTGGGCAAGACTCTGCTGGCAAGGTAGCCCGGGGCTCGAGTCACGAGTCGAGCGGAAGGGACTTGTGCCCCAGATAAGGCTGATTTTCAATAACAACATAAATAATACAAAGCCAACATTCACGTGAAAATTGAACAACACTCTCCTCAACGATACAATGTTAAAGGAAGAAATAAAGAAAGAAATTTAAAGACTTTTTAGAGTTAAATGAAAATGAAGCCACAACATATCCAAACATATGGGACACAAAGAAAGCATTCCGGAGAGGAAAACTCATAGCTCTGAGTGCTTCCGAAAAGAAAGTAGAGAGAGCATACACTAGCAGCTTGACAGCACACCTAAAAGCTGTAGAACAAAAAGAAGCAAATTCACCAAAGAGGAGTAGAGGTCAGGAAATAATCAAATTCAGGGGTGAAATAAACCAAGTGGAAACAAAAAGAACTATTCAAAGAATCAACCAAACCAGGAATTGGTTCTTTGAGAAAATCAATAAGATAGATAAACCAACCCTTTGCCAGACTAACTAGAGGGCACAGTGACAGCATCCTAATTAACAAAATCAGAAATGAAAAGGGAGACCTAACAACAGATCCTGAGGAAAACCAGATCCTTCTGCAAAAGGCTATACTCAACAAAACTGGAAAACCTGGTAGAAATAGACAAATTTCTAGACACATACCGGGTGTCAAAGTTAAATCAGGATCAGATTAATGACCTAAACAGTCCTATATCCCCTAAAGCAATAGAAACAGCCCAGGACCAGGTGAGTTTAATGAAGAGTTCTATCAGACCTTCAAAGAAGACCTAATTCCAGTTCTTCTCAAACTATTCCACAAAATAGAAACAGAAGGTCCTCTACACAATTCATTTTATGAAGTCACAATTACTCTGATACCTAAACCACATAAAGACCCAACAAAGATAGAGAACTCCAGACCAATTTCCCTTATGAATATCGATGCAAAAATACTCAATAAAATCCTCACAAATAGAATACAAGAACACATCAAAACGATCATCCATTATGACCAAGTAGGCTTCTTCCCAGGGATGCAGGGATGGTTTAATACATGAAAATCCATCAAAGTAATCCACTATATAAACAAACTCAAAGACAAAAACCACATGATCATCTTGTTAGATGCTGAGAAAGCAGTTGAAAAAAAATCCAACACCGATTTTGATAAAATTCTTGGAAAAAATCTGGAATTCAAGGCCCATACCTAAACATAATAAAAGCAATCTACAGTAAAACAGTAGCTAACATCAAAGTAAATGGTGAGAAGCTGGAAGCAATCCCACTAAAATCAGGGACTAGACAAGGCTGCCCACTTTCTCCTTACCAATTCAATATAGTATTTAAAGTCCTAGCAAGAGTAATTGGACAACAAAAGATAGTCAAGGGGATACAAATTTGAAAGGAAGAAGTCAAAATATCACTATTTGTAGATGATATGATAGTGTATATAAGTGACCCTAAAAATTCCACCAGATAACTCCTAAGCCTGATAAATAGCTTCAGTGCAGTAGCTGGATATAATATTAACTCAATCAACTCAGTAGCTTTTCTCTACACAAAGTATTATAAACAGGCTGAGAAAGAAATTAGGAAAACAACACCCTTCACAATAGTCACAAATAATATAAAATACCTTGATGTGACTCTAAGGAAGTGAAAGATCTGTATGATAAGAATTTCAAGTCTTTGAAGAGAGAAATTGAAGAAGATCTCAGAAGATGGAAAGATATCCCATGCTCATGGATTGGCAGGATCAATAGAGTGAAAATGGCTATCTTGCTGAAAGTAATCTACAGATTCAATGTAATCCCCATCAAAATTTCAACTCAATTCTTCAACAAATTAGAAAGGGCAATTTGCAAATTCATCTGGAATAACAAAACATCTAGGATAGCAAAAACTCTTCTCAATGATAAAAAAATCTCTGGTGGAATCACCATGCTTGACCTAAAGCTGTACTATAGAGCAATTGTGATAAAAACTGCATGGTACTGGTATAATGACAGACAAATAGACCAAAGAAATGAACCCACACACCTATGGTCACTTGATCTTTGACAAGGGAGCTAAAACCATCCAGTGGAAAAAAGACAGCATTTTCAACAAATGGTGCTGGCACAACTGGAGGTTATCATGTAGAAGAATGTGAATTGATCCATTCTTATCTCCTTGTACTAAGGTCAAGTCTAAGTGGATCAAGGAATTCTACATAAAACCAGAGACACTGAAACTTATAGAGGAGAAAGTGGGGAAAAGCCTGGAAGATATGGGCACAGGGGAAAAATTCCTGAATAGAAGAGTAATGGCTTGTGTTGTAAAATCGAGAATTGACAAATTGGACCTCATAAAATTGCAAAGCTTCTGTAAGGCAAAAGACACTGTCAATAAGACAAAAATGCCACGAACAGATTTGGAAAGGATCTTTACCAATCCTAAATCAGATAGGGGATTAATATCCAATATATATAAAGAACTGAAGAAGGTGGACTCCGGAAAACCAAATGTGCACAGAGCTAAACAAATAATTCTCAACTGAGGAATATTGAATGGCTGAGAAGCACCTGAAAAAATGTTCAACATCCTTAATCATCAGGGAAATGCAAATCAAAACAACCCTGAGATTCCACCTCATACCAGTCAGAATGGCTAAGATAAAAAATTCAGGTGACAGCAGATGCTGGTGAGGATGTGGAGAAAGAGGAACAATCCTCCATTGTCGATGGGATTGCAAGCTTGTACAACCACTCTGAAAATCAGTCTGGTGGCTCCTCAGAAAGTTGGACAAAGTACTACCAGAGGATCCCCAATACCTCTTCTGAGCATATATCCAGAAGGTGTTCCAACTGATAATAAGAACCCATGCTCCACTATGTTCATAGCAGCCTTATTTATAATAGCCAGAAGTTGGAAAGAACCCAGATGTCCATCAACAGAAGAATGGATATAGAAAATGTGGTATATTTACACAATGGAGTACTACTCAGCTATTAAAAACAATGCATTTATGAAATTCTTAGGCAAATGGATGTATCTGGAGGGTATCATCCTGAGTGAGGTAACCCAATCACAAAAAACACACATGATATGCACTCACTGATAAGTGTATATTAGCCCAGAAACTTAGAATACCTAAGATACAATTTGAAAAATACATGAAAGTAGAAAAGAAAGAATACCAAAGTGTGGACATTTGGCCTGTCTCAGAATTGAGAACAAATATCCCATGGAAGGAGTTACAGAGACAAAGTTTGGAGCTGAGACAAAAGATGGACCATCCAGAGACCTCCACACCTGGGTGTCCATCCCATAGTCAGCCACCAAAGGCAGACACTTTTGCATAGGCCAGCAAGACTTTGCTGAAAGTACCCTGAAATAGCTGTCTCTTGTGAGGCTATGCCAGTGCCTCGCAAACACAGAAATGGATGCTCACAGTCAGTTTTTGGATGGAACATAGGGCCCCCAATGTTGGAGGTAGAGAAAGCGCTCGAGGACATGAAGGGGTCTGAAAGCCTATAGGTGGTACAACAATATGAACTAACCAGTACCCCTAGAGTTCGTGTCTCTAGCTGTATATGTATCAGAAGATGGCCCCTTGGTCTTGCAAACTTTATAATGCCCCAGTATAGGGAAAACACCAGGGCCAAAAAGTGGGAGTGGGTGGGTAGGGGAGCGGGGGCATGGAGGGTATAGGGGAGTTTCAGGATAGCATTTGAAATTTAAATGAAGTAAATATGTAATAAAAAATTGGAAAAAAATCGAGGGGCTGGTTGGTCCCACCTCACTCTCTTACTCCCTTTACTCTCCTCTGACTCTCCTCTGACTCTCCTCTCCTCTCCTCTCCTCTCCTCTCCTCTCCTCTCCTCTCCTCTCCTCTCCTCTCCTCTCCTCTCCTCTCCTCTCCTCTCCTCTCCTCTCCTCATCCTCTCTTCTCCTTTCCCCTCTCACTCTCTTACTCTCTCTCCTTCTCGTTCTCTCCCTCTTACTCTAGCCTTTCTTTTCTTTTTCTCTCTCTCCCCCTTCTCTCATTTTGGCCATGGCTGGTCTGTCTCTCTTTTATCTTTTCTCTTTCCCCCTGCCTTTCTACAATAAAGCTCTAAAACCATAGACTGTATCTATTATTCAAGGCTCTCTGCTCTTGGATGATGGGATAGGCTTTTTCCTAATGAGCCATTTCTAATCTGATGGAAAGCCTTTCTGTGCTTCAGTCAAGGCTCAGACTAAGGACTCATGCCTGTGTGGGAACATATCTCCCTCAGCCTTCTCTCCCATAACCCTGGGACTGAGGTTGTCACCCTGGGGTCCCCGGTCGGGGGCTGCCCCTTGTACACCCCCCCCATTTGAGTGGGGTCAGTGGCTTAGATGCCTCTCCCCGAGCCAAGTGGAAAGCGTCTGGCAGCTCTCCCGCATCTGCCTGCCCAGAGTATAGGATGTGGGCTATCCTCCCACCCCCTCTTTCCCCTGTACCCCATTAGTTTCCACACTGCACAAGATTAAAACGGTAGTACTGAGGTAAGGAGGGCCTGCCAAGAATAGATTCTAGATAAGGATTCTCTGAAAGCTGATGGCTACGGGGGAATGAAAATCCTTCTTTCTGCTATTGACCATTGGTAAATTGCACATGGTACAGTAAATGGTCCCACATCCATGCACAATTCCTGAAATTCCTCTAAGCCATTACCAAAAATGATAAAAGTAGTAGAACATCATATTGAAATGAGTTAATGTACCTGCTCCTTCCTAGCCAAATATATTAAATATGACCTAACCATCCTTAAAATTCTCTTAGCTGACCTTAAATGGAACCTATGAGCTCATCAGCGGTTGCTGTTTAATATGAATGACTGATCCTTGAATGCTGGTTGTTTCTGCAGAATAAATGCTCTTTGCTTTTACATATTGTTTGAGTTTGAGAACTTCCTTCAGTGAACCCTTTCATGTGACCCATTTGTCATGAGCTGATGGAGTCACCCTGACTTGACAGTAGAGAAATTTTATGGGAGCAATTGCCTCTCTGCCAAAGACTCAAAACCACCTATACAAATTCCAAGCAATGTATCTCCTTGTCTGATGTAAAAACACTCTGTATATCTGATGTAAAAATACTATATCTTCAACTTTATTCACCTTTATTGACTGCTAAAAACTTCCTTTTCTTGCTCTTGTTCTACTTCTTGTTAGTATCGTTTCTCAGCATGTAGTCCAGATCTCTGATATCTCTTACATAATGAGGTATACAACGCGACTTCATCTTTACACTTTTTTTGTTTCGATGCCTGGGATCCACACATGATATGCGATCTTATTTTTTTCTCCAACATGCTTAGGTCATGTCTCCAGCAATGTTCTCTGTAGCACTCAAGGGTCTGTTTGATTGCACTCCTCAGGGTACTGGCATCTATAATATACCATGGTCTTATGCTACAACGAGGCTTCATTAATAACAACCATAGGCTCCCTTCACGGTACCACACCTCAAATTCTTTGCATGACCCCTTGAGTCCTGGGCCATCAACTGCAAATGAGGCTTTACCTTCACCAATTACATACTTGGCCTCTTACAGTGCCAAGCCTCAGCTGCACTCCATGATCCCTTCATGTCTTCAAAGCCAGTACAACCTGGGTGATTCATAAACATTACCAAGGCAAGCTGCACACAAGGTATAACTTTGGCTATCTATGGAAGAGAGCTTCTGTGTGCTCTCAGAAAATACTTCAAGGAGTTTTCACTTCAGTGGTCTCATCTTAATCACATCTAATTTCTTAGCTACACCTGACCAGCATCAATGTCTTAGTAGTCTCTTCCAATTTTGACTCTAAAGTCAGAGCCACATGGCAGAACCTGGCAAGTTTTACTCCTTTCCATAACTCAAATACTTCTCCCCTTTTTCTATTTTATCCTTCATTGCTTAAGCTTGACTGTCATGGAACTTGCTCTGTAAACTGTTCTTGAACACAGAGATCTGCACAGCTCTGTCTCCTGTATGCTGGGACTGAAGGCTTGTATCACTGTTGCTGGACTTAAGCTTTTTCTACTTGGAACTTGCTCTGTACCAGTGTGGTTTTATTATCAGACATCTGCTTCCCTCTGTCTTCTGGAATTAAAGGAGTGTAATACCTGCCTGCACCCAAGATTTTCATGGTCATTAGTTCTTAAGATTTGGATAAAAAACCTGTATCCTCTCTTTCTGGATTGTAGTTCATTTCAAATTAAAAATCCAAATGAAAACAATAACTAGGCAGTAATGTCTAAAATGAAATAGGTATTTACTGTTCAATTGTAAGCACATAAACAATATGTTAGCTGGGTGTGATTTTCACCATTCTATTTTCTTTTATCTTCTGGAACATAGAATTCAGCTGCATTCTACTTCTTAGTGCTCCTTTATTCATTGAACCACTCAGTTTGTACTTTTCCTTTTGAAGCTTGCTACACTTGATCAAAATGCTCTTCAAGAGACTTGAACAATAGAACAAATCTCTACTGAGCTTTTTTTTTTTTGCGACTTCTTTCTCAAAGAAATTAATGTATGTCTATTTATATTAGCCTCAAGTAGACTCTTTAGACAAGGGCAAAAAGCTGCCACATTCTTCACCAAAATGCCACAAAACAGTTTGAAGGTCACATACTGAAATCCTTCTCCACTGAAACCTCTTGGACCAGGTCTGCACAGTTGAAATATCCCTCAG
The DNA here is from genome assembly GCF_000001635.26 of Mus musculus. NCBI lineage: Eukaryota > Metazoa > Chordata > Mammalia > Rodentia > Muridae > Mus > Mus musculus. The sequence goes on from NC_000068.7 coordinate 36,556,043, forward strand.
CACCAATGTCTTCCATATCTCTCTTGGGATAGCCCATTCACTAGGCTCAACTGAGCACATCTCACTGCTTTCCAAAGTCCCCAAATCCACGTTTCTCCACACAACAGCATCATTCAGCCTATCACAGCAATACCTCACAACTTGTGCCGTAGGATTTGCATTGATGTGATAACCTTAGTTTGGGTTTTCCTGCTATGAACAGACACCATGACCAAGACAACTCTTATAAAGGCTAACATTTAAATCAGGGTTGGCTTACAGTTCAGTCCATTATCATCAAGGCAGGAACATGGCAGCATCCAGGCATACATGGGGGTGGAAGTGCTAAGAGTTCTACATTTTCATCTGAAAGCAGGTAGGAGAAAACTGACTTTCAGGAAGCTAGGATGAGCATCTTAAACTCATGCCCACAGTGATACACTTCCTCCAACATGGCCCCACTTACATCAAGAAGGTCATATACCTCCAAGTCGTATCACTCCCTTGACCAAGCATATCAAACCACACAGACCACCAAGGTAACACTTACAAAGGAAAACATTTAATTGGGGGTGAAGAATGTGTTCATATGTTTAGTCCATTATCTTCAATTCAGGCACCATGGCAGCATTTAGGCAGGCATGGCACTGTAGAAGCTGTGAGATCTACATCTTGTTTCGAAGGCAAACCAATAACTGGCTTGAAGAAGTTTGGGAGAAACTCTCAAAGCCCATTGCCACAGTGTATACTTCTTCCTCCGACAAGACCACACCTATTCCAACAGGCTCCAACTCCCTGGGTCAAGCACATTCAAACCACCACAAATGGTATAGCTGGATCTTGAGGTAGAACTATTCTCAGTATTCTGAAAAGTTGCTAAATTGATTTCCCAAAATGGTTGTGCAACTATACAAACCCACTAGCAATGTAGGAGTGTTCCTCTTGCTCTACATTCTATGAAGTATGTACTATATCACTTGAGTTTTTGAACTTAGTTGTTCTGAATAAGATGGAGTCTCAGACTTGATTTGATTCACATTTCCCTAATTAATAATGTTTTCAATATTTCTTTAGGTATTCATAGGCCATATGATATTCTTCTTTTGAGAAGTCTCTGTTTAGCACTGTCCACCTATTAAAAATGGGTTATTTGGCTTGTTGGTGTCTGTCTTAGGGTTTTACTGCTATGAACAGACACCGTGACCTAGGCAACTCTTACAAAAACAACTTTTAATTGGGGCTGGCTTACAGGTTCAGAGGTTCAGTCCATTATCACCAAGGCAGCATCCAGGAAGGCAAGGTACAGGAGGATCTGAGAGTTCTACATCTTCATTTGAAGGTTGCTAGCCATATACTCACTTCTAGGCATTTAGGGTGAGAGACTTAACCCCATGCCAACATTGATACTCCTACTCCAACAAGGCCAAACCTCCTAATAGTGCCACTTCCTTTGCCAACCATATACAGTGTCAAACTTCTTGGTTTCCTTGTAAAATTTGGATATTAGTCCTCTTTCAGATGTAGGGATGGTGAAGGTACATTCCTAATGTGTAAGTTGCTGTTTAGTCTTAATGACAGTATCATTTGCATTACAGTAGCTTTTCAATTTCAAGACATTCCATTAATCAGTTGTTGATCTGAGAGACTGAGCCACTGGTGTTCTGTTCAGAAAGTTGCCTCCTGCACCAATGAGTTCAAGGCTATTCCCCTCTTATTGTTATATTAGATTTAGTGTAATTAGTTTTAGGTTGAAGTCTTTGATCCACTTGGACCTCAGTTTTGTCCAGGGTGATACATATGGACCTATTTACATTTTTTATTTTACATACATCCATTTAGACCAGAAACTTTTGTTGGAGATGCTTTCATTTTCCATTGTGTGGTTTTGCCATTTTTGTCAAACAAACAAACAAACAAACAAACAAACAGGTCTAACTAGGTGTGTGGGTTTATTTGGGACCTTCTACTTGATTACATCCATCAACCTGTCTGTTCCTATAACAATATCTTTCAGTTTTTGTTACTATTGCTCTGAGGTCAGGAATGGTCATACCTGTGGACATTCTTTTATGGTTCAGGATTGTTTTGGTTTTCTTGTTTTTTTGTTTTGTTTTCCTCTTTTTATATGAAATTGAGAATTGCTCTGTCAAGGTCTGTAAAGAATTGTGTTGGAATTTTTATGTGATTTGCATTGAATCTGAAAATTGCTTGCTGTTGGATGGCCATTTTCACTATGTTAATCCTAATGAACCATGAATATGTAGATCTTTCCATTTTCTGATATCTTCCTCAGTTTCTTTCTTCAGCAACTTGAAGTTCTTGTCCTTTATGTCTTTCATGTGCTTAGTTAGAGTTACAGCAAGATATTTTATATTATTTGTGTATTATATATTATAATATTATAAAATTATTTATATTGCTTTTAAAGTGTGTTCTTTTGTGTATATATATATATATATATATATATATATATATATCATATGTATACTGGAGGGCTACTGATATCTTTGATTGTATTGTGGGTCAAGCCACATTGCATATCAGGTGTATGAGTTCTCTGGCAGAATTATTGGGGATGCATATATATATATACTGAGAAATCTTCTATATATGGTGATACTTTAACTTCTTTTCCAGTTTGTATTCCCTAAATGTCTTTCAGTTGCCTTATTGCTTTGGCTAGAAGTTCAAGTTCTATATTAGATAGATAGGGGAAAATTGGGCAGCCTTGCCTTGACCCTGATTTATGTGGTATTGCTTTAAGTTTCTCTCCATTTAGCTTGATGCTAAATATTGGCTTGCTGTATATTGGTTTGATTATGTTTATTCATGTGCCTTATATCCCTGATCTCTCTAATACTTTTAATTTGAAGGGATTTTGAATTTTGTAAAAGGCTTTTTTCAACATGTAATCAAATAATCATGTTATTTTTTTTGTTTCAGATTGTTTTCTATGGTGCATTACAGTGAGGGAATTTCATATATTGAACCATCCCTGCATCCCTGGAATAAAACCTACTTGCTTATAATGGATGATTTTTTTATGTGTTTTTGGATTCCATTTTCAAGACCTTTATTGATTCTTTTTTCATCAATGTATGTAAGAGAAATTGATCTGAAATTTTCTTTCTTTGTTGAGTCTTTGTATGGTTTAGGTATCAGGGAGACTGTGGCTTCATATAATAAGTTTGGCATGTCTTTTCTCTTTGTATTTTGTGTAATAGTTTGAGGAATATTGGTTTGTTTTCTTTGAAGCTCTGGTAGAATTATACATTAAAATCCAGTATATGGGTCATATATGATCAGAATTGAGATATCCTCTTGATAGATTTTCCTTTTGATGGGTTTTAAGTGAAATTCCCTGTCTCTTTTGGTTAACTTTGTTGGAAAGCCAATTTATTGTAGATGTTAGAATGGTTATACAAGCTTGCTTCTTGGGTTCATTTGCTTGGAAAACATTTTCCAGCTCTTTACTCTAAGATAACGTCTAACTTTATTCCTGAGGTATGTTTCCTGTATGCAGAATGATGGGTCCAGTTGTAGCATGTAGTCTGTTAGTCTGTGCTCTTTTTGGGGGAATTGAGTCCATTGATGTTGAGATATTAGTGACTAGTGATTGTGAATTCCTGTTATTTTGATGTTGATGATTTTGTGTGTGTGTGTGTGTGTGTGTGTGTGTGTGTGTGTGTGTGTGTGCTTCTCTTTCTATTCCTGGTATGGAATTATTTACTTCTTGTGCTTTCTTTCATATGGTTTTTGGAGTTTTTCTTCTAGTGTTTTCTGTAGAGCTGGAGTTGCATGTAGATATTATTTAAATTTGGATTTCTCTTGAAATATCTTGTTTTCTCCATAAAGGTTGATTGAGAGTTTTGCTAGGTATAGTAGTCTAGATTGGTCTCTGTAGTTTTTAAAGGAGTGCAAGTTATCTGTCCCAGAACTTTTCAGCTTTTTAAGTCTCTCATGAGCAGTTGGATATAATTCTAATATGTCTGCCTTTCTATGTTACTTGGTCTTTTTTCATGTGCTACTTTTAATATTTCTTTGTTTTGGGGATTTTGTGTTTTTATTATTATGTGGCAGGAGGATTTTATTTTCTGGTCTAGACTGATTGGTGTTCTATAAGCATCTTGTATGTTTATCAGCATCTCTTTCCTTTCACTGGAAAATTTTTTTCTTTTTCTTTTTTCTTCTTTTATTGGATATTTTCTTTATTTACATTTCAAATGTTATCCCCTTTCTTGGTTTCCCCTCCAAAAAGCACCTCCCCTACCCCCCCCCCCAACTCACCACTCTCACTTCATGGACCTGGCATTTCCCCCCCACTGGGGCATAGAGCCTTCATAGGACAAAGGGCCTTTCCTCCCATTGATGTATGACTAGGCGATCCTCTGCTGCATATGCAGCTGGAACCATGAGTCCTACCAAGTGTGCACTTTGGTTGGTGGCTTAGTCCCTGGGAGCTCTGGGAGAACTGGGTAGTTCATGTTGTTGTTCCTCCTATGGGGCTGCAAACCCTTTTAGATCCTTAGGCCCTTTTTCTAGCTATTCAATTGGGGACCCTATGCTCAGTCCAATAGATGTCTGTGAGCATCCACTTATGTATTTGTCAGGCACCGGCAGAGCCTCTCAGGAGAAAGCTATATCAGGCTCCTGTCAGCAAGCACTTGTTGGCATCCACAACAGTGTCTGGGTTTGTTGATTGTAAATGGGATGGATCCCCAGGTGAGTTAGTCTCTAGATGATCATTTCTTTAGTCTCTACTTCACACTTTGTCTCTGTAACTTCTTCCAAGGGTTTTTTGTTCCCACCTTCCAAGATGGATAGAAGTAGTTACACATGGTATTCTGTCTTCTTGAGTTTCATGTGGTTTGTGAATTGTATATTGGGTATTCAGAGCTTCTGGGCTTCTTGGCTAATATCCACTTATCAGTGAGTGAATATCATGTATGTTCTTTTCTGATTGGGTTACCTCACTCAGAATGATATACTCCAGATCCATTGATTTGCCTATGAATTTCATAGATTCATTATTTTTTTATTAGATATTTTCTTCATTTACATTTCAAATGCTATCCCCAAAGCCCCCTACCCCCACATCCTGCTCCCCAACCCACCCACTCTCGTTTCCTGGCCCTGTGTATTGGGACACATGATCTTCACAATACCAAGGGCCTCTCCTCTCATTGAAGGTCAACTAAGCCATCCTCTGCTACATATGCAACTAGAGACACAGCTCTGGGGGTACTAGTTAGTTCATATCATTATTCCACCTATAGGGTTGCAGACCCCTTTATCTCCTTGAGTACTTTCTCTAGTTCCTTCATTAGGGGCTCTGTGTTCCATCCAATAGATGACTGTGAGCATCCACTTTTGTATTTGCCAGGCATTGGCATAGAATCACAAGAGAGAGCTATGTCAGAGTCTTGTCAGCAAAATCTTTCAGGCATATGCAATACTGTCTGGGTTTGGTGGTTGTATATGGGATGGATTCCCAGGTAGGGCTGTCTCTGGATGGCATTTCCTTCCATCTTAGCTCTGAACTTTGTCTCTGTAACTCCTTCCATGGGTATTTTGTTCTTACATTCTAAGAAGGAACAAAGTATCCATACTGTGGTCTTCCTTCTTCTTGAGTTTCATGTGTTTTGCAAATTGTATCTTGGATATTCTAAATTTCTTGGCTAATATCTACTTATCAGTGAGTGCATATTATGTGTGTTCTTTTGTAATTGGGTTACATCACTCAGGATGATATCCTCCAGATGCATCCACTTGCCTAAGAGTTTCATGAATTCATTGGCTTTAATTGCTGTGTAGTACTCCATTGTGTAAATGTATCACATTTTCTGTATCTATACCCTGTTGAAGGACATCTGGGTTCTTTCCATTTTCTGGCTATTATAAATAAGGCTATTGTGAACATAGTGGATCATGTGTCCTTATTACATGTTGGAGCATCTTCTGGGTATATACCCAAGAGTGGTATTGCTGGATCCTCAGGTAGTAATATGTTCAATTTTCTGAGGAACTGCCAAATTGATTTCTAGAGTGGTTGTACCAGCTTGCAATCCCACTAGCAATGGAGGAGAAAAAAGATATTCCATGACAAAGCCAAATTTACACAATAGCTTTCCACAAATCCAGCCCTTCAAAGGATAATAAAGGGAAAACTCCAACACAAGGAGGGAAACTACACCCTAGAAAAAGCAAGAATTTAATCTTTCAACAAACCCAAAGGAAGATATTTGGAACAGAATTCCAGTTCTAACAACAAAAAATAACAGGAAGCAACAATTACTTCTCCTTAATATCTCTTAATATCAATGGATTCAATTCACCAATGAAAAGACATAGACTAACAGAATGGTTATTGAAACAGGCCCCAACATTTTGCTGCATACAGGAAACCCACCTCAGGGACAAAGACAGACACTACCTCAGAGTAAAAGGCTGGAAAACAATTTTCAAAGCAAATGGTCTCAAGAAAGAAGTGGAGTAGCCATTCTAATATCAAATAAAATCGACTTTCAACCTAAAGTTATCAAAAATGATAAGGAGGGTCACTTCATATTCATCAAAGATAGCATTTTACCAAGATGAAGTCTCAATTGTGAACATCTATGCTCCAACTGCAAGGACATCCACATTCATTAAAGAAACTTTAGTAAAGCTCAAAGCACACATTGCACTGCACAGAATAATAGTGGGAGACTTCAACACCCCATTCTCATCAATGGACAGATCATGGAAACAAAACTAAGCATAGACACAGTGAGACTAAGAGAAGTTATGAACCAACTGTATTTAACAGATATCTATAGAACATTTTGTCTTAAAACAAAAGAATATACCTTCTTTTCAGCACCTCATGGTACCTTCTCCAAAATTGACCATATAATCTGTCATAAAACAGGCCTCAACAGATACAAGAAGATTGAAATTATTCCATGCATCCTACCTGATCACTTCAGATTAAGGCTTGTCTTCAATAAGAACATAAACAGTAGAAAGCCTACATACACGTGAAAAACAAACAACACTTTACTCAACAATAACTTGGTCAAAAAAGAAATAAAGAAATTAAAGATGTTTTAGTGTTTAATGAAAATGAAGCTACAACATACCCAAACTTATGGGACACAATGAGAGCAGTGCCAAGAGGAAATCTCATAGCTCTGAGTGCCTCCAAAAAGAAACTAGAGAAAGGATACACTAGCAACTTGGTAGCACACCTGAAAGCTCTAGAACAAAAAAAGGCAAATTCATCCAAGAGGAGTAAACTGCAGGAAATAATCAAAATCAGGGCTGCAATCAACCATGCTGAAACAAAAAGAACTATACAAAGAATCCACCAAACCAGGAGCTGGTTCTTTGAGAAAATCAACAAAATAGGTAAACCCTTAACCAGACTAACTAGATGGCACAGAGACAGTACCCTAATTAGCAAATCAGAAATGAAAAGGGAGACATTACAACAGAAAATGAGAAAATCCAAAGAAATAATCAGACCCTATTACAAAAATCTATGCTCAACACAACTGGAAAACCTGGATGAAATGCACAATTTTCTAGACAGATACCAGGTACCAAAGTTAAATCAGGATCAAATTAATAATCTAAACAGTCCCATATCCCGGTAAAAGAATAGAAACTGTCATTAATGGTCTCCCAACTGGAAAAAACAAAAAAGCCCAGGACCAGATGGGTTTAGTGCAGTGTTCTTTCAAACCTTCAAAGAGGACCTAATACCAAGAGAAACTTGAGACAATCCCACTCAAATCAGGTACTAGGCAAGGCTGCCCATTCTCTTCTTACCTATTCAATATAGTGCTTGAAGTCCTAACCAGAGCAATTAGATAAAAGGAGATCAAGGGGATTAAAAACTGGAAAGGAAGAAGTCAAAATATCATTATGTACAGATGATATGATAGTATACTTAAGTGACCCCAATTTCCTAAACTTGATAAGCAACTTCAGCAAGTGGCTGGATATAAAATTTATTCAAAAATAATCAATGGTTTTTATCTACACAAATGATAATCAGGCAGAGAAAGAAATCAGGGAAACAACACCATTCACAATAGTCAGAAATAATATAAAATACCTTGTTGTGACTCTAACTAAGGAAGTAAAAGATTTGTATGATAAGAACTTCAAATCTCTGAAGAAAGAAATCGAAGAAGGTCTCAGGAGATGGAAAGATCTCCCATGCTCATGGATTGGTAGGATTAATATAGTAAAAATGGCTATCTTGCCAAAAGCAATCTACAGATTCAATGCAATCTCCATCAAAATTTCAACCCAATCCTTCATAGATTTTGAAAGAGCAATTTCCAAATTCATCTGGAATACAAAAAACTCAGGATAGAGAAAGCTGTCATCAACAATAAAAGAACTTTTCCGGGAATCACTTTTACTGTCCTCAAGCTGTACTACAGAGTGATTGGGAACTTTTTTTCTATAATTTTGTTGAAATTATTTTCTAGGCTTTTGAGCTAGGACTCTTCACCTTCTTCTTTCCTATTATTCTTAGGTTATGTCATTTCATGCTATCCCTTATTTTATGGATTTTTCTTTGTCCAGAATTTTTAGATGTAACATTTTCTTTGACTAATGTATCCAGTTCTTCTATTGTATAATAACCTGTATGGTTAAAGAATCAAAGATCTGATAAATTTTGATGGAGTGGTGTCAGGGGAATGAAGGTACACTAGGGATAGCAGACTGGTCAGGGAATGTCTCATTGGACTCAGCAAAACTATATTTCCTCTTGATACCAGACTTTTGCCCATTCCCATCTTCTATTTGGATTTCACATATAACTATCTACTTTAGGGAGTAGAATATCTGGATCGAATTTAGCCTTTGATTGCTTCTGTGGAGAACACAATTTTAGCACTAATATTGTAGAATCCTCTATCTGAGACATATTTTCTATTACTTCTCTTTCATGATTCATGAATTATCCTCTATTGACTAAGTCATGGCTCCTTCCTTAATATCTTTTTGACTAAGATCCCAAATCTCTTAAGTTCAAACTCCATGTTAGAGAACCTGACCTAAGTTTGAACTCAGATAAGCTAACAGGCTAGTACTTAAAATTAATTTCTAAGTTGCCCCCCAAGCCCTCTCCCAAAACCCAACATACTTGCACCCTCAGGTTAAAACCCACCCCTTGCCTAAGGACCAACAATGTAGATGAGAGCAGAAATTAAATTTGTGATATGGCATAGGGTAGGCATAGACAGAGTAGGCAAATTTATTTGGCAGGGCAGCCTACTTGGATGTATAACAGTCTCCCAGATTTTTGCAGAGTAGGAATCTATGTCATTGTTGGCACCAGAACAGAGCAAGTAGGAGGGTCTAACACTTAGGATAGAGTAGGAGGACATTTAGATAGTTGGGAAGTTTTGGGAGAAGACAGCCTACTTGGGTTTCTTCCCAGTCTTTGAGATTTCAAGCAAAGTCAGTATATCACAGAACCTGTTTATTGAGTGCTAGGGTAAGGAGACTAGGAGAGTTGGCCAGAGCTCTTCATTCTGGGACTTAGCAGGCTTACAGCATAATTGGAAGAATGGGAGTCCCTTTTGTCTTCAGTTCAATATCATCAAGGCAGAAGCATAGCAGCTCAAGCAAGCAATGCAAAGGAGGAGATGAGAGTTCTACAACTTGGTATGGCTGCAACTCGGGGAAAACCGACTCTTCCACACTGTGCAGAGTTTAAAAGCTAACCCTCAGAGTAACATACTTCCTCCTACAAGGCCAGAACTCCTAACAGTACCACTGCGTATAGGCCCAGTATATTCTTAAACCACAGCAAGGGACTGGGAGTGGGAGCACTGAGATTGTAAAAGAGGAGAAGTTTAGAACCAGAAAGCCTACCTGGGCTTCTTACAGTATTTGAGGCCTCTAGAAGAGCAGAGAGTCTCTGCTCATATTATATATATATAAGCATATATTTACTTTGCTTATATCCGTGCAGTGTCAGAACAATAAGCCACAAAGTAGCTTAATGGAATTACATGTTCCACTGTTCTGAAAGCTAGAAGTTCAAAATCAAAGGGTTGATACAAAGATTTTTCTTTGTTGCCTCTTGCTGGTGCAGTACTGTCAGTAACTTACTGACTATAGACTGCTGTCTGCTTGCTATGGCTTCATTTTGAGGGGTGGCAGGGACATTCTGGTATCTCTTTTAAGAGATACACTAAACTATTAAAGGTTGTTAATATTCATTAGTTTATTAGAAGCATCATTTTCAAATAGAACTATATTTGTTAGAACTCCACAAGGTTTCAGCATTCAGTGCTAGATAATAATGCATAAATATGAAAAAATTATGTTTTCCCATACTATTTTAAACAAGACAAAATGATGGGAAATCTTGTTAAGGTTGCTACAATTTTTTCTCAAGGGTGAAGGGACTCTCATGCTTGCTTCAGAAATAATTTTTTCCCTAAGGAAGTAAATGACAACATAAGAATTTTATTCTACATGCTTCTAATTTGGATTTGGGGACAGGTATTGCATCATAGTTTCTCTACATGGTTTCCAAAATCAGGTCTCACATAGATTTCCCAGGAGACATGGACAAGTACATGTTCATATATCTTTGCTACCTGATTTTGAACTGACTATACTGATTATTGCAATGCATGTGTGACCGAGCTCTTTCCCTATATTGTTTGAGAGGAATGGAAGAATTTTCCCAAGCTTCTTAACTGAAGGTATCTATGCTCCTCATCTAAGTTACCTTGTCAGATCAGGGCATAGAATGTACATAATTCTGTTTGGGTCTCACAGTGTCTGTCTGTCTGTCTGTCTGTATTTTTATTTCTCTGTCTTCCTCATTGTCTGTCTCTCTGGTCAGCATGCATTTAAAATTGCAAGGATTACACCATCAAATTTCAAGCAGTTCTTTGTAGAGCAATTTACCTTGCACTGAGAACCTGACCAACCTTTGCGTTAAAATAGCACTCTCTCCCTCAAAAACCTCTCCATAGAATATTTTTCTTAAATTTTTTCAGTTTTGACAGAAAACAGGAAAATATTCTTTGCTCAGATTTAATGTCAACACACAATTTCTGTTGTATTTTTGCAGTAATAACTTCTGCTGTTCATATGCTAGCTAGAATTCTTGGCTTCTCCAATATACTTCCTACCTGGCAGGCAGCCAGCTATTTGCTATTTTCTGTAACTTCATTTTTCCTGACTATTACTGTTCTTCAACAGATGGAAACTTTTCCTCCACAGTGAATTAGACATTACATCTGCCTGATGCTTATCTATTTCCCAAACTTTACAATTCTGTGATTTTCTGTGACCTTGAATTTTCCTTGTTTCTCAAAGCTCCTAGCACTGTCCTTCCAAATGTTTACCTAGAGGCTTGTTTTTACAATCTTTCAACCTAGTTTCTTCCAGTACAGACTCTCCAGAGAACACATATCAGCTTCTTCATCACTTTGGCCTCTCATGACCTGAAATTTTCTCAAATCATTAAAAGTAGTTAACGCTTGGAAATTTTGAAGAGGCAAATGGTGAGATTGTTGCCAATTACAGAGACAAACTGGCCACTAACAAGTCTTCGAATAGAATATAGTTATAAAACTCTCTCAGCAGCTAAGATATCTATTTTAACTTTATCATGTTCCTTTTCCTATTGTTTAGAGATTTCTCACTTGTGTAGGGAATGATTACAGAAAAGAGAGAGAATGCCAGCAACAGAGAAAACATGTAAGAAATTCATACAAAAATAGTCTTTGGCTTAAAAACAGGTTAAAAATAAAACAGGTGAAATTTGCTAGGAAGATCCAAGGAATTGCCTTGTCTGATCTAAGTAGTAGCAGTGAAGTCAATTATTTCCATGTGTTCTTTGTACTTGAATGCAATACTTAGGTTTTTGTGTTGAGGATGTTAACACAAAATCAGTGTCATTTGATGCAGCCTAGAAAGAGTGATCAAAGTGTGACCAAATTGACTGAGAAACTGTTACTACATAAGAACCCATAACTATGTACACACTGTTATTGCTACATTGTAATGCTGGCACAAACTTATGCGCTTAAGGCTTTGACGATCTGCACATGTTACTTTTCTAACTTCCCCAAGATCCTAATATTTTACTGATCCAAAGAAGCTGGGTGGGTTACAACACTTGTATTTAATTTGTAGAAAGCCTTATGCAAGTGCATTCAAGAAAGGTTAAACAGATGCGCAATCATTAAAATCATGTTGAATTCTCCATTTATTGGTAACAATTTATATGCAAATTCCTTAATTTTAAATTCTCTTGGTGAAATCCAGGCACCTTGATATGGAAATGGGTCTGATTTGATAACTGTTCTGAATTTCCTTGTTTTCCTCTAAAAGACATTGAGTTATTTTCAAGGTTGGTAAATTATGTCTCTTTCCCAAATATTAGTAGCTCATTACCATGACAAAAGTCTTCATATTTGGATGAAAACACCCAAACTAATTTTATTTTCAGTACTGGTGTTTCATAAAATGTCTCCACAGTGTATTAGTCAAAATCACTTCTTTCCCTTTCCCATTTCTCCTTTCATTCACAGCAGAAGAGGAAGAGAATGAGGATGGATAATAAGAGCACCGTGTCTGAGTTCATCCTCCTGGGGCTCCCCATTCGACCAGAGAACCAAGTTATTTACTCTTCCCTGATTCTGACCATGTACCTGACAACTGTGCTGGGGAACCTGCTCATCATCCTGCTCATCAGGCTGGACCCTCACCTCCACACCCCCATGTACTTCTTTCTCAGTCACTTGGCCTTAACAGACATCTCTTTCTCATCAGTCACAGTTCCAAAGATGCTGGTGAATATGCTGACACACAGTCAGTCCATTTCATATGATGGGTGTGTTTCCCAGGTGTATTTTTTCATAGTTTTTGGAAGCATTGATAGCTTTCTTCTGACCTCCATGGCATATGACAGGTATGTGGCCTTCTGTCATCCTCTGCATTATACCATCATCATGAATTTGAGCCTCTGTGTTCTTCTAGTAGGAATGTTCTGGGTCTTATCTTCAGCCAATGCCCTTGTGCAAACCCTTCTCTTGGCTCGCCTATCTCACTTTAGAAACAACACCATCCCCTACTATTTCTGTGACCTCTCTACTTTGCTGAAGCTGTCCAGCTCAGACACCACCATCAATGATCTTATCATCCTTGTTTTAGGTAATGCAGTCATTACCCTGCCATTCATATGCATTCTTGTCTCTTATGGCTACATTGGTGTCACCATTCTGAAAACTCCCTCCATCAAGGGAATCCGCAAAGCCCTGTCCACATGTGGCTCTCACCTCTGTGTGGTATCCTTGTACTATGGATCCATCATTGGACTGTATTGTGTCCCCTCATCTAATAACACCAGTGAAAAAAATGCCATTGTGGCTGTTATGTACACAGTTGTCACACCTATGCTGAATCCCTTTATTTATAGCCTAAGGAATCAGGATATGAAAGGAGCACTGAGAAATATCCTCAGCAGAACACAATGATCTACCTTCTGCTTCCCCTTAAATGGCTAGGACTCCTGCTTGTTTGGCCCATGTAATATCTTCTCTCTGAAAGACTATCTTAAAGATATTTTACTCTGAACTTCTTGCATATAACTTGGACTGTACACTTCACCTCTTTTCTTGATCTTGATAATCTTGGGAAAGGGGGTTCCAACTTATAAACACTTAAGTCCTTCCTGCATTTCCCTTTGCATATATCTTTCACCCAAAGTTTTAAAATTCATTGTAACATTCTTCATTTGCATAGCTTGTAGCTTTTGGAGCAAAGTCCTTTTTTTCCTTTCTATCTCATGAAAAACTTCTTTAGATAGGATTATTTTCACTTAAAAATTTGACAGGCAATGTCTCTGTAGATCTAGATGCTTTAGAATGTGCTATATAGACAAGGTTTGCCTTGAACCAGTAGAGATCAGCCCACCTCTGCCTACAAAGTGCTGGGACTAGTGGCATGAACCACCATGCACAGCTTGATCTTATTTTTCATATTTAATTCAGCAGTACTTTGAATTTTCTGCTGAGAATAAGCATAAATAAATATTATGTCTCAAACACATCACCAATGAACTGGTTTTATTTACAGCAATGTGGTGTTCATTAGCCTCACATTGATTTCTTCTGGCTTCCTATGTACACATTGCACTCACCATTCTGAGACCTCCATCCATGCATGGAATTGTCCAGTCTCTTCTTTGTAATACACTTTTCATTTTTTAAAAATATTTTTATTATGTATTTTCCTCAATTACATTTACAATGCTATCCCAAAAGTCCCCCATACCCTCCCCCACCACACACTCCCCTACCCACCCACTTCCACGTTTTGGCCCTGGCAGTCCCTTGTACTGGGGCATATAAAGTTTGCCTGTCCAATGGGCCTCTCTTTCCAGTGATGGCCGACTAGGCCATCTTTTGATACATATGCAGCTAGAGTCAAGAGCTCTGGGGTACTGGTTAGTTCATAATGTTGTTGCACCTACAGAGTTGCAGATCTCTTTAGCTTCTTGGATACTTTCTCTAGCTCCTCCACTGGGGGCCCTGTGATCCATCCAGTAGCTGACTGTGAGCATCCACTTATGTATTTGCTAGGTCCTGGCCTAGTCTCACAAGAGACAGCTATATCAGAGTCCTTTCAGCAAACGCTTGCTAGTGTATGCAATGGTGTCATCGTTTGGAGGCTAATTATGGGATGGATCCCAGGATATGGCAGTCTCTATGTGGTCCATCCTTTTGTCTCAGCTCCAAACTTTGTCTCTGTAACTCCTTCCATGGGTGATTGTTTCCAATTCTAGAAGGGGCAAAGTGTTCAAACTTTGGTCTTCATTCTTCTTCAGTTTCGTGTGTTTTGCAGATTGCATCTTATATCTCGGGTATACAAAGTTTCTGGGCTAATATCCACTTATCAGTGAGTACATATCATTTGAGTTCTTTTGTGATTGTGTTACCTCACTCAGGATGATGCCCTCCAGGTCCATCCATTTGCCTAGGAATTTCATAAATTCATTCTTTTTAATAGCTGAGTAGTACTCCATTGTGTAAATGTACCACATTTTTTGTATCCATTCCTCTGTTGAGGGGCATCTGGGTTCTTTCCAGCTTCTGGCTATTATAAATAAGGCTGCTATGAACATAGTGGAGCATGTTTCCTTCTTACCCGTTGGGACATTTTCTGGCTATATGCCCAGGAGAAGTATTTCGGGAACCTCCGGTGGTACTATGTCCAATTTTCTGAGGAACTGCCAGACTGATTTCCAGAGTGGTTGTACAAGCTTGCAATCCCACCAACAATGGGGGAGTGTTCCTCTTCTTCCACATCCTTGCCAGCATCTGCTGTCACCTGAATTTTTGATCTTAGCCATTCTGACAGGTGTGATGTGGAATCTCAGGGTTGTTTTGATTTGCATTTCTCTGATGATTAAGGATGCTGAACATTTTTTCAGGTGCTTCTCAGCCATTCGGTATTCCTCAGGTGAGAATTCTTTGTTCATCTCTGAGCCCCATATTTAAATGGGGTTATTTGATTTTCTGAAGTCCACCTTCTTGAGTTCTTTTTATATATTGGATATTAGTCCCCTATCTGATTTAGGATAGGTAAAGATCCTTTCCCAATCTGTTGGTGGCCTTTATGTCTTATTGATGGTGTCTTTTGCCTTGCAGAAGCTTTGCAGTTTCATGAAGTCCCATTTGTCATTTCTTGATCTTACAGCACAAGCCACTGATGTTCTATTCAGGAATTTTTCCCCTGTGCCCATATCTTCGAGGATTTTCCCCACTTTCTCCTCTATAAGTTTCAGTGTCTCTGGTTTTATGTGGAGTTCCTTGATCCACTTAGTTTTGACCTTATATTCAGAATTGAGAGTTCCTCTTGGAGGATTTTACCTTTCATGAGTATGAAGTGTTCCTCCTTTTCTTTTTTGATAACTTTGGGTTGGAAGTCGATTTTATTCGATATTAGAATGGCTACTCCAGCTTGTTTCTTCCTACCATTTGCTTGGAAAATTGTTTTCCAGCATTTCACTCTGAGGTTGTGTCTGGCCTTTTCTCTGAGATGGGTTTCCTGTAAGCAGCAGAATGTTGGGTCCTGTTTGTGTAACCAGTCTGTTAGTCTATGTCTTTTTATTGGGTAATTAAGTCCATTGATATTAAGAGATATTAAGGAAAAGTAATTGTTGCTTCCTTTTATTTTTGTTGTTAGAGTTGGCATTCTGTTCTTGTGGCTGTCTTCTTTTTGGTTTGTTGAGGGATTACTTTCTTGCTTGCTCTAGGGCATGATTTCCTTCCTTGTATTTTTTTTTTTCTGTTTTTATCCTTTAAAGGGCTGGATTCGTGGAAAGATAATGTGTGAATTTGGTTTTGTCATGGAATATTTTGGTTTCTCCATCTATGGTAATTGAGAGTTTGGCCAGTATATTAGTCTTGGCTGGCATCTGTGTTCTCTTGGTGTCTATATAACATCTGTCCAGTCTCTTCTGTCTTTCATAGTGTCTGGTGAAAAGTCTGGTGTAATTTTGATAGGCCTGCCTTTATATGTTACTTGACCTTTCTTCCTTACTGCTTTTAATATTCTATCTTTATTTAGTGCATTTGTTGTTCTGATTATTATGTGTTGGGAGGAATTTCTTTTTAGGTCCAGTCTATTTGGAGTTCTGTTGGCTTCTTGTATGTTCATGGGCATGCCATTCTTTAGGTTTGGGAAGTTTTCTTCTATAAATTTGTTGAAGATATTTGCAGGCCCTTTAAGTTGAAAATCTTCATTCTCATCCACTCCTATTATCCGTAGGTTTGGTCTTCTCATTGTGTCCTGGATTTCCTGGATGTTTTGAGTTAGGATCCTTTTGCATTTTGTATTTTCCTTGATTGCTGTGCCGATGTTCTCTATGGAATCTTCTGCACCTGAGATTTTCTCTTCCATCTCTTGTATTCTGTTGCTGATGCTTGCATCTATGGTCCAGATTTCTTTCCTAGGGTTTCTATCTCCAGCGTTGCCTCTCTTTGGGTTTTCTTTATTGTGTCTACTTCCCTTTTTATGTCTTGGATGGTTTTATTCAATTCCATCACCTATTTGGTCGTGTTTTCCTCTAATTCTTTAAGGAATTTTTATGTTTCCTCTTTAAGCTCTTCTATCTATTTAGCTGTGTTCTTCTGTATTTCTTTAAGTGAGTTATTAAAGTCCTTCTTTATGTTCTCTACCATCATTATGATATATGCTTTTAAATCCGGGTCCATCTTTTCGGGTGTGTTGGGGTGCCCAGGACTAGGTGGGGTGGTTGTGCTGCATTCTGATGATGGTGAGTGGTCTTGGTTTCTGTTAGTAAGATTCTTACATTTGCCTTTTGTCATCTGGTAATCTTCAAAGCTAGTTGTTATAGTTGTCTCTGGTTAGAGCTTGTTCGTCAGGTGATTAAGTTAACCTCTATCAGCAGACCTGGGAGACTTGCTCTCTCCTTAGTTTCAGTGGTCAGAGTACTCTCTGCAGGCAAGCTCTCCTCATGCAGGGAAGATGCCCAGATATCTGGTGTTCGAACCTGCCTCCTGGCAGAAGTTGTGTTCCACTCACAAGAGGTCTTAGGATCCCGTGTGGAATCCTGTGTGGGTCCTTGCGGGTGTTCTGAGACTCAGCAGGCAAGGGACCCCGGTTTTTGAGTGGACCAGAAGGGACTTGTGCCCCTGATCAGGCCAGGTTATCTGCTTTCTTAATTAATGCAATCTCAGGTCCTTCTCGATTGGATTGGAGCAGATACTGTGTTTCACTCACCAGAGGTCTTAGGATCCCTTGTGGGATCCTCTGTGGGTCCTTGTGGGTGTCTGGAGACTCCACTGGCAAGGCACCCCAGTGCTGGAGTCACACTTTTCATTTTTTTTTTTTTTTTTTTTTTTTTTAGGGCAGGAGCAAGATTTTATTTTATTTCTTTCTTTTTTTTTCTTTTCCATTTTTTATTAGGTATTTAGCTCATTTACATTTCCAATGCTATACCAAAAGTCCCCCATAGCCACCTACCCCCACTCCCCTACCCACCCACTCCCTCTTTTTGGCCCTGGCGTTCCCCTGTACTGGGGCTTATAAAGTTTGCATGTCCAATGGGCCTCTCTTTCCAGTGATGGCCAACTAGGCCATCTTTTGATACATATGCAGCTAGAGTCAAGAGCTCAGGGATACTGGTTAGTTCATAATGTTGTTCCACCTATAGGGTTGCAGATCCCTTTAGCTCCTTGGGTACTTTCTCTAGCTCCTCCATTGGGAGCCCTGTCATCCATCCATTAGCTGACTGTGAGCATCCACTTCTGTGTTTGCTAGACCCCGGCATAGTCTCACAAGAGACAGCTACATCTGGGTCCTTTCGATAAAATCTTGCTAGTGTATGCAATGGTGTCAGTGCACACTTTTCATTTTTATTGACATATGAAGATATACATTTTTATAAGAAGAGATGTTCTGTTACATATATGTGTTGTAAAATGTATGTTGTATAATGAATGTGACTATCTCCTAAATGTTTGAGTATAAGCACTCAGAGTTTGTTCCTGTACTACTTTTGTACTATATACTGCATCATCACCATCAGTCCTTGTTCCTCCACTATTAAGACAACACCATAGTTCCCTCCTTTGCTCTAATTTCATATACACTACCAGCTTTTCCTTCTTCCTACATAGTTTGCTCATCATTTTGTAATTTGGTTTTCATTGTTCAAAATTTTTTTGCAATATATTCTTAAATTGATATTAACTATCCAGTTACCTTATTTTTTCTTCCAAACTCAGTGGTCCATTGGTATCAAGTAGACAAAATGGATACAGGTTCTAGGTGATGAAAAGGGCATTGGAAACCTCTTTGTTTCGGAAGATCAAGTTTATGTGAAGTGTAAAAGTCAGAAGAAAGTGTTTAGAATGGCCTTTCACATGGTGCTGTAGTTAAGTGGCATCAGTCTGTTCTCTATAACGGTAGGGTGCCCAAGTGTTTAGACTGGTGGAAATGATGTAAATATAATATTTGGATGAAAATAAAAAATAATCCAACTATACTGTGTTCTAAAATGAAATGGACTTCACAGTTAATTGCATAAATACTTTGACCTCTGTTTCTATCTGAAATGTTCAAGCTGTGGTTTTGTTCTTGGAAAATCTCCAAAACAAATGTATTTAGCTTCATTAATGGTAGCCAATTACTCTGGCAGATATTTTTGTATCTAGTGACTATTATGAAGGAATAGATTCAAGTAGAGAGAACTTAGTTGGTGTTCTGCTGCTACCCTAGAATGTGTAGCAGACTATTGACTGTGTTAGTGAATGTCTTTCTCAGACTATTGTATGTGAAGTTGAATCCTTAGACTTGGAAACTTGAAATCTGAGCCATTATTCTCGTCACTGAAATGTTAGTTCATACTTATAAAAACTGAGATAATGTCTAAAGAAAACAATATACTCACAAAAATCACCATAAAATATATGTGCATGTACTTCTATACCATATACATTATATATAATATAATATAGTCTATATACTCTACACCATATATTATATATTAAATATACTATATAATAATAAATATAATTATATAATGTATGTGGCATTTTAATAAATACTATTAAAGTATTTATTTAAAAATCTCTATGCTTAAATTATAGAAACTAATACCATAAGTGCTAAAGTTCCTTTGGTCCCTTGTCAGTTATATCTTCTTTACCCTTGAAGATAGTGTCTTAACTATTTTTCTTATTAATGTATAGTGATTATATGAAATGATGATTTTTTTGTTTATTTGTTTCTGAGTCAATGTCTCACCAAAATGGCCTTGGACACAGGTGTGGAAACTCTCAGGCACTGAGACTAATCTTTATTTCTGAATAAAGGCTGAATCTTTATTTCGTAGAGATCATATTGTAATTCATACAGACCAGGCTAGTCTTTAGTTCATAGAGATTAAAGATATCCACCAGTATACCTGTCTCAAAGTAATGAGTTTTAATTATCTTTGTAATATATATATATACACATATATATATATCTTCTGCTTACTCACAACTCTCGTAAATATTCTCTTTTTTCTTTCATGTTTTTCAAAATTCCGTATGAGAGAAAAATTTGTGAAGCTTGTCTTTGGAAATCTGGGCCATCTAACACAATCATCACCAATTCTTTACAGTTGTTATAAGTGACATCATTTAATTGTCTATTAATGGAAATTTCATTATTTTCTTTCATTAAACAATATTTTGAATTTATTCCTTGAATAGTTCATACATGTTTGCAATGTACTTTGATCATACCAGCCTCCCACTACCTACCTCTAGTACCTGTAGGGAAGAAGTTAACTATGTCTCTATCATAGAGTCTCATTAATATTGGTCATGTGTACGAAGGTGTGGGAGCATCTACTGTGACCTTATCAATGTGAACTTATTAGTAGCAGGAATTACAAAGAAACACGACCCTTCCTCATTAGTTATCACGTGCCTATAGCTACTGTGATGGGGTGGGGGACCTCTAGCACCCCTCCCTTATCTATACTGGGATGCTAACTGGATTGATCTTGTATGAGCCTTGTACAGATAAGGTGACCATAGCTACTGCCCAAAGGCCATGTGAAATCTAGAAGACAGCATTCCATAACTTTCTACTTCTTCCTCTGGTTCTTTTATTTCTCCCCTTTTAGTGATAATCCCTGAGTCCAAGTTGAGAAGAGTTTGATGTAGATACACATTTATAGCTGAGCTCTCAAACTTATCCTCAGGACATGGGCCTGTTATAAGCCTCTGCATTAACCACTACACTGAAAAAAATTCTCTGTTCAAGGGTGAGAGCACTATAAATCTATGGGTATAAACATAAATATTTAGAAAGCAGTTTGATTAAATGACCATTTTAAAATAACAATAGAACATTGTCTCTTAAGTCCCATGAGTTCCTCTGACATGGGCTTTTTGGATTTACATTACCATGCCTCGAATCCCATTCGTGAAATGTATTAGTTATTTGTATATTACAAAGTATTTAAATGCTTGAGACTATGGGGTGGGGCAGTCAACATTTGAAGCACAACATTCTACTCCTTGGACTCCATACTACTCTTCTGGCCATATCATAGTGTAACATGAATTTAGTTCAACTTACAAATGTCCCAATCATCTTTAACAGTCCCAACACTGTTTTAAAGTCCAAAGTCTCTTCTTAGACTCCATGTAATTCCTTCCTTGAATCTCCTTGTAAAATCAGAAATAAATTAAACATTTACAGTGAACCATAGAATATATACTACCATTCCAAAAGGGAGAGATGGGGACATGGTAAGGATATACTAGACCAAAATAAGATATGAATTGAGTAGAGAATTCCAGATTCTATAGCTTTATGATGGGTGTCAAGGGGTTTAGATGGTTTTGTCCATCCAGCTTTGCTGCCTGCATCACAGGCCTCTCTTATTGGTTATATATTCTGATTGCAGGTACCATTGACAGGTATCCTGTGGTGTTAATATTATCAACAATTTGGGGTCTTCACTGCTCAGGCTTCAATTTCACAGATTTACCCAGGGTCTCTTCACAAGGACTCCCCTGTAATATACTGACTGCCTCAAAGTCTCAATGAAACTGCAGAAAAGGGTTCTGTGGTCCCTTCGTTCCTACATCCTTTCCACATAGATGACATTTCCAAGTTTGTCTGCCAGTTTGGTACAGATTATGTCCAACTTGAGGCACATTTGTAGAGGATTCTTTTTGTTGTTGAGCAGGAAAGCCCTTCTGCTTTTTACCTCACAGGTGGAAGAGTACCTGTGTGAGGTCTTATTCCATGGACACACATCCATGTATTTCAGTGCAAATCAGGCCTCCACTTAATAACAATTCCCTTAACAGTTTCAGCATTCCTTCCAACACAAGCATTTAGCTGTACCATAATGGTCCCAGTGTATGGGACTTTCTGGAATTCAGTGAAAATAAAAGCACGACATACTCAAAGTGATGGGGCACAATGAAAGCAGGAAAGTTCACAGCACTAAATGCCATCTGCCTTCACAAAGAAACTGGAGAAAACCAATACTAGAAACTTAGGAGCACATCTGAAGGCTGAAGAACAAAAACAAGCCATCACAACTAAGATGGTAGATGGCAGGAAATAGACAAAGACAGGGCTGAAATCAATAAATTAGAAGTAAAGGGAACAATACAAGAATCAACAAACCCAAGACCTGGATCTTTGAAAAACTCAACATGATAGACAAACTGTTAACAAAGCTAACTAAAATGCTGAGAGAGGGTGTCCAAATTTGTGAGGAGCCACCCTCACAGTCGCTGTTACAAGATGGCGCTGACATCCGTTGCTCGTAGTAAAATGTGCGCAGGTGTCAGGGTATCTTTCCATTACCTGAGCCCTGCCTCTCTCGTGGCGTTAACTGACTGATAGTGGGCAGCCAATCCGGGTGGTGCACGTCTCCAAACGTTTTTTGCAGCCTATAAAAGGGAAGGGTTTTCTGCTCTCTGGGTCTCCTCTCCTGAAGCTGATCATCCTTCTCTCGAGATGTATTAAAGCTTTACTGCAGAAGGATCCAAGTGGCCTGCGTGCATTTTGCTGGCGAGATGGTAGCGTGGGTCACAAATTAATAAGATCATTAATGAAAAGGTAGACATAACTACAGACACTCAAGAAATTAAACAAATCATTAGGTCTTACTTCAAAAGCCTGTCCTCTACATAATTATAGAATGTAAATGAAATAGATGATTTTCAAGACAGATACCCATTACCAAAGTTAAATCAATATTTGTAAACTATCTAAACTATCCCACAACCCCCAAGGAAATAGAAGCAATCATTAAAACTCTCCCAACCAAAGCCACTCCAGGGCCAGATGGTTTTAACACAAAATTTACCAGACCTTCAAAGAAAGGCTAATATCAATACTTCTCAAACTATTCCACAAAATAGAAACAGAACGAACATTGCCACATTCATTCTGTGAATCCATAGACACCCTGATACCTAAACTACACAGACTCATCAAAGAAAAATAATATCTGATCAATTTCTCTTATGAACATTGATTAAAAAAAAACTTAAGAAAATACTCAAAAACTAAATCCAAGAATACATCAAAAACATCATTTACCATGACAAATTAGGATTCATCTTTGGGATGCAGGGATGGTTCAATATATGAAAATTCATCAATATAATCTACAATATAAACAAACTGAAAAAAATCATATGATCATCTCAGGAGTTGATGAAAAGCTTTAGACAAAATTAAAAACATCTCCAAATTAGAAGTCTTGGAGAGATCAGGGATAAAAGGCACATACTTAAACATAATAAAAGCAATATACAACAATCACATAGCAATATTACATTAAATGCAGACAAACTTCAGATAATTCCACTAAAATCAGGAACAGAATAAGTCTACCCACTCTGTTACACAAATTTATACCTGGAGAAAGAAGACAACAAAAAGAGATTAGGGGGATAGAAATTGGAAAGTAAAAAGTCAAAATATCACTATTTGAGGGCAACAATGATAGTATACATAAGTGACACCCAAAACTCTATCAACATTTGTATCCAGCATTTGGCTGAAATGAATCAGTAGCCCCCTTTATAAATTAATAAATGGGCTGAAAAATAAATTAGGAAGACAGCAACCTTCAAGATAGCTACTAATAATAGAAAATATCTTGGTGTTATTCTGTGGGGCAATGGGCTATGCACAGACAGCCTGGTCTCCAGTCGAGCTGAGGTCTTGAACCCCGGTAGAACCCAGTGGTGGTAGTATTCACCTACACGGGATGAAAGGCATTCCCTCATGTCTCCTGGAACCCTGGCTCCTATCGAAGTTACCACCCCCACAGCCCCCACAAGAGAAGCATGTGGCTAGCAGTCAAGTACACAATGTCCCAAGCTTCTGGCCTTCTGGATAGACTCCTCCCCACAGTTACCTAGCAACAGGAAGATAACAAGCCCACTATAAGAGAGGCTGTTTGGTTCCCCCCCTCCCCCCGCTTCTCACTCTCTCTATCAGCTTTGACCTCTCTCTTAAGCTTTCATAGCTCTTTTCTCTTCCTCTCCTCTCTCTAAGTGGCCACAGCCAGTCTTTCTCTCTTTCTACCTTTTCTCTTCCCCTCTGCCTTTCTACAATAAAGCTCTAAAACCATAGACTGTCTCTGTTCATCAAGACCCACTGTGCTTGGATGATGGGATAGGCTTTTTTCTAGTGAGACTTGCCTAACATCCCATCAGAAGGCCTTCCTACCCTCCAGCCGGACTAAGGACTCTTGCTTGTGTGGGAACCACCTAGCGCCCCCCCTCCTCTTTCCCCCTGCTTCCTCTTCCCATATCTCTGGAGCCTAGTGCCTCTCTGGGGCCTTGTGCTGCCCCTGGGCCCCTATTCTGTTCTCAGATCCTCTGCCATATCCAGCATTGGATGCCAGAGACTGAAAACCTGGTACTGGGGGCTGCCCCTTGTTCAACCCCTGCCGTGTGGGGTCAGTGACTTCATACAGCCAGATGCCCAACTGGGGCTGTGTGGAAAGCATCTGACAGTCCTCCCAATTCTGCCAGCCCAGAGCACGGGAACTCTGGTGGGATGTGGGCACTCTCTCCTACTCCCCTCTTCCCCTACACCCACGGCTTCACATGACTTAAGCATGCAACTGAAAAATCTATAGAACAAGAAACTGAAGAATACATTTGAAGATGGATTTCTCATGCTTATAGATAGGATTAACATAGTAAAAATGGTCATCCTACTAAAATCAATATACAAGTTCATTGCAATTTCCATCAAAATTTCAACATTATTTTTATAGACCTTGAAAAAAAGAACTCTCAACTTCTTATGCATAAACAACATACCAAGAATAACTAAAAAAATTCTGAATAATAAAGGAACTTTTGGAGGGATCACCGTCTTTAATCATAAGCTAGGCTAAAGAACAGTAATAATAAAAAACATACACTATCTGTATAGAAGCAGACAGGTTATTCAATGGAACTGAATTAAAGACCCACTCACCTATGTACACTTGACTTTTGACAAACAATGCAAAACCACACCATGGAAAAAAGGAAAGCATATTCAACAAATGGTGCTTGTCTCCATGTGGAAGAATGAAAATAAATCCATATTTATCACCCTGCCCAAAACTCAATATAGATCAAAGACAACAACATAAAACTGGATACACTAAATATAATAGAAGAGAAAGGGGGAAGTGGTCACAAACACACTAGAACAGGAGAAAATTTCCTGAATAGAACAGAAGAGCAAATTCCCAGTCTCTAAGATCAACAATTGATAAATGGCACCACATGTAACTGAAATGCTTCAGTAAAGCACAAGCCACCATCAATAACAGCACCCCACAGATTGGGAAAAGATTTTTAATGATCCTACATTCTTCAAATTGCTAATATTAAAAAGCATATAGAAAAATCAAGAAATGAGACACCAAAAAAATCAAATGACTCAACTAAATATAGGGTACATAGGAAGAGGCAGGTAGATCAATGAAATAGAATCAAAGACCCTGGAATGAATCCACACACCTGTGATCACTTGATCTTTCACAAAGAAGCCAAAACCAAGCCAAGTGGAAAAAAGACAGAATTTTCAGCAAATGGTGCTGGTTCAACTGGAAGTTAGCATGTAGAAGAATGCAAGTTAATAATTCTTATCTCCTTGTACAAATACACGTCCAAGGGTATCAATGACCTCCACATAAAACAAGATATGCTGAATCTAATGGAAGAGAAAGTAAAAAAGAATCTCAAACAAAAGGGCCCAGGGGAAAATTTCCCGGAGAGAACACCAATGGCTCATGCTCTAAGATCAAAAATTGAACAATGGGACCTCATAAAATCCAAAAGCTTCTATAAGGCAAAGGACACTGGCAATAGGACCAAACAACAATCCATGGATTGGTAAAACATCTTTACCAATCCTACATCCAATAGAGGGGTGATATCCAAAATATACAAAGAACTTAAGAGCTTAGACTCCAGAGAAACAAATAACCTTATTAAAAATGGGTTTCAGAGATAAACAAAGAATTCTCAACTGAGGGATAGTGAATGGCTGAGAAGCACCTAAAGAAATGTTCAACATCCTTAGTCATCAGGGAAATGCAAAACAAAACGACCCTGTGATTCCACCTCACACCAGTCAGAATGTCTAAGAACAAAAACTCAGATGACAACAGATGGTGGTGAGGATGTGGAGAAAGGGGAACACTCCTCCATTGTTGGTGGAATTGCAAGCTGGTACAATTACTCTGGAAATCAATCTGTCAGCTCTTCAGAAAATTGAATGTAGTAATACCTGAGGACTCACATATACTACCGGGCATATCCCCAAAAGATGTTCTAACATATAACAAGGACACATGCTTCACTATTTTCATAGCAGCCTTAATTCCAAATGTCCATCAACAGAGGAATGGATACAGAAAATGTGGTATATTTACACAATGACGTACTACTCAGCTACTAAAATCAATGACTTCATGAAATTTGTAAGCAAATGAATGGAACTAGATCCTGAGTGAGGTAACCCAGTCACAAAAGAACACACATGGTACGTACTCACTGATAAGTAGATATTAGCCAAAAATAAAAAAAGAAAGGAAGAAAGAAAAAAAGAAAGAAAGAAAGAAAGAAAGAAAGAAAAAAGAGGAAAAAAGGAAGGAAGGAAGGAAGGAAGGAAGAAAGAAAGAAAGAAAGAAAGAAAGAAAGAAAGAAAGAAAGAAAGAAAGAAAGGCTCAGAATACCCGCGATAGAATACCCAGACCATATGAAACCCAAGAAGAAGGAAGACCAAAGTGTGGTAAAGTCCTACTCAGAAGGGGGAAGAACATGATTATGGGAGGTAGCAAGACAGGGGAATCTGGAAAGGAGAGAGGAGGGGCAGGATCAGGGGTGAGAGGAGATACAGGTAGAAGTATAAATGGTCAGGAAAGTGAAAGGTGTATAGCAGTCAGAGATAGAGAACTGGGGGTAGCTACTAGAAAGTCCTAGATGCCAGGGAAGCAGGAAGTTCCTAGGACCCAATAGGGATAACATTAGCTGACAGACCCAACAAAGGGGGAGAGAACCTGTAGAGACCATATCCAGTGGATAGGCACAGCCCTGGGTTGAGGGATAGAGCCAACCATCCACCTCAAAAATATTAATCTGGATTTTCTGTTGTCAAAAGGAAACACAGGGACAAAGAGGGGAGAAGATACTGAAGGAAAGGCCATTCAGAGACTGCCTCACCTAGGTATCCATCCCATCTGCAGACCCCAAACCCAGACACCATTTTTGCTGCCAAGAAGTGCTTGCTGACAGGAGCCTGGTATAGCTGTCATCTGAGAGGCCGTGCCAAAGCCTGACCAATACAGATGCTGCAGCACACAGACAACAATCTGACTAACCATGGTGACCTCAATGGAGGGGTTAGGGGAAGAACTGAAGGAGCTGAAGGGGTTTGAAACCCTATAAGAAGAACAACAATAACAACCAGCCAGACTCTTCCCCCTCTCCAAATCTCTCAGGGACTAAACAACCTACCAAAGTGTACACATGGAGGGACCCATGGCTCCAGCTGAATATGCAGCAGAGGATTACCTTATCTGGCACCAAAGGGAGAGGAGCTTCCTGGTCTTGTGGAGGCTCGATTACCCAGAATAGGTATATATAAAACTAGGGTGGTCAGGTGGGAGAGGGTAGATGGTTGGGGGAGCACCCTCAAAGAAGCAGAGGGGATAGGGTAGAAGATAGGTGGTTTAACTGGAAAGAGGGATGATGTTTGAAATGAAAATAAATAAAATAAGAAAAAATGGGGTCCACAGATAAACTGAGAACTCTAAACAAAGGAATCTCCAATGGTCAAGAAGCACTTAAATAAATGGTTGAAGTTCTGGTCATCACGGAAATGCAAATCAAAATAACTGTGGTTCACCTTACACCCATCAGAATGGCTAAAATAAAAACTCATGGGACATCCCAAGAATGTGGAGAGTGGGGAACAATTCTCCATTGGTGGTGGGAGTGCAAATTTTTACAACTACTCTGGAAATCAGTCTAACACTGTCTCAGAAATATTGGAAATATTTCTACCTGAATATCCAGCTATATCACCCCTGTGAATCTACCCAATAATGTTCTAACATCCAACAAAGACATTTACTCCACTATGTGCATAACAGATATAATCATAATAGCCAGAAACTAGAAACAACCTAGATATTCCTCAA
Organism: Mus musculus; assembly: GCF_000001635.26. Classification (NCBI taxonomy): domain Eukaryota; kingdom Metazoa; phylum Chordata; class Mammalia; order Rodentia; family Muridae; genus Mus; species Mus musculus. The sequence continues at coordinate 36,584,271 of NC_000068.7, forward strand.
TGTAAGAATGGATAAAAAACATGTGGTACATCTACTCAATGGAATACTATTCCGTTCTGAAAAACAAGGGCATTATGAATTTTTTCAGACAAATGGTTGGAACTAGAAAATGTCCCCAGTCAGGTAATGCAAACCCAAAAGACATACATGATATTAACTTACTTATAACTGGATATTAGCCACAAGGTATAGGATAACCACTCTACAATCCACAAACCTAAAAAAGCTAAACAGGAAGGAAGGCTCAAAAGAGGATGCTTGAATCTCATTTAGTCATAGAAGGCAGATGGAGAGAGATAGCTGTGTGGGAGAAGGAATGGAAAAGGGAATTGGTGGCTTGGGGATTGGGTGAAAGGAGAAAGGGCCAGAGGGCCAGGAGAGTGAATGGAGATCTGCTGCTCAAAGGGGTGGAGGAGTGTGTGTGTGTGTGTGTGTGTGTGTGTGTGTGTGTGTGTGCATCTCTAGAATGTGTTAAAGACCTAGGGTGGGAGAAACTCCCAGGGGTTGACTTTAGCAGAGACTCATAGCAGTGGTGATATGAAACCTGAAGTGGCTACCTCCTCTAGCCATGTAGAAACCACAGTGGAGGGATAAGGACACCAATTCACAAAAATTTGACCCCAAATTTGTCCTGTCTACAAGAAATTCAATAAAAAGATGGACTGACTGAGGTGATGGCCAAACAATAAGTGGCCCAACATGAAACATATCCCACAGGCAAGTACCAATCCCTGACATGATTTAATGATACTTTGTTATGCTTGCAAACAGGAGGATAGCATGACTGTCCTATGAAAGATTCCACCTAGCAGCTGACTGAAACAGATTCAGAGAGAAACAGCCATACATTGAATGGAGCACTGGAACTCTTATGGGGAAATTGGGGGAAGGATTGAGGGTCCAGAAGTGGATAGGAACTCCCCAGGAAGGCCAATGATGTCAACTAACCTGGGCCCTTCAGGGCTCTCAGAGACTGAACCACTAACCAGAGAACATACTCCAGCTGAACCTAGATGCCCACTTTCCCACACGTGTAGTGGATGTACACCTCTATCTTATGTTATTCACCTAGCAACGGAAGCATGGACGTTCTTAAAGCTGTTGCCTGCATGTAGAATCCATTCCCCTGGCTGTGCTTTTTGTCTGGACTCAGTGGGAGCCCTTCAGAGACTTGATTTGATAAGATGTGGGGACACAGAGCTGTGGTCTTCACCCTCTCAGAGGAGAATATGATGGGGGGATTGCGGGTGTGGGACGGGGGTTAACAGTATGAGGAAGGCAAGGAAGGCATGTGCAGTGACCAGAATATTAAATGAATGAATGAATGAATGAACGAACGAATGAATAAATAAATAAATAATAAATGGAAAATAAAAATAAAAATAGATAATTAAAAGAGAAACTATATAAAGGTGTGGGACTAGGCTTAGGCATTATATAGTAAAATGTTACATTTTTGTTTTTCATATATTTTATATAGTTTGCATATACTGTGCTTCTTTAAATTGCTCCAGTACAATTAATATAAATTTGAAAATAAGGTTCTATAGAGCTATACTAACTATAACTGCATTACTAACATAGAAGCAGACACGTTGACTCCTAGTACAGAATCTAGGGCCCAGAGAAAACCCCAATAAAAGCATCTTCAGATGGCCACATAGAAATGAGCAGAGTGATGTATAATCTCTTACCTAGATCTATTCAAGTGTGCTGAGTAAGTATCTGCAGAGTCTACATGGGACACAACACCTGTGCTAAGTTACATGTAGGGCTGGAGTATGACATGCCATTGCTATTAGCTAAGACATTATTAAATAGAAGAGGAGACCTACTCATGCCACTCCAAGAATAAGCAGTTTGTTATATACCTTTTTTATAAAAGACTAAACAGAACAATCTCCAGTGATGCTTACCTTCTTCCTCACCCCCAGTATTTTTATCTACCATGTTCCAGCATACCAGAAAAATAGGGCAAGCAGAATTCTTTCTCATTTTCCTAAAGTTTATGCTCAAATGAAGAGGGACCAAGAGAATTGTATCAACTTCACTAAAGAAGGGATGCAGTATGCAAGATGTTGACTAATGGAAGCAATTTGTCAGTGTACACTCAATGATTGGGGCAAATAGAGCAAATAGAGTAAGGTATCATGGAGGAAAGAACAAGTCCTGTGGGTAGCTTGGAATGCACAAGAACTCAGCACCCATGGAACATTCATGAGAGATATAGGGAAGGAAATTTCAGGGTGCAGACTGATGTCATCATCAGTATAATTTCTGTTGTGTCCTCTATCTTGGGCTCCCTACTTGGCTAGTATCTACAATACTCCTTTGAGTTCCAAAACATTACTGGACTGAAAGAGATGGCAGCTTTGATACATTTTAACCCACTTGTCTCAGACAGTGTGCATCATGCTCACTTTGTCTTGTCCCTCCCATAGTAGCTGTGAGAGAGGCAGTGTTGAAGGTAGGTATGTAAGAGAGGACAGACTAGGCTGCACTAAGAGAAACTGTCTCAAGGCACATATTCCTATTGGCCATTTACTGTCACTGGAAGAATTTCTGAATAAGGTTGTCCAAAATGTAGTTTTGTTGTTACTTATTGCCATATAGCTACTGTCAGAAGTGGACCCAGGAGTTCCAGTAGCAGTTGCAGTGTTAGCACCAGAACAAGAAGCTACTCTATTCTGGGGACATACTGACTATTACCTCTACCATCAGCACTCCACTTAGATACATATTCAGTACTGATGGCTGGTTGCCCATTGGAATGGATCACTTGCCAGGTAGAGGTAGGTTGGTTGTTGTAAGTTTGAGCAGGATCCATTCCAATGGGGAGCAAGTGCCAAGTACTAGAGAGCCAGAAAAAGAGAATGGCCTTCAGAAGTCTTAGTGTCATGACTCATTTAAAGGAGTTTCTTGGGCAAGTTTGGGTATTCATTTTCTTTTTGTTGTTTGTTCTTTGTGCACTACTTAAACCATGACCAATAACAACCAACAACTACTCAACAACCCACAGCGAATAACCAAATACAATTAATCTTACCTTTCAGGCCCTAGCATTTCTATACCTTCAGGTTGTCCTTAGACTCCAAAAGTTACACAATAAGAGAAAATATCGTGCCATTGCTAGAGCATGAATTGTAGTTAGCTGCAGTGGACAATCTGAAACAGTCCCATATCTCAAACCTGGGAATAAAACAAAACATAGTTTTTATGGTATTTCTTTGTTTTTAAAAGAAATCAAAACTCCAGGGGAAATTGAGGTCTGGATATAATGCATGTAAAAATCATATTAGGCAGAGCTGTAACTCAGAGATATCATGCAGGGGGCACAGAGAAGAACTCTGGGCTTTGCCCAGAGGGGCTGCAGGTAGGCATGGAATTGAGGTAGAAGTCTCACCTGGTGGTCCATAATGGCCACAGGCCTCCAAGATTTTAGGTAGAGGTGTGGACTGGAAGATGGAGTGCAGAGGGTACTCAGCAGACATCATGGCTGCTGGCCTTGTCAGCAGACCCATCTGCCAGAGGGTTGGGGAATTGGGGAATCTTACTGCTTGTCCAGGATCTCCACAGGCCTCTAGAGAAGCAGGCACAGCTGTGGCTCTGGAAATGGAGTGAAGAGAGGACAGGACATAACTCAATGCTGTTTTATTGTTGCTGTTGTTGTTGTTGTTTTAATATGGTGGATTGCACTGACAGATTTTCAGATGTTGAGCCATTCCTCCATTTTTGGGATGAAGACTACTTGATCATGTTGGATGATATTTTTGATGTGTTTTTGGATTCAGTTTGCCACTATTTTGTTATTTATTTTTCCATCAATGTTCATGAGGGGAATTGGTCTGAAATTCTTTTTTGTTGTTGTTGAATCTTTGTATGGTTTTGGGTATTAGGGTAAATGTGGCCTCATAAAAATGAATTTGGCAATGTTTCTTCTGTTTCTATTTCATTGAAAATTTTGTGGAGTATTGGTATAAGCAGTTCTTTATAAGTCTGTTAGAATTCTGCCTTAGACTCATCTGGAGCCTGGATTTTTATTGGCTGGGAGGCTTTTAATGCCTGCTTCTATTTATTAGGCATTTTATTTATTAGGGATTATAAGAATTATTTGAACCATTTATCTGACCTAGATTAAAATTTGGTAAGCTCTATCTATTGAGAAAATTATCCATTTTAGACTTTCCAATTTTGTGGAGTACACGTTTTTAAAGTATGACCTAATAATTCTTTGTATTTCCTCAGCGTCTGTTATATGTCCCCACTTTTATTTTTAATTTTGTTACTATGGGTATCCTCTCTCTGTCTTTTTGTTGTTTTGGATACGCGTCTGTTACTCTAGCATGGGATGCCTTGTCTGGACTCCGTGGGAATGGATGTGCTTCTTCAAATTGCTCATGTACAGTTAATACAAATTGAAAACTAATTATTACAAAGCAATACTTTTTGCTAGATATTTTCTTTATTTACATTTCAAATGCTATCCCCTTTCCTAGTTTCCTCTCCAAAAGTCCCCTATAACCTCCCCCCACCCTGCTCCCCAACCCACCCACTCCCACATTGGGGCCTTGGCATTCCCCTGTACTGGGACATATAATCTTCACAAAACTAAGGGCCTCTCCTCCCATTGATGGCCAACTAGGCCATCCTCTGCTACTTATGCAGCTAGAGACATGAGCTCTGGGGGTACTGGTTAGTTCATACTATTGTTCCTCCTATAGGGTTGCAGACCCTTTCAGCTCCTTGGGTACTTTCTCTAGCTCTTTCAATAGGGGCCCTGTGTTCCATCCAATAGATGACTGTGAACATCCACTTCTGTATTTTTCAGGCACTGGCATAGTCTCACAATAGATAGCTATATCAGGGTCCTGTCAGCAAAATCTTGTTGGCGTATGCAATAGTGTCTGGGTTTGGTGGTTGTATATGGGATGGATCCCCAGGTGGGGCAGTTTCTGGATGATTCTTCCTTCCATCTTAGCTGCAAAGTTTGTCTCTGTAACTCCTTCCATGGGTATTTTGTTCTTCCATTCTAAGAAGGAACAAAGTATCCACTTTTTGGTCTTCCTTCTTCTTGACTTTCATGTGTTTTGCAAATTGTATCTTGGGTATTCTAAGTTTCTGGGCTAATATCCACTTATCAGTGAGTGCATACCATGTGTGTTCTTTTGTGACTGGGTTACCACACTCAGGATGATACCCTCCAGATCCATCTATTTGCCTAAGATTTCATAAATTCATTGTTTTTAATAGCTGAGTAGTACTCCATTGTGTAAATGTGCCATGTTTTCTGTGTCCATTCCTCTGTTGAGGGACATCTGGGTTCTTTCCAGCTTCTGGCTATCATAAATAAGGCTGCTATGAACATAGTGGAACATGTGTCCTTATTACAAGTTGGGACATCTTCTGGGTATATGTTCAGGAAAGGTATTTCTTTCCTGGCCTCAGAGAACTATCTCTGACTTTCTTTTAATATATACCATAAATAGGTCTCCCACAGTTGGCAGAGTTGAGCTTTCTTAGCAGAGGCTTGATAGCCCAAATATTCCAAGGCCTCCATGAGGTCCTGGGTTCCCTTCAGTCATTCCTGATTGTTCTCTGTTGCCACCAGAAGGTCATCTACATACTGCAAAAGAGTCAGGTTAGGGTGCTGCATTCTATACTCACTCATATTTTCATGGAGGGCTTTATCAAATATGTTAGGCGAGTTCTTAAATCCCCGGGGTAGACAAGTACAAGTCAATTATCCATTAATTCATAACTTGGGATTGTATTATTCAAAAGCAAAGAGGTCTTGGCTCTTGAATGCCAAGGGCAAGCTGAAGAAAGCATTCTTTAAATCCAGCATGGTAAACAATTTGTGCTCAGAAGGAACAGGATTAAAGAGGTATATGGATTAAGGAATGTTGTGTGGTTATCTGTAACCTGTTAGTTTACCTCTCTCTTATGTTGTGTATCAGTCTATAATCATTACTTCCAGGGTTCTTGAATTGCAGGAGGTGGGTGTTCCAGGTCGATTGACATAGTCTCATAATACCCACATTTAATAGCCTCCTGATATAGGGGTTATACTATTTTTGGCAATAAGAGGCATGTGATACTGTCAGACCTGTACAGGATAAGCTCCTGGCTTGAGCTCAATCCAAATTGTGGTCAGATGTTTAGCCATACTGACTCTTCTTATCTCTGCCTAAGCATTGGGGAAGCAATCTATCTAAGCAGTAATTTTGTCCTCTGATGTGGAAAGGGATTCAAACAACCAGTACTCCTCAGCTAAAGTGATGGTCAGGACATGCAAAGGCTTCTCTTCTGAATATAATAATTTGGCTCCATCTGGAGACAAATGCAGTTGTGCCCTCATTTTTGTTAACAAATCTTTTCCCAATAAGGAGTATGGGCATTCAGGTACAACAAAGAATGAGTAGATTACCCTACCAATTCTCAACTCCACTGTTCTTTGGGTATTCCATGAGTATTGTTTAATTCCTCTTGCCCCTTGGACCCAGGATTTCTTTGAAGAAACTTTACCTTTAGACTTCAGCAAGACAGAATGTTGAACTCTGCTGTCTACAAGGAAACTGGTGGGTTCCCCTTTATTTTTAGGGTTACTTTGGGCTTGGGGAGGAGATACAAGCCCAATCCCTCCTATTCTTTATCTTCTAAAGCCAGGGTTTTGATAGGCTTCCTCTGCTTGAGGCACCTTCCTCCTTACAATATGCATTTTGGTTCTTTTTTAAGTGGGGGCATTCCCAATCCTTAGACCCTCTTATCTCCTTATTCAAAAGCCATCTTTTTTAGACATGTCTTACAATCTTCTGGTTTGGCCATGGCTGCCAACAGGATCTTTGCCAGGTTGTGAGTCTGTTGCCTCTGCTCTCTCATCGGCTTCTCCTTTGTACTCTCTCTTCCATTAAACACTCTCTCTGCCACTATCACTGTGTCCCTCAGACTCTTTTCTCCTAACCTCTCAACTCTCTGGAGCTTTCTCTTGATATCTGGTGCTGTCTTCTTAATAAAGGCTAGAGCTACTGCTGCCTTTGCTTCTGGTTATTCAGGGTCCATGGGGATATATTGTGAGAATGCATCCATGACCCTCTCTAAGAAAGTTGCAGAACTCTCATATCTCTCTGTCTAATGTTGTACACTTTGGTCAGATTTGTGGGCTGCTTTGAGACCTTCCAGCAGAGCCTGATTTTAAACCAAGAACCTCCTGTTACCTTCAATGGTGTTAAAATTCTAGTCTAGGTGATTTGGGCTAATGCAAGCATCAATAGCTCCTTTCTTACTGATGGTCTCCCGTCTGGGGCCAGGAACCAGCTTCCTGGCCTCTGTCCAGATTATCTCCCTCTCTTCTGTGGTGAAGAGAACCTGCAAAAGTTGTTGACAATCATCACAAGTGGACTGCTGGGTAAAGAAGACTATTTCTAAGAGATTGATTAGATCTCCAGAGTTGTCTGAAAAGGGAGAGTACTGAGTTCTCCAGTTATAAAGGTCAATAGAGGCAAAGAGCCAATAATGATAAGATTGGTCTCTTTGGTCATCAACCAGCCCCACTATGTGCAAGGGCATGATGTCAGGATTTCTTAGGAAGCAGCCCCCTTTGGCTTCACATTCCTGCAGCAGGCCCTTCTCCCTCTGCCTACAGTGGGGCAGCCTGTGAGTGATATATCTGTGGTGGCTGCTATTCTGCTAAGGTATTGAATAAGGAGAGGTAGAAAGATAACATCCTTCTTTATTCCATCCTTAAAGGATTAGGTAGAAGGATGGTACAGAAGCAAATGGATGGTCTGGTATCTCTTCCTTCATATACTTGGACTTTTTGGTAGCCAATGCAAGAACGTCTGCCTATTATCTGGGATGAAAATGTTTAAGCCAAGAAGGTGGGTTCTGTAGGATGTCTCCCCAAACCACCACATAAAGTCTTTGGTCTGGGTGGCCAAATTTGGGTTTGAAAACGACATTTATTTATTTATTTATTTATTTATTTATTTATTTATTTATTAGGTATTTTTCTCATTTACATTTCCAATACTATCCAAAAAGTCCCCAATACACTCCCCCCCACCCCCCTACCCACCCACTCCCACTTTTTGGCTCTGGCGTTCCCCTGTACTGGGGCATATAAAGTTTGCGTGTCCAATGGGCCTCTCTTTCCAGTGATGGCCGACTAGGCCATCTTTTGATACATATACAGCTAGAGTCAAGAGCTCTGGGGTACTGGTTAGTTCATAATGTTGTTCCACCTATAGGGTTGCAGATCCCTTTAGCTCCTTGGGTACTTTCTCTAGATCCTCCATCGGGGGCCCTGTGATCAATCCAATAGCTGACTGTGAGCATCCACTTCTGTGTTTGCTAGGCCCTGGCATTGTCTCACAAGAGACAGCTATATCTGGGTCCTTTCAGCAAAATCTTGCTAGTGTATGCAATGGTGTCAGCGTTTGGAAGCTGATAATGAGATGGATCCCTGGATATGGCAGTCTTTAGATGGTCCATCCTTTCGTCACAGCTCCAAACTTTATCTCTGTAACTCAAAGAACCAGCTCTTCATTTGGTTGATTCTTTGAATAGTTCTTCTTGTTTCCACTTGGTTGATTTCACCCTGAGTTTGATTATTTCCTGCCATCTACTCCTCTTGGGTGAATTTGCTTCCTTTTGTTCTAGAGCTTTTAGGTGTGTTGTCAAGCTGCTAATGTGTGCTCTCTCTAGTTTCTTTTTGGAGGCACTCAGAGCTATGAGTTTTCCTCTTAGAAATGCTTTCATTGTGTTCCATAAATTTGGGTATGTTGTGGCTTCATTTCATTAAACTCCAAAAAGTCCTTAATTTCTTTCTTTATTCCTTCCTTGACCAAGGTATCATTGAGATGAGTGTTGTTTAGTTTCCACATGTGTGTTGGCTTTCTAATATTTATTTTATTATTGAAGATCAGCCTTAGTCCATGGTGATCTGATAGGATGCATGGGACAATTTAAATATTTTTGTATCTGTTGAGGCTTTTTTTTTGTTACCAATTATGCGGTCAATTTTGGAGAAGGTACTGTGAGGTGCTGAGAAGAAGGTATATCCTTTTGTTTTAGGATAAAATGTTCTGTAGATATCTGTTAAGTCCATTTGTTTCATGACCTCTTTTAGTTTCACTGTGTCCCTGTTTAGTTTCTGTTTCCATGATCTGTCCATTGGTGAAAGTGGTGTGTTGAAGTCTCCCACTATTATTGTGTGAGGTGCAATGTATGCTTTGAGCTTTACTAAAGTCTCTTTTATGAATGTGCCTGCCCTTGTATTTGGAGCATAGATATTCAGAATTGAGAGTTCCTCTTGGAGGATTTTACCTTTCATGAGTATGAAGTGTCCTTCCTTGTCTTTTTTGATGACTTTGGGTTGGAAGTCGATTTTATTAGATATTAGGATGGCTACTCCAGCTTGTTTCTTCCTACCATTTGCTTGGGAAATTGTTTTCCAGCCTTTCATTCTGAGGTAGTGTCTATCTTTTTCTCTGAGATAAGTTTCCTGTAAGCAGCAAAATGTTGGGTCCTGTTTGTGTAGCCAGTCTGTTAGTCTATGTCTTTTTATTGGGGAGTTGAGTCCATTGATATTAAGAGATATTAAGGAAAAGTAATTGTTGCTTCCTTTTATTTTTGTTGTTAGAGTTGGCATTCTGTTCTTGTGGCTGTCTTCTTTTAGGTTTGTTGAGGGATTACCTTCTTGCTTTTTCTAGGACGTGGTTTCCGTCCTTGCATTGGTTTTTTTCTGTTATTATCCTTTGAAGGGCTGTATTTGTGGAAAGATAATTTGTGAATTTGGTTTTGTCGTAGAATACTTTGGTTTCTCCATCTACGGTAATTGAGAGTTTGGCTGGGTATAGTAGCCTGGGCTGGAATTTGTGTTCTCTTAGTTTCTGTATAACATCTGTCCAGGCCCTTCTGGCTTTCATAGTCTCTGGTGAAAAATCTGGTGTAATTCTGATAGGCTTGCCTTTATATATTACTTGACCTTTTTCCCTAACTGCTTTTAGTATTCTATCTTTATTTAGTGCATTTGTTGTTCTGATTATTATGTGTTGGGAGGAATTTCTTTTCTGGTCCAGTCTATTTGGAGTTCTGTAGGCTTCTTGTATGTTCATGGGCAAATCTTTTCTCTAGGTTTGGGAAGTTTTCTTCTATAATTTTTTGAAGATATTTGCCGGTCTTTTGAGTTGAAAATCTTCATTCTCATCTACTCCTATTATCTGTAGGTTTGGTCTTCTCATTGTGTCCTGGATTTCCTGGATGTTTTGAGTTAGGATCTTTTTGGATTTTGTATTTTCTTTGATTGTTGTGCCGATGTTCTTTATGGAATCTTCTGCACCTGAGATTCTCTTTTCCATCTCTTGTATTCTTTTGCTGATGATCGCATCTATGGTTCCAGATTTCTTTCCTAGGGTTGCTATCTCCAGCGTTGCCTCAATTTGGGTTTTCTTTATTGTGTCTACTTCCCTTTTGAGGTCTTGGATGGTTTTATTCAGTTCCATCAACTGTTTGGTCTGATTTTCCTGCAATTCTTTAAGGGATTTTTGTGCTTCCTCTTTAAGGTCTTCTACCTGTCTAGCAGTGTTCTCCTGTATTTAAGTGTGTTATTAAAGTCCTTCTTGATGTCCTCTACCATCATCATGAGATATGCTCTTAGATCCGGGTCTAGCTTTTCCGGTGTGTTGGGGTGCCCTGGACTGGGAGAAGTGGCAGTGCTGGGTTCTGATGATGGTGAGTGGTCTTCGTTTCTGTTAGTAAGATTATTACGTTTACCTTTTGCCATCTGGAATTAGTTGTTATAGTTGTCTCTGTTTAGAGATTATTCTTCTGGTGATTCTGTTAGCCTCTATCAGCAGACCTGGGAGACAGGCTCTCTCCTCTGAGTTTCAGTGGTCAGAGCAGGCAAACTCTCCTCTTACAGGGAAGGTGCACAGATATCTGGTGTTTGGACCTCCTCCTGGCTGAAGATAATGGCCCAAAACAGGACCTTTCCCAGAAGCTGTGTTGCTTTGGTGGGTTAAAGAAGCTGTCAGCTTGTGTGGTGCACACTCTCACCTGTACAGACTATGTTCGGTGGAGTCCCAGAACCAAGATGGCTACCGCCAATCTAGAGGCAAAAGCCTCCTGGGCTGGGTGGACACCGGTCCTCTGGCCAGGAAGGTGGCCGGATGTTTGGTGCCCGAAAAGGGTGCTGCCTCATTAGCTCTGTGGCTCCCGCCTGTCCCAGAAGCTGTCAGCTTCTGCGGTGCACACTCTCACCTGTGCAGACTAAGTTCAGCGGAGTTCCGTAACCAAGATGGCTCCCGCCAATCCTGAGGCAAAGGGCTCCCGGGCCAGGTGGACACCTGTCCTCTGGCCTGGGGGGTGGCCGGATGTCTGGGGCCCAAAAAGGGCACTGCCTCAAAGGCTCTGTGGCTCCTTCCTGTCCCACAAGCTGTTAGGTTCTGTGGTGCACACTCTCATCTGTGCAGACTAAGTTCCTAAGTTCGGCAGAGTCCCAGAACCAAGATGGCCTCCTCAGATCCTGAGGCCAAGGGCTCCTGGGCCGGGCAGACACCTGTCCTCTGGCCGGGAGGTTGGCCGGATGTCTTGAGCCCGAAAAGGGCGCTGCCTCAGAGGCTCTGTGACTCCTGCCTGTCCCAGAAGCTGTCAGCTTCTGTGGTGCACACTCTCACCTGTGCAGACTAAGTTCCTAAGTTTGGTGGAGTCCCAGAACCAAGATGGCTTCCGCTGCTCCTGAGCCAAAGGGCTCCCGGGCTGAGCAGACAGCTGTCCTCTGGCCGGGAGGGTGGCCGGGCATCTGGAGCTCAAAAAGGGCGTTGCCTCAGAGGCTCTGTGGTTCCCGCCTATCCCAGAAGCTGTAAGCTTCTGTGGTGCACACTCTCACCTGTGCAGACTAAGTTCAGCAGAGTCCTGGAACCAAGATGGCTACCGCTGATCCTGAGGCAAAGGGCCGCTGGGCTGGGCAGAGACCTGCCCTCTGGCCGGAAGGGTGGCCGGATCACCTGAAGTCTTAAGATCCCGTGGCTGGTATTATGAGTAGCTGGCGGGTGTCAGCCGACTCTGCACCCTAGCTACCCCGGTGCTGCTCGGACTGGAAGGGTTTGTCTGAAAATGACTTTGTTAATCAGTGGACCAATCCCAGGTCAAAGGATCTTTCTGGGAATCAGCCAGTGCTGAAAATGAGCCATTCTGACGTGCAGAATGTGGTCAATGTATCTTTCTTAATAATGAAAATGAGATTCTCCCCCATAGTTTTAACATTCTTAAAATGACTGAGGAGCAACTCGAACAGAGTTGAAGATGCCTGTCCTATGTTAAGACATCTGTCAAATACACCTCAGTCTGAGAAACTGAAATATAATACACAAAAATCACAAGTCCATTCCTTCCTCTCAATCAGGCAGGAACAAGAAACAACTGGAAGGTGGCACTCATACACAAGAAAAGAAACTCACCCCTTCCCCTATCATGAAGAGACAAAAGTAATCAGAATGGTGGCATGCCCTTGGGTTTGTCAGCCCATGAGCAATGCAGATCAGGGCTCAGAACTTCTTCTAGCCCCACATGGTCGCAGTGCCCTGGCATAATTGTCTTAACTGCATCTGGCCTTAGATAAAGACTCAAGACCTTCTTTTTAGAACCAGATTGTTGGCCACCCTTGGCTCTCTGAGTCAATTCTCATTCCAGAACTGAGCTCAGCAATTCTTCGGGCCTCATGTGGCCACAGTCCCTTGACATGTCTTTCTTAATCTTGTTTGCCTATGAATACAGATTTAAGGCCTTTTCTTTCAGAACAGAAATACAGATGTGGCATCACTCAAGAGTTTACATGCAAAGAACTGCTTAGACCATGGTGCTGCAGAGATGCTCAAACTAAATTCACCTCTGCATGGCTTAGACTCTGAAGAGGTACACACAAACACAAGCCTCTGACACAGACCAAGGTGCCGTGTAGACCTAAACTACTGTACAGTACAGACCATATAGACAGATTTAGCATGAGGACAGACAGGATACTCTTAACATGGACAGATTTTGCTTACAGATAGGAAACAGGAAGTTTATCATAGCACTACAGAAATACTCATGGACAGACCCAGACTGAATTTACCAGCACCAAGAGCCTACAGATCAGTAGTTCTGGAAGTCATGGGGAACTTCCCAGCCAACTCACCAAAAATGGGTATGAGGAGGTGTTTGTGAACCCCAAAAAGACCATTCAGGAGTCCATCTAATGCAATCAAACAGGGGACTTTATTCATAAGCTCGAGCTTCAACTTAACTCACCACGGACTCACAGGACATTTTTAGTGGAGAATAGTCCTGAACATTCATTGGACAAGATTTTATGGTAAATGACAGGTGAGGGGTGAGAGATTCTATAATGGCAAGCATCTAATATTGTGGCCTTTAATATAATTGGCTGGTGCTGAGAGCCAAATCTTAAACTTAACTTCTGCTTTCCTCCTGATTGGTGGTTGATAGGCATGGGCAGGCTTGTAACCTGGAGAGGTAGACTTGTGTCAGAGACCATCCTGTGAGAAAGTGAGCCCTTCACAATCTCCCTAACAGGCCACATGGCCTTGTGCTAAGAGCTGGTTATCACCCCCTTCCTCCCTATTCCGTTCCTGGCACCTGAGGCTGTAAAAGCTGAATTATAGTCTCCCCTCTTCCCTATCTCTTCCTGAGTTCCCATGACATCCAAGGACATGAGTTATGCCTGAGCCCAGCTTGACACCCAAGGCTGTCAAGGAATATCGATGTTCCAGAGATAAGATGCAAAGTGCCCGCTGCTTGGCGCCTGACTTCGGCCCCCATGTCAGCGGTTGCCCACTTCTTTGTTCTTTGTATAATTCTCCCTCGACCCCTCCTATATTCCCCGCAATGTATGCTTTAAAAAGAAGGCACCTCAGCATAATAAATGAGACCTTGATAGGTACCCTTCTTGGTCTCCTATTTCTCTTTTTCTTCCTCCCATCTCCTTCCAGGTTTTTGGTACCCCTCACACCCATGAATAACTGAATCCCGCAGGACGGGATAGACTTGTTTGGGGAATAACCTGGAGATGGAGGTCTTGTTACAGGTAACCTGGAAAATGGTGATAGATGATGGATTTAGTGGATATTGCTGGTAACTTGGAGATACAGGTCTTGATGGAGGGTAACCTGGAAACAAGGGTAAACACAGGATTTGTTGAGGGGGATGTGACCTGTAGATGCAGTACCTACAATACTCCTTTGAGTTCTAAAACATTACTGAACTGAAAGAGATGGCAGCTTTGATACATTTTAACCCACTTGTCTCAGACAGTGTGCATCATGTTCACTTTATCTTGTACCTCCTGTAGCACCTGGAGTCCATTGTGAGAATGACAGTGGATGAAGGTAGGTATATATGAGAGGACAGACTAGGCTAAGGAAAACAAACCCAAACTGAATTTACCAGTATCAAGACCCTCCAGCTAAGTAGTCAAGGCACATATTGCAATTGTCAATTTTTGGTCCTTGAAGAATTCCTGAATGAGGGTTGTCCAAAAATGTAATTTGTTACTTATAGCTCTATAGTTACTCTCAGAGATGGAACCAGAAGTTCCAGTTGCAGTTGCAACATTTGCACCAGAACAAGAAGCTGGTCTATTCTGGGGACATACTGACTTTTAGCTCCACCACCGCACTCTGCTTAGATACAGATCCAGTACTGATGCCTTGCTCCCAGCTGCAGTTGAGGCTATTGGAAGAATCAAAACAGAGCTAACCCCAGCACCACACCACCACTAGCTCCACCACTAGTGGAATTTGAGACAGGGTCCGGCAAATGATGGAACTTTTGTGTCCTGTCTAGAGTTACCTCCAGTGCTGCATTAACGCATTTGAAAAGAAGACATTAACAATTGCCTCTGGTTGATATTGGCTAGAATGGCATGATAGGAACCTCACCAGAATGATCATAATGGTTTTGTTTTGGTATATATTTGACTAAATTAACTACCTGACCCATTATTATCTAGTTATAATGATTTATAATGAATTATTCTGAGAATATAATTTTATTCTGACATATACATTTGCACATACATATGCATATACATATACATTAGGTAAACTATGAAAATAGAATAAAACTACAGCTTACATGCAGAAAAACTAATTAGAAAGGTCACTATTGGATGTTATTTCTTCATTCTATTATTTATTACTTAAGTATATATTCTATGCACCAGTACATGAAGCTGCACACTCACTTCTGCTCTTTCTTGTTTTTCTATAAATCCATTAAAACACATATTTTAAAAAATTGCTTCTGAAAGTTTCATGTGTAAGTATTATATTTACATCATTTCTACTCCCCTTTTTCTCATATCCCTGTCATGGGCTTGTTCATGCTTGCAATATTACACAGCTTATTATTCTTTAGCTATTATTGTTAGGTGCATGTGTGTGTGTGTGTGTGTGTGTGTGTGTGTGTGTGTGTGTGTGTGTGTATGTGTGTGTGTGTGTGTGTATTCTACTTAATAAATGTTTTTTTCTTAAGGCCTTCGCTATTGGTATTCAGATCAGGAAGTTGTCTCCTGTGTCAATTCATGCAAAGATATTCCATACCTTTTTTTTTCTATCAGGTTTATTTTATTTGTTTTATGATGTTGTCTTTGATTCACATGGGCTTGACTTTTGGCCAGAGTGATACATATGGATCTGTTGGTATTCCTCTATATGACAACATCTAGTTAGATCAGTAGCATATTTTGAAGATGCCTCCTCCCCACCATTGTCTGTAGTAGAAAATATTAAAATTTCCAATGTGGAGTTTCACCCCTGCCTTAAGCCATTTATTTTCCTGGATGAAACACACAGTCTTCATATTTAAAAATATGCCTTCATCAAGGTAATAGCTGGGGAGCTGCCTATACTCCATGATGTTAAAAATCTACTTTCAATAACACCAAGTTATAACTTATTATTTACTATGTTTTATCTGGGCTGCTTTTAACCCAACTGGTCAACCCTCTGGGCCACATTCTCTTGTCTCTTAACCCACGGTGGCTCTCCTTCTTCCTCTTCCTTGTCCTCTCTCTCTTCATGCTTGTGAAACCTGAACCCCACCTATGTCTCTTCTGTCCAACTATTGGCTGTTAGCATATTTAACCACCAATCTGAATAAAGTTAAGATCAATGTCCCTGGGTCTACCAGAAATCTCTAGATCTTAATGTCTCATACTTATCATTACAGTAGCATATATCCGACTTTTTAAAAATAAAAATTAAGTGTCCATTGTTTGTGGATTTTTATCTGGGTCTTTAGTTTTATTCCATCCATCAACCTGTCTGTTTTAACACACATACACATAACAGTAATAACTAAAGAATAATAAGCTGGGCCAGCATCAGGTCACCTTGGGCACAGAGTCAGCGGACACCCCCAAGGACTCTTCATGCGATCTTAGAACCAATGGTGAGTGGAACACAATTTCTGTTCCAATCCAATTATGCGGGACCTGAGACAGCATTAGGGAAGTAGAAAACTGGCTTGACCACGGTCACAAGTCCCTTCCTGTTGGCGCGAATACCCGGTCAACTTGTGCACAGAGTTTGTGGACACCCACATGGTCCCTAGAGGACTCTCCACGTGATCTTAGGACCACTGACCAAACAGCTCCACGCTTCTCAAAGGAGACACCACTTCCAGGCACTGTAACACACCCAGGATCTTTGCCAACAGGTTCCCAGGATAAAAAGAGCTTGGTCACACCAGTATTTCAGGGTCTCAAGGGAACTTGACTGCCAAGTACTCTGACACACCCAGAATCTCAGGTTCACAGGAGCCCACAAGCAAAGAATCACAGAGAAAGCTAGACTCTGAGGAGTCCTGAATAAACTGGGATTATAGGAAGGACAGGGTCCAATCAGATATATTGAGGACAACAAATACTTGAGATAATCAGATGGCAGGAGACAAGCATAAGAACAGAAGCAGCGACAAGTCCCTTCGGGTCCCACCAGAACCGGGGTAGCTAGGGCGCAGAGTTGGCTGACACCCGCAAGCTACCCACAAGACCCGTCACAGGATATTAAGACCTATGGTGAGTGGAACACAGCTGCTGCTCCAATCCAATCGCATGGGATCTGAGACTGCATTAATTAGGGAAGCAGAAAACCTGGCCAGATCAGGGGCACAAGTCCCTTCCAGTCCACGCCAGCACAGGGGTACCTTGGGTGTGGAGTCTGCGGACACACATAAGGTATACACAGGACCCTCCACGGGATACTAAGACCTCTGTGAGTAGATCACAAATTCTGCCAGGAGGCAGGTTCGAACACCAGATATCTGGGCACCTTCCCTGCAAGAGGAGAGCCTACCTGCAGAGAGTACTCTGAAAATTGAAACTCAGGAGAGAGCTAGTTTCCCAGGTCTGCTGATAGAGGAAAATATAAACACCTGAGGAACAAGATCTAAGCAGAGAGAACTACAACAACTAACTCCAGAGATAACCAGATGGCGAAAGGCAAACGTAAGAATCTTACTAACAGAAACCAAGACGACTCAACATCATCAGAACACAGCACTCCCAACCCACCCAGTCCTGGGCACCCCAACACACCCGAAAAACTAGACCCAGATTTAAAATCATAGCTCAAGATGATGGTAGAGGACATCAAGAAGGATTTTAATAACTCACTTAAAGAAATACAGGAGAACACTGCTAAACTGGTAGAAGACCTTAAAATGGAAGCACAAAAATCCCTTAAAGTATTGCAAGAAAACATGACCAAACAGGAGATGGAATTGAATAAAACCATCCAAGACCTAAAAAGGGAAGTAGACACAATATAGAAAACCCAAAGTGAGGCAACGCTGGAGATAGAAAACCTAGGAAAGAAATCTGGAACCATAGATGCAAGCATCAGCAACAGAATACAAGAGATGGAAGAGAGAATCTCAGGCGCAGAAGATTCCATGGAGAACATCGGCACAACAATCAAAGAAAATCCAAAATCCAAAAAGATCCTAACTCAAAGCATCCAGGAAATCTAGGACACAATGAGAAGACCAAACCTACGGGTACTAGGAGTAGATGAGAATGAAGGTTTTCAACGTAAAGGGCAAGCAAATATCTTCAACAAAATTATAGAAGAAAACTTCCCAAACCTAAAGAAAGAGATGCCCATGAACATACAAGAAGCCTACAGAACTCCAAATAGATTGGGCCAGAAAAGAAATTTCATCCCGACACATAATAATCACAACAACTAATGCACTAAATAAAGATAGAATATTAAAAACAGTAAGGGAAAAAACTCAAGTACCATATAAAGGCAGGCCTATCAGAATTACACCAGACTTTTCACCAGACATTATGAAGATCCTGGACAGATGTTATACAGACCCTAACAGAACACCAATGCCAGCCCAGGCTACTATACCCAGCCAAACTCTCAATAACCATAGATGTAGAAACCAAAGCTTTCCACGACAAAACCAAATTCACACATTATCTTTCTACAAATCCAGCCCTTCAAAAGATAATAACAGAAAAAAACCAATACAAGGACGGAAACCACACTGTAGAAAAACCAAGAAAGTAATCCCTCAACAAACCAAAATGAAGACAGTCACAAGAACAGAATGCCAACTCTAAAAACAAAAATAATAGGAAGTAACAATTGCTTTTCCTTAATATCTCTTAATATCAATGGACTCAATTCCACAATAAAAAGCCATAGACTAGTAGACTGGCTACACAAACGGGACCCAACATTCTGCTGCTTACAAGAAACCCATCTCAGGGAAAAAGACCAACACTACCTAAGAGTGAAAGGCTGGAAAACATTTTCCAAGCAAATGGTCTGAAGAAACAAGCTGGAGTAACCATTCTAATATCGAATAAAATCGACTTCCAAACCAAAGTTATCAAAAAAGACAAGGAGGGACACTTCATACTCATCAAAGGTAAAATCCTCCAAGAAGAACTCTCAATTCTGAATATCTATGCTCCAAATGCAAGGGCAGCCATATTCATTAAAGAAACTTTAGGAAAGCTTAAAGCACATATTGCATCTCACACAATAATAGTGGGAGACTTCAACACACCACTTAAATCAATGGACAGATCGTGGAAACAGAAACTAAACAGGAACACAGTGAAACTAACAGAAGTGATGAAACAAATGGACTAAACAGATATCTACAGAACATTTTATCCTAAAAGAAAAGGATATACCTTCTTCTCATCACTTCATGGTACCTTCTCCAAAATTGACCATATAATTGGACACAAAAGAGCCCTCAACAGATACAAAAGTATTGAAATCATCCCATGCATCCTATCAGACCACCATGGACTAATGATGATCTTCAATAACAACATAAATATTAGAAAGCCAACATTCACATGGAAAATGAACAACACTCTTCTCAATGATACCTTGGTCAAAGAAGGAATAAAGAGAGAAATTAAAAACGTTTTAGAGATAATGAAAATGAAGCCATAACATACCCAAACTTATGGGACACTATGAATGCATTTCTAAGAGGAAAACTCATAGCTCTGAGTGCCTCCACAAAGAAACTAGAGCACACACTACCAGCTTGACAACACACCTAAAAGCTATAGAAAAAAAGGAAGCAAATTCACCCAAGAGGAGTAAACGGCAGGAAATAATCAAACTCAGGGGTGAAATCAACCAATTGGAAACAAGAACTATTGAAAGAATCAACCAAATGAGGAGATGGTTCTTGGAGAAAATCAACCAGATAGATAAACCCTTAGTCAGACTCACTAGAGGGCATAGGGACAACATCCCAATTGACAAAATCAGAAATGAAAAGGGAGACATAACAAAAGATCATGAAGAAATCCAAAACACCATCAGATCTTTCTACAAAAGGCTATACTCAACAAAACTGGAAATCCGGGACGAATTGGACAAATTTCTAGACAGATACTAGGTTGTAAAGTTAAACCAGGATCAAGTTAACGATCTAAACAGTCCCATACCCCTAAAGAAATAGAAGCAGTTATTAATGGTCTTGAAACCAAAAAAAAAAAAAAAAAAAAGCCCAGAGCCCAGGACCGGATGGGATTAGTTTAGAGTTCTATCAGACCTTCAAAGAAGATCTAATTCCATTTCTGCAAAAACTATTCCACAAAATAGAAGTAGAATGTACTCTACCCAACTCATTCTATGGAGTCACAATTACTATGATACCTAAACTATAGAAAGATCCAACAAAGATAGAGAACTTCAGATCAATTTCCTTTATGAATATCGATGCAAAAATACTCAATAAAATTCTCGCTATCTGAATCCAAGAACATACTAAAACAATCATCCATCCTGACCAAGTAGGTTTTATTCCAGGGATGCAGAAATGGTTCAATATACGAAAATCCATCAACGTAATCCACTCTATAAACAAACAAAAAGACAAAAACCGCTTGATCATCTCGTTAGATGCAGAGAAAGTATTTGACAAAATCCAACACCCATTTGTGATAAAAGTCTTGGAAAGATCAGGAATTCAAGGCCAACACCTAAACATGATAAAAGCAATCTACAGCAAACCAGTAGCCAACATCAAAGTAAATGGTGAGAAACTGGAAGCAATCCCACTAAAATCAGGGACTAGACAATGCTGCCCACTTTCTCCCTACCTATTCAACATAGTACTTGAAGTCCTAGCCAGAGCAATTCAACAACAACAGGAGATCAAGGGATACAAATTGGAAAAGAAGAAGTCAAAACATCACTTTTTACAGATGATTTGATAGTATATATAAGTGACCCTAAAAATTCCACCAGAGAACGCCTAAACCTGATAAACAGCTTCGGTGAAGTACCTGGATATAAAATTAACTCAAACAAGTCAGTGGCCTTTCTCTACACAAAGAATAAACAGGCTGAGAAAGAAATTAGGGAAACAACACCCTTTTCAATAGTCACAAATAATATAAAAAACCTTGGTGTGACTCTAATTAAGGAAGTGAAAGATCTGTATGATAAGAACTTCAAGTCTCTGAAGAAAGAAATTAAAGAAGATCTCAGAAGATGGAAAGATCTCCCATGCTCATGGATTGGCAGGATTAACGTTGTAAAAATGGCTATCTTGCGAAAAGCAATCTACAAATTCAATGCAATCCTCATCAAAATTCCAACTCAATTCTTCAACGAATTAGAAAGAACAATGTGCAAATTCATCTGGAATAACAAAAAACCTAGGATAGCAAAAACTATTCTCAAGGATAAAAGAACCTCTGGTGGAATCACCATGCCTGACCTAAAGCTTTACTACAGAGCAATTGTGATAAAAACGGCATGGTATTGGTATAACAACAGAAAAGTAGACCAATGGAATAGAATTGAAGACCCAGAAATGAACCAACACACCTATGGTCACTTGATCTTCGACAAGTGAGCTAAAACCATCCAGTAGAAAAAAAGACAGCATTTTCAACAAATGGTGCTGGCACAACTGGTTGTTATCATGTAGAAGAATGTGAATTGATCCATTCCTATTTCCTTGTAGTAAGGCCAAATCTAAGTGGATCAAGGAGCTCCACATAAAACCAGAGACACTGAAACTTATAGAGGAGAAAGTGGGGAAAAGCCTCGAAGATATTGGCACAGGAGAAAAGTTTCTGAATAGAACAGCAATGGCTTGTGCTGTAAGATTGAGAATTAACAAATGGGACCTCATGAAGCTGCAAAGCTTCTTTAAGGCAAAAGACACCTTCAATAAGACAAAAAGGCCACCAACAGATTGGGAAAGAATCTTTACCTATCCTAAATCAGATAGGGGACTAATATCCAATATATATAAACAACTCAAGAAGGTGAACTCCAGAAAATTAAATAACCCCATTAAAAAATGGGGCTCAGAGCTAAACAAAGAATTCTCACTTGAGGAATACCGACTGGGTGAGAAATACCTGAAAAAAATGTTCAGCATCCTTCATCATTAGGGAAATGCAAATCAAAAGAACCCTGAGATTCCATCTCACACCAGTCAGAATGGCTAAGCTAAAACATTCAGGTGACAGCAGATGCTGGCAAGGATGTGAAGAAAGTGGACATTCCTCCATTGTTGGTGGGATTGCAAGCTTGTACAACCACTCTGGAAATCTGTCTGGTGGTTCCTCAGAAAATTGGACATAGTACTACAGGAGGATCCAGCAATATCTCTCCTGGGCATATATTCAGAAGATGTCCCAACCAGTAAGATGGACACATGCTCCACTATGTTCATAGCAGCCTTATTTATAATAGCCAGAAGCTGGAAAGAACCCAGGGGCCCCTCAAGATAGGAAGGCTCACAGTGGAGGCTCACAGTGGAGGCTCACAGTCAGCTATTGGATGGATCACAGGGCCCCAATGGAGGAGATAGAGAAAGTATCCAGGGAGCTAAAGAGACCTGCAACCCTGTAGGTGCAACATTATGAACTAATCAGTACCCCGGAGCTCTTGACTCTAGCTGCATATGTATCAAAAGATGGCCTAGTCAGCCATCACTGGAAAGAGAGGCCCATTAGACATGCAAACTGTATATGCTCCAGTACAGGGGAATGCCAGGGCCAAAAAATGGTGAGGAATATATATATATATATATATATATATGAAATTCCTAGGCAAATGGTTGGACCTGGAGGGCATTATACTGAGTGAGGTAACCCAATCACAAAAAAACTCAAATGATATGTACTCACTGATAAGTGGATATTAGCCCAAAACTTAGAATACCCAAGATATAAGTTACAATTTGCAAAACACATGAAACTCAAGAAGAATGAAGACCAAAGTGTAGACACTTTGCACCTTCTTATAATTAGGAAGAAAACACTCATGGAAGGAGTTACAGAGACAGTTTGGAGCTGAGACAAAAGGATGGACCATCTAGACCCTGCCATATCCAGGGATCCATCACATAATCAGTCTCAAAACACTGACACCTTTGCCTACACTAGCAAGATTTTTCTGATAGGACCCTGATATAGTTGTCTCTATTGAGACTATGCCAGGGCCTAGCAAACACATAAGTGGATGCTCACAGTCAGCTATTGGATGGATCACATGGCCCCCAATGGATAAGCTAGAGAATATACCCAAGGAGCTAAAGGGATCTATAACCCTATTGGTGGAACAACATTATGAACTAACCAGTACCCCAGAGCTCTTGTCTCTAGCTGCATATGTATCAAAAGATGGCCTACTCGACCATCACTGGAAAGAGAGGTCCATTGGACTTGCAAACTTTATATGTCCCAGTACAGAAGAATTCCAGGGCCAAAAAGTGGGAGTGGGTGGTTAGGGGAGTGGGGGGGATGGTATGGGGGACTTTTGGGATAGCATTGAAAATGTAAATGAGGAAAATACCTAATTAAAAAAATAGAAGCAGCAGAATCCAAGGTTACTTGGCATCATCAGAACCAAATTCTCACACCATAACAAGTCCTGGATACACCATCACTCCAGAAAAGCAAGACATAGATCTAAAGTCACTTCTTATGATGATAATGTAGGAATTTAAGAAGGAAATACAGGAAAACACAGGTAAAGAGCTAGAAGCCTTTAAAGAGGAAACACAAAAATGCATTAGAGAGTTACAAGAAAACAATACTAAACAGGAGATGGAATTGAACAAAACCATCCAGGATCTAAATATGGAAATACAAACAATAAAGAAAACCCAAAGGGAGACAACTCTGGAGATAGAAACCCTAGAAAATAAATGAGGAACCATAGGTGTGAGCATCAGGAACAGAATAAAAGCGGTGGAAGAGAGAACCTCAGGTGCAGAAGATTCCATAGGGAACATGAACACAACAATTAAAGAAAATGCAAAATGCAAAAAGATACTAACTCAAAACATCCAGGAAATCCAGGACACAATGAGAAGACCAAATATACGGATAATAGGAGTAGATGAGAATAAAGATTTTTCAACTTAAAAGGCCAGCGAATATCTTCAAAAAATTATAGAAGAAAACTTTCCATACCTAAAGAAAGAGATTCCCATGAACATACAAGAAGCCTACAGAACTACAAATAGACTGGACCAGAAAAGAAATTCTTCCTGACACATAATAATCAGAACAAAAAATGAACTAAATAAAGATAGAATATTAAAAGCAGTAAGGGAAAATGTTTAAGTAACATTGTAAGACAAGCCTATTAGAATTACTCCAGACTTCTCATGAGAGACTATGAGAACCAGAAGATCCTGGACAGATGTTTTATAGACACTAAGAGAACACAAATGCCAGCCCAGGCTACTTTACACAGCCAAACTCTCAATTAGCATAGATGGAGAAACCAAAGTATTTCATGACAAAATCAAATTCACACAATATCCTTCCACAAACCCAGCCCTTCAAAGGATAATAACAGAAAAAAACCAATACAAGGACGGAAACCACACCGTAGAAAAACCAAGAAAGTAATCCCTCAACAAACCAAAATGAAGACAGCCACAAGAACAGAATGCCAAGTCTAACAAAAAAGTAATAGGAAGCTATATTTACTTTTCCTTAATATCTCTTAATATCAATGGATTCAATTCCCTGATAAAAAGAAGTAGACTAACAGACTGGCTACACAAATGGGACCCAACATTTTGCTGCTTACAGGAAACCCATCTCAGGGAAAAAGACAGACACTACCTCAGAGTGAAAGGCTGGAAAACAATTTTCCAAGCAAACAGTCTGAAGAAACAAGCTGGAGTAGCCATTCTAATATCGAATAAAATCAACTTCCAACCCAAAGTTATCAAAAAGATAAGAAGGGGCACTTCATACTCATCAAAGGTAAAATCTTCCAAGAGGAACTCTCAATTCTGAATATCTATGATTCAAATGCAAGGGCAGGCACATTCATTAAAGAAAGTTTAATAAAACTCAAATCACACATTGCCCCTCACCCAATAATAGTGGGAGACTTCAACAGACCACTTTCATCAATGGACAAATACTAAAAACAGAAACTAAACAGGAACACAGTGAAACTAACAGAAGTTATGAAACAAATGGATTTAACAGATATCTACAGAACATTATATCCTAAAAGAAAAGGATATACCTTCTCCTCAGCACCTTCTGGTACCTTCTCCAAAATTGACCATATAATTAGTCACAAAACAGGCCTCAACAGATACAAAAATATTGAAATTATCCCATGCATCCTATCAGATCACCATAGACTAAGGCTGATCTTCCATAACAACATAAATTATAGAAAACCAACATCCACGTGGAAAATGAACAAGACTCTCTCCATGATACCTTGGTCAAGGAAGGAATAAAGAAAGAAATGAAAGACTTTTTAGGGTTCAATGAAAATGAAGCCACAACATACTCAAACTTATGGGACACAATGAAAGCATTTCTAAGAGGAAAACTCATAGCTCTGAGTGCCTCCAAAAAGAAACTAGAGAAAGCACACACTAGCAGCTTGACAACACACCTAAAAGCTCTAGAACAAAAGGAAGCAAATTCACCCAGAAGGAGTAGAGAGCAGGAAATAATCAAACTGGGGGGCGAAATCAGCTAAGTGGAAACAAGAAAAAATATTCAAAGAATCAAAGAAATGAGGAGCTGGTTCTTTGAGAAAACCAACAATGTAGATAATCACTTAGTCAGACTCACTAGAGGGCACAGGGATAGTATCCTAATTAACAAAATCAGAAATGAAAAGGGAGACATAACAACAGATCCTGAAGAAATCCAAAATACCATCATGTCCCTCTACAAACGCTATACTCAAAAAAACTGGAAAACCTGGATTAAATGGAAAATTTTCTAGACAGATACCAGGTACCAAACGTAAATCAGGATCAGGTTAATGATCTAAACAGTCCTATATCCACTAAAGAATTATAAGCATTCATTAACAGTCTCTCAACCAAAAAAAAAAAAGCCCAGGAACAGGTGGGTTTAGTACAGAGTTCTATCAGACATTCAAAGAAGATCTAATTCCAGTTCTTCAAAACTATTCCACAAAATAGAAGCAGAAGGTACCCTACCCACATCGTTCTATGAAGCAACAATTACTCTGATACCTAAACCACAGAAAGACCCAACAAAGATAGAGAATTTCAGACCAATTTCCCTTATGAACATCAATGCAAAAATTCTCAATAAAATTCTCAAGAACCTAATCCAAAAACAGTTCAAAACATTCATCCATCCTGACCAAGTAGGTTTCATTCCAGTGATGCAGGAATGCTTTAATATACTGAAATCTGTCAACGTAATCCACTATATAAACAAACTCAAAGAGAAAAACCACATGATCATCTCATTAGATGTAGAGAAAGCATTTGACAAAAATCCAACACCCATTCATGATAAAAGTCTTGGAAATATCAGGAAGTTGCGGCCCATACCTAAACATGATAAAAGCAGTCTAGAACAAACCAGTAGCCAACATCTAAAGTAAATTGTGAGAAGCTGGAAGCAATCCCACTAAAATCAGGGACTAGACAAGGCTGCCCACTTCCTCTCTACCTATTCAACAAAGTGTTGGAAGTCCTGGCCAGAGCAATTCGACAACAAAAGGAGATCAAGGGGATACAAATTAGAAAGGAAGAAGTCAAAATATCACTATTTGTGGATGATATGATAGTATATATAAGTGACCCAAAAATTTCACCAGAGAAATCCTAAACCTGATAAACGGCTTCAGTGAAGTTGCTGGATATAAATTTAAGTCAAACAAGTCAATGGCCTTTCTCTACAGAAATAATAAACAGGCTAAGAGAGAAATTAGGGAAATATCACCCTTCACAATAGTCACAAATAATATAAAAAACCTTCATCTGATTCTAACTTAGGAAGTGAAAGATCTGTATGATGAGAACTTCAAGTCTCCGAAGAAAGAAATAAAAGAAGATCTCAGAAGATGGAAAGATCTCTCATGCTCGTGGATTGGCAGGATCAATATAGTAAACATGGTTATCTTGACAAAAGCAATCTACAGATTCAAGGGAATCCCCATCAAAATTCTAACTCAATTTTTCAACGAATTACAAAGGGCAATTTGCAAATTCATCTGGAATAACAAAAAACCTAGGATAGCAAAAAATCTTCTCAAGGATAAAAGAATCTCCATGCATGATCTCAACCTGTACTACAGAACAATTGTGATAAAAACTGCATGGTACTGATATATCCACAGACAAGTAGACCAATGGAATAGAATTGAAGTCCCAGATATGAACCCACACAACTATGGTCACTTGATGTTTCACAAGGGAGCTAAAACCATCCAGTGGAAAAAAGACAATATTTTCAAAAATGGTGCTGGCACAACTGGTGGTTATCATATAGAAGAATGCAAATTGATCCATTCCTATCTCCTTGTACTAAAGTCAAATCTAACTGGATCAAGGAACTCCACATAAAACCAGAGACAGTGAAACTTATAGAGGAGAAAGTGGGGAAAAGCCTGGAAGATATGGGCACAGGGAAAAAATTCCTGAATAGAAAAGCAATGGCTTGTGCTGTAAGTTCGAGAAACAACAAATGGGACCTCATAAGTTTGCAAAGCTTCTGTAAGGCAAAAGACACTGTCAATAAGACAAAAAAGCTGTCAACAGATTGGGAAAGGATATTTACCAATCATAAATCAGATAGGGGAATAATATCATATATATATACATACATACATATATAAAGAACTCAAGAAGGTGGACTCCAGAAAATCAAAAACCCCATTAAAATGTGGCTCAGAGCTAAACAAAGAATTCTCACCTGAGGAATACAGAATGGCTGAGAAACACCTGAAAAAATGTTCAGTATCCTTAATCATCAGGGAAATGCAAATAAAAACAACCCTGAGATTCCACCTTACACCAGTTAGAATGGCTAAGATCGAAAATTCAGTTGACAGCAGATGCTGTTGAGGATGTGGAGAAAGAGGAACACTCCTCCATTGTTGATGGGATTGCAAGTTGGTACAACCACTCTGGAAATCAGTCTGGTGGTTCCTCAGAAAATTGGACATAGTACTACCGGAGGCCCACAATATCTCTCCTGAAGATGTTCTAACTGGTAATAAGGACACATGCTCCAATGTGTTCATAGCAGCCTTATTTTAATAGCCAGAACCTGGAAAGAACTCAGATGTCACTCAACAAAGGAATGGATATAGAAAATGTGGTACATTTACACAATGGAGTAATACTCAGCTATTAAAAACAATGAATTTATGAAATTCCTAAGCAAATGGAATGAACCTGGAGGATATCATCCTTAGTGTGGTAACCCAATCACAAAAGAACTCACATGATATGTACTCATTGATAAGTGGATATTAGCCCAGAAACTTAGAATTCCCAATATACAAGTTGCAAAACACATGAAACTTAAGAAGAACAAAGACCAAAGTGTGGTCACTTTGCCCCTTCTTAGAATTGGGAACAAAACACCCATGGAAGGAGTCACAGAGACAAAGGTTGGAGCTGAGATGAAAGGATGGACCATCTAGAGACTGCTGCATGTGAGGATCCATCCCATAATCAGCCTTCAAATGCAGACACCATTGTATAAGCCAGCAAGATTTAGCTGAAAGGACCCTGATATAGCTGTCTCTTGTGAGGGTATGCTGGTGCCTGGCAAACACAGAAGTGGATGCTCAGAGTCAGCTATTGGATGGAATAGAGGGCCCCCAATGGAGGAGCTAGAGAAATTACCCAAGGATTTAAAGGGGTCTGCAACCCTATTGGTGGAATAACAATATGAACTAACCAGTAACCCCAGAGCTTGTGTCTCTAGCTGCATATGTAGCAGATGATGGCCTAGTAGGCCATCATTGGGAAGAGAGACCCCTTGGTCTTGCAAACTTCATATGCCTCAGTACAGGGGAACACCAGGGCCAAGAAGTGGGAATGTGTAGGTAGGGGAGTGGCAGTGGTATAGGGGACTTTTGGGATAGCATTTGAAATGTAAAATAAGAAAATACCTAAAAAAAAAATTATACTAAATGTGGAACAGCTAAAAGTGTTTTATGTAAGACCTGAAATAAGATAAGAATTTTGCCTTTATAATTCTTTTTCAGATTGTAGAGAAAGCTATTAGGCCAAAGAAGGAAATAAAAAGCATCCAAATTGGAAAAGAACAACAACAACAACAACAACAACAACAACAACAAAACCCAACAACAACAACAACAAAACTGTGTAATATTTTAGGTGTGATCAAGCCCATGGCAGGATTGTGAGAAAAAGGGAAATAGAAATGGTGTAAATATAGTACTTACATATGAAACTTTCAGAAGCAATTTTTAAAAGTATGTGTTTTAATGGATTTATAGATAAACAAGAAAGAGCAGATGTGAGTGTGCAGCTTTATGTGTTGGTGCATAGAATATATATTTAAGCAATAAACAATAGAATGAAAAAAATAACATCCCAAGAGGCTGCCAAGAAGCCCAGAGGACTCCACACACTGGAGGACCTCTGGATCACCTTGGGATCACAGGTTGTGGAACTCAACATCAGCTCCAAAGAATCGTGGAGGGTCTTGTGCCAGCAGAAACAGGGACAATATCTGTGCTCCAAATGCAAGGGCAGCCACATTCAGTAAAAAAACTTTAGTCAAGCTCAAAGCACACATTGAACCTCACACAATAATAGTGGGTAACTTCAACATCCCACTCTCACAAACTGATAGATCCTGGAAACAGAAACTAAACAGAGACACATGGACACTAATAGAAATTATGAAACAAATGGATTTAATAGATACTTACAGAACATTTTATCCTAAAACAAAAGGATATACCTTCTTCTCAGCACCTCATGGTACCTCCTCCAAAATTGACCATATAATTGGTCACAAAACAGGCCTCAACAGATACAAAAATATTGAAATTATCCCATGCATCCTATCAGATCACCACGGAGTAAGGCTGATCTTCCATAACAGCATAAATAATAGAAAGCCAACATTCATGTGGAAACTAAACAAGACTTTACTCAATGATAACTTGGTTAAGGAAGGAATAAAGAAAGAAATTAAAGACTTTTAGAGTTTAGTGAAAATGAAGTCACAACACATCCAAACTTATGGGACACAATGAAAGCATTTCTAAGAGGAAAACTCATAGCCCTGAGTGCCACCTAAAAGAAACTATAGAGAGCATACAGTAGCAGCCTGACAGCATGCCTAGAAGCTCTAAAACAAAAGGAAGCAAATTCACCTAAGAGGAGAAGACAGCAGGAAATAATCAAACTTAGGGCAGAAATCAACCAGGTGGAACCAAAAGGAACTATTCAAAGAATCAACCAAACCAGGAGCTGGTTCTTTGAGAAAATCAACAAGGTAGATAAACCCTTAGCCAGACTAACTAGAGGGCACAGGGACAGTATCCTAATTAACAAAATGAGAAATGAAAAAGTAGATGTAAGAACAGAACCTGAGGAAATCCAAACCATTATCAGATCCTACTACAAAAGGCTATACTCAACAACACTGGTAAACCTGAATGAAATGGACAACTTCCTAGACAGATACCAGGTACCAAAGTAAAGTCAGGATCAGATTAACGATCTTAACAGTCCCATTTCCTCTAAAGAAATAGAAGCAGTCATTAATAGTCTTCCAACCAAAACAAGCCTTGGAACAGATGGGTTTAGTGCAGAGTTCTATCAGACCTTCAAAGAAGACCTAATCCAATTCTCCTCAAACTATTCCACGAAATAGAAACAGAAGGTACTCTACCCATTCCATTCAATAAAGCCACAATTCCTCTGATACCTAAGCCACACAAATATCCAACAAAGAAAGAGAACTTCAGACCAATTTCCATTATGAATATCAATGCAAAAATTCTCAATAAAATTTTTGCTAACCTCATCCAAAAACACATCAAAGCGATCATCCATCATGATCAAGTAGGCTTCATCCCAGCGATACAGGGATGGTTTAATATATGGAAATCTATCAACGTAATCAACTAAATAAACAAACTCAAAGACAAAAAAAAATCACATGATCATCTCATTATTTGCCGAGAAAGCATTTAACAAAATCCAACTCCCCTTCATGATAAAGCACATGGAAAGATCAGGAATTCAAGGCCTATACCTAAACGTAATAAAAGAAATATACAGCAAACCAGTAGCCAGTATCAAACTAAATGGAGAGAAACTCGAAGTAATCCCACTAAAATCAGGGACTAGACAAGGCTGTCAACTTTCTCCCTACCTATTCAATATAGTACTTGAAGTCCTAGCCAGAACAATTAGACAACAAAAGAAGATCAAGGGGATACAAATGGGAAAGAAAGAAGTCAAAATATCTCTATTTGCAGATGATATGATAGTATATATAAGTGACCCTAGAAATTCCACGAGAGAACTCCTAAACCTGATAAACGGCTTCAGTGCAGTAGCTGGATATAAAATTAACACAAACAAATCAGTGGCTTTTCTCTACACAAAGGATAAACAGGATAGGAAAGAAATTAGGGAAACAACACCCTTCACAATAGTCACAAAAAATATCAAATACCTAGGTGTGACTCTGACTAAGGAAGTGAAAGATCTGTATGACAAGAACTTCAAGTCTCTAAAGAAAGAAATTGAAGAATATCTCAGAAAATGGAAAGATCTCCAATGCTCTTGGATTGGCAGGATTAATATAGTAAAAATGGCTATCCTGCTGAAAGCAATCTACAGATTCAATGGAATCCCCATCAAAGTTCCAACTTAATTATTCACAGAGTTAGGAAGAGCAATTTGCAAATTCATCTGGAATAATAAAATCCTAGGATATGGAAACTATTCTCAACAATAAAAAACCTCTGGTGGAATCACCATGCCGGACCTAAAACTGTACTACAGAGCAATTGTGGTAATAACTGCATGGAACTGGTATAATGACAGACTGGTAGATCAATGGAGTAGAATTGAAGATTCAGAAATAAACCCACACACCTATGGTCACTTGACCTTTGACAAGGGAGCTAAAACCATCCAGTGGAAAAAAGACAGCATTTTCAACAAATGGTGTTGGTACAACTGGTGGTTATCACGTAGAAGAACGCGAATTGATCTATTCTTATCTCCTTGTACAAAACTCAAGTCTAAGTGGACCAAAGACCTCCACATAAAACCAGAGACACTGAATTTTATAGAGGAGAAAGTGGGGAGAAAGCCTCAAAGATATGGGCACAGGGGAAAAATTCTGGAGCAGAACAGCAATGGCTTATGATGTAAGATCAAGAGTCTACAAATGGGACCCCATAAATTTGCAAAACTTCTATAAGGCAAAAGACACTGTCAATAAGACAAAAAGTCCACCAACAGATTGGGAAAGGATTTTTACCAATCCTAAATCTGATAGGAGATTAATATCCAATATATATAAAGAACTCAAGAAGCTGGACTCCAAAAATTCAAATAACCCAATGAAAAAATGGGGTACAGAGCTAAACAAAGAATTCTCAACTGAGGAACACTGAAGGGCTGAGAAGTACTTGAAAAAAATCTTCAACATCCTTTATCATCACAGAAATGTAAATGAAAACAACCCTGATATTCTACCTTACACCAGTCAGAATGGCTAAGATAAAAAATTCAGGTGACAGAAGATGCTGGCAAGGATGTGGAGAAAGAGGAATACTCCTCCATTGCTGGTGGGATTGCAAGCTTGTAGAACTACTCTCGAAATCAGTCTGGAGGTTCCTCAGAAAGTTGGACATAGAACTACTGGAAGATCCAGTCATACCTCTCCTGGGTATATACCCAGAAGATGTTCCAACTGGTAATAAGAGCACATGCTCCACTGTGTTCATATCAGTCTTATTTATAATAGCCAGAAGCTGGAAAGAACCCAGATATCCCTCAACAGAGGAATGGATACAGAAAATGTAGTACATTTACACAATGAAGTACTACTCATCTATTAAAAACAATGAATTTATGAAATTCTTGGGCAAATGTATGCATCTGGAGGATATCATCCTGAGTGAGGTAACCCAATCACATAAGAAGTCACTTGATATGTACTCACTGATAAGTGGATATTCGCCCAGAAACTTAGAATACCCAAGATAGGATTTCCAAAACACAAGAAAATCAAGAAGTAAGACCAAGGTGCGTATACTTCATTCCTCTTTAGCATAGGGAACAAAATACCCATGGAAGGAGTTACAGAGATAAAATATGGAGCTAATATGAAAGAATTGACCATCCAGAGACTACCCCACCAGTGGATCCATCCCATAATAAGCCACTAAACCCATACACTATTGTACATGCCAGCAAGATTTTGCTGAAAGGACTGTGATATAGCTGTCTCATGTGAGGCTATGTCAGTCCCTGGCAAATACAGAAGAGGATGCTTATAGTTACCTATTGGATGGAACACAGGGCCCCAAATGGAGGAACTAGAGAAAGTAACCAAGGAGCTGAAGGGGTCTGCAACCCTATAGGTGGAACAACAATATGAACTAACCAATACCCTCAGACCAAATGTCTCTAGCTGCATATGTAGCAGAAGATGGCCTAGTCAGCCATCATTGGGAAGAGAGGCCCCTTGATCTTCCAAACTGTATATGCCCCAGTACAGAAGAATACCAGGGCCAAGAAGTGGGAGTGGATGTGTAGGGAAGCAGAGCTAGGAGGGGTATAGGAGACTTTTGGATAGCATTTGAAATGTAAATGAAGAAAATATCTAATAAAAAATTGAAAAAAAAAAGAGACACTGAAATTTATAGAGGAGAAAGTGTGGAAAACCTAAGATATGGGCACAGGGGGAAAATTCTTGAACAGAACAGCAATGGCTTGTGCTGTAAGATCAAGAGTCTACAAATGGTACCTCATAAGTTTGCAAAGCTTCTGTAAGGCAAAAGATACTGTCAATAAGAGAAAAAGGCCACCAACAGATTTGGAAAGGTTTTTTACCAATCTGTTGGGGATTAATATGATAGGGGACTAATATCCAACATATATAAAGAACTCAAGAAGCTGGAAGATGGTCTGTCCATGAAGTCATCCATCAACTGTTTCAATGAACCAAGTTTCTACTTGGAGGGTGGCACAGAAGTTAGGTGAGGGTAAGATTCTAGTTCATTGGCTGTGATGATTTTAAAAAGCATTCATCTCAGGATAAGAGTAAGTGCTTCACAATTGATACAATAATTATAAATATCAAGCAAGGCCCTCAGTTTCACTCTTTGCTTTTCTCTTACAGGCCACCTCTCACATTAATTGTCTACATTTCTTTTGGCTGTATAAATAATTTTGAAATATGTAAGCTGTTCTGAAAACCATAATATAGTGTAAAAACATCACATAAACAATCCTACTAATATGCTGAGATAGGAGAAGCATGATTTCAAGACCATTATGTGGCACACAGCAAGACCCTGTCATGTACAATCATGCAGAAAGTATGTATGTATTGTACAATATTGGACCTATTTCTCCCATTTGCAAATTTAAAAGACCACAGGATGACAACTAGCAAATTTCTAATTCCTCATATTTTTGAATTTCAATCAATTAGGATATGTTGGTGATATTAATTTTCATATTAAGAGATATTAAGGAAAATGGTTTGTTACTTCCTATTAATTTTCTTGTTAGAGGTGGAATTATGTTTGTGTGGGTTTGTTGAAAGATTACTTTCTTGCTTCTTCTAAGGTGTAGTTTCACTCCTTGTGTTGGTGTTTTCCATCTATTTTGTGGAAGAAAATTGTATAAATTTGGTTTTGTCATGGAATATCTTGTTTTCTGTCTATGGTGATTGAGAGTTTTGCTGGGTATAGTAGCCTGGATTGGCATTTGTGTTCTCTTAGGGTCTTTATGACATCTGCCCAGGATCTTTTGGCTTTCATAGTCTCTGGTGAGAAGTCTGGTGTAATTCTGATAGGTCTGCCTTTGTATGTTACTTGACCTTTTTCCCTTACTGCTTTTAAGATTTTTTTCTTTGTTTAGTGCATTTGGTGTTTTGATTATTATGTGACAGGAGGAATTTCTTTTCTGGTCCAGTCTATTTGGAGTACTGTAGGCTTCTTGTATGTTCATGGGCATGCCATTCTTTAGGTTTGGGAAGTTTTCTTCTATAATTTTTTTGAAGGATTTACTGGCACTTTTAGGTGGTAACCTTCACTCTCTTCTATACCTATTACCCTTAAGTTTGGTCTTCTCATTGTGTCCTGGATTTCCTGTACGTTTTGGGTTAAGAACTTTTTGCTTTTTACATTTTCTTTCACTCTTGTGTCAGCATTTTTTATGTTGTGCACCTGAGATTCTCTCTTCTATCTTCTGTATTCTGTTGGTGATGCTTGCATCTATGCTATCTGATCTCTTTCTTAGGTTTTCTAACTCCAGGGTTGTCTCCCTTTGTGATTTCTTTATTGTTTCTAGTTCCATTTTCAAATCCTGGATGGTTTTGTTCCTTTCCTTTACTTGTTTGATTGTGTGTTCCTGTAACTCTTTAAGGGATTTTCCTGTTTTCTCTTTAAAGAGCTTCTAGCTATTTACCTGTGTACTGCTGTATTTCTTTAAGGGAGTTATTTATGTTCTTCTTAATGTCCTCTATCATCATCATCATGCGAAGTGTGTGTTTCTTTTTTTATCTGAATCTTGGTTTTCAGGTGTGTTGGGGTATCCAAGACTTGCTTTGGTGGTAGAATTGGGTTCTGATGATGCCAAGTAACCTTGGTTTCTGTTGCTTATGTTCTTATGTTTGTCTCCTGCCATCTGGTTATCTCTAGTGCTACCTGCCCTGGCTATGTCTGACTGGAGCATGTCCTTCTTGTGATCCTGGTTGTGTCAGAACTTCTCCAAGCCAAGCTGTCTCTGTGATCATGTGATTCTGGGATCCTGCCATCCTGAGATCCTTGGTATGTTTGAGCTCCTGGGAGTCAAGCTGCCTTTGGGACCTTGAGATCCTGGTGTGACCCAGGTCCTGGGATCTTGTGATCCTCTGATCCTGGGTGTGTTAGACGGCCTGGGAGTGGAGCTGTCTCTGGTTACTGTGGGGCTGACCACAGAGTTTGCACCCAAGATCTGCTCAGGGCACAGACTTGAAGGAAACCATGCCACTACTTTGGTGGAGTTCCTTCATTCCTAGGTCTCACTGGTCCCAGTTACTCCAGGTGTTGGGAACAGATGTTGTGTCCTCCTCACCTCTGATCCTGATCCTGGGCATGTTGGAGCACCTGGAAATGGAGCTGCCTTTGGGTGCTATGTGGCTGACTGTGGAGTTTGTGCCCCTCTCCAAGACTTTTATGAGGAAGAAATTTTGGGTTTGTCAAAGGCATTTTCAGCATTAAATGAGATGATGAGCTTTTTTCCTTTCAACTTGTTCATATGGTGCATGTTGTTGACAGATTTTTCCTGTGTTTCCAGATGTTCCCTGCATCTTTGTGGTTAAGCCTACCTGTTCACAGTGGATGATCCTTTTGATGTGTTCTAAGATTCAGGTTGTGAGTATTTTATTCAACCTTTTTACATCCATATTCATGGAGAAAATTGTTCAAAAATACTTCTTTGTTAAATCATTTTATGGCTTGGGTATCAGCATGATTGTGACCATATAACATGAATTTTACTGTGTTCCTTCTGTCTCTATTTTGTTGAATAATTTGAGAATTATTGGTATTAGGCCTTCTTTGAAAGTCTTTCAGAATATTACATTAAAGCGATCTGAGCCTGTACTTTCTTTGGTTGAAAGATTTTTAATGACTACTTATATTTGCTAAGTGGTTAAAGTACTATGTGCATTACTTATCTGATCTTAACTTAAATTTGGTAAGTGGTTCCTAATGAAAAAAAATGCCAATTTCTTTTAGATTTTCCAGTTTTGTAGAACACAGCCTTTTGAAGTATGAAGAATGTTTCTTTAAATTTCCTTTAGGTGGTGCATGTTATCTCCCCACCCCCTTTTTTCTGATTTTGTTAATTTGGGTATTCTCTCTGTGTCTTTTAATTGGTTTAGATAAGGGTTTGTCTAATTTGTGGATTTTCTCAAAGAACTATTTATTTGTTGCATTGATCCTTTATATTGTTCTCTTTGTTTTTATTTTATTTATTTCAGCCTGGATTTTTATTATTTCCTACTGTCTACTCCTATAGAGTGTGTTTGTTTCTTTTTGTTTTAGAACTTGCTGGTGTGTTCTTCATTTCTCCAATTCATGAAGGCACTTCATGCTATGAACTTTCCTTTAAGCACTGCTATCACTTTTCACATTTTCATTGAATTTTAGGAAGTGTTTGATGCAAGGGATTATTTCAGTCTTCCTTTATTGGTAGAGGCTTGCTTTGTGACTGAGCATATGCACTATTTCAAGACGATTCTTTGAGTTTTATTCTTTTGCTTTTGAATGAAATATTCTGTAGATCTCTGTTAGGTCTATTTGATTAGTAACATCTTTTAGTTTCAATATTTCACTATATATTTTCTGCTTTGATGACCTGTCTGTTTCTGACAGTGAGGTATTGAAGTCTGCCACTATTAATGAGTTGGTTTCAATGTATGATTTAAGCTTTAATAATAATTCTTTTATGAATATGGGTGCCCTTGCATTTGGGGGTATAGATGTTAAGAATTGAGACATCATATTTGTGGATTTTAACTTTGATGAATATGAATTGTCCTTCCCCTTCTCTTCTGATTACTTTTGGTTGACCATTTATTTTATTAGATACTTCAATGGTTACTCCAACTTATTTCTTGGGTCCAGTTACTTGGAAACCTTTTTCTTTCCCTAGCAGCCTTACTCTGAGGTAGTGTATATCTTTGTTGCTGAGATGTTTTTCTTGTATGCAGCAAAAAGATGGATCCTGTTTACAAATCAATCCACATTCTTAACCTGTGTCTTTTGTTGGGAAGTTGAGTCCATTGATAGTGACAGATGTTAGTACCAATGATTGCATGTTTTATTACATTGATGTTGGTGGAATAAGTGTGTGGTTGTGTGTGTGTGTGTTTTGTTTCTTCTATTGGTTTCTCTTATGGGCAAATTTTATTTTTTTGTATTTCTTGTGTGTACTTACTCTCCTTGTGTTACAGTTTTTCTTTTAGTATCCTTTGTAGGGCTATATTACTGGAAAGATATTTTTTAAATTTGGTTTTGCCATGGAATACCTTGGTTCTCCATTACTGGTGTTTGAAAGTTTTGCTGGGTATAATATTCTGGGCTGACATCTGTGATCTCTCTGGGTCTGCAAAACAGCTTTCCAGAGCCTTCTGACTTTTAATGTTGGGTATAATTCTGATACATGTGATTTTTATATGCTACTTGGTACTTTTCTCATATGACTTTTAATTTTCTATCATTTTTCGTTATCTTTAGTGTTTTGATTATCATGAGGCAGGAGGATTATATATTCACTGTTCTGTAAGCTTCTTGGTTGTTAAAGCCATCTCTTTCTTTAGGTTAGGTTAATTATCTTCTATAATTTTGTTTAAGATATTTTCTGGAAATTTCAAGCTAGAAAACTTCTCTTTATCCTACAATGATGACTCTTTTTATTTTTATTTATTTATTACGTATTTTCCTCAATTACATTTTCAATGCTATCCCAAAAGTCCCCCATACACTCCCCCCCACTTCCATACCCACCCATTCCCATTTTTTTTTGGCCCTGGCATTCCCCTGAACTGGGGCATATAAAGTATGTGTGTCAAATGGGCCTCTCTTTCCAGTGATGGCCGACTAGGCCATCTTTTGATACATATACAGCTAGAGTCAAGAGCTCTGGGGTACTGGTTAGTTCATAATGTTGTTCCACCTATAGGGTTGCAGATCCCTTTAGCTCCTTGGGTACTTTCTCTAGCTCCTCCATTGGGAGCCTTGTGATCCATCCAATAGCTGACTGTGAGCATCCACTTATGTGTTTGCTAGGCCCCGGAATAGTCTCATAAGAGACAGCTATATCTGGGTTCTTTCAGCAAAATCTTGCTAGTGTATGCAATGGTGTCAGCGTTTGGAAGCTGATTATGGGGTGGATCCCTGGATATGGAGGTCTCTATATGGTCTATCCTTTCATCACAGCTCCAAACCTTGTCTCTGTAACTCCTTCCATGGCTGTTTTCTTCCCAATTCTAAGAATGGGCACAGTGTCCACACTTTGGTCTTTATTCTTCTTGAGTTTCATGTGTTTAGCCAATTGTATCTTATATCTTGGGTATCCTAAGTTTTGGGCTAATATCCACTTATCAGTGAGTACATATTGTGTGAGTTTCTTTGTGATTGTGTTACCTCACTCAGGATGATGCCCTCCAGGTCCAACCATTTGCCTAGGAATTTCATAAATTCATTCTTTTTAATAGCTGAGTAGTACTCCATTGTGTAAATGTACCACATTTTCTGTATCCATTCTTTTGTTGAGGGGCATTTGGGTTCTTTCCAGCTTCTGGCTATTATAAATAAGGCTGCTATGAACATAGTGGAGCATGTGTCCTTCATACCGGTTGGGACATCTTCTGGATATATGCCCAGGAGAGGTATTGCTGGTTCCTCTGGTAGTACTATGTCCAATTTTCTAAGGAACTGCCAGACTGATTTCCAGAGTGGTTATACAAGCTTACAATCCCACCAACAGTGGAGGAGTGTTCCTCTTTCTCCACATCCACGCCAGCATCTGCTGTCACCTGAATTTTTGATCTTAGCCATTCTGACTGGTGTGAGGTGGAATCTCAGGGTTGTTTTGATTTGCATTTCCCTGATGATTAAGGATGTTGAACATTTTTTCTCTGCCATTCGGTATTCCTCAGGTGAGAATTCTTTGTTCAGTTCTGAGCTCCATTTTTTAATGGGGTTAGTGATTATCTGGAGTCCACCTTCTTGAGTTCTTTATGTATATTGGATATTAGTCCCCTACCTGATTTAGGATAGGTAAAGATCCTTTCCCAATTTGTTGGTGGTCTTTTTGTCTTATTGATGGTGTCTTTTGCCTTGCAGAAGCTTTGCAGTTTCATGAGGTCCCATTTGTCAATTCTCGATCTTACAGCACAAGCCATTGCTGTTCTATTCAGGAATTTTCCCCCTGTGCCCCTATTTTCAAGGCTTTTCCCCACTTTCTCCTCTATAAGTTTCAGTGTCTCTGGTTTTATGTGGAGTTCCTTGATCCGCTTAGATTTGACCTTAGTACAAGGAGATAGGTATGGATCGATTCACATTCTTCTAAATGATAACAACTAGTTGTGCCAGCACCATTTGTTGAAAATACTGTTTTTCTTCCACTGGATGGTTTTAGCTCCCTTGTCGAAGATCAAGTGACCATAGGTGTGTGCGTTCATTTCTGGGTCTTCAATTCTATTCCATTGGCCTACTTGTTTGTCACTATACCAGTACCATGAAGTTTTTATCACAATTGCTCTGTAGTAAAGCTTTAGGTCAGGGATGGTGATTCCAGCAGAGGTTCTTTTATCCTTGAGAAGAGTTTTTGCTATCCTAGGTTTTTTGTTAATCCAGATGAATTTGCAGATTTCTCTTTCTAATTCGTTGAAGAATTGATTTGGAATTTTGATGGGGATTGCATTGAATCTGTAGATTGCTTTTGGCAATATAGCCATTTTTACAATGTTTATTCTGCCAATCCATGAGCATGGGAGATCTTTCCATCTTCTGAGATGTTCTTTAAAATCTTTCTTCAGAGACTTGAATTTTTCGTCATACAGATCTTTCACTTCCTTAGTTAGAGTTACACCAAGATATTTTATATTATTTGTGACTATTGAGAAGGATGTTGTTTCCCTAATTTCTTTCTCTGTCTGTTTATTCTTTGTGTAGAGAAATGCTATTGACTTGTTTGAGTTAGTTTTATATCCAGCTACTTCACTGAAGCTGTTTATCAGGTTTAGGATTTCTCTGGTGGAATTTTTAGGGTCACTTATATATACTATCATATCATCTGCAAAAAGTGATATTTTGACTTCATCTTTTCCAATTTGTATCCCCTTGATCTCATTTTGATTACGAATTGCTCTGGCTAGGATTTCAAGTACAACGTTGAATAGGTATGGAGAGAGTCGACAGCCTTGTCTAGTCACTGATTTTAGTGGAATTGCTTCCAGCTTCTCAACATTTACTTTGATGTTGGCTACTGGTTTGCTGTAGATTGCTTTTATCATGTTTAGGTATGGGCCTTGAATTCCTGATCTTCCCAAGACTTTTCTCATGAATGGGTGTTGCATCTTGTCGAATGCTTTTTCATCATCTAACGAGATGATCATGTGGTTTTTGTCTTTGAGTTTGTTTATATAAGGATTACATTGATGGATTTCCATATATTAAACCATCCCCGCATCCCTGGAATAAAACCTACTTGGTCAGGATGGATGATTGCTTTAATGTGTTCTTGGATTTGGTTAGCGAGAATTTTATTAAGTATGTTTGCATCGATATTCATAATGGAAATTGGTCTGAAGTTCTCTATCTTTGTTGGATCTTTCTGTGGTTTAGGTAGTCTGTTAGTCTATGTCTTTTTATTGGGGAATTGAGTCCATTGATATTAAGAGATATTAAGGAAAAGTAATTGTTGCTTCCTTTTATTTTTGTTGTTAGAGTTGGCATTCTGTTCTTGTGGCTGTCTTCTTTTTGGTTTGTTGAGGGATTACTTTCTTGCTTTTACTAGGTTGTGATTTCCGTCCTTGTATTGTTTTTTTTTTTTCTTTCTGTTATCCTTTGAAGGGCTGGATTCGTGGAAAGATAATGTGTGAATTTGGTTTTGTCGTGGAATACTTTGGTTTCTCCATCTATGGTAATTGAGAGTTTGGCTGGGTATAGTAGCCTGGGCTGGCATTTGTGTTCTCTTAGTGTCTGTTTAACATCTGTCCAGGCTCTTCTGGCCTTCATAGTGTCTGGTGAAAAGTCTGGTGTAATTCTGATAGGCCTGCCTTTATATGTTACTTGACCTTTCTCCCTTACTGCTTTTAATATTCTATCTTTATTTAGTGCATTTGTTGTTCTGATTATTATGTGTTGGGAGGAATTTCTTTTTAGGTCCAGTCTATTTTGGAGTTCTGTAGGCTTCTTGTATGTTCATGGGCATCTTTTTCTTTAGGTTTGGGAAGTTTTCTTCTATAATTTTGTTGAAGATATTTGCTTGCCCTTTAAGTTGAAAATCTTTATTTTCATCCACTCCTATTATCCGTAGGTTTGGTCTTCTCATTGTGTCCTGGATTTCCTGGATGTTTTGAGTTAGGATCTTTTTGCATTTTCCATTTTCTTTGATTGTTGTGCCGATGTTCTCTATGGAATCTTCTGCACCTGAGATTCTCTCTTCCATCTCTTGTATTCTGTTACTGATGCTAGCATCTATGGTTCCAGGTTTCTTTCCTAGTGTTTCTATCTTTAGCGGTGCCTCACTTTGGGTTTTCTTTATTGTGTCTACTTCCCTTTTTAGTTCTAGTATGGTTTTGTTCATTTCCATCACCTGTTTGGATGTGTTTTCCTGTTTTTCTTTAAGGACTTCTACCTGTTTGGTTGTGTTTTCCTGTTTTTCTTTAAGGACTTGTATCTATTTAGCTGTTTTCTCCTGTATTTCTTTAAGTGAGTTATTAAAGTCCTTCTTGATGTCTTCTACAATCATCATGAGATATACTTTTAAATCCGGGTCTAGATTTAGGTTGTGTTGGGGTGCCCAGGACTAGCTGTGGTGGGAGTGCTGCATTCTGTTGATGGTGAGTGGTCTTGACTTCTGTTAGTAGGGTTCTTACATTTGCCTTTCACCATCTGGTATTCTCTGGAGCTAGTTGTTATAGTTGTCTCTGGTCAGAGCTTGTTCCTCAGGTGATTCTGTTAGCCTCTATCAGCAGACCTGGGAGACTAGATCTCTCCTCTGAATTTCAGTGTTCAGAGCACTCTCTGCAGGCAAGTTCTCCTCTTACAGGAAAGGTGCACAGATATCTGGCCTTAGGACCTCCCTCCTGTCTGAAGATGAAGGTCCAAAATAGGACCTGTCCTGAAGCTGAGTTGCTTTGGCCTGTCCCAGAAGCTTTTAGCTTCTGTATTTTACACTCTCACCTGTGTAGAATACTCTCAGAGGAGTCCTGGAACCAAGATGTCTGCAGCCGATGCTCAGGCAAAGCGCTCCCAGGTTGGGCAGATCCCTATCCTCTTGTAGGTAAAGTGGCCAGCTGCCTGGGGCCCGAAAAGGGGGCTGCCTTAGAAGCTCTGTGGTTCCTGCCTGTCCCAGTAGCTTTTAGCTTCTGTATTACATACTCTCACCTGTGCAGGATACACTCAGCAGGGTCCCGGAACCAAGATGTCTGCTGCCGATGCTCAGGCAAATCGCTCCCGGGCCAGGCAGATCCCTATCTTCTGGCCATGAAAGTGGCCAGCTGCCT
Source organism: Mus musculus (assembly GCF_000001635.26). Classification (NCBI taxonomy): domain Eukaryota; kingdom Metazoa; phylum Chordata; class Mammalia; order Rodentia; family Muridae; genus Mus; species Mus musculus. The sequence goes on from NC_000068.7 coordinate 36,627,571, forward strand.
GTGTAGGATACACTCGGTGGGGTCCTGGAACCAAGATATCTCCTGCCAATGCTCAGGCAAAGCGCTCCTGTGCCAGGCAGACTCCTTTCCTCTGGCTGGGAAAGTGACAATGATGACTCTTAGGTTTGGTCTTTTTGTGGTGTCCCCATTTTTTTTTAATGTCATGAACTTTTTAGATTTAGCATTTTTTAAAACTGATGCATCAATTTCTTCTTTCAAATCTTCTATGCCTGGAATTCTCTCTTCCTTTTTTATTTTATTTATTTATTTATCTAATCTAATCTATCTATCTATCTATCTATCTATCTATCTATCTATCTATCTATCTATCTATCTTTGTATTATGTCAGTGATGCTTATTTCTGGCAATTCCTGTGATTTCCTAGGATTTATATGTTCCTAGAATTGGCTCTGTTTTTGTTTTCTTTTCTTTTTCTCTGTTTTTCTTCCTTTTTTTGGTTATGCATAGCTTATGATAGATTCCATGGTCTGAAAAAAAAGTTTTTTATTTTTTAATTGGTTACTTTGTCTATTTACATTTCCAATGTTATCCTCCTCCCTGGTTTAGCCTCCATAATTTCCCCCATTACACCTCCTCCACTTTGCCTCTTTAAGGGTGCTTCCTACCCACTCTGCATTCCTATCTCATCACTCTAGTGTCCCCTCATGCTAGGGTATAGCCTCCACATGACATAGGTCCTCCCATCTCATTAATGCCAGATAAGGTAATTCTCAGCTAAAAATATAGCTCAAGCCATGGATCCCTGCATGTGTACTCTTTGGTGGATCTATCTCTAGGAGCTCTGGGTTGTCCAAGTAACTGATATTGTTGATCTTTCTTTGGTGTTGCAGTTCTTCAGTTCTTCCCCTTATTATTCCTTTGTGGTTCCTGGAATCAATCTGATGGTTGGCTGTGAGTATCTGCATCTGTATTTGTCAGGTGCTAGCAGAGCCTCTCAGGGAACAGCTATACTTGGCTCCTTTCAGCAAATACTTCTTGGCCTTCCCAACAGTGTCAGGGCTTTGTGTTTTTAGGTAGAAGGGATCCCTAGATGAAGTGGTGTCTGGATGGCCTTTCCTTTAGTTTCTGCTCCATTTTTGTACCTGTATATCCTTTAGATCAGAAGAATTCTGGGTTAAAATGTTTGAGATGGGTGGATGGCTCCAACCCTCAACTGGAGACATGTCTATCTACTGGAGATGGTCTCCAGAGGTTCTCTCTCCCCTTTGTTGGGCATTTTGGTTAATGTCATGCATGTTGGGTCCTAGAAATTTTTTGCTTCCCTGGCATCTGGGACTTTCTAGTGGTTACCCCCCCCCCAGTTGCCCATCCCCCATTGCTACATAATTCTGTTAAATTTCCTGATCTTCTGGATTTCTCTCCTGTATCTCTCCATACCTGATCCTGCCCAGCTTTGCATTCCCTCTCTCCAGAATCCCTCCATTTGTCTTCCCCCTATGATTATTTTGTTTCCCCTTCGAAGTAGGATTGAAGCATCCATACTTTGGTCTTCCTTAAGCTTCATATTGTTTGTAAGTTGTATTAAAGTCATTCTGAGCTTTTTATCTAATATCCATTTATCATGGAGTACATATCATGAGTGTTCTTTTGTGTCTGGTTTACTTCACTCAGGATGATTTTATATAGTTCCTTCAATTTGACTGCAAATTTCATGAAGCCACTGATTTTAATGGCTGAATAGTACTCCATTGTGTAAATGTACCATATTTTCTGTATCCATTCTTTCATTGAGGGACATCTGGGTTGTTTCCAGCTTCTGGCTAATATAAATAAGGCTTCTATGAACATAGTAGCACATGCTCCTTGTTATATGCTGGGACATCTTTTAGGTATATGCCCAGGAGTGATATAGTTGGGTCTTCAGGTGTTTTCCTTATTGTATCTATTTTAAATTTCAGGTCTTATTCATTTCTTTCACCTGTTTGATCATATTTTTGTGTACTTCTTTATGAGGCTGGAAATTGGACTGTAGATATCTCATCTGGTTTTCTTGTCTTTTACATATCCCTTAATCCATCCTCCAACTCTTATATATGTTTTCACATATTGTTGAAGGACTTATTTTCTTTAATCATTAGATTTATTTTATTTTATTTTTGACATATAATTGATCTGGATTATTTCTTATGTAAAAATACCTAATTTATTTGTTGACATTCTTCTTTCTTCTCTTATGGATAATGTTGCTAAAAACTTTAATCTGCCTCTACTTGTACCCAGGAAATATCATTGGATATGAATCTGGTAGCTCAATGCATAGTATTGGGAATGCACATTTTCAATGGTAAATAGTAATACACTATTGTCTAAACTTTACAACTAATGTAGATTATAGTGTTCAATGAGCATATACAAAAGTAAATGTCCAGCCTAGTTGACACCAGTCGGGCACCAGTGAACTCAGTAGACAGTCCCCAGAGGACTCTCCATGCTTCAGGTGACCTCAAACACCAAGGATGTTGGAATCACTGGTGAGTGGAATGCAACATCTGTTGAAAACAAACGGGAGTGGACTGTGTGAGCAAGAACAGGGACACAGGAAACCTGCCCAACCAGTAGCTGGGGTACTTTTCTGTCCATGTCAGCCCCGGGCCATCTTGGGCACAAACTTAGCAGACTAGTACCATGGTCCCCAGAGGAAACTTCATGCTGCAGGTGACCTAGCACACTCAGGATCTTGAGTCATTGAATCATTGAGGAGAGTCAGCCTCCAGAGAGGGCTCTGATCATGGGACTTGGGAGAGCTTGCCTGCAAAGAGAGTTCTGACCACTAGGACTCAGGAGAGAGTTGGACTTCCAGGAGTGCTGACAGGGGCTAACAGAATCACAGGAGGAATAAGCTCCAGTGAGAAACAGCTAGAACATCTAATACCAGAGATTACCAGATGGCAAAAGGCAAATGTAAGAAACTTACTAAATGAAACCAAGGCCACTCAGCATCATCAGAACCCAGTATGCTCACCAGAGCAAGTACTGGATGCCACAACACACAAAACAAGATTCGGATTTAAAATCATATCTCATGATGCTGGTAGAGGATTTTAAGAAGGGCATTGATAACTCACTTAAAGAAATACAGGAGAATACTGATAAATAGGTAGAAGACCTTAAAGAGGCAGCACAGAAAACCCTTAAAGAATTACAGGAAAACACTGCTAAACAGGTGATAGAATTGAACAAAACCATCCAAGATTTAAAAATGGAAGTAGAAATGATAAAGAAAACCCAAAGGGAGACAACTCTGGAGATAGAAATCCTAGGAAAATCAGGAACCATGGATGTGAGCATCAGCAACAGAATACAAGAGATGGAAGAAAGAATCTCAGATGCAGAAGATTCTATAGAGAACATGGACACAACAATCAAAGAAAGTCCAAAATGCAAAAAGATACTAACTCAAAACATCCAGGAAATCCAGGACACAATGAGAAGACCAAACCTAAGGATTATAGGTATAGATGAGAATGAAGATTTTCAACTTAAATGGCCAGTAAATATCTTCAACTAAATTATAGAAGAAAACTTTCCTAAACTAAAGAAAGATATGTGCATGAACACACAAGAAGCCTACAGAACTCCAAATAGACTGGGCCAGAAAAGAAATTCCTTCTGACACATAGTAATCAGAACAACAAGTGCACTAAATAAAGATAGAATATTAAAAGCAGTAAGGTAAAAAGGTCAAGTAACATATAAAGGCAGATTTATTAGAATTATACCAGACTTCACACCAGACTATGAAAGCCAGAAGATCCTGGACAAATGTTATACAGAACCTAAAAGAACAAAAATGCCAACCGAGGTTACTGTACCAAACAAAACTCCCAATTACCATAGATGGAGAAACCAAAGTATTCTATGACAAAACCATAATATCTTTCCACAAATCCAGACTTTCAAAGGATAATAAAGTGAAAACACCAACACCAGGATGCAAACTACACCCTAGAAAAAGCAAGAAAGTAATCCTTCAACAAACCGAAATGAAGACAGCCACAAGAACAGAATCCCAACTCTAACAACAAAAATAACAGGAAGCAATAATTACTTTTCCTTAATATCTCTTAATATCAATGGACTCAATTCCCTAACAAAAAGACATAGACTAACAGACTGGCTACATAAACAGGACCCAACTTTTTGCTACTTAAAGGAAACCTACCTCAGGGAAAAAGACAGAAAGTACCTCAGAGTAAAAGGCTGGAAAATAATTTTCCAAGCAAACAGTCCAAAGAAACAAGCTGGAGTAACCATTCTAATATCGAGAAAAAAAAAAAAAAAACCAACTTCCAACCCAAAGTTATCAAAAAAGACGAAGAGGGGCACTTCATACTCATCAAAGATAAAATCTTCCTAGATGAACTATCAGTTCTGAACATCTATGCTCCAATTGCAAGAGCAACCACATTCATTAAAGAAACTTTAGTTAAGCTCAAATCACACATTGCACCTCACACAATAATAGTGGGAGACTTCAATACCCCACTCTCACCAAAGGACAGATCTTGGAAAGAGAACTTATACAGAGACACATTGAAACAAGCAGAAGTTATAAAACAAATGGATTTAACAGATATCTACAGGACATTTTATCCTAAACAAAAGTATATACCTTCTTCTCAACACCTCATGGTACCTTCTCCAAAATTGACCATATAATTGGTCACAAAACAGGCCTTAACAGATACAATAACATTAAAATCCATGTATCCTATCAGATCTCCATGGACTAAAAGTGATCGTCAATAACAAAATAAATAATAGAAAGCCAACATTCATGTGGAAGCTGAACAACTCTACTCAATGATAGATCAATGATAGGTAAAGGAAGAAATAAAGAGACAAAAGACATTTTAGTGTTAAATGAAAAGGAAGCCACAACATACCCAAACTTATGGGATACAATGGAAGTATTCCTAAGAGGAATACTCTCTCTGAGTGCACAAACAAACAAACAAACAAACAAAACGTAGAGAAAGCATACACTAGAAGCTTGACAGTACACCTAAAAGTGCTAAAACAAAAGGAAGAAAATTCACCCAAAAGGAGTAGTTGGCAGGAAATAATGAAACTTAAGGCTGAAATAAACCAAGTGGAATCAAATAGAACTATTCAAAAAAATCAACCAAAGCAAGAACTGGTTCTTTGATAAAATCAACAAGATAGATAAACCCATATTAACTAGAGGGCACATGGACAGGATTATAATTAACACATGAAATGAAAAAGGAGACATAATAAGAGAAGCTGAGGAAATCCAAAACATCATCAGATTCTACTACAAAAGGCTATACTCAACAAAACTGGAAAATGTGGACAAAATAGAAAATTTCCTAGACAGATACCAAGTACCAAAGTTACATCAGGATCAGATTAACAATCTAAGAGTCCCATTTCCCCTAAAGAAATAGAAGCAGTCATTATTAGACTCCCAAGCAAAAAATGCCCAGGATCAGATGGGTTTCATGAAGACTTCTATCAGAACTTCAAAGAAGACATAATTCCAATTCTCCTCAAATTATTCCACAAAATAGAAACAGAAGGTCCTCTACCCAATTCATTCTACGAAGCCACAATTGCTCTTATACCTAAACCACATAAAGACCCAACAAAAAAAGGAACTTCAGATCTTTTCCCTTATGAATATCGATGCAAAAATACTCAATAAAATCCTTGCAAACCGAATCCAAGAACACATCAAAACAATCATCCATCATGATCACGTAGACTTCATCCCAGAGATACAGGGATGGTTTAATATATGGAAATCCATCAAGGTCATCCACTATATAAACAAACTCAAAGACAAAATCCACATGATCATCTCATTTGATGCTGAGAAAGCATTCTACAAAATCCAACACCAATCATGATAAAAGTCTTGGAGAGATCAGGAATTCAAAGCCCATAACAGAACATAATAAAAGCAATATAGCGGAAACCAGTAGACAACATAAAAAAAAATGGAGAGAAACTTCAAGCAACCCACTGAAATCAGGTACTAGGCAAGGCTGCCCACTTTCTCCCTACCTATGCAATATAGTACTTGAAATCCTAGCCAGAACAATTAGACAACAAAAGGAGATCAAGGGGATACAAATTGGAAAGGAAGAAGTCAAAATACCACTATGTGCAGATGATATGAGAGTGTATATAAGTGACCCTAAAAATTCCACCAGAGAACACCTAAACCTGCTAAACAGCTTCAGTGCAGTAGCTGGATATAAAATTAACTCAAACAACTCAGTGGCATTTCTCTATACAAAGGATAAACCGGCTGAGAAAGAAATTAGGCAAACAACACCCTTCACAATAGTCACAAATAATATAAAATACCTTGGTGTGACTCTAACTAAGGAAGTGAAAGATCTGTATGATAAGAACTTCAAGTCTCTGAGAAAGAAATAGAAAAAGATCTTAGAAGATGGGAAGATCTCCTATGCTCATGGATTGGCAGGATTCATATAGTAAAAATAGCTATCTTGCTGAAAGCAATATACAGATTCAATGCTATCCCCAGCAAAATTCCAAATCAATTATTCACAGAGTTAGAAAGGGCAATTTGAAAATTCATCTGGAATAACAAAAAAACCTGGGATAGCAAAAAATATTCTCAACAATAAAAGATCCTGTGGTAGAATCACCATGCCTGACCTCAAGCTGTACTACAGAGCAATTGTGGAAAAAAAAAACAACCAAACACTTCATGGTACTGGTACAGAGACAGACAGATGGAGAAATGGAATAGAATTGAAGACCCAGAAATGAACTCACACATCTATGGTCACTTGAGTTTTGACAAAAGAGCTAAAACCATCCAGTGGAAAAACGTCAGCATTTTCAACAAATGGTGCAGGCTCAATGGGCAGTTATCATGTAGAAGAAAAAGAATTGATCCATTCTCATCTCTTTGTACAAAGCTCAATTCTAAGTGGATCAAGGAACTCCACATACAACCAGAGACACTGAAACTTATAGAGGAGAAAATGGGGAAAAGCCTCGAAGTTATGGGCACAGGGAGAAAATTCTTGAACAGAACAGCAATGACTTTTGCTGTAAGATTGAGAATCGACAAATAGGACCTCATAAAATTGAAAAGGTTCTGTAAAGCAAAAGACACTGTCCATAAGACAAAAAGGCCACCAACAGATTGGGAAAGGATCTTTACCAATCCTAAATCTAAAAGAGGACTAATATCTAAGATATAGAAAGAACTCAAGGAGCTGAACTCCAGGAAATCAAATAACCCTATTAAAAAAATGGGGTACAGAGCTAAACAAAGAATTCTCAACTTAGGAATACAGAATGTCTGAGAAGCACCTGAAAAAATGTTCAACATCCTTAATCATCAGGGAAACAAATCAAAACAACCCTGAGGTTCTACCTCATACCATTCAGAATGGCTAAGATAAAAAATTCAGGTGACATCAGATGCTGGTGAGGATATGGAGAAAGAGCAACACTCTTTCATTGCTGGTGGGATTGCAAGCTAGTACAACCACTCTGGAAATCAATTTGTTGGTTCCTCAGAAAATTGGACATAGTACTGCCAGAAGATTGAGCCATACCTCTCCTCAGCATGTACCCAGATGATGTTCCAACTTGTAATAAAGACACATGCTCCACTATGTTCATAGCAGCCTTTTTTATAATAGCCAGAAGCTGGAAAGAACCCAGATGTCCCTCTACAGAGGAATGGATACAGAAAATGTGGTACATTTACACAATGGATGACTACTCAGCTATTAAAAACAATGAATTTCTGCAATTTTTAGTCAAATGGATGGATGTGGAGGATATCATCCTTAGTGAGGTAACCCAGTCACAAAATAACACACATGATATACACTCACTGATAAGTGGGTATTAGCCCAGAAACTTAGAATACCCAAGATACAATTTGCAAAATACATGAAACTCAAGAAGAATAAGGAACGAAAGTGTGTATACTTCATTCCTTCTTAGAATGGGGAACAAAACACCCTTGGAAGGAGTTACAGAGACAAAGTTCAGAGTAGAGTCTGAAGGAACGACCCTCCAGAGACTGCCCCACTTGGGATCCATCCCATAAACAACCACTAAACCCCACACTAGTTAGTTGCCATCAAGATACTGCTAGCTGGAGCCTGATATAGCTGTGTCCTGTGAGGCTATGCCAGTGCCTGGCAAATACAGAAGTGGATGCTCACTGTCATCCATTGGATGGAGCACAAGGTCCCCAATGAAGGAGCCAGAGAGCCAGGGAGCTGAAGGGGACTGAAGTCCCATAAGAAGAACATCAGTGTCATCCATTGGATGGAGCACAAGGTCCCCAATGAAGGAGCCAGAGAGCCAGGGAGCTGAAGGGGACTGAAGTCCCATAGGAAGAACATCAGTATGAACTACCTAGTACCCTCAGAGTTCCTTGTAATTATACCACCAATCAAAGAAAACATAGCTTGTGGCTCTAGCTATATATATGTAGCATAGGATGGCCTAGTTGGTAATCAATGGGAGGAGAGGCTCTTCATCATGTGAAGGTTCTATGCCCTAGTATAAGGGAATGCCAGGACCAGGAATGGGAGTGGGTGGGTTGGGAACAAGGCAAGGGAGTTAATAGGGGATTTTCGGAGGGAAAACAAGGAAAGGGGATAACATTTGAAATGTAAATAAAGAAATTATCTAATAAAAAGGATAAATAAAATAAATAAATAGGTAGTTAAATAAATAAATAAAGTCTCTGGGGAAAGAAATCAAAAAGATCTCAGAAGTTGGAAAGATCTCCCATGCTCATGGATTGGCAAGATTAATATAGTAAAAATGGCTATCTTGCTGAATGCAATCTACAGATTCAATGCAATCCCCATCAAAATTCCAACTCAATTCTTCACTGAGTTACAAATGGCAATTTGCAAATTCATCTGGAATAACAAAAAACCTAGGATAGCAAAAAATATTCTCAACAGTAAAAGAACCTCTGGTGGAATCACCATGCCTGACCTCAAGCTGTACTACAGAGCAATTGTGGTAAAAACTGCTTGGTACTGGTACAGAGACAGATAGAGCGATGGAGTAGAATTGAAGTCCCAGAAATGAACCCACACATCTATGGTCACTTGCTCTTTGACAAAGGAGCTAAAACCATCCAGTGGAAAAGACAGCATTTTCAACAAATGATGCTGGCTCAACTGGCACTCACTGATATTAGCCCAGAAACTTAGAATACCCAAGATACAATTTGTAAAATACATGAAGAAGGAAGACCAAAGTGTGGATACTTCATTCCCACTTAGAATGGTAATTAAAGTACTCATGGATGGAGTTACAGAAACAAAGTTTGGAGGTGAGAAGGATCATCCAGAGGCTGCCCCACCTGGGGATCCATTCAACAAACAGCCACCAAACCCAGACACTATTGCATATGCCAGCAAGATTTTGCTGACAAGACCCTGATATAGCTGTTTCTTGTGAGGCTATGCCAGTGCCTGGCAAATACAGAAATGGATGCTTACAGTCATCTATTAGATGGAATCCAGGACCCCTAAAAAAGGAGTTATATAAAGTACCCTAGGAGCTGAAGGGATCTGCATCCCTATAGAAGGAACAACAATATGAACTAACCAGTACCCCCAGAGTTCATGTCGGTAGCTTCCTATGTAACAGAAGATTGCCTATTCAGCCATCACTGGGAGGAGAGGCCCTAGGTCCTGTCAAGATTATATGCCCCAGTACAGGGGAATGCCAGGGCCAGGAATTGGGAGTATGTTGGGTTGGGGAGCAGGGTGGGGGGGAGGGTATAGGGGACTTTCGGGATAGCATTTGAAATTTAAATGAAGAAAATATCAGTTCTAATACATAAAAAAATACAACCAGAAGGACTGCCTTAAAAAAGTGAGTAAATGTCTAATTCTTTATGTGCAATGCAAGAAATCCACAGATATGTCCTAAGTTTTTCCATATTATTATGTTGGTTGACCAAGACTTTTTATGGTAATAGTATTTAAAATTATTATCCATGAATTATATTAGATTCTGTTTTCAACTGTTTTGTGTCTTTGTATGACAGTATCATGTTATTAAATGTCAAATTATCACAGGTGTCATTTTTACACAGGAAAAAAAAATGATGAAGAATCTTGCTTTGATTGCTACTTTTAGTTCTTGAGTGCGAAGGGACTCTCTTGCCTGCTTGACAAAATAGTTTTTTCCTAAGGGAGTCAGTGACAATGAACCAATTTTATCCTGTATGCCTCTAATTTGGATCTGGGGACAGGGATTGCACCTTAGGTCTTGTACATGGTTTACAAAATTAGAGCTCACATGACCTTTCTAGGATATGTAGAAAATGTACATGTTCACATATCTATCTGAACTGATTATTCTTCTGATTCTTGCAATGGTTATACGACTGAAAGAATTCAGCTTTTTCCCTACATTGTGTTTCTTCTTGAGAAAAATGAACAGCTTTCCCATGACTCTTAGCTAAAGGTATCTGTGTTCATCATGCATGTTACCCTGTCAGATCAGAAATAGGATGTACACTCTTCTGTATGACTTCATATGTTTGGGTTTCTCTGTGTGTCTGTCTGTCTTTCTTATTGTCTGTCTCTCTGTTCAGTATGCATTTGACATCTCAAGCTCATATCATAAAATGGCAACAGTTTCTTAATACAGTAATTTACCTTGCACTGAGACCCTGGGTACACTTTAAGATAAAATAATGCACACTGTCAAAAAATGGTCCATAGAATAGCTTTTTTAAACTACATTTTTTGAAAGAACGCAGGAAAATAATCCTCTTTGCTCACATTTAACTTAAGCACAATTTCTATTGTGTTTTATCCCAACTTCTTCCCAAATCTTTTTTTTTTTTTAATAATTACTCCTGATGTTCACATTCCAGCTGGTATTCTTAGCTTTCTCATTCTGCTTTCTACCTTGCAGCCACCATGCCATTTCCTATTTTCTGCTACATCATTTTGGGGGTGGTGGTATGATTCTTGAACAGGTGAAAACATTTTATCATAGGAACTTAAATATTTTATCTGGTTCTCATATATTCTCCAACATTTACATTTCTAAAACTGGTTATTGCCTTAGATTTTACTTGTTTCTCAAAGCCCCTAACAATGTAACAATTTCAATATTGCTCAAAATAAGAAAATATTAGAAAGTCTCCAATGGACAGATAAATAATTAGCATTTTTATTGTGTTAAAGTAATTACTACAAACACAGAGTGACTGAGAAATGTAGTATAATTAACTTCAGGCAATGCCACATTAACTAAATTATTATTTTTTAATAGATTGAGATGGCTGATATGTAGACACTTTAAAAATAGTTTTGACTTATTTCGGAAATACTCATACATTAACTCTAGTTAAAACTTGGAAAGACTAAATGCCAGTCAGAGAGACAAACTTGTCACTAAACAAGTCTTCAAATGAAATAAAGCCACAGAGCTTTTTCAGCTGCTAGGAGATCAACTCTAGTTTGATCATGTTCCTTTTTCTATTGTTTAGTGATTACCCACTTGGTTAGGACATGATTGAAGGAAAAACAAAAAAGACAAATACCACTTAAACTAGAAAGAAAATGTTGGAAACATAAAAAGTAAACAGTCTTTGGCTTAAAAACCCAGTTTAAGAATAAAACCTGTGACATTTCATTTTGCTAGAAAAACACAAGGAACTTCCTTGACTGATCTAAGACATGGAGGGAAAATGAAAAATTTCCAAGTGTTCTGAGATCATGCATGGGATGCTTAGGTTGAAGTTGAGATACCAGTATGGTATAGGGGTCATTTTATCCAGTATAAGATGAATAATGGAAGAGTGAGCACATAGATTGATAAACAGTGCTATTATGGGAAGAACTCAGAGCAGCTTGAAAACTGATACTGGTACTCTATATTGTTGACACAGATGCACACACCTAATGCTCTGAATGCCTGCATATCCTGCTTTCGGTAGTTCTACAGATTCTGGTATCCCACAGATCCATTGTAGCTCCATGGGAACCACCATCTGGATTTGATTCATAGGAAGACAGCATTGGGGAAATACACTCAAGAAAGTTTAAAAGAAATAATAGTAATAAAAAAAACCAATGAAGTCATGTTGAGTATTCTACTGGCTGGTTACAATTACACACTAATTCCTTAATTTAATATGGTTTTGTGAAATCCAGGCATAGTAATCAGGACCTGGGTTTGAAAATTTTTCTGGTGCTTCATTGTTTCTCTCTAACATACATTCAATTGTTTTCAAGTCATATCCAGTTCTAACCAGCAGCATCCCATTACTCTGACAAAATCTCTATATTAAAATTAAAATTGATGTACTAAGTGGACTTGACTAATGTTTTTAGTTCTGGTGATTCATAAAATGTTTTGACAATATTGTAAGCAAAATCAGATTTTGTTTTTTCCCCATTTGCTCTTTAACTCACAGCAGAAGATAAGGAATATGAGGAGAGATAATGAGAGCACTGTGTCTGAGTTCATCCTCCTGGGGCTCCCCATTCGAGCAGAGGAACAAGGCATGTACTTTGCCCTGTTCCTGGCCATGTACCTGACAACTGTGCTGGGGAACCTGCTCATCATCCTACTCATCAGGCTGGACTCTCACCTCCACATCCCCATGTACTTCTTCCTCAGCCACTTGGCCTTCACAGACATCTCTTTCTCATCGGTCACAGCTCCAAAGATGCTCGTGAATATGCTGACACACAGTCAGTCCATCTCATATACTGGGTGTGTTTCCCAGGTATATTTTTTTGCTATATTTGCTGATCTTGATAGCTTTCTTCTTACATCAATGGCCTATGACAGGTATGTGGCCATCTGCCACCCTCTGCACTATTCACAAACTATGAGTCAGACACTCTGTGTTCTTCTAGTACTTGTATCCTGGGCCTTATCCATTGCCAATGCCCTTGTGCGCACCCTTCTCTTGGCTCACCTATCTCACTTTAGAGACAATACCATTCCCCACTACTTCTGTGACCTCTCTGACTGGTTGAAGCTGTCCAGCTCAGACACCACCATCAATGAATTGGTTATTCTTGTCTTAGGCAATGTGGTCATTACCCTGCCATTTATATGCATTCTGGTTTCTTATGGCCACATTGGAGTCACCATTCTGAAGACTCCCTCTATCAAGGGAATCTGCAAAGCCTTGTCCACATGTGGCTCTCACCTCTGCGTAGTTTCCTTGTACTATGGAGCCATCATTGGACTATATTTTGTTCCCTCATCTAATAACACTAATGACAAGGATGCCATTGTGGCTGTGATGTACACTGTGGTCACACCCATGCTGAATCCCTTTATTTATAGTCTGAGGAATCGGGATATGAAAGGAGCACTGAGAAATATCCTTGGTAGGAGACTGTGTTCATAATGATGTGTGTGGTCTTCCCTCTTAGCATCCTTTCTTTCTTCTTCTCTTCTCCCATTCATCCTTTGTTCTCTATCAGGGAATCTTTATGAGGCTCCCTCCTCATAAAGATTCTCAATTCTCCTTCCACAGTTTTTGTTGTCAGTCTTTCTCTCTTACTTATCAGCATCTTGGGTAGGTTTCTCACAAAATTTGTTCATTCTCTCTTTTTCTTGCAAAAAGTTTACTTATTTTTATAGTCATTACCAAGTCTTTTTATTAGACAAATTTGTAACTTTTCTTCTCTGAAGATGACAGAATTATTTGTTATCTTAGTTGATGATTTGTTTTTATATTTTATCATATAATATACTCTGATTTCTTTACAGTAACTCTATTCATATTCATTCATTCATTCATTCATTCATTCACTTTACATTGGTATATCACTCACATGTCTGTGTATTATGTATATGTCTATTGCCTGTCAGAAGAGGGTATTAGATCCTCTGGAACTAGGATTACATAGGTTGTGAGCAACTATATGGATGATAGAAATCAAACCTTCAGTACCTGGGAGAGCAGTCAATTCTCTTCTTTGGCGAGTCATCTTTTCTGCCCCTTACATTTATATTTTAGCTTTGTAGTTGACATTCAAAAGTGGCAGATATTTATTGGGTGTGATGTGATATTTTCATACATGCAAATAGTTCAAAAACAATGTTAATTTATTCAAATATTTTCCATGACTTTGTATGAAATTCTTTTTATTTTAGCCTTTGGAATGCAATATAGTATTTGTAATCATCTCACAGTGAAAGGTATAAAAATGCTTTGTGTTTTTATGAAAAATTTGTACCTACTGAACAAACTATGCATATGTTTCATTCCTATTTCATTTATAATCTTATTAATTTTTCTGAAAATTTAATTTGTGGTGGTTCATAATTCCTTGCATTTTTGATAAGTGTTTGGCCCTAGTTACTAAGTTAAGTAAAAATAAACTGTTCTATATATAAGATAAAAACAAGAGTAAGGCATGCTCTACATGGAGCATGAAAGTACTGTGAAGGTGGAGTCAGCCGAGGCATCACACAAAATGTTGAGAATTTGACGTGAGCTGCCAGGGGGTGCTGTGATTATGTGCAGCTTTTTCATCCTAAGAAGGAGACTCTTCTTTTCTGAGTGGGTGATGAAGCCAACAAATTTTCCTGGTATGCCTGCTGGCCCTGACCCTCCTCATGACTTGTGCCGAGGTTGATTCCTGACTGTCTCAGATGGGTAGCATCATCTCTACTGATTCATGTTTGCTAGCCTGATTATACAAAACAGGATTGCTGATATACCCATGAAGTGTTTGAGATTGAATTGAGCACTCACTGCTACCTACCGTGAACTGAACTGCTGATTTGCTGACAGGAACCTGATATAGCTGTCTCCTGAGAGGCTCTGCCAGTGTCTGACAAATACAGAAGTTGATGCTCTCAATAAAGCATTGGTCTGAGCACAATGTCCCCAGTGGAGGAGCTAGAGAAAGTACCAAAGGAGCTGAAGAAACTTGCAGGCCCAGAGGAGGAACAACAATACGAACTAACCAGTACCCCCAGAGTGCCCAGGGACTAAACCACCAACCAAAGAGTACACATGGAGGGACCCATGGATCCAGCTGCATATGTAGCAGAGGATGGCCATGTTGGACATCAATGGGAAGAGAGGCCCTGGTCCTGAGAAGGCTTGATGCCCCAGTTTAGGGGAATGCCAGGACAGGGAAGAGGGAGTGGATGGATTGATGAGCAGGGGAATGGGGAGGGCATAGTGGATTTTCAGAGGGGAAATCAAGAAAGGGGATAACATTTGTAATATAAATAAATAAAATATCTAATACAAAAAAAAAAAGGAAAAAAATCTCACTTAATAGTCCCAGATATCTATAGGCCTCTGGAATTGCAGGTAGAGGTTGACTGGAAGATGGAGATCAGATGGTAAAAGGTAGACCTCATGAATGCTGGGCTTGCTGGGAGATCTAGTTGGTATGGGAGTAGAGCTTCACCATCTCATCTGAATATCTCAGGTGTCAGCAGGCCTTTAGGGATGCAGGTAGACCTGTGGCTTGGAGAATGGAGTGCAGAGGGGACAGGGCAGAACTCACTGATTTTTCTTATGTTTATTTCTATTTCTTCACTTTTTTAAATGGTGGGTTACATTGATAGATTTTTATATGTTGACCCATTACTATGACTCTGGGTTGAAGCTTATTTGATCATGGTGGATGATCTTTTTGATGTGTTTTTAAATTCAGTTTGCTAGTATTTCATAGAGTGCTTTATATCAATATTCATGAGGTAAATTGTCCTGAAATTCTTTTCCTTTCTTGAGATTTTGTATGGATGATTTGTATATCATGGTGACAGCAGCCTTATAAAAACAGTTTGCCAATATTCTCCTGTTTCTATTTTGTTGAATAATTTAAGGATTATTGGAATGAGCTGTTCTTTGAAATTGTGGTAGAATTCTGGATTAAAACCATCTGAGCCTGAATATTTTTGGTTGGGAGACTCTTAATTACTACTTCTATTTTCTTAGACATTATAGGATTATTTCAATTGTTTAACTGATCTTAATTAACTTTGGCAAGCAGTATATATTGAGAAAATTGTTCATTTCTTTAGATTTTACAATTTTGTGATTACTGGATTTTAAAGTATGACGTAATGATCCCTTTTATTTCCTCGTTGTCTGTTACATGTGCCCCCTTTTCATTTCTGATTTTGTCAACATGGATATTCTCTCTTTGTCTTTTTGGTTTGAATAAGGGTTTATTTATCTTGTTGATTTTCTCAAAAAAAAAAAAAAACAAAACAACCAACCAACCAACCAACCAACCAACCAACCAACCAAACAAACAAACAAACAAAAAAAACCAAAAAACCAAAACCCTGAAAAGTCTGACTGAAACTTATATAACATTTTATATCAAGGGTTAGATGTCAGTTTCCCAAATAAGCAGGCAAGGCTTCTAGGAAAAACACACAGATGGACCATTGCCATCCCGAGGCAAGACAATTCCTGAAATTCCTCTAAGCCATTTCCAAAAATGGTAAAAGTAATGGAACAACAAATTGAAATGAATTAATGTACCTGCTCCTCCTTTAGCCAAATATATATATATATATATATATATATATATATATATATATATATATATATATATATATATATATTTAAAAATGACCTAACAATCCTTAAAATTTCCCTAGCTGCCCTTAAATGAAACCTATGAGCTCATCCCAGGGTTGCCATTTAATATGGATAACTGATCCTTGAATGCTGGTTGCTTCTGCAGAATAAATGCTCTTTGTTTTTACATAGTATTTGAGTTTCGGTTCTTCCTTTAGTGATTCTTGGACCTTTCCATTTGGTGTATTTATCCTGAATTGATGGAGTCTCCCTGATTGACAGTAGAGAACTTTTATGGGAGCAATTGCCTCTCTTCCAAAGACAAAAACCACCTATACAAATTCCAAGCAATGTATTTCATTGTCTTATGTAAAAGCACTCTTTTCATCTTGAAATCTTTTCATCTTTAATGACTGCTACAAACTTCTTTTTCTTGGTCTTGATCCACTTCCTCTTAGCATCTCTTCTCAACAGATGTCCCAGATCTCTGATATCTCTTACATAATGAGGTATCCAAGACAACTTCAACTTTATATTTTCTTGTTCCAATGCCTGGGACCCACATATGATGTGTGTTCTTATTGTTTCCTCCAACATGCTTAGGTCATGTCTCCAGCACTGCTCTCTATAGCACTTAAGGGTCTGGTTGATTGCACTCCTTTGCTGCTTATATTCTTGGTGATCATCCCATGGTACTAGCATCTACAACACACTGTGGTCTTATGCTGCAACTAGGGTTCATTTATAACCACCATAGGCACCCTTCATAGTGCCATGCCTCAAATTCTTTGCATGACCCCTTCAGTCCTGGGCCATCAACTGCAAAAGAGATTTTACCTTCACCAATGGCCTTACTTGGCCTCTCACAGTGCCAAGTCTCAGCTGCATTCCATGATCCATTCATTTCTTCCAAGCCAGTGATACCTGGGTGATTCTTAAACATTACCAAGGCCACCTGCACAGAAGGTATAACCTTGGCTATCTGTGGAAGAGAACTTCTGTGTGCTCTCAGAAAATACTTCAAGGAGTTTTCACTTCAGGAATGCTGGTCTCATCTTAATCATCTCTAATTTCTTAGCCGTACCTGAGCAACATCAGTGTCCCTGTAGTCTCTTCTAAATTTGATTCTAAAGCCTGAGCCACATTCAGCTGCCCAGTTTTACTGCTCACTGTAGCTTGAATACTTCCCCCTTGTTCCATTTCATCCTTCATTGCTTAAGCTTTGCTGTCCTGGAACTTGCTTTCTAAACTATTCTTGAACTTAGTGATCTGTACAGCTTTGTTTCCTGTATGTTGGGATTGAAGGCATGTATCACCATGCCTGGACTTAAACTGCCTTTACTTGGAATTTGCTCTGTACCAAGCTGGATTTATTCTCAGACATGATTCCCTGTGTCTTCTTGGATTAAAGGAGTGTAATACCATGCCTGCACCCAAGATTTTCATTGTCACTATTCATCAAGACTTGGATCAAAATCCTGTATCCTCACTTTCTTTATTGTAGTTCATTTCAAATTAAAAATCCAAATGAAAATAATAACCAGATAGTAATGTCTAACAAGATATAAGTACTGTTCAATTGTAAACACATAAACAATATGCTTAGCTGTGTGTGATCTTGACCAGAGGTCACACTCCCTTTCTTTTAATCTCATGGAACATACAATTTAGCTCCTTTCTACTTCTTAGGGCTCCTTTATTTATTGAACCACACACTTTGTACTTTTCCTTTTGAAACTTGCTACACTTGATCAAAATGTTCTTCAAGAGACTTGAACATAGAAGAAAGTCTCTCCTGAGATTTTTTTGAGACTTCTTTCTCAAAGCACTTAATGTATATCTCTTTACATTAGCCTCAAGTAGACTCTTCAGACAAAGGCAAAAAGCAGCCACATTCTTCACTAAAAAACCACAAAACTGTCTCTAGGTCATATACTGAAATCCATCTCCACTGAAACCTCTTGGGCCGGGTCTGCACAGTTGAAATATCCCTCTGAACCAATGTCTTTCATGTTTCTCCTAGGATGGGCTATTATGCTTAACTGAACACACCTCACTGCTTTCCAAAGACCCTAAATCCACATTTCTCCAAACAACTGCATGGTTCAGCCTATCATAGCAATACCTTAGCTCCTGGTCCCAACTTCTGCCTTAGGATTTGCACTGATGTAACAACCTTTGTTTGAGTTTTCCTGCTATGAACAGACACTATGAACAAGACAACTCTTATAAAGGATAACATTTAATTGGAATTGGTTTACAGTTTCAGTCCATTATCATCAGGCCAGGAGCATGGCAGTATCCAGGCATAAATGGGGGTGGAAGTGCTGAGAATTCTACATTTCATCTGAAAGCAGCTAGAAGAATACTGACTTTCAGGAAACTATGATGAGAGTCTTAAACCTATGGCCACAGTGACACAATTCTTCCAACAAGGTCCCACTTACATCAAGAAGATCACACCTCAAAATAGTGCCACTTTCTTGGCCAAGCATATCAAATCTCAACAGCCACCATAACCAAGTTAACACTTATAAAGGAAAGCATTTAATTGGGTCTGAGGAATGGGTTCATATATTCAGTATAATATCCTCAAGGCAGAAACCATGGCAGCATTTATGCAGGCATGGCACTATAGAAGCTGTAAATTCTGCATGTTTTTCGAAAGGCAAAGACAAGACTGGCTTCCTTGGAGGGGGGAAATTCTCAAAGCCAACTGACACAGTGCCACACTTCCTCCAACAAGCAACACCTACTCCAACAGGCTCCAACTCCTAGTAATGTCACTCCCTGGGCCAAGAGCATTCAAATCACAAGTGGTGTAGCTGTGTCTTAAGATAGAACTATTCCCAGTTTTCTGAAAAGTTGCTAAATTGGTTTCCCAAAATGGTTTTACAAACCCACTAGCAAAATAGGAGTGTTCCTCTTGTTCTACATTCTATAAAGCATATACTGTATCACTTGAGTTTTTTAACTTAGCCTTTATGACTAAGATGGAGTCTCAGACTTGTTTGATTCACATTTTTCTAATGACTTTGAACATTTATTTAAATGTTAGTAGGGCAAACGATATTCCTCTGTTGAGAATTTTCTGTTTAGCTTTGTCCACTTTTAAAATTGGGCTATTTGGCTTGTTGGTGTCTGTGTTAGTTAGGGTTTTACTGCAGTGAACAGACACCATGACCTAGGCAACTCTTATTAAAAGGATATTTAATTAGGGCTGGCTTGCATGTTCATAGGTTCAGTCCATTATCTTCAAGGCAGGATCATTGCAGCATCCAGGCATGCATGATATGGGATGAGCTGAGAGTTCTACATCTTCATTTGAAGGCTGCTATCTGAATACTCACTTCCAGGCATCTAGGGTGAGAGTCTTAACCCCATGCCCACATTGACACACATACTCCAAAAGGGCCATACCTACTAATAGTGCCACTTCCTGGGCCAAGCATATACAAGCATATACAGACCTCTTGGCTTCCTTATAAATTTTGGATATTAGCTCTCTTTCAAATGTAGGGATGGTGAAGGTACATTCCTAATGTGTAGGTTGCTGTTTAATCCGAATGACAGTACCCTTTGCATGAAAGTAGCTTTTCAGTTTCAAGATATCCCATTAATCAATTGTTGATCTTAGAGCTTGAACAAATTGGTGTTCTGTTCAAGAAGCTGCCTCCTGCATCAATGAGTTCAAGGCTATTCCCCTCTTACTGTTATAGTGTATCCAGTTTTAGGTCGAGGTCCTTGATCCACTTGGGCTTAAGATTTGTCCAGGGAAATAGATATGGACCTATTTACACTTTCCTTTCTTCCTTTCCTCCTTTCTTTCTTCCTTTCCTCCTTTCCTCCTTCCTTCCTTCCTTCCTTCCTTCCTTCCTTCCTTTCTTTCTTTCTTTCTTTCTTTCTTTCTTTCTTTCTTTCTTCCTTCCTTCCTTCCTTCCTGTCTGTCTGTCTTCCTTCCTTCCTTCCTTCCTTCCTTCCTTCCTTCCTTTTCCTTCCTTCCTTCCTTCCTTCCTTCCTTCCTTCCTTCCTTCCTTCCTTCCTTTTCCTTCCTTCCTTCCTTCTTTCCTTCCTTCCTTCCTTTTCCTTCCTTCCTTTTCCTTCCTTCCTTCCTTCCTTCCTTCCTTCCTTCCTTCCTTCCTTCCTTCTTTCTTTCTTTCTTTCTTTCTTTCTTTCTTTCTTTTTTTCTTTCTTTGTTTATTTTTTATATTTTTAAGAAACTTCCTTACCAGGGAGCATGTGCAATGTTGTTAATCTTTATCTTACTGGACTTTTCAAGGTCCTTGGCACTAAAATCTCATGCATAGTCTTGCATTTTATTCACCTACTGATCTCAAATAAAATTTTTGCATGAAAGGGGAAGCTCTTTGTTAGGTATCCCCCATTATTAGAAATGCCCCCTCTGGGAGGGGGGACAGGAGAGGGGATAACAGGTGGAAGAGAAATCTAAGCCTCCACATAGGCAGCTCAGTTGTTGCTCAGCTCAGACTGTTCTTTACTGGAGTGTATTCTTGCTGCCTCATTTGTACTAACTGAACCTTCCATTGCTTGATCTAGTACTGCTCCCCAATAAATTCCTTTTTTATTTTTAATTAGATATTTTCTTCATTTACATTTCAAATGCTATCCACAAAGCCCCCTATAAACTCTATAACCTCCACCACTCTGCTCCCCAACCTACCCACTCCCACTTCCTGACCCTGGCATTCCCCTCTACTGGGACATATGATCTTCACAAGACTAAGGGCCTCTCCTATTGATGGATAACTAGGCCATCCTTTGCTACATATGCAACTAGAGACATGGCTCTGGAGGGGGGGTTCTGGTTAGTTCATATTGTTGTTCCTCCTATAGGGTTTGCAGACCCCTTTTGCTCTTTGGGTACTTTCTCTAGCTCCTTCATTAGGGAACATGTGTTCCACCCAATAGATGACTGAGAGTGTCCACTTCTGTATTTGCCAGGCACTGGCATAGCCTCACAAGAGACAGCTATGTCGGGGTCCTGTCAGCAAAATCTTGTTGGCATATGCAATAGTGTCTGGGTTTGGTGGCTGTTTATGGGATGGATCCCCAGGTGGGTCAGTCTCTGGATGGTCCTTCTTCTATCTCAGCTCCAAATTGTTCCTCTGCAACTTCTCCCATGGGTATTTTGTTCTTCCATTCTAAGAAGGAGACAAGTATCCACATTTTGGTCTTCCTTCTTGAGTTTCATGTGTTTTACAAATTGTATCTTGGATATTCTAAGTTTCTGGGATAATATCCACTTATCAGTGTGTAACCTCCCTGAGCCTGAAACCTGTTTGCTCGGGGGTGGAGCTTGCCACTCAATCGTTCTGCCACACCCACAGCTCGAACCTGCTGCTTTGCTGTTCCAAAGCCATT
This sequence comes from Mus musculus, assembly GCF_000001635.26. Classification (NCBI taxonomy): domain Eukaryota; kingdom Metazoa; phylum Chordata; class Mammalia; order Rodentia; family Muridae; genus Mus; species Mus musculus. Next base: position 36,649,512 of record NC_000068.7, read on the forward strand.
ACGTGTTCACCTGCAACCTTACTCCTAGATTATTTGGCGGGAATTGGGCCCCTCCCACTCCTTCATAACGGAGTGTCGGAATAGTAAAATTGAACCTTGAGCAGAGCCTTGTTTTGGTTCAGTCTTTATCTCATGCTGCCTAGCCCCTCTTCTCTTCCAGGTTTCTAAGATGCCTTTTCAGACTAGAACCCAGATCTGTGATCTGCTGGCCAGACACAACATCAGTGAGTGCATATCATGTGTGTTCTTTTGTGATTGGCTTACCTCACTCAGGATGATATCCTCCAGATGCATTCATTTGCCTATGAATGTCATAAATTCATTGTTTTTAATTTCTGAGTAGTACTCCATTGTATAAATGTATCACATTTTCTGTATCCGTTCCTCTGTTGAGGGACATCTGGGTTCTTTCCACCTTCTGGCTATTATACAAAGGCTGCTATGAACATAGTGGAGCATGTGTCCTTATTACCAGTTAGAACATCTTCTGGGTATATGCCCAGGAGATGAATTGCTGGATCTTCCAGTAGTACTATGTCCAATTTTCTGAGGAAATGCCAGACTGATTACCAGAGTGGTTGTACAAGCTTGCAATACCACCAACAATGGAGGAGTGGTTCTCTTTCTCCACATACTTGACAGCATCTGATGTCACCTAAATTTTTGATCTTAGCCATTCTGACTGGTGTGAGGTGGAATCTCAGGGTTGTTTTGATTTGCATTTCCCTGATGATTAAGGATGCTGAACATTTTTTCAGGTGCTTCTCTGCCATTCGGTATTCCTCAGGTGAGAATTCTTTGTTTAGCTCTGAGCCACATTTTTTAATGGGGTTATTTGATTTTCTGGAGTCCACCTTCTTGAGTTTTTTATATATATTTGATATTAGTCCCTTATCTGATTTAGGATTGGTAAATATCCTTTCCCAATCTATTGGTGGCCTTTTTGTCTTATTGACAGTGTCTTTTGCCTTACAAAAGCTTTGCAATTTTATGAGATCCCATTTGTCAATTCTCGATCTTACAGCAAAAGCCATTGCTGTACTGTTCAGGAATTTTACCCCTGTTCACATATCTTCGAAATTTTCCCCTACTTTCTCCTAGATAATAACTTTCAGTGCCTCCATTTGTATGTGGAGTTCCTTGATCCACTTACACTTGAGCTTAATAAAAGGAGATGAGAATGGATTAATTTGTCTTCTTCTACATGATAACTGCCAGTTGTGCCAGTACCATTTATTGAAAATGCTGTTTTTTCCCCCCACTGGATGGTTTTAGCCCCTTTTCAAAGAACAAGTAACTATAGATGTGTGGGTTCATTTCTGGGTCTTCAGTCTATTCCATTGCTCAATCTGTCTGTCTCTGTACCAGAACAATGCAGATTTTACCACAATTGCTCTGTAGTACAGCTTGAGGTCAGGCATGGTGATGCCACCAGAGGTTCTTTTATCATTGAGAATAGCTTTTGTTTTCCTAGGTTTTTTTTTTCCAGATGAATTTGCAAATTGCCCTTTCTAATTCGGTGAAGAATTAAGATGGAATTTTCATAAAGATTGCATTGAATCTGCAGATTAGTTTTGGCAAGATAGCCATTTTTAATATATTGATCCTTGAGCAAGGGGGATTTTTCCATCTACTGAGATCTGTGATTTTTTTTCTTCAGACACTTGAAGTTCTTATCATATATATCTTTCACTTCATTAGTTAGAGTCACACCAAGTATTTTATATTATTAGTGACTATTGTGAAGGGTGTTGTTTCCTTAATTTCTTTCTCACCCTGTTTATCCTTTGTGTAGAGAAAAGCCACTGATTTTTTTGAGTTAATATTATATATAGCTACTTCACTGAAGCTGTTTATCAGGTTTAGGAGTTCTCTGGTGGAATTTTTAGGGTCACTTATATATACTATCATATCATCTGCAATAGTGATATTTTGACCTCTACCTTTCCAATTTGTATCCCCTTCATCTCCTTTTGTTGTCTAATTGCTCTAGCTAGGATTTCAAGTACTATATTCCATAGGTAGGTTGAAAGAGGGCATTGGTTTGTTGTTGTCTATTGGTTTGCTGTATATTGCTTTTATTATGTTTAGGTATGGGCCTTGGATTTCTGATCTTTCCAAGTCTTTTTTCATGAATGGGTGTTGCATTTTGTCAAATGGTTTCTCAGCATCTAAGGAGATGATCACGTGGTGTATTTGACTTTGTTTATATAGTGGATTACGTTGATGGATTTCCATATATTAAACCATCCCTGCATCCCTTGGATGAAGCCTACTTGATCATGATGGATGATCATTTTGATGTGTTCTTGGATTCGGTTTGCAAGGATTTTATTGAGTATTTTTGCTTAGATATTCAGAAGAGAAATTGGTCTGAAATACTCTTTCTTTGTGGGTCTTTATGCGGTTTAGGTATCAGAGTAAATGTGGCTTCATAGAATGAATTGGGTAGAGAACTTTCTGTTTCTATTTTGTGGAATAGTTTGAGGAGAATTGGAATTAGGTCTTCTTTGAAGGCCTGATAGAACCCCTTGTGGTCCTGGGCTTTTTTTCGTTGGGAGACTATTAATGACGGCTTCTATTTCTTTAGGGGAAATGGGACTGTTTTGAATGTTAATCAGGTATGATCCTGATTTAACTTTGGTACTTGGTATCTGTATAAAAAATTGTCTACTTTATCCAGGTTTTCCAGTTTTGTTTAGTACATCCTTTTGTAGTAGGATCTGATGATGTTTTGAATTTCCTGAGGTTCTGTTGTTATGTCTCCCTTTTTATTTCTGATTTTGTTAATTAGGATACTGTCTCTGTGCCCTCTAGTTAGTCTGGCTAAGGGGTTATCTATCTTGTTGATTTTCTCAAAGAACTAGCTTCTGGTTTGGTTGATTCTTTGAATAGTTCTATTTGTTTCCACATGGTTGATTTTATCCCTGAGTTTGATTATTTTCTGACTTCTACTTGTCTTTGATGAATTTGCTTTCTTTTGATATAGATCTTTGAAGTGTGCTGTCAAGCTCCAAGTGTGTGCTCTCTAGAGTTTCTTTTTGGAGGCACTCAGAGCTATGAGTTTTCCTCTTACGGATACTTTAATTGTGTCCCATAAGTTTGGGTATGTTGTAGCTTCATTTTCATTAAACTCTAAAAAGTCTTTAATTTCTTTATTTCTTCTTTGACCATGGTATTATTAAGTAGAGTGTTCTTCATTTTCCATGTGAATGTTAGCTTTCTACTATTTATCTTGTTATTGAAGATCAGCCTTAGACTCTTGTGATCTGACAGGAAGCAGGTGATCATTTCAATATTTTTGTATCTGTTGAGGGCTGTTTTTTGACCAATTATATGGGCAATTTGGAGAAGGTACCATGAGGTGCTGAGAAGAAGGTATATACTTTTGTTTAAGATAAAATGTTCTGTAGATATCAGTTAAATCCATTTGTTTCATAACTTCTGTTTGTTTCAATGGGTCTCTGTTTAGTTTCTGTTTCCAGGATATGTCCATTGGTGAGAGTGGGGTGTTAAAGTCTCCCACTATTATTGTATGAGGTGCAATGTGTGCTTTGAGCTTTACTAAAGTTTCTTTAATGAATGTGGTTGCCCTTACATTTGGAGCATAGATATTCAGAATTGATAGTTCATCTTGGAAGATTTTACCTTTGATGAGTATGAAGTGCCCCTCCTAATCTTTTTTGATAACTTCGGGTTGGAAGTCAATTTTATTCAATATTAGAATGGCTACACCAGCTTGTTTCTTTGGACCGTTTGCTTGGAAAATTATTTTCCAGCCTTTTACTCTGAGGTACTGTCTGTCTTTTTCCCTGAGGTGGGTTTCCTGTTAGCAGCAAAAAATTGAGTCCTGTTCATGTAGCCAGTCTGTTAGTCTATGTCTTTTTATTAGGGAACTGGGTCCATTGATATTAAGAGATATTAAGGAAAAGTAATTATTGCTTCCTATTATTTTTGTTGTTAGAGTTGGGATTCTGTTCTTGCACCTGTCTTCTTTTAGGTTTTTCAAAGGATTACTTTCTTGCTTTTTCAAGGGCGTAGTTTGCATCCTTGTGTTGGTGTTTTCTCTTTATTATTCTTTGAAAGTTTGGATTTGTGGAAAGATATTGTGTTAATTTGATTTTGTCATGGAATACTTTGCTCTCTCCATCTATGGTAATTGAGAGTTTTGTTGGGTATAGTAATATGGGTTGGCACTTGTGTTCTCTTATGATATTTATATCATCTGTCCAGGATCTTCTGGCTTTCATAGTCTGGTGAGAAGTCTGGGGTAATTCTAATAGGTCTGCCTTTATATGTTACTTGACCTTTTTTTTTTTTTTTAATCTTACTGCTTTTAATATTCTATCTTTATTTAGTGCACTTGTTGTTCTGATTATTATGTGTCAGGAGGAATTTCTTTTCTGGTCCAGTCTATTTAGAGTTTTGTATTCTTCTTGTGTGTTCATGCGCATATCTTTCTTTAGTTTAAGAAAGTTTTTTTTTCTATAATTTTGTTGAAGATATTTGCTGGCGCTTAAAGTTGAAAATCTTCATTCTCATCTATACCTATTATCCTTTGGTTTGGTTTTCTCATTGTGTCCTGGATTTCCTGGATGTTTTGGGTTAAGATCTTTTTGTATTTTGCATCTTCTTTGATTGTTGTGTCCATCTTTTCTATGGAATCTTCTACACCCGAGAATCTCTCTTCCATCTCTTGTAGTCTGTTGCTGGTGCTCGCATCCATGGTTCCTGATTTTTTTCCTAGGGTTTCTATCTCCAGAGTTGTATCCCTTTGGGTTTTCTTCATTGTTTCTACTTCCATTTTTAGATCTTGCATGGTTTTGTTCAATTCCATCACCTGTTTGGTTGTCTTTCCCTGTAATTCTTTAAGAGATTTTTTTATGTTTCTTTCTTAACGACTTCTACCTGTTTAGCAGTATTCTCTTGTATTTCCTTTTGTGAGTTATCAATGCCCTTTTTAAAATCCTCTACCATCATCATGAGATATAATTTTAAATCTATATCTTCCTTTTTGGGTATGTTGGGGTATCCAGGACTCTCTGTGGTGGGTATACTGGGTTCTAATGATGCCTAGTGGTCTTGGTTTCTGTTAGTTAGAGTCTTACATTTGCCTTTTACCATCTTGTAATCTCTGGTATTAGATGTTCTAGCTTTCTCTGGCTGGAGCTTGTTCCTCCTGTTATTCATTAGCCTCTGTCAGCACTCCTGGGAGTCCAACTCTCTCCTGAGTCCCAGTGGTCTGAGCACTCTCTGCAGACAAGCTCTCTTTTTGCAGGGAAGGTGCACAGAAGTCTGGAACTCATATCCACCTCCTGAGTCCTGGGGTCAGAGCCCTTCCTGGAGGCAGACTCTTCTCTGGCAAGGAAGGTGCCCAGGAGTCTGAGTTTCAGCTCTGCCTCTTGGCTGACAATAAAGTCCTGAATGGGCCCTGTCCAAGAAGCTCTGTTGCTTCAGCCACCCATGTGCTCTCTTGCATAGACAGGTCTCAGTGATCCCAAGCTTCTGGGTGTGCTAGATCCTGCCTTTGTCCTTTATCACTGTTCCTGCTAGCACAAGACCCTCTGAGATTTTTGGAACAGATGTTGCATTTGACTCACCAGCAATCTCAACATCCTGAGTGTGTTAGTGTGCCTCCAAGCATTCAGAGTCCTCTGGGGACCTTGGGACCCTCCACTGAGTTCGGGCCCTAGATGGTGCAGGGCTGGCGCCTGCTCGAACTAACCCCAACCACTGGTTGGGCAGGTATTTTTGTCCCTGTTCCTGCTAGCACAGGATCCTTTGGGTTTTTGGAACAGATGTTGCATTCCACTCACCAGCGATCTCAAGATCCTGGGTATGTTAGAGTGCCTGCAGCATTGAAAGTCCTCTGGGGACCTTCAGACCCAAGATCTACAGTTTTCTACATACAGACAGCTATTTAGACCAGGAACTTTAGTTGGAGATGCTTTCATTTTTCATTCTGTGGTTGTGCCATTTTCGTCAAAGAAACAAAGAAACAAAAAAGAAAGTGTCCCTAGATGTATGGGTTTATATTTCTGGGACTTCTATTTGATTACATTCATCAACATGTCCGTTCCTATATCAATATCTTTCAGTTTTTGCTACTATTGCTCTGAGGTCAGGAATGGTCACACCTCTGAAAGTTCTTTTATGGTTCTGATTGTTTAGGCTCTCCTGGTTTTTTGTTTGTTTGTTTGTTTGTTTTTGTTTTTCCATATGACCTTTAGTATTGCTCTGTCAAGTTCTGAAAACAATTATGTAGCAATTTTTATGTGATTTGCATTGAATCTGAAAATTGCTTGCTTTTGGATGGTCATTTTCACTATGTTAATCCTAATGATCCATGAACTGAAGATATTTCCATTGTTGGATATTGTTGAGGCTGACCAGCGGCTCACATGGCCGGGTTTGAGCCTGGATGGCATCTTGGAATCTGGAAGAAAAGAGGTAACTAGGCAGAGCTAGAAAGGATGGAGCTATGTCAAGGGATTCTGATCAAAGCTCAATTTTAATATTCGGAGACATGGGGTTATGAAGAAGGGGAAGGGGACCATTCCCACCAAATCATTCTTGGAGTCCAGTTGCAGGTGACCACATGTGTACTCTGGCTAGGCAGCAGGAGCAGCAGTGGGAGTGGCATAATGATAGGGTGGCAGACTCCACCCTTAATGATCTCCTGGTGATAGCAGTCAAACCTGATCAGCCAGATTTCAGGCTGGGGGGGGGGGGAGGTTACATCTCCTCCCTGTTGTTAATATAAAAAAGAAAGGCTGGGCTGAGGCATAAAATTTATTTATGCTCTATAGTTCTGCCTAAATCCTTAGGGCCTAATGAAGAAACCTGCCTCAGTGGGATTCCCTAACTTTTCTCATGGTAAAGCCTTATTTGGTTAAGACTGTCCTTTCTGTCCAAGTAAACATTTTGCAGACTAGCCCTGAGCTGTTGGCTCTGTCCTTTGTAATGTTAAATTAGTTGATGAATAGGTAACTTCCTTGTAGAATTTCTACTGAATTCCAAGTTGTCAGCTTCACGTTCTACTAGGACATTGAAACTCTGGCGAGTACTTAACTGTATCAGGATTCAATATTAAAAGGCACTATAGTAAGATAACACTAAAGGAGACTACGTGGATGCTCCTTAACAGCCTTGGGTGACAGGCAGGGAAAAGAGAGGAGGGGGTAACAACTGGCTCCTTAGCACAAGGCCATTTGGCTTGAAAGGGTGGGAGGCTGTGAAGGGCTTGCCTTTTCACAGTACAGTCTCCAACCTTTCTTCCCCCTTTGGAATTAAATTTAATAAGGCCACACTTAACTGAGGTGATCAAATGATCTTCTCATCCTTGGATGAACAGGCATTAACCATGGCTGGGGAAGCATTGACCCGATTCCTCCCATGGGTGCTGTCACGACCCACAATCATGGCTCTTGGTATCTTTTGGGGAGGGGAGGCAGGGCCTTAGAAAGATACTCTTGGTTGTAACTGGAACTAGATACCAACCTCCATCCAAACCGGGTGTGTCTCTCAGGGAACTCAGAAATGGTCAAGTTGGACCTTCCCCTGCAGTGCTTAGCCTCGTACCCATGCTAGTTCATATTATCATGAACCAGCATGCACAGTTCTGAGTACTGTGCAGCTCCCAAGGGAGAATTGTCAACCTCAGGTTCAGCAAGGCCTCTACAAGAATTGTGCCACTTGTAACACCACAATTTGTGGCTTTTAGGCTATATTAGGAGCTGGAGGTCACCCTTCTCATCCCTAATATCTCCACAGCCTGAGGAACCAAGGGGACCTTGCATTTGCAGCAAGGGTGGAAAACTGGAGACCAGCTAAGAGACTAAGCCTGTCTTATCAGAATAAAAATAACAGTCTTCTACTATCTGAAATTTCTGCCTTTCTAGCCCTAATAGCAAACCTTAATCCCAAATCAGACTAAAAAGCCACAATATGTGCTGGAATGTTTTTAGAATAAAAATTAGTAGCTGCCACCTGCATGGTCTTGGGGGTGGGGATGCATGCCAGCTGCAGTCAGGCTGAAGGTGTTGATTGACCTGCTTGAAAAACAGAATCCAGACAGTGAAAAGTGACAATTCAAAGATTCTTTTGGGAAAGTCCAGGTACTTTATTCAGTTGCAAATTAGCAAGGCTCAAGCTCAGTCTCCGGCCTCCTAGTGGGCTGGCTGGCTCTGAGAATTGCAGGAAGACCATAGCTTCTGTGGAAGTGTAGGCTGTGCTCTGACTTAACTTTGCTAGGTAATTAAGTATTTTAGCTATCTACAATAGGAATTTCTAATATTGGACTAAATATTAGATCAGTCCAAGATTGAGTTAGAATAACTGGTCACATTGAAGAAAAGAGAAAAATCATTATGACTCTATTAAATGACTAATCTTACTAAGTCAGAATATACAGTCTCTGATGTTCTTTTCGCCATTAAGTTAAAAGGCTTGAAGCAAGTCAGCTTCACTAGTCCAAACTGGAAAAATGGCAAGCAAGGATGGATCAAAAACATGTATCCAATTTAGCTTCCTTGTCACTTCAATCAGGGTACTGAGTCAACTCACCTGGCAGCCTGTCACACAAATTAACCATCATGCTTTTGCAGCGTTCTGTGGAGAGAACTTATGTTTTTCCCTTCCCTAATAAAGTAGCTGTTTAGGATCAAACCATATGACAATAAGTAGATCCTTTTAAGATACTATAAAGCATTTATTAAATTCTTTGACATCCAAACTTCAAAATTCTAAAATAAAAGTATGATTTAAATAGTGTGCATGGGAATGCACTAAATAATATGTACGGGGATATAATTTCCCCCTTCTTTGTCTTTTAAGAAGTTAAAGTTTTAAAGTTTCACAATGTCTTGTCCTTAGAATTAATAACTTGTTGACAAAACATTTCAAATACTTGACTGTATTAATGTAACAAGGGCAGTGACTAATTGCACATTCAGTTGTTTCTCTTAAGGAGCGGTTATAACTAGAACGCTTGAAAAGTTAATAGTCAGATGTGCATAATTTATTTATTTATTAACTAGAAATAAGAGTATTTATTTGTAGCAATTTATTAAGTAAAAGTCCTCAAGAATTAACACTATTATGTGGAAACAAGTAGTAACTGGGGACACTAAGAGGAAAGAATTATACATGCACAATTTTTAAGAATACCAAAATATTATCTTAAACCATAACTGTTTTGAATATAAAAAGAACGAGGTTATATATCCAATTTATCTTATATGTACAACCTATAGAACACCTGAGATATAAATCTAGCCTGGCATTGTTTTAAGATGTCCAGGCAATCTAGTACAATTTATTAAATGTCTAAAAACTGCCTTCTTAAAAGGACAGCATTTTTTCTATGAGTTGTATACACATAAGCAATTGCAAATTTGAGAATTAATAGCATCTGAGGGATGAACAATCTTAAGCAATTGTGAACTCTGAGATATAGCATTGATTATTAATATACAAATTAAGGTTTGATTGTTCAGCATTTTAAAACACCATCTACAGCACACAACTAATTTATCTGTGCTGAAACAAGGGGAAACTCAAAGAATAAGCATGTGATCTAATTTACATGTACTTATTCCCCATAGAGGGGTTGTTTTCAAACACAATAATTGGGATGTATGCATGCATGAATTTATAGAAGATACAAAAGCATGTATAAAGGCACTTTTTAACTTATCTATTATTATTTAAAATGATGATATGTAATAGATCAATTAATAATATTCTGTAATAATCAATTTAATTGTTGTTATGAACACAGTACAGACAGTCATGTTTTTAAGACACAATTTTTGTTATAGATTTTCTAAAATACACGAATATACTTTACAATTCTTTATTAGTACCACAGTGGTTCTAATAAGATGTTGAAACTGTGTTTTGAGGTGAAAGCCACCTCGGCCTTGTTTACCCTTGGCCTTCCTCTCAGGCAGAAGAGGCTGAAGGCAGCCCAATATGTTGTTGGCCAGAAAACCGAAGGCCCTGCCTCACAGTAGCCAGCAGCAAGTTGACTCTGCATGGGCCAACTTTACGATAATGTTTTCTCTTGCCAAAGAATTGTTGTGGGCACAGCTAATATGTAATTACTATTGATTATAATTAATAACAATTATAAAAGCTTTCTTTATTTTCTGCAAAGCTTTCTGTAGTAAACTAAAACCCTAAGTAATAAAAAGATATTGCCTCTGAATCTTTTGGTGAGAGCAAGGATTTAAAGTAAACTTCCCTTGAGAGGCATTAGCTAATAAAATATTTCTATTTAGAAAACAGTATACACTGGAAGATTTAAACTCTTGGCTTCTTTTTTTTTTAATTTGTTAAGTGCTTTTTTTTAAATTTGGCATTTATCTCATTTACATTTCCAATGCTATCCCAAAAGTCCCCCATATACTCCCCCACCCACTCCCCCACCCTTGCACTCACAGTTCTTGGACCTGGCTTTCCCCTGTACTGAGGCATATAAAGTTTGCACGCCGAATGGGCCACTCTTTCCACTGATGGCCAACTAGACCAACTTCTGATTCATATGCAGCTAGAGACACGAGCTCTGGGGGGTACTGGTTAGTTCATATTGTTGTTCCACCTATAGGGTTGCAGATCCCTTTAGCTCCTTGAGTACTTTCTCCAGCTCCTCCAATGGGGGCCCTGTGATCCATCCAAAGGGTGACTGTGAGAATCCACTTCTGTGTTTGCTACGCCCCAGCATAGTCTCACAAGAGACATCTATATCTGGGTCCTTTCAGCAAAATCTTGCTAGTGTATGCAATGGTGTCAGCGTTTGGAAGCTGATTATGGGATGGATCCCCAGATATGGCAGTTTCTAGATGGTCCATCCTTTCGTCTCAGCTCCAAACTTTGACTCTGTAACTCCTTCCATGGGTGTTTTGTTCCCAATTCCCAATTCTAATAAGGGGCAAAGTGTCCACACTTTGGTCTTCATTTTTCTTGACTTTCTTGACTTTCATGTGTTTTGCAAATTGTATCTTATATCTTGGGTATTCTAAGTTTCTGGGCTAATATCCGCTTATCAGTGAGTACATATTATGTGAGTTCTTTTGTGATTGGGTTACCTCATTCAGGATGATGCCCTCCAGGTCCAACCATTTGCCTAGGAATTTCATAAATTCGTTCTTTTTAATAGCTGAGTAGTACTCCATTGTGTAAATGTACCACATTTTCTGTATCCATTCCTCTGTTGAGGGGCATCTGGGTTCTTTCCAGCTTCTGGCTATTATAAATAAGGCTGCTAGGAACATAGTGGAGCATGTGTCCTTCTTACCGGTTGGAACATCTTCTGGATATATGCCCAGGAGAGGTATTGCGGGATCCTCCGGTAGTACTCTGTCCAATTTTCTGAGGAACCACCAGACTGATTTCTAGAGTGGTTGTACAAGCTTGCAATCCCACCAACAGTGGAGGAGTGTTCCTCTTTCTCCACATCCTCGCCAGCATCTGCTGTCACCTGAATTTTTGATCTTAGCCATTCTGACTGGTGTAAGGTAGAATCTCAGGGTTGTTTTGATTTGCATTTCCCTGATGATTAAGGATGTTGAACATTTTTTCAGATGCTTCTCAGCCATTCGCTATTCCTCAGGTGAGAATTCTTTGTTTAGTTCTGAGCCCCTTTTATTAATGGGGTTACTTAATTTTCTGGAGTCCACCTTCTTGAGTTCTTTATATATATATTGGAAATTAGTCCCCTATCTGATTTAGGATAGGTAAAGATCCTTTCCCAATCTGTTGGTGGTCTTTTTGTCTTATTGACGGTGTCTTTTGCTTTGCAGAAGCTTTGCAACTTTATGAGGTCCCTTTTATAGATTCTCGATTATACAGCACAAGCCATTGCTGTTCTATTCAGTACTTGTTCCCCTGTACCCATATCTTCGAGGCATTTCCAAACTTTCTCCTCTATAAGTTTCAGTGTCTCTGATTTTATGTGGAGTTCCTTAATCCACTTTGATTTGACCTTAGTACAAGGAGATAGGAATGGAACAATTCTCATTCTTCTACTTGATAACCGCCAGTTATGCCAGCACCATTTGTTGAAAATGCTGTCTTTTTTTCCACTGGATTGTTTTAGCTCCCTTGTCAAAGATCAAGGGACCATAGGTGTGTGGATTCATCTCTGGGTCTTCAATTCTGTTCCATTGGTCTACTTTTATGTTGCTATATCAATACCATGCAATTTTTATCACAATTGCTCTGTAGTACTTTAGGTCAGGCATGGTGATTCCACCAGAGGTTCTTTTATCTAAGGAGATGATCATGTGGTTTTTGAGTTTGTTTATATACTGGATTACATTGATGGATTTCCGTATATTGAATCATTCCTGCATCCCTGGGATGAAACCAACTTGGTCAGGATGGATGATTGTTTTGATGTGTTCTTGGATTCAGTTAGTGAGAACTTTATTGAGGATTTTTGCATCGATATTCATGAGGGAAATTGGTTTGAAGTTCTCTATCTCTGTTGGGTCTTTTTGTGGTTTAGGTATCAGAGTAGTTGTGGCTTCATTGGATGCATTGGGTAGAGTACCTGCTGCTTCTATTTTGTGGAATAGTTTGTGAAGAACTGGGATTAGATCTTCTTTGAAGGTCTGATAGAACTCTGCACTAAACCTATCTGGTCCTGGGCTTTTTTTGGTTGGGAGACTATTAATGACTGCTTTTTTTCTTTAGGGAATATAGGACTGTTTAGATCATTAACCTGATCTTGATTTAACTTGGGTACCTGATTTCTGTCTAGTAACTTGTCCATTTCATCCAGTTTCTCCAGTTTTGTTGAGTATAGCCTTCTGTAGAAGGATCTGATGGTGTCTTGGATTTCTTCAGGATCTGTTGTTATGTCTCTACTTTCATTTCTCATTTTTTCAATTAGGATGCTTTCCCTGTGCCCTCTAGTGAGTCTGGCTAAGTGTTTATCTATATTGTTCATTTTCTCAAAGAACCAGCTCCTCGTTTGGTTGGTTCTTTGAATAGTTCTTCTTGTTTCCACTTGGTTGATTTCGCCCCTGAGTTTGATTATTTCCTGCCTTCTACTCATCTTGGGTGAATTTGCTTCCTTTTCTTCTAGAGCTTTTAGGTGTGTTGTCAAGCTGCTACTGTGTGCTCTCTCTAGTTTATTTTTGGAGCCACTCAGAGCTATGAGTTTTCCTCTTAGAAATGCTTTCATTGTGTCCCATAATTTTGGGTATGTTGTGGCTTCATTTTCATTAAACTCCAAAAAGTCCTTAATTTCTTTGTTTATTCCTTCCTTGACCAAGGTATCACTTTCCCTGAGATAGGTTTCCTGTAGGAAGCAAAATGCTGGGTCCTGTTTGTGTAATCCATCTGTTAGTCTCTGTCTTTTTATTGGGGAGTTGAGTCCGTTGATATTAAGAGATATTAAGGAAAAGTAATTGTTGTTTCCAATTAATTTCTTGTTAAAGTGTGCATTTTGTTCTTGGGCTGTCTTCTTTTAGGTTTGTTGAGGGATTACCTTTTTGCTTTTTTAGGATGTGGTTTCCGTCCTTATATTGTTTTTTCTCTTTTTTTTTTCTTTTTCTGTTATTATCCTTTGAAGGGCTGGATTCGTGGAAAGATAATGTGTGAATTTGTTTCTTTCATGGAATACTTTTGTTTCTCCATCTAAGGTAATTGAAAGTTTGGCTGGGTAGAGTAGCCTGGGCTGGCATTTGTATTCTCTTAGTGTCTGTATAACATCTTTCCAGGATCTTCTGGCTTTCATAGTCTCTGGTGAAAAATCTGGTGTAATTCTGATAGGCTTGCCTTTATATGTTACTTGACCTTTTTCCCTTACTGCTTTTAATATTCTATCTTTATTTAATGCATTTGTTGTTCTGATTATTATGTGTTGGGAGGAATTTCTTTTCTGGTCCAGTCTATTTGGAGTTCTGTAGGCTTCTTGTATGTTCATGGGCATCTCTTTCTTTAGGTTTGGGAAGTTTTCTTCTATAATTTTGTTGAAGATATTTGCTGGCCCTTTGAGTCGAAAATCTTCATTCTAATCTACTCCTATTATGCGTAGGTTTGGTCTTCTCATTGTGTCCCGGATTTCCTGGATGTTTTGAGTTAGGATCTTTTTGCATTTTGTATTTTCTTTGATTGTTGTGCCGATGTTCTCTATGGAATCTTTTGCACCTGAGATTTTCTCTTCCATCTCTTGTATTCTGTTGCTGATGCTTGCATCTATGGTTCCAGATTTCTTTCCAAGGTTTCTATCTCCAGAATTGCCTCACTTTGGGTTTTCTTTATTGTGTCTACTTCCCTTTTTAGGTCTTGGATGGTTTTATTCAATTCCATCACCTGCTTGGTCGTGTTTTCCTGCTATTCTTTAAGGGATTTTTGTGCTTCCTCTTGAAAGTCTTCTACCTGTTTAGCAGTGTTCTCCCGTATTTCTTTAAGTGAGTTATTAAAGTCCTTCTTCTTGTCCTCTACCATCATCATGAGATATGCTTTTAAATCTGGGTCTAGCTTTTTGGGTGTGTTGGGGTGCCCTGGACTGGGCAAGGTAGGAGTGCTGGGTTCTGTTGATGGTGAGTGGTCTTGGTTTCTGTTAGCAATATTCTTATGTTTGCCTTTCACCCTCTGGTAATCTCTGGAGTTAGTTCTTATAGTTGTCTCTGGTTAGAGATTGTTCCTCTCGTGATTCTGTTTTCCTCTATCAGCAGACCTGGGAGCCTAGCTCTCTCCTCTGAGTTTCAGTCGTCAGAGCACTCTCTGCAGGCAAGCTCTCCTCTTAAAGGGAAGGTGCACAGATATCTGGCATTTGGACCACCCTCCTGTCTGAAGATGAAGGCCCAAAACAAGACCTGTCCCAGAAGCTGTGTTGCTTCGACCTGTCACAGAAGCTGTTAGCTTCTGTAGTCCACACTCTCACCTGCAGAGAATAGTCTTGGAAGGATTCGGGAACCAAGATGGCTCCCCCAGGTGCTCCTGCAAAGCCCTCGCGGGCTGGGCGGACACCTCTCCTCTGGCAGGGAAGGTGCCCGGATGTCTGGAGCCTGAAAAGGGGGCTGCCTCAGAAGCTCTGTGGCTCCTGCCTGTCCCAGAAGCTTTTAGCTTCTGTAGTCCACACTCTCACCTGTGCAGACTACTCTCTGCAGAATCCTGGAACCAAGATGTCTCCCACAGAACTCTTGGATTCTTGTATAGAAGTAGAAATGATAAAAATTTCTCACATAATGTAGATCAATATTTAGCCATACTAGAGGCATAATATTCCAGTAATTACCAACTCACTAGAAGCAAAACCTTTACAATCATTAAGATGCAAAGGAGAGAGGAAAAAAAAGAAACAAACTTTTGGATCTATAATAACTATATAAAAGGTAGGCAAGCCAGATTGTAATGCCTTTATAAATTTTACAGTCTGATTGACCCTTTATAAACTATGAATTTGAACTTTATTAAAACAGCATCTCGCTAGATCTGCAAATGTGCTCTTTTAGCTAAAAACAAATATCCCCTGGAGGCAAATCTCCAGAGCTTCTCTAGGCACCATTTGTAAGACAAAGGGAAGTCACACAAACTGAGCAGAAGCTGCTCTGAGCTTAGTTCCTCTTGCCATGAGGACAGATATTAGAGTTACTAAGTTTCTTTTGCAACATTAACTTTGGGAAAGTAAAACCCAATTTCCAAACAATTTATCACTTTAAGAATCAACATTAAAACTTCACTAATACATTGCGAAATTTGGCCTGCTAGGCCACATGCTTGAAAAGACTCCTGAGTTGCCAATTTAAAGCTAACTGTCTAGTAACCAGTGTTACACCTTTTAGATCATACCCAATAACTTATAAGCCAATACTCTACGATGAAGACACGCATAGCATATTACACCTCTAAGACCAGTAAAAACCAAATGAAACAGTTACACTTAGACCAATCAGAGAATATTAATTTTTCTAGCTACAATCATAAAATAAAAAGCACTTTATCATTAGCTAAACGCAATAATCACAAATGCAGAGAATTTTCTTAGGACAAACCATCTATCAGGTTTTTCTGCCCCAATACCATGAGGCTGCAGACTCTCTTTTTTCCTTTAAAGAACAGTTTTTCCAGCAGGGGCACTACTGCTGTGTGCCTGTTTCCTGGCTAAAGCGTGTGGCCACTCTTGGCTTTCTGAAGCACCAGATAAAGTTTTAGCCATCTTTATTTTCCAACATGAAACAGAACATTCAGTCATTCAGACAACTAGACACAAACACACATGGATTGACACATGAAAGGATTGGTGCACTAGACATTAGACAAGACCTTAGACAAAAAACACAAAGAGGGCAGAGAACTTCTGCTCTTAGGCCCAGAGAGAAAAAAGCCAGTGTGTACTCTGGCTAGAAGGCAGGAGCAGCAGTGGGAGTGGCATAAGGATAGGGTGGTAGACTCCACCCCCGATGATCTGGTGATAGTAGTCAAACCTGATCAGCCAGATTTCAAGCTGAGGGGGAGAGGTTACAGGATATCTTCCTCAGTTTCTTTTTTCAGCAACTTGAAGTTCTTGTAATTTATGTCTTTAACTTGCTTAGTTAGAATTACAGCAAGATATTTTATATTATTTGTGTATATTATTTTATTATATAACATTATTTATATTACTTTTAAAGTGTGTTGTTTTCATATACATATGTCATATGTATATTGGAGGGCTGCTGCTATCTTTGAATGCATTTTGTGTCTAGCCACTTTGCTGAAGATGTTGATCAGTTGTATGAGTTCTCTGGCAGAATTATTGAGGTCACTTATATATACTGAGTAATCTTCTGCATAATGTGACACTTAGACTTCTTTTCCAGTTTGTATCCCCTTGATGTCTTTCAGTTGCCTTATTGCTTTGGCTAGAAGTTCAAGTTCTATATTGGATTGATAGAGGAAAAGTGGGCAGCCTTAATTGGCCCTGATTTAAGTGCTTTTGTTTTAAGTTTTTCTCCATTTAACTTGATTCTAAGTATTGGCTTGCTGTATTGTTTATTATGTTTATTCATGTGCCTTATATCCCTGATCTCCCTAATATTTTTAATTACAAGGGATTTTGGATTTTGTCAAAGGCTTTTTCAGCATGTAATCAGATAATCATGTCAATTTTTTTCTTTTAGTTTGTTTATATGGTGTATTATATTGAGGGAGTTTCGTATATTCAACCATCGCTGTATCTCTGGGAAGAAACCTACTTGCTTATGATGGATGATGTTTTTTTTTGTCTTCCTGGATTCCATTTTCAAGACCTTTATTGAGTATTTTTGCATCAATGTTCATAAGAGAAATCAATCTGCTATTCTCTTTCTTTGTTGAGTCTTTCTGTGGTTTAGGTATCAGGGAGACTGTGACTTCATAGAATAAGTTTGGCAGAGCCTTTTTTCTTTGTATTTTGTGAAATAGTTTGAGGAATATTGGTATTTGTTTTTCTTTGAAGGTCTGGTAGAATTCTGCATTAAAACCCAGTGTATGGGGCATATATGATCATAATTGAGATATCATCTTGGTAGATTTTTCTTTCACTGAGGTTTTTGTTGTTGTTGTTGTTGTTTTGTTTTGTTTTGTTTTGCTTTTTGTTTTTTGTTCATTGAGACAGGGTATCTCTGTACAGCCTTGGCTGTCCTGAAACTCACTCTGTAGAGCAGGCCGGCCTCGAACTCAGAAATCACCTGTCTCTGCCCCTCAAGTGCAGAGATTAAGTGTGCCACCACTGCCTGGCTTTCGATGAGTATTAAGTGAAGTTACCTGTCTTTTTTCTCATTAATTTTGTTGGAAAGCCTATTTATTGTAGATCTTAGAATGCCTACTCAAGCTTGCTTCTTGTGTCCATTTGCTTGGAAAACATTTTTCCAGTTATTTTACTCTGAGACAAGGTCTATCTTTACTGCTGAGGTTTGTTTCTTGTATGCAGAATGATCGGTCTATTTTTAGCAACTTTTAGTCTGCACTTTTTTATTGGGGAATTGAGTTAATTAATATTGAGATATTAATGACCAGTGAATGTGAATTCCTGTTATTTTGATGTTGTTGTTGTTGTTGGTGGTGGTGGTATGTGTATGTATGTATGCTTCTCTTGCTTTTGCTGGTATTGAATTACTTACTTCATGTGCTTTCTTTCATGTAGTTGTTGGAGTTCTTCTAATGTTTTATGTAGAGCTGGACATGCATGAAGATATTATTTAAATTTTTATTTGTCTTGAAATACCTTGTTTTCTCAATGAAGGATGATTAAGAGTTTCGCTAGGTATAGTAGTCTAGGTTGGTCACTGTGGTTTTTAAAGGAGTGCAAGGTATCTGTCTAGGAACTTTTCACTTTTTAAAGTTTCTCACGAGACGTTGAATGTAATTCTTATATGACCACCTTTGTATGTCATCTGGTCTCTTTTCACTTGCTACCTTTAATATTTCTTTGTTCTTTGGATTTGTGTTTTTACTACTATGTGGCATGAGTATTTTCTTTCCTGGTCCAGACTGATTGATGTTCTATAAGCATCTTGTATGTTTATCACTATCTCTCTCTCTCTTTTTTTTTTTCACTAGGAAATTTTATTCTAAGATTTTGTTGAAATTATTTTCTAGCCTTTGGGTTGGGACTCTTCATCTTCTTTTGTCCTATTATTCTTAGGTTATGTCATTTCATGGTATCCCAGATTTTATGGATTTGTTTTGTCCGTAATTTTTAGATGTAACATTTTATTTGACTAATGTATCAACTTCTTCTATTGCATAGCTAACCTGTATGGTTAAGGACTCAAAGATCTGATAAATTTGGATGGAGTGGTGTAACATCCCCCCACAGCCTGAAGCAGGCTGAGCCAGACCTTGACTTGTTGCCACTAAGGAGATCACCTGGGGTGGATCCTGCCTCTCTGGATCACTCTATTGTTCTACCACTTTTGATGCTGCTACCTGCTGCCTAGCTATTCCGGAGCCTGGAGCCTACACGTGGCACCTGCAGCTGGGCTCCATGGATGATTTGGTGGGAATGGGCTTACCCCTCTCCTTTATAAAGGGTGTTCGCCATTAAAAATTTGAAACTTGAGCAGACTAGTTGTCTTGGTTTCATTATTTCTCAACTCACCTATATCCCCTCTTTTCTTCCAGATTCCAAGATGCCTTCCAGGCTCGAACCCGGACATGAGAGCCACAGGCCATCCTCAGCAGAGTGGTATCAGAAAAATGAAGGTACACCAGAAATAGCAAATTGGTCAGGGCATGTCTCAGTGGACTCAGCAAACCTATATTTCTTTTTTATACCAGACATTTGTCCATCCCCACCTTTTATTTGGATTTCACATATAACTACCTCCTTTAGGGAGTAGAATATATGGATCAAATTTAGCTTTTGACCTCTTCCATGGAGAACACCATGTTCACACTAATATTGTATAATCCTCTATCTGAAACATAGTTTCTAACTATTCCTTTCTCTTTCATGACCCAGGATTTCTGCTCTATTGACTAAGTCATATCTCCTTCCTTAATATCTTTTTGACTAAGATGCAAATATTTTAAGTTCAGACTCCATTTTATGGAACCTGACCTAAGTTTGAACTCAGGTAAACTAACAGGCTGGCACCTAATGTTAGTTCTAAAGTACCCCCCCCCCAAAAAAAAAAGAAAACAAAAAACATACAAACAAACCAACAAAAAACAGAGCCTAGCTCCAGTCTTTATGATAATCTCCAACAAAACCAGTGTCTCCAGATGACACCATCAACAAGACCAGCCTCTCCAGGTTATTACCTCAACAAACCTGCACACCCAGGTTATAATCCCACCCGTTGCTTAAGGACCACCAATATAGAAGAGAGCAGAAATTAAGTTTATGATATAACTCCCGGCACCCACCAATTATGTTAAAGGCCATGGTAGCTTTCCAATTAGATGCTTGCGCACATTCTCCCTGCTTGCTGCTTACTAAAAAGTCTTGCCCCAATAGACATTTCGGGCTTTTCACCCACCAAAACCGTCCTGTGTGAGAGTGGTGCATTGAGGTGGGGGTGAGCTAACTTGAATAGAATAAAGACCCTGCTGTGAGTTGCATTAGATTGGCTCCTGTCTGTGTTTTGGGGAGCCACTAACATTTCCCTGGCATAGCATTACTAAGCTGATTTTGTAGTAAAGCTGCCTCTGTTTGTTCAGGTCCATGAAGAGCCTCGTAGAATTCATATTGTACTATTATAATGTGCATAGATGAGAAATTCCTTAAAGAACAGTTATCACACTCATTTATGTATATTCAAACTCATGTTTTCAGAATTCTTTCACCAGCCCAAGGTGTGTCATGAATGTCATGATATTACCATATTGCTGAGGATTATCAAACATATTGTTGCTTCTCAGAATCCTGTTTTTCCTGATTATCATGGAGTCATTGACCTTGGCAGGGCAAACAATTCACAAGGGGGGGCATGAAATAGAATATGTACATTAATATGCAAACAAGCTTTATGACTATGGCAACCATCAGCACCTGAAGAGATCCATGTCGTTCTGGTCTGCTGTAGAAGGGACAATGATGTCACACCACCCCTTCTGCAATCATTCTTGTCAGGCACCTGGGTACTGATCCAATCACTGCCATAATCTTCTATCGTAGAGATGAAGACATAAACATCTGGCTGTCCTTCACTTTCTGCCACCCGAACAAAAAAGAGTGGCAATAGCAATAATTTTAATACCAACATTATTGAGATTATAAGTTGTTTGTGCAGTAGGCTTTGGCATCTTGTCCCCGATCCTGTCAGACAAAAATTATAGAGCCTTGAGATGGGCCATAGATGCTGACTTCTCTGAATTAGAAAAATCTGTCTCACACTTTGAGGCCTCCATGTCTTCTTTAGCAGTAGTTGCCGTCCAAAATACAAGCAGGTTTGAAATCCTATTCTTAAAACAGGGTAGGCTATTATTTGCCCAGGGGAACAATGCTAGTTTGTTGCCCACCATACTGGGGACATCAAGTAAGCAATGTTCCTGGTATTAAAAAGATTGCAAGATAAAGAAAAAACCCAACAATAGAAAAACTGATATAAATCTCTTTTTAATTGGTCTCTTGCGGTGGACTCAGTGGGTCCCTCAACTCACAGGGAATCAGGGTCCTGGTATTCAGGTAGGCAAGGAGTTGGTGGGGTGACAAACAGATGTGAACACAAAGGAGTATTGATCGGAATGTAAATTCTCAAAGCAAGCATCAGACTTATATTACAGAAGGAGATAAGGAAGGAAATTAAGTGATACATTAAAGTTATCCAAAGTACATTGAGGTTACCTGATGCAAAATGACTCTTTACACGAAACAGAGGAATGCATACATAACCTAACAGGAACCAGGCAGTGTTTACAACTGAGATAAAAAGTAGTCCCACCTAAGGTTGGCTTATTCTTAGAAGCCAGGGGCAAGGTATTCATGCCCTTGCCTTAGTTCCAATTCTAGTCTATTGTCTAGTCCACCTTCCCCTTAGGCCATTGTAAATTCCTGTTTATGGAAGTGACTCAGCTATTGTTCTAAGTAGATACTCTAGTTCCTTCTTAGACCACAACCTTCCTTCTTCCCAGGCTATTGTAAGTTCCTGTGTATGGGAGTTCTTCTAAGTATACTTTGTAGACTAGCCATGAGATTTCTAGCTCTATTCCAGTAAATTGTAATGCCTGCTTTCTTTCACTGTCTCTCTGTCAACACTGGAGGCTTTTCATCTGAATGAATAGCATTCTTACAGGAATCAAAGCCCAAGATTGGCTCAATGATTTCCTAGGATATTGGAATACTGGTGGAGGCTAAACTAACTTAGCTACATGTCAAAAATCACTCCTTAGAGTCACTTATAATAAAACAATATTGAAGGAAAGCACACAGATCTGTTCACCAACTAATGCAAGGACAAGTTTGGAGCATTCATGATACAGGATGCCAAGGCTCCAGGAGACTAAGTTTCCATGAAACTTTTTGCCTCAGAACTGTGTCCAAGCTTTTGGACCTGTCACGAAATTTCCACTGGAGTGGGTGTGGCAGTCTCCATTGTTCAACACAATCCTTTCCACACTGGCAGAACCATTATAGTTACTGTATCTTGCTCTTATTTGTGGACCCTACATTCTAAACACCTGCATAAAATTTGTCAAGGAATGAATATCCATGGTCCAACTCATGACAACAAAATGTCAATATTAACCACTGAATCCTATTCAGATATTTGAGATGGGATTTTGATGGGGATTGTATTGACTCTGAAGATTGCCTTTGGTAAAAGGGCTATTTTTATTATATTAATTCTGCCAATCCATGAGCACAGGAGATCTCTCCATTTTCTGTGATCTTCAGTTTCTTTCTTGAGAGACTTGAAGTTATTTTCATACAGGACTTTCACTTGTTTGGTTAGAGTTATCCCAAGTTATTTTATATTATTTGTGGCTATTGTGAAGGGAGTTGTTTCCCTAATTTCTTTCTCATCCTGTTTATCATTTGTATAAAGGAAGGCTACTGATTCATTTGAGTTAATTTTATATTCAGCTACTTTGCTGAAGTTGCTTATAAGCTGGAGAAGTTCTCTGGTAGAATTTATGGGGTTGCTTATGTATACTATCATATCATCTGCAAATATTGATACCTTTATTTCTTCTTTACCAATTTCTATCATCTTGATCTCTCTCTTTTCGTCTTATTGTCCTAGCTAACACTTCAAGTACTATACTGAGTAGATATGGGGAGAGTGGGCAT
The DNA here is from genome assembly GCF_000001635.26 of Mus musculus. Taxonomy (NCBI): domain Eukaryota; kingdom Metazoa; phylum Chordata; class Mammalia; order Rodentia; family Muridae; genus Mus; species Mus musculus. The sequence goes on from NC_000068.7 coordinate 36,672,226, forward strand.
CTTTGTCTTGTCCCTGATTTCAGTGATGTCCCTAGCCCTCAAGAAACTGGAGGCCCCAGGGACTTTAGAGGTCAGGTGGGGTGGGGGTTGGGGACTTTCACGTGGATACAGGGTGGGGTGGGGATGAGGTGTGGGATGTGGAACAGTCAGAGGGTGGATAGGAAGGAGTAGGTAATGGAAAATGGAATGTAAAAAATGAATTACAAATAAAATTAAATTAAAAAAAAGATTTGAGATGTAACCCATCTCAAAGGGGGAATGAGAAGTCTGACTGAAACTTAGTCCATTTTATAACAAGGCCTACATTTTACTTTCTCAAAGAAGACAAGACTTCTCAGAAAAAAACACAAAATTGGCCCATTAATCAGAAATAGCCCTGACATCTAGCTGAGAGAGATAGCCAGCCCAAGGACTGAGACAGTTCCTGAAATTTCTCTAAAGCCTGACTAAAAATGGTAAAACTAATATAATGACATGTTACAAACATGCTAATGTACTTGCTGCTCACTTAGCCAATTATATTAAAAATGACCTAAGCATCCTTCAAATTTTCCTATCTGGACTGAAGAGGAGCCTGGAAAGTTATCCCAGGATCTCAATTTTGAATGAATGGCTGACTCCTGCATACTGTTTTGTTTTGTTTTGTTTTGTTTTGTTTTGTTTTGTTTTGTTTTTCTCTGAAGGATAAATGCTCCTTCCTTGTGAATACTTTTGAGCCTGGGGTCTTCCTCCAGTGACTCTTGGCCCTTAAAAATGAACTCTTTGTTTCATTGATTCTTTGTTTTGATATCTTTGTTTCTATTTTATTGATTTTAGCCATGAGTTTGATTATTTTCTGCTGTTTATTTTTCTTGATTTTGTATGCTTCTTATTCTAGATGTTGCAGGTATGTTGTTAAGTTGCTAGTGTGAGATCTCTATAATTTCATTATGAAGGCATTTAGTGCTATGAAATTTCCTTTTTGTACTATTTTTATTGTGTCTCATGATTATGGGCTGATGTACAGCAACTTGAAGGGATAGGCAAGTAGGCACAGGGTAGGCATAGAGAGAGTAGGCAAATTTATTTGGCAGGGCTGTCTACTAGAATGTATAGCAGTCTCCAAGATTATTGTAGAGTAGGGATTGTATGTTCTTGTTGAGGCCAGAGCAGAACAGGTAGGAGGGTCCAAGACTTAGGATAGAGTAGGAAGACTTTTAATAGTTTGGAGGTTTTGGGGGAAGGTAGCCTACATGGGTTTCTTCCTAGTCTTTGAGATTTCAAGTAAAGCTGGCATTTTTTTCTCACAGGCTAGAGTCTGGCATATCACAGAATCCATCTATTGAGTGCTGGGGTAAGGAGACTAAGAGAGTAGGACCCTGAACTAATTATAGCAAGGCTCTAAGTCTGAAGGTAGAGCTCTTTGTTCTGGACTTTAGCAGGCTTCCAGGATACTTGGAAGAATGGGATTCCCTTTTGTTTTCAGGCCTCTGGCTGTCTTGGGTAGGAGTAGACCTTTAGGGATTCAGGCAGAGATGGTGGTACCTGATGGCTCTAGGCCCAAATGTCCATATAAGCACAAGGCACAGGGATGCAGGCAGATGTGTGGCTAGGGGTATGTAGTGAGGGTCTAGGTTTGTAGGTAGGAATGTGGACTAGAAGATGCAGTGCAGAGAGGACAGGAAGGACCTAATTCCTCAATGTTTCCCCTGAGGATCATGGTACCAGTGAACTGGTGAATGGAGAGCTTATCTGGTCATCACATGTGGCAGCAAACCTCTAGGGATAAAGGTAGAGTGGTGTAATGAGAATGGAGTACATATGAGCATTAGTATTAGGAATAGGGACCAGAAGATGAAGTAGAGAAAAGACAGCTTTTCTTGGCCTTTAAAATGAATTTAATCATTTCCTCCAAATTTTTGTTTGGTTGTCTGAATTTTAAAGTGATTTATCAATTTCCTGATTAAAATTTCAATCATCTTCATAAAGCTGGTTTTATGTTTTTTCTTTCTTTTTTTTATTTTTATTTTTTTTTCCATTTTTATTACGTATTTAGCTCATTTACATTTCCAATGCTATACCAAAAGTCCCCCATACCCACCCACCCCCACTCCCCTACCCACCCACTCCCCCTTTTTGGCCCTGGCATTCCCCTGTACTGGGGCATCTACAGTTTGCGTGTCCAATGGGCCTCTCTTTCCAAAGATGGCTGACTAGGCCATCTTTTGATACATATGCAGCTAGAGTCAAGAGCTCCGGGGTACTGGTTAGTTCATAATGTTGTTCCGCCTATAGGGTTGCAGATCCCTTTATCTCCTTGGCTACTTTCTCTAGCTCCTCCATTGAGAGCCCTGTGATCCATCCATTAGCTGACTGTGAGCATCCACTTCTGTGTTTGCTAGGCCCCGGCATAGTCTCACAAGAGACAGCTACACCTGGGTCCTTTCGATAAAATCTTGCTAGTGTATGCAATGGTGTCAGCGTTTGGATGCTGATTATGGGGTGGATCCCTGGATATGGAAGTCTCTACATGGTCCATCCTTTCGTCTCAGCTCCAAACTTTGTCTCTGTAACTCCTTCCATGGGTGTTTTGTCCCCACTTCTAAGGAGGGGCATAGTGTCCACACTTCAGTCTTCATTTTTCTTGAGTTTAATGTGTTTAGCAAATTGTATCTTATATCTTGGGTATCCTAGGTTTTGGGCTAATATCCACTTATCACTGAGTACATATTGTGTGAGTTCCTTTGTGAATGTGTTACCTCACTCAGGATGATGCCCTCCAGGTCCATCCATTTGGCTAGGAATTTCATAAATTCATTATTTTTAATAGCTGAGAGTACTCCATTGTGTAGATGTTACACATTTTCTGTATCCATCTCTGTTGAGGGACATCTGGGTTTTTTCCAGCTTCTGGATATTATAAATAAGGCTGCTATGAACATAGTGGAGCATGTGTCCTTATTACCAGTTGGGGCATCTTCTGGATATATGCCCAGAAGAGGTATTGCTGGATCCTCCGGTAGTACTATGTCCAATTTTCTGAGGAACCGACAGACTGATTTCCAGATTTGTTGTAGAAGCCTGCAATCCCACCAACAATGGAGGAGTGTTCCTCTTTCTCCACATCCACACCAGCATCTGCTGTCACCTGAATTTTTGATCTTAGCCATTCTGATTGGTGTGAGGTGGAATCTCAGGGTTGTTTTGATTTGCATTTCCCTGATGATTAAGGATGTTGAACATTTTTTCAGGTGCTTCTCTGCCATTCGCTATTCCTCAGGTGAGAATTCTTTGTTCAGTTCTGAGCCCCATTTTTTAATGGGGTTATTGATTTTCTGAAGTCCACATACTTGAGTTCTTTATATATGTTGGATATTAGTCCCCTATCTGATTTAGGATAGGTAAAGATCCTTTCCCAATCTGTTGGTGGTCTTTTTGTCTTATTGAGGGTGTCTTTTGCCTTGCAGAAACTTTGGAGTTTCATGAAGTCCCATTTGTCAATTCTCGATCTTACAGCACAAGCCATTGCTGTTCTGTTCAGGAATTTTCCCCCTGTGCCCATATCTTCAAGGCTTTCCCCCACTTTCTCCTCTATAAGTTTCAGTGTCTCTGGTTTTAGGTGAAGTTCCTTAATCCACTTAGATTTGACCTTAGTACAAGGAGATAAGTATGGATCAATTCGTATTCTTCTACATTATAACAACCAGTTGTGCCAGCACCAATTGTTGAAAATGCTGTCTTTCTTCCCCTGGATGGTTTTAGCTCCCTTGTCGAAGATCAAGTGACCATAGGTGTGTAGGTTCATTTCTGGATCTTCAATTTTATTCCATTGGTCTACTTGTCTGTCTCTATACCAGTACCATGCAGTTTTGATCACAATTGCTCTGTAGTGCAATTTTAGGCCAGGCATGGTGATTCCACCAGAGGTTCTTTTATCCTTGAGAAGAGTTTTTGCTATCCTAGGTTTTTTGTTATTCCAGATGAATATGCAGATTGCTCTTTCTAATTCGTTCAAGAATTAAGTTGGAATTTTGATGGGGATTGCATTGAATCTGTAGATTGCTTTTGGCAAGATAGCCATTTTTACAATGTTGATCCTGCCAATCCATGAGCATGGGAGATCTTTCCATCTTCTGAGATCTTCTTTAATTTCTTTCTTCAGAGACTTGAAGTTTTTATCATACAGATCTTTCACTTCCTTAGTTAGAGTCATGCCGAGATATTTTATATTATTTGTGACTGTTGAGAAGGGTGTTGTTTCCCTAATTTCTTTCTCAGCCTGTTTATTCTTTGTATAGAGAAAGGCCATTGACTTGTTTGAGTTTATTTTATATCCAGCTACTTCACCAAAGCCGTTTATCAGGTTTAGTTCTCTGGTGGAATTTTTAGGGTCACTTATATATACTATCATATCATCTGCAAAAAGTGATATTTTGACTTCCTCTTTTCCAATTTGTATCCCCTTGATCTCCTTTTGTTGTCGAATTGCTGTGGCTAATACTTCAAGTACTATGTAGAAAAGGTAGAAAAAAAGTTGGCGTCCTTGTCTAGTCCCTGATTTTAGTGGGATTGTTTCCAGCTTCTCTCCATTTACTTTACTGTTGGCTACTGGTTTGCTGTAGATTGCTTTTATCATGTTTAGGTATGGGCCTTGAATTCCTGATCTTTCCAACACTTTTATTATGAATGGGTGTTGGATCTTGTCAAATGATTTTTCTGCATCTAACGAGATGATCATGTGGTTTTTGTGTTTGAGTTTGTTTATATAATGGATTACATTGATGGATTTACGTATATTAAACCATCCCTGCATCCCTGGAATAAAACCTACTTGGTCAGGATGGATGATTGCTTTAATATGTTCTTGGATTCGGTTAGCCAGAATTTTATTGAGGATTTTTGCATCGATATTCATAAGAGAAATTGGTCTGAAGTTCTCTATCTTTGTTGGATCGTTCTGTGGTTTAGGTATCAAAGTAATAGTGGCTTCATAAAATGAGTTGGGTAGAGTACCTTCTACTTCTATTTTGTGAAATAGTTTGTGCAGAACTGGAATTAGATCTTCTTTGAAGGTCTGATAGAACTCTGCACTAAACCCATCTGGTCCTGGGCTTTTTTTGGCTGGGAGACTATTAATAACTGCTTCTATTACTTTAGGGGATATGAGACTGTTTAGATGGTCAACTTGATCCGATTCAACTTTGGTACCTGGTATTTGTCCAGAAATTCGTCCATTTCTTCCAGGTTTTTCAGTTTTGTTGAGTATAGCCTTTTGTAGAAGGATCTGATGGTGTTTTGGATTTCTTCAGGATCTGTTGTTATGTCTCCCTTTTCATTTTTGATTTTGTTAATTAGGATTTTGTCCCTGTGCCCTCTAGTGAGTCTAGCTAAGGGTTTATCTATCTTGTTGATTTTTTCAAAGAACCAACTCCTCGTTTGGTTAATTCTTTGAATAGTTCTTCTTGTTTCCACGTGGTTGATTTCACTCTTGAGTTTGATTATTTCCTGCCTTAGTCCTCTTGGGTGAATTTGCTTCCTTTTTTTCTAGAGCTTTTAGATGTGTTGTCAAGCTGCTAGTATGTGCTCTCTACCGTTTCTTCTTAGAGGCACTCAGAGCTATGAGTTTCCCTCTTAGAAATGCTTTCATTGTGTCCCATAGGTTTGGGTATGTTGTGGCTTTATTTTCATTAAACTCTAAAAAGTCTTTAATTTCTTTCTTTATTCCATCGTTGACTAAGGTATCATTGAGAAGAGTGTTGTTCAGTTTTCACGTGAATGTTGGCTTTCCATTATTTATGTTGTTATTGAAGATCAGTCTTAGGCCATGGTGGTCTGATAGGATACATGGGACAATTTCAATATTTTTGTATCTGTTGAGGCCTGTTTTGTGACCAATTATAAGGTCAATTTTGGAGAAGGTCCCATGAGGTGCTGAGAAGGAGGTATATCCTTTTGTTTTAGGATAAAATGTTCTGTATATATCTGTCAGGTCCATTTGTTTCATAACTTCTGTTAGTTTCACTGTGTCCCTGTTTAGTTTCTGTTTCCACGATCTATCCATTGATGAAAGTGGTGTGTTGAAGTCTCCCACTATTATTGTGTGAGGTTCAACGTGTGCTTTGAGCTTTACTAAAGTGTCTTTAATGAATGTTGCTGCCGTTGCATTTGGAGCGTAGATATTCAGAATTGAGAGTTCCTCTTGGAGGATTTTACCTTTGATGAGTATGAAGTGTCCCTCCTTGTCTTTTTTTATAACTTTGGGTTGGAAGTCGATTTTATCCGATATTAGAATGGCTACTCCAGCTTGTTTCTTCAGACCATTTGCTTGGAAAATTGTTTTCCAGCCTTTCACTCTGAGGTAGTGTCTGTCTTTTTCCCTGAGATGGGTTTCCTGTAAGCAGCAGAATGTTGGGTCCTGTTTGTGTAGCCAGTCTGTTAGTCTATGTCTTTTTATTGGGGAATTGAGTCAATTGATATTAAGAGATATTAAGGAAAAGTAATTGTTGCTTCCTTTTATTTTTGTTGTTAGAGTTGGCATTCTGTTCTTGTGGCTGTCTTCTTTTTGGTTTGTTGAGGGATTACTTTCTTGCTTGTTCTAGGGCGTGATTTCCGTCCTTGTATTGCTTCTTTTCTGTTATTATCCTTTGAAGGGATGGATTCGTGGAAAGATAATGTTTGAATTTGGTTTTGTCGTGGAATACTTTGGTTTCTCCATCTATGGTAATTGAGAGTTTGGCTGGGTATAGCAGCCTGGGCTGGCATTTGTGTTCTCTTAGTGTCTGTATAACATCTGTCCAGGCTCTTCTGGCTTTCATAGTCTCTGGTGAAAAGTCTAGTGTAATTCTGATAGGCCCTCCTTTATATGTTACTTGAGGTTTCTCCCTTACTGCTTTTAATATTCTATCTTTATTTAGTGCATTTGATGTTCTGATCATTATGTGTTGGGAGGAATTTCTTTTCTGGTCCAGTCTATTTGGAGTTTTGTAGGCTTCTTGTATGATCATGGGCATCTCTTTCTTTATGTTCGGGAAGTTTTCTTCTATTATTTTGTTGAAGATATTAGCTGGCCCTTTACGTTGAAAATCTTCATTCTCATCAACTCCTATTATCCGTAGGTTTGATCTTCTCATTGTGTCCTGGATTTCCTGGATGTTTTGAGTTAGGATCCTTTGGCATTTTGTATTTTCTTTGACTGTTGTGTCGATGTTCTCTATGGACTCTTCTGCACCTGAGATTCTTTCTTTCATTTCTTGTATTCTGTTGCTGATGCTTGCATCTATAGTTCCAGATCTCTTTCCTAGGGTTTCTATCTCCAGCGTTGCCTCGCTTTGGGTTTTCTTTATTGTGTCTACTTCCCTTTTTAGTTCTAGTATGGTTTTGTTCATTTCCATCACCTGTTTGGATGTGTATGGGACACAATGAAAGCATTTCTAAGAGGGAAACTCATAGCTCTGAGTGCCTCTAAGAAGAAACGGGAGAGAGCACATACTAGCAGCTTGACAACACATCTAAAAGCTCTAGAAAAAAAGGAAGCAAATTCACCCAAGAGGAGTAGACTGCAGGAAATAATCAAACTCAGGGGTGAAATCAACCAAGTGGAAACAAGAAGAACTATTCAAAGAATTAACCAAATGAGGAGTTGGTTCTTTGAAAAAATCAACAAGATAGATAAACCCTTAGCTAGACTCACTAAAGGGCACAGGGACAAAATCCTAATTAACAAAATCAGAAATGAAAAGGGAGACATAACAACAGATCCTGAAAAAATCCAAAACACCATCAGATCCTTCTACAAAAGGCTATACTCAACAAAACTGGAAAACCTGGACGAAATGGACAAATTTCTGGACAGATACCAGGTACCAAAGTTGAATCAGGATCAAGTTGACCATCTAAACAGTCCCATATCACCTAAAGAAATAGAAGCAGTTATCAATAGTCTCCCAGCCAAAAAAAGCCCAGGACCAGATGGGTTTAGTGCAGAGTTCTATCAGACCTTCAAAGAAGATCTAATTCCAGTTCTGCACAAACTATTTCACAAAATAGAAGTAGAAGGTACTCTACCCAACTCATTTTATGAAGCCACTATTACTCTGATACCTAAACCACTAAAAGACCCAACAAAGATAGAGAACTTCAGACCAATTTCTCTTATGAATATCGATGCAAAAATCCTCAATAAAATTCTCGCTAACCGAATCCAAGAACACATTAAAACAATCATCCATCCTGACCAAGTAGGTTTTATTCCAGGGACTCAGGGATGGTTTAATATACGTAAATCCATCAATGTAATCCATTATATAAACAAACTCAAAGACAAAAACCACATGATCATCTCGTTAGATGCAGAAAAAGCATTTGACAAGATCCAACACCCATTCATGATAAAAGTGTTCAGAAGATCAGGAATTCAAGGCCCATACATAAACATGACAAAAGCAATCTACAGCAAACCAGTAGCCAACATCAAAGTAAATGGAGAGAAGCTGGAAGCAATCCCACTAAAATCAGGGACTAGACAAGGCTGCCCACTTTCTCCCTACCTCTTCAACATAGTACTTGAAGTATTAGCCAGAGCAATTCGAAAACAAAAGGAGATCAAGGGGATACAAATTGGAAAAGAGGAAGTCAAAATATCACTTTTTGCAGATGATATGATAGTATATATAAGTGAACCTAAAAATTCTACCAGAGAACGCCTAAACCTGATAAACAGCTTCAGTGAAGTAGCTGGATATAAAATAAACTCAAACAAGTCAATGGCCTTCCTCTATACAAAGAATAAACAGGCTGAGAAAGAATTTAGGGAAACAACACCCTTCTCAATAGTCACAAATAATATAAAATATCTCGGCATGACTCTAACTAAGGAAGTGAAAGATCTATATGATAAAAACTTCAAATCTCTGGAGAAAGAAATTAAAGAAGATCTCAGAAGATGGAAAGATCTCCCATGCTCATGGATTGGCAGGATCAACATTGTAAAAATGGCTATCTTGCCAAAAGCAATCTACAGATTCAATGCAATCCCCATCAAAATTCCAACTCAATTCTTTAACGAATTAGAAGGAGCAATTTGCAAATTCATCTGGAATAACAAAAAACCTAGGATAGCAAAAAGTCTTCTCAAGGATAAAAGAACCTCTGGTGGAATCACCATGCCTGACCTAAAGCTTTACTACAGAGCAATTGTGATAAAAACTGCATGGTACTGGTATAGAGACAGACCAGTAGACCAATGGAATAGAATTGAAGACCCAGAAATGAACCCACACACCTATGGTCACTTGATCTTCGACAAGGGAGCTAAAACCATCCAGGGGAAGAAAGACAGCATTTTCAACAATTGGTGCTGGCACAACTGGTTGTTATCATGTAGAAGAATGCGCATAGATCCATACTTATCTCCTAGTACTAAGGTCAAATCTAAGTGGATCAAGGAACTTCACATAAAACCAGAGACACTGAAACTTATAGAGGAGAAAGTGGGGAAAAGCCTTGAAGATATGGGCACAGGGGATAAATTCCTGAACAGAACAGCAATGGCTTGTGCTGTAAGATCGAGAATTGACAAATGGGACCTAATGAAACTCCAAAGTTTCTGCAAGGCAAAAGACACCCTCAATAAGACAAAAAGACCACCAACAGATTGGGAAAGGATCTTTACCTATCCTAAATCAGATAGGGGACTAATATCCAACATATATAAAGAACTCAAGAAAGTGGACTTCAGAAAATCAAATAACCCCATTAAAAAATGGGGCTCAGAACTGAACAAAGAATTCTCACCTGAGGAATAGCGAATGGCAGAGAAGCACCTGAAAAAATGTTCAACATCCTTAATCATCAGGGAAATGCAAATCAAAACAACCCTGAGATTCCACCTCACACCAGTCAGAATGGCTAAGATCAAAAATTCAGGTGACAGCAGATGCTGGCGTGGATGTGGAGAAAGAGGAACACTCCTCCATTGTTGGTGGGATTGCAGGCTTGTACAACAACTCTGGAAATCAGTCTGGCCGTTCCTCAGGAAATTGGACATAGTACTACCGGAGGATCCAGCAATACCTCTCCTGGGCATATATCCAGAAGATGCCCCAACTGGTAAGAAGGACACATGCTCCACTATGTTCATAGCAGCCTTATTTATAATAGCCAGAAGCTGGAAAGAACCCAGATGCCCCTCAACAGAGGAATGGATACAGAAAATGTGTAACATCTACACAATGGAGTACTACTCAGCTATTAAAAATAATGAATTTATGAAATTCCTAGCCAAATGGATGGACCTGGAGGGCATCATCCTGAGTGAGGTAACACATTCACAAAGGAACTCACACAATATGTACTCACTGATAAGTGGATATTAGCCCAAAACCTAGGATACCCAAGATATAAGATACAATTTGCTAAACACATTAAACTGAAGAAAAATGAAGACTGAAGTGTGGACACTATGCTCCTCCTTAGAAGTGGGAACAAAACACCCTTGGAAGGAGTTACAGAGACATAGTTTGGAGCTGAGATGAAAGGATGTTCCATGTAGAGACTTCCATATCCAGGGATCCACCCCATAATCAGCATCCAAACGCTGACACCATTGCATACACTAGCAAGATTTTATCGAAAGGACCCAGATGTAGCTGTCTCTTGTGAGACTATGCCGGGGCCTAGCAAACACAGAAGTGGATGCTCACAGTCAGCTAATGGATGGATCACAGGGCTCCCAATGGAGGAGCTAGAGAAAGTAGCCAAGGAGATAAAGGGATCTGCAACCCTATAGGCGGAACAACATTATGAACTAACCAGTATCCCGGAGCTCTTGACTCTAGCTGCATATGTATCAAAAGATGGCCTAGTAGGCCATCAATGGAAAGAGAGGCCCATTGGACACGCAAACTTTATATGCCCCAGTACATGGGAACGCCAGGGCCAAAAAGGGGGAGTGGGTGGGTAGGGGATTGGGGGTGGGTGCGTATGGGGGACTTTTGGTATAGCATTGGAAATGTAAATGAGCTAATAACCTAATAAAAAATGGAAAAAAAAGAAAAAAATCTGGGTCTAGATTTTTGGTTATGTTGGGGTGCCCAGGACTAGGTGCGGTGGGAGTGCTGCGTTCTGATGATGGTGAGTGGTCTTGATTTCTGTTAGTAGGATGCTTATGTTTGCCTTTTGCCATCTGGTAATCTCTGAAGCTAGCTGTTTTAGTTGTCTCTGGTAAGAGCTTGTTCTTCAGGTGACTCTGTTACCCTCTATAAGCAGACCTGGGAGGGTAGCTCTCTCCTTAGTTTCAGTGGGCAGAGTATTCTCTGCAGGCAAGCTCTCTTCTTGCAGGAAAGGTACCCAGATATCTGGTGTTCGAAACTGCCTCCTGGCAGAAGTTGTGTTCCACTCACTAGAGGTCTTGGGATCCCGTGGGGAATCCTGTGTGGGCCCTTGCGGGTGTCAGGCGACTTAGCTGGCAAGGCACCCCGGTGCTCGAGTGGAGAGGAAGAGACTTGTGCCCCAGGTCAGGCCTGGGTAGTCTGCTTCCCTATTTACCGCAGTCTCAGGTTCCACGTGATTGGATTGGGGCAGACGCTGTGTTCCACTCACCAGAGGTCTTAGGATCCTGTGGGGAATCCTGTGTGGGCCCTTGCGGGTGTCGGACAACTCCTCTGGCAAGGTACCCTGGTGCTTGAGTGAAGCGTAAGGGCTTATGTTTTTTCTTATGTTTCTGTTTTATTGGAATATTCAGGGCTTTCCTGTAGTGGGTTCTAGAGGTGACCTTATGCATTTGCAGTGGTTTTGTGGATTTTTACACTGGCCTCTAGACACATAGGATAGGGTAATTACATTTGTAGGTATTGACTTCTAAGTTTGGCTTTGTTGGCTGGGTGGTTTGTACCTTGGCTACCATTTTCTCTCTGATCTTCTGGTCTGTGAGCCTGGGATTCTAAGTCTGTGTGAATTTTGGTAGAAGAGGGAGGCTGTAGGCTGAGGGAAGATAAGTAGGGGAGCACAAGTATAAAGATAACATTGAAGGATCCCAAGACAGTGAAGGAGTAAATGACATTAAACAGCAACAGCATTCTTGGACTTCAAGTCTGCTTGGTCTTTTGCAAAGTAGATAGTTTCTTCCCCAGTTGTGACATGGCAAATAGAAGGCATGGGATGGAGTCTTATGGTAGGGAGATGCTAAATGCGGTAGTAGGGGTGTTTGGCAGGCAGGCAGCCTACTTTTACTTCTATAAGTCTGAAAATATTCTACAAGTGCTGGGAACTTCTGGCCCAGTATAGTGTCAGGTATAGTAGGGCATTGACACACAGATGGATCTAGGCTATGGAAACTAGAATAGTTGAAAACTGGAGATATTGTGGACAGAGCCTGGAAGGCAGGCAGGCAGGCATTCTAAATGGATGTTTCCCAGTCTGTCCTGTGTCTATTAGTGAGGGAGTATATGCCCCTTTTGAGGGTTGGGAAACAGCAAGTAGGAGGGCGAGCATCTTGGTTAGGGTTTCCATTGCTGTGAAGAGACAGCATGACCAAGGCAACTCTTATAAAGGATAATATTAAGTGGGGCTTGTTTAAAGGTTCACAGGTTCAGTTCAAAATCATCAAGGCAGAAGCATAGCAGCTCAAGCAAGCAAGGCATAGAAGCAGCTGAGAGTTCTTCATCTTGGCATAACTGCAGTTAGGAGAAATCTGATTCTTCCACACTGTGTGGAGCTTAAAAGCCAACCCTCAGAGTAAGTAACACACTTCTTCCAACAAGGCCAAGACTCTTAACAGTACCACTGATTCTAGGCCCAATATATTCTTATCACCATGGTAAGGGACTTGGGGTGGGGGCAGTGAGATAGTGAAAGAGGAGACATTTGGATTCTAGGAAGCCCACCTGGGCTTCTACCAGTCTATGAGGCATCTAGTAAAGCAGAGAATCTCTGCTCATATTCTTTTATAAATAAGCAGATATTTACATTGCTTATACCCAAGCACTGTCAGAACAATATGCCACGTAATAGCTTAATGGAATTACATGTTCCACTGTTCTGGAAGCTAGAAGTTCAAAATCAAAGGTTGATAAAAAGTTTTTCTCTGTTACCTCCTGATGTTGCAATACTGTCATTAACTTACTGACTACAGATTGATGTCTGCTTCCTATGGCCACAGTTTGAGGGATGGCAGATGCAATCTGGTATCTCTTTTAAGAGAAAAACCAAATTCTTATTACTATTCATTAGTTTATTAGAAGCATCATTTTCAAATAGAATTATTGTTGAGGTTTCAGCATCCAGTGCATAAATATTAGAAAAATTTATGTTTTCCCATACTATTTTAAATAGGACAAAATGATGGGGAATCTTGTTATGATTGCTACCATTGTTTCTCAAAGGTGAAGGAACTCTCACTTTTGCTTCAAAATTATTCTTTCCCTAAGGGAGTCAATGACAACATAACAATTTTATTCTACATGCTTCTAATTTGGATTTGGGGACAGGAATTGCATCATTGTTTCTTTACATGGTTTTCAAAATCAGGGCTCACATAGAATTCTCAGGAGACATGGACAAATACATGTTCACATATCTGTGCTATCTGTCAGATCAGGGCATAGAATGTACAAAATTCTGTATCACTGCGTATGCTTGGGTCTCTCAGTGTCTTTCTGTCTGCCTGCCTGTTCTCTCTCTCTCTCTCTCTCTCTCTCTCTCTCTCTCTCTCTCTCTCTCTCTCTCTCTCTCTCTCTCTCTCATCTTCATTGTCTCCCTAGTCAGCATGCATTTCAAATTGCAAGGATTATAAAATAAAATGGCAAACAGTTCTTTATATAGCAATTTACATTGCACGAACATGACCAACCTTTGAGTTAAAATAGTACTCCCTCCCCCAAAAGCCTCTCTAAAGAATATTTTTCTTAAACTTTTCCATTTTTGATAAAAGCAGGAAAATAATTTATTTTGCTCAGATTTAATGTCAACACACAATTTCTGTTGTATTGTTTTTACAACTTCTTCCCAAATCCCTGTGACTTTTGCCATAATGGCCCCTGGTGTTCATATGCTAGCTAGGATTCTTGGCTTCTCCAACCTACTTTCTACCTGGCAGCCAGCCATCTATTTGCTATTTTATGCTACTTTATTTTTCCTGAGTGTTACTGTTCTTGAACAGATGGAAACTTCTTTTCCACAGTGAATTAGACATTAAATTTGCCTGCTTTTTCTATAGTTTTCAAACTTTACATTTCTTTGATTTTTCTGTTACCTTGAATTTTCCTTGTTTCTCAAAACCTCTCACACTTTCCTTCAAAATTCTTACATTGAGGTACGTTTTTACAATCTTTCTATGTAGGTAATTCCAGTACAGACTCGTCAGAGAACATATATCCTCTTCTTCATCACTTTGGTCTCTCATGATTTGATATTATTTGAAATCATGTCTTTCTAATTCTTTAAAGTCCTTTCTGGATATATCATGTATACTATATAAAATACCATAAGAATAATATGGTTTATTGCAATATTGCCCAAAGTAGCATACTATTAGAAACTGTCTACCGGGGGATAGATAAATAATTAAAGTTTTCATGGTGGTGAAGTAATTATTATTGACACAGAAATGAGAATAAAATTAATTTTAATTAATTTCAAATAATATCACATTTACTGATTTTTCTACAGAGTGAGGTTGATGATACATAGTCATTTTAAAGATGGTATTGATCAAGTTGGAAGACTTCATAGCTTAACTCTAGGTAAGGCTTGGAAGGGGTGAATGAACAAATGGTGATTGTTGCAAATTAAAGAGACAAAATGGCCAATAAATGAGTCTTCAAATAAATAAAATCACAGAACTCTCTCTGCAGCTATGAAATCTATTCTAATTTTATCATGTTCCTTTTCCTCTTGTTTAGTGGTTGCTCACTTGTGTAGGGAATGATTACAGAAAAAAGAGAGAATGTCAGGTTAGCAACAGAAAATCAAGTAAGAAATTCATACAAAAATAATCTTTGGCTTAAAAACCTAGGTTAAAAATAAAACAGGTGAAATTTGCTTTTGCAGTGAATAGTCTTGTCTGATCTAAGAAATGGCACTAATGTGAGTATTTCCAGGTGTTCTCTGTACTTGAATGCAACACTTAGTTTTGTGCTGAGGATGCTAACTTGGAAAATAGTCATTTGATGCAGCCTAGGAAGAGTAATGGAAGAGTGACCACATTGACTGAGAAACTGTTACTATGTGAGGAACTCATAGCTTCTTACATGCTGTTATTGGTACAATGTAATGACAGACTTAATGCCCTTAAAGCATTGATCGTTTGCACATGTTACGTCCCCTAATTTCCCCCGATCCTTATATTGAAGAAGCTCTGTGGATTACATTTCTTGGATTTAATTTGTAGAAAGCCTTATGAAAGTGCATTCAAGAAAAGTTAAAACAGAATATTAATCATTAAAATCATGTTGAATTCTCCATTTATTGGTAACAATTTACATGCAAATTCTTTCATTTTAAATTGTCTTGGTGAAATCCGGGTACCTTGAGATGGAACTAGATCTGATTGGATAATTGTCCTGAATTTCCTTATTTCCTTCTAAAATACATTAAATTGTTTTCAAGGTTAGCAAACTGTGTCTCATTCCAAAATATCACTATCTTAATACTATGACAAAAGTCCTCATACTTGGATTAAAACCCCCAAACTAATATTATTATTAGTACTGATGATTCATAAAATGTTCCCGTGGTGTATTAGACAAAATTACTTCTTTATCTTTCCCATTCCTCCTTTTACTCACAGCAGAAGAGTTTGAGCATGAGGATGGATAATGAGAGCACTGTGTCCGAGTTTATCCTCCTGGGGCTCCCCATTCGAGCAAAGGACCAAGCTGTGTACTCTGCCCTGATCCTGGCCATGTACCTGACAACTGTGCTGGGGAACCTGCTCATCATCCTGCTCATCAGGCTGGACCCTCACCTCCACACCCCCATGTACTTCTTCCTCAGCCACTTGGCCTTAACAGACATCTCTTTCTCATCAGTCACTGTTCCAAGGATGCTTGTGAATATGCTGACACAAAGTCAGTCCATCTCATATACTGGGTGTATTTCCCAGGTGTATTTTTTCATAGTTTTTGGAAGCATTGATAGCTTTCTTCTACCTTCCATGGCATATGACAGGTATGTGGCCATCTGCCATCCTCTGCACTATACCCTCATCATGAACCTGAACCTCTGTGTTCTTCTAGTAGTAGTGTCCTGGGCCTTATCTTTAGTCAATGCTCTTGTGCACACCCTTCTCTTGGCTCGCCTATCTCACTTTAGAAACAATATCATCCCCCACTATTTCTGTGACCTCTCTGCCTTGCTTAAGCTGTCAAGCTCAGACACCAGCATCAATGAGCTTGTCATCCTTGTTTTAGGTAATGTGGTCATTACTCTTCCATTCATATGCATTCTGGTCTCTTATGGCTACATTGGTGTCACCATTCTGAAAACTCCTTCCACCAAGGGAATCCGCAAAGCCTTGTCCACCTGTGGCTCTCACCTCTGTGTGGTTTCCTTGTACTATGGATCTGTCATTGGATTATATTGTGTCCCCTCATCTAACAACACTAATGACAAGGATGCCATTGTGGCTATGATGTACACTGTGGTCACACCC
The DNA here is from genome assembly GCF_000001635.26 of Mus musculus. Lineage (NCBI taxonomy): Eukaryota > Metazoa > Chordata > Mammalia > Rodentia > Muridae > Mus > Mus musculus. The sequence continues at coordinate 36,688,853 of NC_000068.7, forward strand.
ATGTTGAATCCCTTTATTTATAGTCTGAGGAATCGGGATATGAAAAGAGCACTGAGAAATATCCTCAGCAGAAAAAAATGATGCACTTTCTGCATCTCTTCACCTGCCTAGGTCTTCTCCTTGATTGGCATAATATATTATCTCTGAATATCCATCTTAAAGATATTTTAATCTGACCTTCTTGCATATATCTTGGATGTTACACTAACCTCTTGGATTGATCTTTATAATCTTGCAAAAGGGTTCTCCAAAACAAATATACATATGTTCTTTCTGTATTTCCCTTTGCACATGATATCTTTCCTCCAAAAATTTAAAGTACAGTGTTTTTAAAATACACTATTCTTTTTATTTAGATAGCTTGTAGATTTTGGAGAAATGCCACTTTCTCAGTTTTTCACCTCATGAAAAAATTCTTTAGATGGGATTATTTTCATTTAGAAAATCAACTTGAATTGTCTCACTATGTAGATCTAGATTTTGTAGAATTTGATATATAGATAAGGTTTGCCTTGAAGTAATAGACATCAGCCTACCTCTGTCTCCTAAGTGCTGGGATTAATGTCAGGAATCACTATATACAAGTGATCTTATTTTTGTATTTAATTCCACAATTTTTGAATTTTCGGCTGATCGTAAGCTTAAAGAGATACTGTATCTCAGACACACCACCAATGAACTGGTTATGTTTACTGCAGGATGGGGTTCATTAGCTTCACATTCATGTCTTTTGGCTTCTTATGTACACACTAGATTCACCATTCTGAGACCTCTATCCATGCATAGAATTGTCCAGTCTCTTGTTTGTAATATACTTTTCATTTTTATTGACACATGATGATATACAATTTTATAAGAAGAGATGTTCTAGTACATGTATGTGTTGTAAAATGTATGTTGTGTAATGAATGGGACTATCTCCTAAATGTTTGTCATGTTTTGTAGTGTAAGCACTCAGAGTTTGTTCCTGTACTACTTCTGTACTATGCACTTCATCATCATCATTCCTTGTCCCTCCACTATGAAGTCAACACTATATTTCCCTCCATTGCTCAAATTTCATATATAGTACCAGCTTTTTCTTCTTCCCACATAGTTTCCTCATCATTTTATAATTTGTTCTTCATTGTTCAATTTTTTGCAACATATTCTTAAATTGATATTAAGTATGCAGTTACCTTATTTTTTCTTCCTAACTAAGTGGTCCATTGATAAAAGGTAGATAAAACAGGTCCAAGGTCCATGTGGAGAAAAGGGTTTTGGAGACCTCTTTCTTGAGGAAGATCAAGTTTATGTGAAGTGTAACAGCTGGAAGAAACTGTTTACAATGGCCTTTCCTATGGTGCTTTAATTGTATGGCAATAATTCATTTTCTTCCTGGGTTGGGTGCTTATGTGCAGAAGGTGGTAGAAGTGATGTAAATATAATACTTGTATTAAAATCTGTAAAAGTTAAGCTAAAAAAATTTAATCCAAATATATGGGGTTCTAAAATGAAGTGGGCTCTACATTTAATTGAATAAATGCATTGTCCTCTATTTCCATCTGAAATGTTGAACCCATATTTTTGTTCTTGGAAAACCTTACCAAAAAAGTTCTTTAGCTTAGTTAATGGTAGCCCACTACTCTGAAAGATATTTTCCTATGTAGTGATTATGAAGACATAGATTCAAGTAGAGGGAACTTAGTATTCTGCTAGTACACTAACAATTTTAATAGATGTGCTTCTCAGACTATTGTCTGTGACGTCAAATTGTTAGACTGGTGTATCACTTGGAAACTTCTGAATCTGAGCTATTATTCCTGTCACTGAAATGGTTATTCATACTAATATAAACTGAAACAACTTCTAAGGAAAATATTATACATATAATAATCATCATTAAAATAAATGTGCATATAATATTATACTATACTATTATATTGTATTTATTCATATATGTTGCATTTTAATGAATACTATTAAAGTGTTCATTTAAAAATCACTAGGATTAAATGACAGAAACCAATGCTATAAGTGCTAAAGTACCTTTAGTCCTTTTGTCAATTATTTCTTCTTTACCCTCGAAGATAGTGTTTTAAATGTGTCTTGCTTATTAGTGCATAGTAATTGTATGAATTGATGATTTTTTTGTTTGTTTCTTTGTTTTTGAGCCAGGGTCTCACAAACTTGCCTTGGACATAGGTATGGAAAGCTGTGAACACTAACAGCTACTGAGACAATGCTGAATCTTTATCTCATAGAGATCATGAGGATCATGTAGTTCATGTAGACCAGGCTAGTTTTTAGTTCATAGAGATCTGCTGGCTCTGTCTTGTGAGTGCTAGGATTAAAGACATCCACTATCGTGCCTGTCTCAATGTGATGAGTTTTAAGTTATTTTTATAATGTATAAAATGTTGTTTGAGGATACTGACCTCTGTTAGACTCTTTTCTGTTTACTCATTACATCCCTTAATAGCCTCTTTTTACTTTCATGACATCTTTTATCAAAATTCCATATGACAGAAAATTTGTAAAGCTTGTCTTTGGAAGTCTGGGCCAAGTAACACAATAATCAACAATTCTATCTTTTCCCCATAAATGATATCATTTCATTCTTTCTTTTTTTTTAATTTTTATTTATTTTTTTTAAAGACAGATACGACCTCAGAACATTTCATTCTTTCTTAATGAAAAATTTATTATTTAATCTTTCATTAAATAGTATTTTTAATTTATTCCTTGAACATTTCATACATGTTTGCAATATTCTTTGATCATACCAACCTCCCAGTACTTCTAGTGAAGGAGGTAACTTGTCTCTATCACAGAGTCTGATTAATACTGTTAAATGTGTAAAAGGGTGTGGGGTCATCTACTATGACCTGGAGAACTTATAAGTGGCAAGATTGGCAAAGAAACATGACCCTTCCTCATTAGCTAGCACCTGTCTAAAGCTACTGTGACAGTGGTGGGACTTCTGGAACACCTCCATTATATATACTGGGATACTAACTGGATTGATCTTGTGTGAGTCTTATGCAGACAAGGTAACCATAGCTACTGTGCAGTGGCCATGAGAAATGGAGAAGACAGGATTTTACAACTTTCTCCATCGTCCTCTGACTCTTATACTATTTCTGACCTCTTTTCAAGTGATATTCCCTGAGTCCAGATTGAGGAGAATTTGATGGAGGTGACACATTTATAGCTGAGCTTTCAGAGTCATTCTCAGGACTTTGGCCTGTTATAAGCCTCTGCATTAAGCACTTCACTAAGGAAAGCTTCTTCGTTCAAGGGTGAGAGCAGTGTACATCTATGCTTATAAACATAAATATTGAGAAAGCATTTTGACAACATGGCTATTTAGAAACATAAAAATAGAACATTGTACCTTAAGGCTCATGAGATCTACATGGGCTTTTTGAATTTATATTACAATGAATGAAATACCATTTCTATCGGTATTTATATCCAGTATTTAGCTGGATATAGCATAATCTGAAAGAAATCAGTAGTCCCCTCTACACAAATAATAAATGGGATGAAAAAGAAATTGGAAAAGAATACCCTTCAAAATAGCTACTAATAAAAGAAAATAACTTGGTGTGACTCTAAGGAAACAATCTGAAAAATCTATATGACAAGAACAAGTTTTAGCAAAAAAAAAAAATAATAAATGAAGAAGACATTAGAGGATAAAAAGTTCACTCACACTCATGAATAGTTAGGATTAGCATAGTGAAAATGGTCATTTTATTAAAATTAATATACAGGTTCAGCTCACTTTTCATCAAAATACCAATGCTATTTTATACAGTCCTTGAAATTCACAAATCTCAACTTCATATTAAAAAACAAAAAAAATTCATATCCAGGATAGCTAAATGAGCTGAGAATAATAGAAGAACTTTTGGAGTTCTATACTCCACAAACCTAAAAACGCTAAATAGGAAGGAAAGCCCAAATGAGGATGCTTGAATCTCACTTAGAAGGGGCATAAAATAGTCATAGAAAGCAGATGGGGAGAAATAACTGGGTAGGAGAGGGAATTGTAAAGGGAACTGTTGGGTTGGGGATAGTGTGTGTGGAGAGACAGGAAAGAAGGCCAATGGGCCAAGAGAGTGAGTGGAGATCTGCCACTCAAAAGGGTGGAGGAGTGGGGCACAACTCTAGGATATGCCAGAGACCTGGGGTGGGGGACACTACCAAGAGACTTTGGGGATGACTTTAACTGAGACTCATAACAGTGGTGATTTGAAACCTGAAGAGAATATCTCCTCTAGCCATGTAGGAAGCCTAGTGGAGAGATAAGGACACAAATACACCTACAAAAATTTGACCCCAAATTTGATCTGTCTACAAGAAATGCAGTGAAAAGATGGAGGGTAGACTAGGGCAATGGCCAACCAATAAGTGGCCCCACTTGAAACACGTCCCATGGGCAAAAACAAATACTTTTCATGATTGATACTTTGTCATGCTTGCAGACAGGAGGCTAGCATGACTGTCCCCTGGGAGAATCCATCTAGCATCTGACTGAAACAGATTCAGAGAGCCATAGCCATATATTGAATGAATTGCTGGACCCTTGTGGAGAAGTTGGGGGAAAGATTGAGGTCCCAGAAGTGGATAGGAACTCTGCAAGAAAACCAATGATGTTAACTAACCAGGACCCTTCACGGCTCTCAGAAACTGAACCATTAACCAAAGAACATTCCCTGGATGGACCAAGACCCCCATTTCTGCACATATGTAGTAGATGTAAGGCTCCATCTTCATGAGGTTCTCTTAGCAGCTGAAGCAGGAGATGTTCTTAAAGCTGTTGACTGTATGTAGAATTCTTTCCCCTGACTGGGTATTTTGTTTAAAGTTAGTGGTGAGCCATGCAGAAACTTGATTTGATAATGGTGGGAGGGTACAGAGCTGAGGTCTCCACCCTTTGAGAGGACAATGGGATGTGGGAAAATGCTGGTGTGGGAGGGATGTGACAGTATGAGAAAGGTCAGGAGAGGATGTGCAGTGACCAGGATATTAAATGAATAAATAAATTAATTAATGGAAAATAAAAATAAGAATAGATAACTAAAAGAGAAACTATGTGAAGGTGTGGGACTAGGCTTAGGCATTATATAGTAAAATGCTACATTTTTGGTTTTCCATATATTTTATGTAGTTTGCATATACTGTGCTTCTTTAACTTGCTCCAGTACAGTTGATATAAATTTGAAAATAAGGTTCTCCACAGCTACACTAACCATGACTGCACTACTTCATAGAAGTAGACACATTGTCTTCTGGTATAAAATTAAGGGCCCAGGAGAAACCCCAATAAAAAGATCTTTAGAAGTCCACACTCGAGCCCAGAACTGGTGCTGCTTTTATAGGCCTAGGACAGGCGTTCTCTCTCATCTGATTGGTTAACTTGTCTCTCATCTGATTGGTTAACTTGTCTCTCATCTGATTGGTTAACTTGTCTCTCATCTGATTGGTTAACTTGTCTCTCATCTGATTGGTTAACTTTTGTCAATTCTCAAAACCTCACCTTGGCAAAAGAACCTTTACTGGCTATGTATGTGTGGTGGCCAGCTGTAGCCAACTGCCACTCTGCAACTGCCACTCTGTAACTGCCACTCTGTAACTGCCACTCTGTAACTGCCACTCTGCAACGGCTTCCCACACCCCACAGCCCCCACAGGAGAAGCATGACTAGAAGTCATGTTTTAAGCTTCTGATCTTCAGGTTAAACTCCTCCCCAGTTACCTAGCAACACAAAAGATAGCAATATACTTTAAAGGGGGATGTTAGGCCCCTCCTTACTCTCATACTCCTCATTCTCACCCTCTCACTTCTCTCTCTTTGTCTTCTCTCCTCTCTCACTCCTCTTTCATTTCTTTGTTCTCTTATGTCTCACTTCTCTCCTCCCCTCCCCTCCCCTCCCCTCCCCTCCCCTCCTCTCTCCTCTCCTCTCCTCCCCTCTCCTCTCCTCCCCTCCCCTCCCCTCCCCTCCCCTCTCCCCTCCCCTCTCCTCTCCTCCCCTCTCCTCCCCTCCCCTCCCCTCCCCTCCCCTCCCCTCCCCTCCCCTCCCCTCCCCTCTCCTCCCCTCTCCTCTCCTCTCCTCTCCTCTCCTCTCCTCTCCTCTCCTCTCCTCTCCTCCTCTCTTCCTCTCCTCCTCTCTTCCTCTCCTCCTCTCTTCCTCTCCTCCTCTCTTCCTCTCCTCCTCTCTTCCTCTCCTCCTCTCTTCCTCTCCTCCTCTCTTCCTCTCCTCCTCTCTTCCTCTCCTCCTCTCTTCCTCTTCCTCTCTTTCTCTCTAGTCCTCTCTCTTTCTCTCTAGTCCTCTCTCTCTCTCTCTCTCTCTCTCTCTCTCTCTCTCTCTTCTCTCTGCCTTTCTATAGTACAACTCTAAAACCATAGACAGTCTCTGCTCATCAAGATCCCCTGTGCTCACTCTCACTGGTGTGGGAACCTCTCTTCCCTCATCCCTCTCTCCCTTAACCCTGAGGCTACATGGGTGGCCCCAGGTCCCCCAGGTTGGTCTACCCCTTGTCCACCTCCCCAAAGAGTAGGTCAGAGGCTTGGATGCCCACCTGGGGCTGAGTGGAAAGTGTGTGGCAGCCCTCCCACATCTGCCTGTCCAGAGCATAGGTGGAACTCTGGAGGGGTGTGGTTTTTTTCCTCCCTCTCTTCCCCTGGGCCCCCTTTTTAGTTCCCACAAGGACAGACTAGATTGTACTAAGGGAAACTGTCTCAAGGCCCATATTCCTATTGGCTATTTACTGTCCCTGGAAGGATTCTTGAATAAGGGTTGTACAAAATGTAGTTTTGTTGTCAGTTTTTGCTATATAGCTACTGTCAGAGGTGTTCCAGTTGCAGTTGCAGCATTAGAACCAGAACAAGAATCTAGTCTAGGGCTGAGGATATACTATTACCTCCACCACCAACACTCCACTTAATACAGATCCAGTACAAGAATAAACATAGAGCTAACCCCAGTACCACACCACAACAAGCTCCAACATTAGTGGAGTTTAGAACAGTATACTGGAAACGAAGCAACTTTTGTGCCCTTTCTAGAGTTACTTCCAGAGCTGAATTAACACATGGTGAAAATGTGATATTAACAATTGCCTCTAGATCATATTGGCTGGAATGGTGTGTTAGGAACCTCACTAGAATGATCATAGTAGTTTTGTTTTGGTGTATATTTGCCTAAACCAACTAACTGTCCCATTATTATCTAATGATACTGTGTTATAATGAATTATTCTGAGAATACAATTTTAATCTAGCTAAATGCATTAGATAATTATGATAAAATAAAATGTCTTACATGTATTAAAACTCACTAGATGGTCATTATATAGGATATTATTTCTTCAGTAAATTGTTTCATAAGTATATATCATGTACACCAGATCATGACAATGAGCACACGCGTGCACACACACACACACACACACACACACACACACACACACACACTCCTGCTCTTCCTTATGTATCCATAAGTCCATTAAAAGACATTCTTTTTAAAATTGCTTTTGAATGACTTATATGTAAATACTGTATTTACATCATTTCTCCTTCCCTTTTTCTCAGACTCCTGCCATGGGCACAAATTCTTAAATTCATGGCTTCTTATTCTTTAGTTATTAATGTTAGGGGAGTGTGTGTGTGCGTGTGCGTGTGTGTATTTCTCATTTATTAACTATTCTAATTGGAGTTCTGCTCAAGAAGTTGTCCCCAGTGTTAATACATTCAAAGCTAATCCCCATTTTCCTTTCAATCAGGTTTAGTGTATCTAGTTTTATGTTGAGGTCTTAGATCAACATAGGCTTGAGTATTGTGCAGAGTGATGGATATGGATCTATTTATCTTCTATAAGCCAACATCCAGTTAGAACAGCAACATATGTTGAAGAAGCTCTTCCATTATTGTACATAGTATGAAATATTAAAAATTCCAACTCAAAGATGCTTCCTTGCCTGCAACCATTAATTTTTCTAGAAGAAACACGCAGTCTTCACAGTTTTGAATATGCCTTAGGCAGCACAGTAGCTGGGCAGCTTCCTATCCTTCATGCTGTTAGAATCTACTCTCATATCCACGTTATAATTTACTATTTACTATGTTCCTTCTGGGCTGCTCTTAACCCAGATGGTCAACCCTCTGGGCCACATTCTCTGGGTTCTTAACCCATGGCAGCTTTCCTCCTCCCTGAATGTTCTTCTTTTTCCATAGTGGCTCTCCTCCTTTCTCCTCCTCCTTGTTCTCTCTCTTCAAGTCTGTGAAATTTCAACCCCATCTATGTCTCTTCTGTCTAGCTATTGACTATGGATATCTTTATTCACCAAGCATAATTAACTAGGGGGAAAGCTCCCAGGGGCTGCATGTAGATTCCAAGTGTTGGGGGACAGCACTTTACAATAGAGAGTAAAAGACAAAAGCCCAAGAATTTTGTATTTCTGACTTCTTTTTTAAATAAAAAATCAGGTGTCTGAGTATGTGTGGATTTATATCTGGATATTCAATTTGATTCCATTCATCAATCTGTCTGAAATTGTGCTAATATCATATGGTTTTTAATTACTATAGGTCCATAATACAGCTTGAGATCAGTGAGGGTGGTACCTCTGGAAGTTCTTTTACTGTACAGGATTATTTTACCTATTCTGCGGTGTTTTTTTTTTTTGTGTGTGTTTCTCTAAATGAAGTTGAGTATTGTTCTTTGAAGGTCTGTAAAGAATTGTTGATGAGAACTCTTGATGGGAATTGTGTTGAATCTGTCGATTGCTTTGAGAAAGATGAGCATTTTTAGTATGTTGATCCTCCTGATCAATGAACATGAGACATAATTCTGATTCCTGATAGTTTCTTCATTTTTTTTTTCCTTCAGAGACTTAAAAATTATTTTCATTCAGGTCTTCCACTTGCTTGGTTAGAGTTACTCCAAGATACTTTACATTATTTGAGGATATTTTGAACTGTGTTGGTTACCTGTTGTGTGTGTGTGTTTGTTTTTCAAGACAGGGTTTCTCTGTGTAGTTTTGGCTGTCCTGGAACTAGCTGTTTAGACATTCCTGCCCTCAAATCACAGAGATCCACTTATTTCTGCCTTGAAAGTGCTCTGGGCATATGCCACCATCACTGAGTTGTTTCTCTGATTTTGTTCTCAGTTCCAGGCACTTCAATGAATGTGTTTACCAAATGTAGGAGTTATCTGGTAGATTTTTTGGGGTTGCTTATGCATGCTATCACATCATCTTCAAAGAGCTAGTACTCTGACTTCTTTTCCAATTTGCATCCCTTGATTTCTGTTAGTTGTCTTAATACATATGAAGAGCGGAAAGCTTCATCTTGTTCCTGATTTTGTTTAAATTTCTCTTCACTTAATTTTGATGTTGACTATCCACTTGATGTAAATTGATTTCATTATGTTTAGGTTTTTTTCCTTTTATATCTGATCTCTCCACAACTTTTATCATGAAGGCTTGTTGGATTTTGTCATAGGCCTTGTCAGCATCAAATGACAAGATCATAAATTTTTTCTTTCACTTTGTTAATACAGTGGATGATGTTAACGGATTTTCTTGTGTTGAACCATCTCTGCACCTATGTAATTAGGCCTACTTGATCATGTTGGATGATCTTTTTGATGCATTCTTAGATTCAGTTTGTGAGTATTTTATTGAGTATTTTTACATCCATGTTTTTGAGGGAAATTGGTCATAAATTCTCTTTTATTTTTCAGTCTTTGTATGGCGTGGGTATCAGATGAACTGAGGCATTATAACATGAATTTCACAGTGTTCCTTCTGTTTCGATTTTGTTGGCTAATTTCAGGAGTTTTGGTATTAGGTCTTTTTTATAAGTCTGGTAGAATATTGGATTAAAGCCATGTGAAGAGAACATTTTTTAGTGGATAGACTTTTATTGACTATTTCTATCTCCTTAGGGATTATAGGACTATTTTAATTGTTTATCTGATCCTTACTTAGCTTTGGAAGTGGTATCTTCTGAAAAAAATTGTCAATTTTATTTAGATTTTCCTATTTTGTAGAGTATAGGTTTTTCAAATATGATCCAGTGGTTGTTTAGACTTTCTTAATTTCTGTTATCTTCCCCTTTTCAATTCTGTTTGTATTAATTTGGATATTGCCTTTGTGTATTTTAATTTTTTATATAAGACTTTGTCTATCTTGTTGATTTTCTCAAAGAACCAATTCTTTGCTTCATTTATTCCATTTATTCTTCTCTTTGTTTCTATTTTGTTAATTTTAGCCTGGATTTTTTTATTCCCTGCTATCTACTTCTCTTGAATGTTTTTGCTTTTTTTTTCTTCTAGAACTTTCACCTGGGATGTTCATATTTTTAATTTATTCATGAAAGCACTTTAAATAAACTTTCCTTTAAATACTGCTTTCATCCTGTCACATAAGTTTGAGTATGTTGTACATTCATTTTCATTGAATTCTAGGAAGTGTTTGAAGCAAGGGGTTGTATCAATCTTCCAGTATCTGTTGAGGCTTTCTTTGTGACCAAGTATATGGGTACTTTTTGAGAAGTTCCCATAAGTTGTTGAGAAGAAGGTGTATTCTTTTGTGCTTTTGAATGAAATATTCTATAGATATTTGATAGGTCCATTTTTTCATAACAACTTTTTTGTCACTGTTAATTTCTGTTTTGATGACTTGTCCATTGGTGAGAGTATGATATTGAAGTCTTCCACTATTAATGAGTAGGTTTTAAAGTATTATTTAAGCTTTAGAAATATTTCATTTATGAATGTGGGTGTCTTTGCATGTGGGGCATTGATACTCAGAATTGAGACATCATCTTGAATTTTTCCGTTGATGAATATGAAGTGTCTTTCCCCTTCTCTTTTGATTACTCTTTGTTGACAATCTATTTTTTATATATTAGAATGGCTGCTCCAGCAGGTTTCTTGGGTCTTTTTGCTTGGGAAACAATTTTGCAAGCCCTGTACTCTGATGTAGTAACTATTTTTGTTGTGGAGGTGTGTTTCTTGTATGGAGCAAATAGATGGATCCTTTTTATGCATCCACTCTGTTGGTCTCTGCCTTTTTTGGGGGTAATTGAGTCCATTAATATTAACAGATATTAATGACCAATGATTGTGTGTTCTTGGTTTGCTGATATTGATGTTGGTAGTGTGTGTGTTTCTCCTATTTGTTTTGCTGTTGTGAAAATGTTAATTTCTTATGTTTTCTTGTATGTAGTTACCATCCTTGTGTTTTCCTTCTAGTAACTTTGTAGGGCTGGATTCGTGGAAAGATGTTTTTTAATTTGGTTTTGTCATAGAATATCTTATTTTTTCCATCTATGGTAATTGAAAGTTTTACTAGCTATAGTATTGTGGGCTGACATCTGTGGTCTCTTAGGGCCTGCAAGACATCTTCTCAGGGCCTTTTAGATTCTTTGTTAATGGGTTGGATATAATTTTGATACATCTGCCTTTATATATTACTTGGTCTTTTTCTCTTGCAGCTTTTAATAGTCTGTCATTTTTCTGTACATTTACTGCTTTGATTATTGTTCTGTAAGCTTCTTAGACATTTATAGCCATTCCTTTCTTTGTGATATGGAAATTCCCTCTATGATTTTGTTGAGGAAAATTTCTTGGCCTTTTAGCTGGGAATCTTCCTTTTCTACAGTAACTATGATTCTTATGTTTAGTCTTTGAATGCTGACCCAAACTTTCTGGGTTATTTTATGTCATGAACTTTTTAGATTTAGCATTTTTTAAACTGATGCATCATTTTTTTTTCATATCTTCTACACCTGAGGTTCTCTTTTCCATTGTTTATTTTCTGCAGGTGATGCTTGTATCTGTAATTGCTATTATTTTTCCTAGGATTTACATCTCCTGAATTGCCTGTTGTTCTTCCTATGGGGTTACAAAATCCTTCATTTTCTTTGATCCTTCCCCTAACTCCTCCATTGAGGTCCCCATGCTCAGTCCATTGGTTGGCTGAAACCATCTGCATCTCTGGCAGAGCCTTTCAGAAGACAGCTATACCAAGCTTCTGTCAGAAAGGGGTTCTTAGCATCAGCAATATTGTCTGGGTTTGGTGTCTCCAGATCAGTTGAATCCCTAGGTGGGGCAGTTTCTGGATGGCCGTTTCTTCAGTCTCTGCTCAACTCTTTGTCCCTGTATTTCCTTTAGACAGGAGAAATTCTGGGTTAATATTTTTGAGATAGGTCAAACCATCTCTGTCTCTCTCTCTCTCTCTCTCTCTCTCTCTCTCTCTCTCTCTCTCTGGGTTGAAGACTACTTCCTCATGGTGAATGATATTTTTCAAGTTGTTTTAAATTCAGTTTGCTAGTATATTATTGCATATATTTATACCATATTTGTGAGGGAAATTGGTCTGAAATTCTTTTTCATTGTGGAGTCTTGGAAGGTTTAGATATTAGGGTGACTGTGGCCTCATAAACTGAATTAGGAAATATTCTTTCTGTTCCCACTTTGTTGAATAATTTGAGGAGTATTGGTATCAGTTTTTCTTTGAAAGTCTGGTAGAATTCTGGACTAAAGCCATCGGAGCCTGAATTTTTTGATTGGGAGAATCTTAATGACTGTTTGTATTTCCTTAGGGTTTGTAGGACTATTGGAAGTGATTGTCTGATCTCGATTTAACTTTGTTAACCAGTATCTATTGAGAAAAATGTTATATTTAAAAGATATTCCAGTTTTGTGGAGTATATGTTTTAAAAGTACAATCTGATTTCTTCAGTGTTTTTTATATGTCCTCCTTTTCACTTTTAATTTGGTCAATTTGGATATTCTGTGTCTCTTCATTGGTTGAATAAAGGTCTGTCTATCTTGTTGATTTCTCCAAAGAACCTCAGAAGTCTGATTGAACCTCTATTTGATAACAAGGCCTAGGTTTCAGTTTCCCAAGGAAGCACATATGGCTTCTCAGGAAAAAAAAAAAACTACAAACAATGAGCCATTCATCATCAATGGGCCAGATATCTAACCAAGAAAGATAGCTCTACTAAGACTTAGGCAGTCCCTGGAACTTCTCTAAGGCCTGACCAAAAATGGTAAATCTAATATAACAACCAACCAATTAGAAATATACTAATGTAACTGCTGCTTACTTAGCCAATCATTTTAAAAATGACCTAACTATCTCTAAAATTCCCCTAGCTGTGCTTAAAAGGAGCCTGTGAGCTCATCTTGGGGATGCCGTTTTATGTGAATGTTTGACCTCGAATGCTGGTTGTTTCTTCAGAATAATCTCTCTTTGCTTTTGCATTGTATTTGATTTTGGGTTCTTTCTTCAGTAGTTTTCAGATTCTTACATTTGGTGGATTAGTTGTTAATTGTTAGGATCCTCCTGACTTGATAGTGGAGCACTTTTTTAAGATAGTAAACTATGAGTTTGACAAACTCTGTGTTGTCGCCTTTGTCTCACTCTGTGCTGTGTCTTTGTCTCACCTCATTCTTTGATTTATCTGGTGTCCTAGACACAATGTTGAAGCAAAATGAGGGGATAGTTGAGTGCCAACAACTACCTTCTGACCTAGGGTGTTCCAAGCAAACTCTGGACCCCCTTTTACTAGTCTGACTAAGGTTTTTGTGGATAATGTCAGGTCGTGCAAGTCCTGAGAAGCCCATTTACAGGATTGGCCACCATTTCCATCATTTTGGTCTTTTAATTTTGGTTTTATTTTAGGTCCCTCATAGGCCTAACTCTGTGTTTATGTGTTAGTAGTTTGCTTGTTCTCTTTTATATTCTTGAAAGGCATCATGACACAGGTGACTGTCTAATGTAACTGCTGCTTACTTAGCCAATTCTGTTAAAAATGACCTAACTATCTCTAAAATTCCTCTAGCCGTGCTTAAAAGGAACCTGTGAGCTCATCTTGGGGATGCACACTTAAATGACTTCAAAGGACTGGTGGAGAATCTGAGTTTAACTATACGGTCGAGGAAAGTATCTTTTGCAAAAATGAATGGCCACCACCACTGATCCAGGCCCAGGGGAGGTCAGAGGAGCATAACAAGCCCTCCCCTGAGTGGAAGGAGACAGACAGATTGTATCACCATTCTGTTATCCCTGTAGCCACCTCTGATGAGCAGCACAGATAATATAGAACCCTTACATTGACATGGCTGGGCTTGGGCTGCTGAGGACCATGACTCCCACCTGGACCAGGATGTGAGACTCATGTGCCAGTGCAGGCATCAGGAAGAAAGCACTGCTTGGGCTCGCCTAGAGCTGGCTTGGTCAGAAGGCAGGGAGGGGTAGCCATTGCCTCAGGAGTGAAGATGGCTCACTGTGGCTTGCTCTCATTGAATCCTGGGGCAGGGATGCCTGTGCCTCCTGCACCCATCAGGGTATAGTGTCAGGAAAATAATAGAGACCTACATTCCCTTTTCCACCAGTGACTTATATAACTGGAAAATGCAGAATCATAAGTTCTCAGAGAAACCCTCCACCTTACTAGAACTATGACATTCTGTAATGATTACTTATGACCCCACATAGGATGATTGCCAACAGCTTTTGCAGGTGCACTTCACAAGTGAGAAGCAGGAGCACATGACTGCTACAGCCTGGAAATTGGTTCCTGGAGCAAGCTGCTAGCCTACGACAATTCTAGCTGTTATTGATGAGTTTTTTTTCCTTTGACCTGTTGGGACTAGGACACTAACAGCCCTTCAGGTGAGGAGAGGCTAAAGGCCTATCACCAGATTCTAATGAGAGGGTCTCCAAGAGGTTGTCTGAAAGACCAATAAATTTATAGAAGGTAGGACAGGTTAAGCAGAGTAAGGAGGAAAGACTAAAGGCATTTCTTGATTTCTTGATTACTGGAAGCCTACCACACCTACACGCCTCTTGACCTGGAGGTAAGTAAAAGCCAATCTGTTGTGAATCTAGCTGTTGTTGACAAGGTGGTGTCAGACATAGCTGAAAATTTCAGTCGCTGAAATGATTACAAGGTTAAGGAATGGCTGAATTCACAGCAATACCTGAAATAGTCTATAACAATAGACAGGCTGCAGAGGACAGGCAGACCAGAGGACTTGGCAAGATGTTACTGGCATCCACCAGGAAAGAGAGAGGGGGGGAGGAAGACTAGATACCTGAGAACTGAATAATATGCATATGGAAGAGGATGGAGAAGCAAGCCCTCTCAAGAAAGGGGAGAGGGGATTGTCTTCAAAAATACCAATGTTCTTATTCTAAAGAAATGGAACTTCAGAAGAACAAATGTCCCAAAAGGCTAAAAGAAAAAGAGTCTAGAGTTCTGGAAATTAAAGATAAATTAATTGACTGAGCACATCAGAATTCATGAGCCATGGGTAACTCTAAAGGTCTAGGGGAAGCCAATAGACTTCCTGGGAGACACGAGAACACAATATTCAATCTTGAAACAACCTATGGGACCCCTTCCCAACAAGATAACTCGGCTTCTGGGATGAGATCTGCTGACTAAAATGGGAGCACAAATCCACTTTGTACTTGAGAGAATGTAGGTTCTGTATGAAAGGGTCCCTTACACATCTTGATTATGGTACTAGAAGAAGAATATAAGCTTTATGTCACATCTTCTCCAAATATTGATAAAGACCTATATCTGGAGAGGTTATAGGAAGAGATTCTAGGGGTACTGATGGAGAAAAATCCCAGGGGAATAACAAAATACCAAGCCTCAATCCTGGTGCAATGAAAGGCCAATGCCAGCCTTGCCAGAGTCTGCCAATATCCCCATGCCCTGAGAAGCAAAATTTGGAAGAATGTCACACATAAATCAACTCTGGGAACAAGGGCTAGTAGTCCCTTGCCAGTCAGCCTGGAACATCTCTCTCCTGCCAGTAAGAAAGCCCCATTGTACTGTTCTAAACAGGAAGTAAGCAAAGTCAACAAAATGGTAGAAGGTATTCATCTTACAGTGCCTAGCCTTTACATCTTGTTGAGCAGCCTGCCACCCAAATGAGACCTCTAC
This sequence comes from Mus musculus, assembly GCF_000001635.26. NCBI lineage: Eukaryota > Metazoa > Chordata > Mammalia > Rodentia > Muridae > Mus > Mus musculus. The sequence continues at coordinate 36,704,819 of NC_000068.7, forward strand.
ATCATACTGGACCACAAGAATGCCTTCTTTAGCTTGCCACTAGCTCCTGCTTGTCAGCCCATGTTTGCCTTCCATTGGAGGACTCAGAGTGTGGGCTTAATGGATAGCCAAGTTGTACTAGATTTGTACAAGCATTCAAGTACTCACCCACCATTTTTAATGAGACACTCCATGAAGACCTGGGTGAGTAGCAGCAGGCCCACTCCCATATAACACTGTTGCAATATGTTGATGCCCTCATTATAGCTACCCCAGATAAAGACACTTGCAATTTGGTAACCACCACCTTGCTCAGAGAACTGGGCCAGATTGGTGTCCATTAAAAAAGTCTCAGCTCTACCAAAATGAAGTAACTTACCTTAGGTACTTACCCAAGGAATGACAACGCCTGCTGTTTCAGGCTCAAAAAGAGATGATCCTCAACATTCTGATTTCCCAGACTTGGTTTCAAATTCATGAGTTCATGGGCTCAGCAGGGTACTGCAGACTCTGTATGCCAGGATTTTATGGAGATTGCTAGGCCCCTCTATGAGGCCACTGGGGAGTGGTGATAAGAGAATATATTAAATAGACTTTTTAAATGGACAAAGCCTTCTATGGACTTCAGGAAACCACCACTGTAGTAGCCAAGAAGCTGCTAGAAGATCTCATCCCCAGGTATGGGCTACCCTTATAATTGGAATCTAACAATGGACTTGCTTTTATATGTCAGATAACACAGTCACTTGTTAAAATTATGGGGACGGATTTTAAGCTTCATTATACATACCATCCCCAGACCTCAGGATACGTAGAAAGAATTAATTGGACCCTAAAAGAGACCTTAACTAAATTAAGTGTGGAAACTGAATGCACCTTCTTCCCTATTCCCTTTACAAGGCCAGAAATACCACCTACACTTTAAGCCTTACTCTTTATGACCCACCACCTTCTACCTTACCTTCAATCTGAAGTTCTTGGAGAACATGACCATCAAAAGTTTCTGGAGTAGTGCTAGCTTTCCACAGGATAGAAAAACAAATGTGTTCAAACATCCATCACATCTGTGAGTCTGCTTCCCCTCTTAATCTACATTGCTTTAAACCAGATGATGAGGTCTGGATTAAGTGACATAATCACAAGACCCTGGAGCCCCAGTGGAAAAGTCCACACATGGTGTTCCTTACAATGCCGGTGTTTGTAAAGTTCAACAGAATAAAAACTTGGATTCATTACTCTCAAGTCAAATTTGCAGGATAAGAAATGACCCAAAAAACCATGCTATTGATGCGAGAGACTGCCATATCCCCCCAGAGGTGTCAGGATAAAGACTACTATGACACCCTCAGGATCCCCTAAAGCTAAGACTCTACAATTCCTGACCTTGTTGACCCTAGCTCACACTCATGAAAAACCCCCATGAACCACTTAATATCACTTGGGTAATCACCAAGCATGACTGCTACAGGAGCCACAGTTGACTCCACTTCTCACCTAGATCCTGAGCCAAACTCATAGGTTCTGTGTGCCCAAGAACAGACTCAACCTGACAGAGGGTCCTGAGGAAGAGGTGAATGGAAGTGGTAAATGAATGACTCTGAGTCAGTGATAGATACGAACTGACAACTCTGTAATCTGATTGAGATAGCCCAGTCTTTTCTTCATACTACTGCATAAACTATTTTCTTAGAGATGTGCACATCAGTTTAATCATTTACCCTAGATTTCTTTTTGTTCATCTAATGGAACAGCATTTTATGACCTTAGCCTCTTGACACTTAAAAACTGAAATGCAGAGCACACTCAAGGCACATGAACCAGATACCAAGTACATTTATTTTAACACAGAAAATCCTATGTAGTTTACTGAACACAGTACTTGTGGTTGTCATGTCTAGACATAGAGGTTATTTTTTGTTTGTTTGTTTGTTTGCTTGTTTGTATTTCTGTTAATCATTTTACTTATTTACATAATAAATGTTGCCCCTCTCCCAGTACCCCTTCAAAGTGTTCTTCCCCCCTGCCCTTTGCCTCTGAGAGGGAGCCACCCTGGTCATAACCCTACCCGGGGTCATCAAGTCTCCAAAGTATTAGGTGCATCCTCTTCTACTGAGGCCAGAAAAAGCAGCTCAGCTAAAAGACCATATCCCATAGACAGGCAACAGCTTTTGGGAAAGCCCCACTCTAGTGGTTTGGTACTCAATAAAGACCAAGCTGCACATCTGCTACATATGTGGGGGTGGGAGGTAGGTCCAGCTCATATATGTTCTTTAGTTGGTGGTTCAGTCGCTGAGAGTCCCAGGGTTAGTTGACTCTGTTGGTCTTCATGTGGAGTTCCTATCCTTAAGTTACTCTTCAGAGTATTGTATCATACAAATAATCAACTAAAACAATCACAGGAAAAAAAACTGTTCTAAAGGCAAACAGGAGAAACTGGCTTCCTCTGGCAGCTAGAATGATGTTCTAAAATCCCACCCTTAGAGTGACATACTTACTCCAATAAGACCACACCTGCTCCATCAAGGCCACACTTCTTAATAGTGTCCCTCCCTGAGATAAGCATATTCAAACCATCACATTACACTCCCAGATTCCCATAGGCTTGTTAAAATATGAGTCTATGAGGGTCATACCTAGCTATAGCATAAGGCAAAGAACATTTAGTTCAACTTCAAAGGTCTCCATACTCTATAGCAGTCACAACAGTGTTAAAAGTCCAAATGTCAAAGTCTTCTCTGATGTTCATGCAATCTCTTACTGGTAATCTTCTATAAAATACAAATAAAAAAGTGGATTGCATACCTCCAATATCACAAAACATATATGATCATTCTAAAATGACATGGTGAAAAAATAGTGGACCAAAGCAAGACCAAAAATTAGTAGGGAAAACTCCAAACTCTGCATCTCCTTGTCTGAGGTAGAGGCGCCCTTTATATATGCAACTCTTTTCATCTTTTTTGACTGCATCTTTTCTCAGAAGATATTCAAGGTCTTGGACATCTCTAACATCTTGAAGTATTCAAGGCAAAATAAAACTTACATGTTCTTGTTCCAATGTGTGGGGGCCACACATGATTTGTGACCTTCTGGGGTCTTCCAAAGGTCTTGGGTCATATCTCCAGCTCTGTGCTCTGTAGTACTCCAAGATCTGCTTAAGGCCACTCCGTTGTTGCTGCTATTCGTAGTGAACATCCAATGGTACTGGCATCTCCAGTATGCTGGAGTCTTCTGCTGCAACTAGACTTCACCAATAGCCTCTCACAGGCTACTTTGATGGTGCTAAGTCTCAACTTCTTTGCATGGCCCCTTCAGACTTGGGCCATCAATTGCAACTGAGATGCACCTTCACCAATGGCTTTCTTTGTCCTCTCACAGTGATGAGCCTCAGCAATATTCCATGATCCCTTCATGACTTTAAAGCTGGAATCACCTGGGTGAATCTTACACACCGCCCAGGCCAGCTGCACACAAGGTACATACAACCTTGCCTATCTCTAGAATACAGCTTTTTTGTGCTCTCAGAAAATACTTCAAGAGGATTTCCCTTCAATGATGCTGATCTCTTCTTAATCACAAATGAATTTTTAGCTCACATAACCACCATCGATTGTTTGAGGAGTCCCTTTTATTCTTGACTCTAAATTCAACACCACATGACTAAAAGTGCCAAAATCTGCTGCTTGCTGTAGCTTGAATACAGGCCTCATTTTCTTTTACATCCTTCATTGCCTCAGCTTGGTAAGGCCTAGAACTTGCTCTATAAACTTTTCAGGATTTCAGAGATCTGTGCAGCTCTGTCTTCTGTATTCTGGGATTAAAAATATGTATCACCATGCAGGAACTTTAGCCTTTCTCCACATGAAACTTTCTCTGTTCTAGCCTGGTCTTGAACTGAGAGATCTTCTTGCCTCTGTCTCTGGTGATTAAAGGCGTGTATTACCATGCATGCACTTAAGCTTTTTTATGGTCATTATGCCTCAAGATTTGAATCAAAGTGTATCCTCTATTTCTAAATTGTAGTTCATTCCAAATTAAAAATCCAAATGAAAGCCGTAACCAGGTAATAATGCCTAACATTAAATGAATATTCTTTGTTCAACTGAAAATACATATACATAAGCTTAGCTGGGTGTCATCTTGCCCAGAGGTCACCACTCCCTTAATTTTTTATCTCCTTGAACATAGGATTTAGCTGTATTTTACTTCTTGGTTCTCCTTTATTCTTTGAAGCATACATTTTGTACTTTTCCTTTCAAAGCCTGCTACACTTGATCAAGATGCTTTTCATGAGACGAAACCAGAGAAAAAAGTCTTTGCTGGGCTTTGTTTGAGGCTTCTTTGTCAATGAGATTAAATTAAATGTCTTTTTAGCCTCCAGTAGAGTCTTCAGGCAAGGGCAAAAACCAGCCACATTCTTCACCAAAATGCCACAAAACAGTCTCTATGCTACATACTGAAATTCTTCTTTGCTGAAACCTCTTGAGCAAGGTCTTCACAGTTGAAATCACCCTCAGAAATAATGCCTTCCACATTCTTACTAGGTTGGCCCATTCAGCCCACTTAAAGCATTCCACAGTCCTGAAACATTTTCAAAGTCCTGAAACAACAGCATGGTCAGGTCAATACCCCAGTTGCTGGTACCAACTTCTGCCTCAGTTAGGGTTCCCATGGCTGTTAGGAGGTCCTCTCTTAGTTTTACTGCTATAAACAGACACCATGACCAAGGCAACTTTTAAAATTACATCATTTAACAGTGGCTTGCTTACAGGTTCAGTCTATTATCTTCAGGTCAGGAGCATGGCAGCATCCAGGCAAATATGGAGCTTGAAGTGATGAGAGTTCTACATCTTCATCTGAAGGCACCTAGGAGGATAATGATTTCCATGCAGCTAGGATTAGGGTCTTAAAGCCCATGGCCACAGTGACACATTTCCTCCAACAAGGTCACTTATACTCAAACAAGGCCACATTTCCAAATAGGCCATTCCCTGTGCCAAGCATATTCAAACCACTACATTCAACTTCCAGGCCCCTATGTGCTTGTTCAAACATATGAGTCTATGGGATCCATGCCTAAACATAAGCTAAACATAATAAGAAATATATTTAGTCCAACTTCAAAAGACCCCATAGTAAAGCAGTCTCAACAATCTTAAAAGTCCTATGCTCAAAATCTCTTCTGAAATTCACGTAATCACTTAACTGTTATCCACAAAGCAAGGAAGAAAACCAGCTGGGGAAACTCCAAACTCTGCATCTCCATGTCAAAGCAATCTTCAGATTTCCAACTGCTTTTTGTCTTTGTTGACTACAACAAATTTCTTTCTCCTGAGATGATTTCACTCCCTACTAGCAGCTTTCCTCAGAAGATATCTCATAGCTCTGACATCTCAAAATTTTGGGGTCTCCAAGGCAAAGTCAATGTTATAGCTTCTTGTTCCTATGTCTGGCATCTACATATTTTATTCTGGACTCCTCCAAAGGGCTTTAGTAAAATCTTCAGCTCTTCTCTCTGTAGCACTCTAGGCTCTGGTTAATTCCACTCCATTGCTACTGCTGTTCTTGATGATCCTCCTATGGTACTGCAATCTCCAATACACTATGGTCTTCTACTGCAACTAGGCTTCACCAATAGTCTCTCATAGGCTCTCTTCATGGTGTCAAGCTCTAACATCTTTGCATGAATTTAACCTTCACAGTCTTGAGCAGGCTAAGCATACCTTGAACATTTACCATGACAGGTCTTATCAACCTGGACAGAGACACCTGTCTTGGCTGCAGTTGCAGGTTCCCATGGGAACTTAGCTGTTTTAGCTGCCTGTGCTGACCTTGCTCTACAACATACTCCAGATGAAGAAGGGGATGTGTTTTGTGATTTTTCCCTTTATAAACACAAAGATTATTATTAAACTTTGAGCCTTAATAAGAACCTTTGTCTTGGCTTCATTCTTCTCTTGCCCCCCTACCATTTCATTTCCAGCCCCCCTTTCAGGTAAACCCAGTTCACCCATGGCTTCTGGACAGCTACAGATGGTGCCTGAACAAGGGGCCTGAAAAAAGGGGGAACCCATTGAGAAATGCTGCCTTGGGTGTAACTCCACAGAAAACAGGAGAAACGTGAAAGTATTCATGAAGCACGGTAAACAACATATAGCATTAATGCTAGCACTAGCCATAAATTTTATCTTTTGGACACTGTTGTTGCAGAAGGTGCATTCAAAGGGATACTACCTAGGTTGAGAAAGTGCTGACCCGACACTGACTTCATCTAGGTGTGGCAGCACAATGAGGCAGGGTAATACTAAACAGGCCTTTGTCCATAGCCTAAAGGAGATGCTTCAGATGATAGGAGCAGGGTTTAAGAGTGTTATACAAGCACAAAATACCATATAATTTAAAATTACATATTAATGGAGTCATTCTCTTATTCATGAAATGATTTATAAAAATATAAACAATTAATGTTTTATAATTAATGTTTAGCTCAAATAGATTTATGTTGTCCTTAATTCCAAGAAGTATGAATGGTTAATATATAAAAGAAAAAATTTATTAAACAAGTTGAGGAGGAATTGGGGAAATTAGAAAAGCAGGGTGGTGGGAGCAACTATCACTAGCTACCGTTGTGCCTCCTCTCCCTTCTCTGGCAGAATTCCCAGAAGAAGAAGGAGATGAAGAGTTAGACCTTGAACATGAGAGAGAGAAAGGGTTTCAGAAAATCCGTTGTACCCTGTCTGGGACATTTTAGCAAAAGAGAAGGAAAACATAAGCTATTTCAGAACTCTCTTAGGGACAGGAAGAAACTGGGAGATGTCCTGCTTCCTCTCTGGCTCCTACTGGAGATATCCATAGTTCTGGTTAGGATATCTTGTTCCCTTTGGGACATCAGCTTCTTTTCCCTCTTTGTCTATTGGTGTGCACCAATCTGTCCATATGTCTGTCAACTTATGTCTGTTTTTGTTTTATTTGAATGATTGTTGTTCTGTGTTTCATGTTGGAAAGAATGGATAAAACTTTATCTACTGGCTGTCTACCCTTTGATTTTGTTTAACTTGTTTAAAAGGCACAGAAGAGACTCTCTGCACTGTGGCTGGGAGTCATGTATAGCTTGAGAATCCCTGCTAGGTGCTGATTATCTACAGAAGCCTATCTTAAAGGGGCCAACAGCTTTTCAGCATCTTTTGTAAGGGAGCTAATTGCTGTTTTTTTCCTAGAAAAATCTCTGTGATTGTATTGACTGGGTTCAGCAAGTTACAACATGCTTTTCTTTTGAAATTGCAGCTAGAAAAAGTAAGAAACTTTTGTCTGGTTTAAATAAGTAAATATGTGTGGCCACTTCATTTTTGTTTATGACTCATTTAAGATATAAACATGTTCTCCAAGTCTTGGTTATATACCATTGGCTGATAAGTTAATGGGTATGATTAAAAATGTATAACTTTGGTAACAGAAAGTTATCTTTAAACTGGTAACTCAGGATTGGAGTCATTCTCAACAACACATGGCATGGGCTAACCCAGGAAAACAAGTCTCTAAAGATACTTCTAAACTGGGATAATATTTTATGTAATTCTTATTCTAGAAACTAGACTTACACAGGATAGGATTTAAAACAATGTCTCTTTAATGAGGTATTAGAAGCTGAACTGTCATGCATTCATATATAAGTACTGGCAGTCAAACTTGTAAAGTGAAAGTAATGCTTTTGGTACTTATTTTAAAGAAAATGGATTGCTTAAAACTGGGTTTTGTTTTCCAATATTATGAGCATGCTCTAATAGGGCAAAAAATGTTCAGCATCCTTAATCATCAGGGAAATGCAAATCAAAACAACCCTGAGATTCTACCTCACACCAGTCAGAATGGCTAAGATCAAAAATTCAGGTGACAGCAGATGCTAACGAGGATGCGAAAAAAGAGGAACATTACTCCATTGTTGGTGGGATTGCAAGCTCTTACAACCACTTTGGAAATCAATCTGGCGGTTCCTCAGAAAATTGGACATAGAACTACCAGAGGATCCTGCAATACCTCTCCTGGGCATATATCCAGAAGATGTAATGGCAATAAGGACACATGCTCCACTATGTTCATAGCAGCCTTATTTATAATAGCAAGAAGCTGGAAAGAACCCAGAAGTCCCTCAACAGAGGAATGGATACAGACAATGTGGTACATTTACACAATGGAGTACTACTCAGCTATTAAAAAGAATGAATTTATGAAATTCCTAGCCAAATGGATGGACCTCGAGGGTATCATCCTAAGTGAGGTAACCCAATCACAAAAGAACTCACACGATATGTACTCACTGATAAGTGGATATTAGCCCAGAAACTTAGAATATCCAAGATACAAGTTGCAAAACACATGAGACTCAAGAAGAACGAAGACCAAAGTGTGGTCACTTTGCCCCTTCTTAGAATTGGGAACAAAACACCCATGGAAGGAGTTACAGAGACAAAGTTTGGAGCTGAGACAGAAAGATGGACCATCTAGAGACTGCCACACCCGGGAATCCATCCCATAATTAGCCTCCAAATGCAGACCCCATTGCATATGCCAGCAAGATTTTGCTGAAAGGACCCTGATATAGCTGTGTCTTGTGAGGCTATGCCGGTGCCTGGCAAACACAGAAGTGGATGCTCACAGTCAGCTATTGGATGGAACACAGGGCCACCAGTGGAGAAGCTAGAGAAAGGACCCAAGGAGATAAAGGGGTCTGCAGCCCTATTGGTGGAACAATAATATGAACTATTCAGTACCCCCAGAGCTCATGTCTCTAGTTGAATATGTAGCAGAATATGGTCTAGTCGGCCATCATTGGGAAGAGAGATCCCTTGGTCTTGCAAACTTTATATGCCTCAGTACAGGGAAACACCAGGGCCAAGAAGTGGATGCGTAAAGGAGTGGGGGAGGGGGGTATGGGGGACTTTGGGTATAGCATTTGAAATGTAAAATAAGAAAATACCTAATAGAAAAAACCTGGAGATGAAAAAAGTATATATACTTAAATGGCCAATGTTAAATGGCAGTTTACAATTCAATCACAAGCTCAAGATTCTAACTTATTCATATTTGTAATTAAGAAAAATCAGTGAAGTATAGATTTATGAAAGGTTAATGGAACTAGGAACTTATGGATGCACTACAACCTGGCTTACCTACTCTATCTGCTGTTCCAAAAGTTATTATAGATTTAAAAGATTCTTTTTAAAAATTTGGGAGTAGTTGTTGCTCCAGAATAGATTCAAAGACAATATCCTTATTTGGGACATCAGCTATATCTTAAACAAATTGTGGCACAAAAATTCAAATAAGAAAAGATAGTTTACTTGCTTTAAATGATTTTCAAAAGCTGTTAGGTGATAATAATTGGCTTTGTCTTTATTAAAGCTTACTACAGGAGAACTTAAACCCTTATTTGATATTCTTAGGGGGAGTGTGATCCTACCTCTCCTTAAGTTTTAAATTCAGAAGGGTTATTGACCTTATGACAAGTAGAAAGAGCTATTGAAAAACAATTTGTTACTTATATAGACTATTCCTTTACATTTGCTGATTTTTAATACAACTCATACACCTACAGGATTATTATGGCAAAAGTTCCTTTTATGTGGCTACATTCATTCAAGGATATCTCCTAAATGTAATATATTGCCTTATTGTGAGGCAGTAGCTCATGCAATGACACTTGGAAGAAGACAAGCACTGATTTATTTTGGCAAATTATTCAACCTTTTAATGTGGACCAAAATAATTGGTTAAAACAGCAATAGATACAGACATAGAAAGAATAGAAACTTCTATTTCTTATTTGCAAGAGTCTCTAACCTTCTTATCTGAAGTAGTCCTTCAAAACAAGAGAGGACTTGATCTTTTATTCCTTCAATATGGAGGACTATGTGCAGCCCTCCACAAAGAATGTTGTTTTTCCATTGATCATTCAGGAGTAATGAAGGATTCTATGGCTAATGTTCAAGAAGGACTGGCCAAAAGGAAAAGAGAAAGAGAACAGAATCATGGATGATTTGAATCCTGATTTTCCATTTCTCTATGACTTAAAATTTTGTTTTCTACATTGCTTGGACCATTGATTATAATTTTGTTGCTTTGAATTTTTGAACCTTATATTTTATAAAGGTTGGTTGCTTTCATACAAGATCACATTCAGCAAGCTCAACTATTCAAGTTATTCATTGCTGTGGAGAGATGTACTAAGTGCAGCTTTTATATGTCCTTTGTGGCTTTGGTCTGAATGGGAAAGAGTGTGTTATAGAAGATCGGTTAGCCAGAGACAGGTAAGAGTGTTTGTGAGCTTCTATCAACCTAAGACAGAACATACATCAATGCTATGTATGCTTCCATGATGGGTAAGATATAGTAATATTTTCACTGACCTCAGACAGACGTGGTGCCTGGTCACTCTATACCCTAGACAGGATTATGGAAAACAAGTAAATCTTGTGCCTCCATCCAGCAACTGGTACTGCTCATCTTTAAAAAACAAAAAAGGGGGGACTTGTAACCTTTCTAGCCTTGAGGAGTCTAGGTAGACCTTAAAGATTTACCATGACAGGTCTTATCAACCTGTACAGAGACATTTGTCTTGGCTGCAGTTGCAGGTTCCCATGAAAACTTAGCTGTTTTGGCTTCCTGCACTGACCTTACTCTTCAACATACTCCAGCTGAAGAAGGGTATGGGCTTTGTGGTTTTTTTCCTTTATAAACAACAAGCTTTTTATTAAACTTTGAGCCTTTATCAGAACCTTTGTCTTGGCTTCATTCTTCTCTCACACCCCTACATTTTCATTTCCAGCCCCCCCCCCTTTCAGGTAAACCCAGTTTGCTCATGGCTCATGAGCATTTCAGTCCTGGGCCATCAACTGTAACTGAGGCTGTGCCTTCACCACTGCCTTCCCTGGCATCTCACAGTTCCAAGCATCAACTTCTCTCCATGATCCCTTCAGACCTTCAAAACCAGTACCATCTCGGTGATTTTTATACATTATGAAGCCCTTCTGTAGTGTGAGGTACAACCTTGACTATCTCTGGAACCCAGCTTCTTTACCCTCTCAAAAAACACTTCCTGGATTTCACCTCAGTGATACTGGTCTCTTCTTAATCACTGCTCATTTCTTAGCTCCAGCTAACTAACATCAATTGTCCCAGTAGTTCCTTCTATTTTTGACTGTCAATCCAGAGCCAATTGGCTGAACCTGTGGAGTTCTTCTTTTTGCTGGAGATGGAACATGTGTTCCTTGTTCTACTAGATTCTCACCAGCTTTCTGTTATTGCCTAAGCTTGGTTGTCCTGGAATTGGCTCTGAAGAATGACTTTGAACTTGCAGACATGCAATGCTGTTTTCTAAATGCTAGGATCAAAGACATAAGTCCACCATACCTGGACTTAAGCTTTTCTGTACTTGAAATTTGCTTTATACCAGACTGACCTTGAATTCAGAGATCTGCTTGGCTCTGTCTCCTGAAATTGAAGATGTATACCACCATGCTTGGATGTAAACTTAGCTGGGAGGGATCTTGATTCACTCCCTTAATCTGTTTATCTCTTTGAGTCAGCTCCATTTCACTTGCTGGTGACCCTTTATTACATGGATTCTATATTTTTCCTTCCTCAGCTCGCTCCTTTTCCTTTAAATGCTCTTCATAAGATTAAACCACAGAACATAATCTTTTCTAGTTTTTTTTTTTGAGACTACCTTTATCAATGCAGCATATATATATATATTTAAGTTTTACTGCTGTGAACAGACACCTTGACTGAGCAATTCTTTAAAAGGACATTAAATTGGAGCTGGCTTACAATTTCAGTCCATTATCATCAGGGTGGGACCATAACAGCATTGTAGCAGACTTGGGACTGGAGATGCTGATAGATCTACATCATCATCTGAAGGCCTCTAGGAGAAGCCTGATTTGCAGGCAGCTAGGATGAGGGTCTAAAAGCCCATACACACAGTGATACATCTCCTTGAAAAGGTCACCCTTAATCTAACAAGGCTACACCTACAAATAGTGCCGCTCCCTAGACCAAGCATATTTAAACTACTACAGACACCATGACCAAGGCAACTTTCATAAAAGACAACATTTAATTGGGGCCAAAGTACAGGTTCATAGGTTCAGTCCATTATCATCAATGCAGGAGGCATGGCAGCATTGAGGCAGGCATGACCCTAGAGGAGGTGAGAGTTCTACATTTCCTGCCAAAAGCAAACAGAAGACTAGCTTTCTCAGGCAGCTAGAAGGAATCTCTCAAAGCTCACTTCCATAGTGACACACTTCCTCCAACAAGACCATACTTACTTCAATAAGGCCACACTTCCTAAATAGTGCTATTCCCTGCCCCAAGAATATTCAAACCACAAGTAGTATAGCTGGGACTTGAGGCAGCACTATTCCGAGTTTTCTGAGAAATCATCAAATTGATTTCCCCAAATGGTTGTAGAAGTTTGCAAACCAACTAGCAATGTAGGTGTGTTCCTCTTGCTCTACATCTGTGACAGCATGTGCTATCATTTGAGTTTTTTAATTTAGGCATTCTGACTGGTGCAAGATAGAATCTAGAGTTGTTTTCATTTGCATTTCCCTGATGACTAAGGACTTTTAACTTTTCTTTAAGTGTATCTAGTCCATAGAATATTCCTCTGTTGAGAATTCTCTGTTTAGCTCTTTACTCCATTTTTCAACTGGGTTATTTGGGCTATTGGTGTCAAGCTTCTTTAGTTCTTTATAAATTTTGGATATTAGCCCTCTGGCATATGTAGGGTTGGTAAGGTCCTTTCCAAATTTGTAGCATGTCTTTTTGTCCTACTGACACTGTCTTCTGCCAGATAGTAGATTTTCCATTTAAAGTGGTTCCATTTATTGAGTGTTGATCTTAGACGCTTAGCCATTAGGTTGTACCAATGAGTTCAAGGCAATTCTCCACTTTTTGTTCTATCATATTTAGTATATCCAGTTTTAAGTTGAGGTCTGTGATGCAACTGGACTTGCATATGGTGCAGGGTAATAGATATGGATCTATTTGCATTTTTCTACATGCAGGCATCCAATTAGATCAGTACCATTTGTTGAAGATGCTTCTTTCCCCCATTGTATGTTTTTGCCTTCTTTGTCAAATTCAGGAGCCCATACATGTGTGGGCTTATTTTGGGGGGGGTCTTCAATTTTATTCCATTCATCAATCTGTCTGTTACTATAGCAGTGCCATGCAGTTTTCATTACTATTGCTCTATATAGTACAGCTTGAGGTCAGGTATGGTGCTACCTCTGGAAGCTTTTTTATATTGTTTATGGTTGTTTTAACTATCAAGTTGAGAATTGTTCTGTCAAGGTCTGTAAAGTATTGTGTTAGAATTTTGATGGGAATTGCTTTTGGTAAGGTGCATTACGTTAATCACAAAGATCCATGCACATGGAACATCTATTCATATTCTGATTTCTTCCTCAGTTTTCTTCTTCAGCAACTTGAAGTTCTTGAGGCTTGCTTTGTGACTATATAGTCAATTTTGGAGAAGGATCCATGAAGTGCCGAGAAGAAGGTTTATTTTGTGTGTGTGTGTGTGGTTGGGTGAAATATTCTGTAGATATCTGTTATGCTCATTTAATTCTTAATGTCTGTTAGTTTAATCATTTCTCTGCTTATTTTTTGTCTGGATGACCTCTCAGTTGGTGAGAGTGAGGTGTTGAAATCTCCTGGTATTAACATATGTTTTTCAATGTGTGATTTAAGCATTAGCAATGTTTCTTTTACAAATGTGAGTACCCTTGTGTTTGAGGCATAGATGTTCAGAATTGAGATATCATCTTGCCATGTATTTTCTTTGATGAGTACACTGTGTCCTTTCCTGTCTCTTTTCAATAATTTTGGTTGATTGCCTTTTTTTTTTAATACTAGAATAGTTACGCTGACTTCTTTCTTGAGTCTGTTACCTTGAAATTGTTTTTCCTGCACTTTAACCTGAGGTTTGTTTCTTGTATGGAGCAGTATCATGGACCCTGGTTTCACATCCATTCTGCTAACCTGTGTTTTTTAATTGGGGAGTTAAGTCGATTTATGTTGAGAGATATTAATGACCAGTAATTGTTATTTTCTGTTGTTTTGATGGTTGTGCTGTGTGTGTGTGTACTTTGTTTTTATTGATAAGGAATCACTTATTTTTTATGTTTTCTTGGATGTAGTTATCCTTTTGGGGTTGGAGTTTTCCTTCTATTATTTTCTGTAGTGCTGGATTTGTGCATAGATGTTGTTTGAATTTGGATTTGTCTTAAAATAACTTGTTTCCTTTATCAGTGGTGATTGATAATTTTTCTGGGTATAGTAGTCTAAGTTGGCCTCTGGTTTTTAAAGTTTGCAAGATATCTTTCCATGCCTTCCTTGAGAAATAGGGTGTAATTCTGATAGGTCTGCCTTTGTATGTTACCTGTCCTTTTCCCCTTGCTGCTTTTAATACTTTCTGCTCTGTAGATTTTGTGGTTTGATTATTATGTGGAGGAAGGATTTTTTCTTTTCTGATCCAGTGTAATTTGTGATCTAAGGCTTCTTGTATGTTTATAGGCATCTCTTTCTTTAGTTTAGGAATGTTTTCTTCTGCGATTTTGTTGAGAATATTTTCTGGGCCTTGTAGTGGGGACTCTTCACCTTTTTAATTAATTAATTAACAACCCAACCATTGCCTGCTCATACGGTACTCCCTCCCACAATTCTTCATCCCATTCCTTCTACCTTTGTCCCGACAGGATGCTCCCCTTCCCACCAGGCTTACCTCCACCCTGGGGCCTGAAGTCTCTCAAGGACTCTGCACATCTTCTCCCACTGAGGTCAGACCAGGCAGTTCTCTGCTATATATGTGTTGGGGGGGGGGCTTACTCAGTTCATGTATGTTGCCTGGTTTTTACCTTCTTCTATTCCTATTATTTTTAAGTTAAGTCTTTTCATGGTATCCCAGATTTCCTGGATATTTTGTGTCAGGGATTATTTAGATTTAACACTCTTTGATTGATATATCAATTTCATCTATTGTATCTTCTACACCTGAGACTTTCTCTTCCATGTCCTGTATTCTGTTGGCTGATGTTTGTATCTGTTGTTCTTGTTCTCTTCCCAAGGTCTTCAATCTGCAGAATTTCATCAGTTTGTGTTTCCTTAATGCTCTTACTTCTGTTTTTAGGTCTTGACCAGTTTCACTTATTTTCTTCACTGGTTTAATTGTATTATCCTGTATCCCTTTAAGAAATTCATTTGTTTCCTCTTTAAATACCTCTACTTGTTTGACTGTATTTTCCTGTATTAAATGTTTCCTCTTTAAATGACTATAGTTTGTATAAGAATGGATTTAATGTCATATTCTTGTGCTTTTGTTATTGTAGGGTGTCAGTGTTCTGAAGGTGACATATTGCCCTGAATTTTGTTGATTGTGTTTTGGATGGCTTTGGGCCCTGGATATTCCTGTTGTAATAGGTATTGGGAGAGGGATTAACTTTGATAATCCTGATGTTACAGGACTCTGCTAGGTATCCTTTTGCTGTATTGTTCAGGATCTGCAGGTCTGTAAGGTTCAGGATCCAGATCTGATGAAGGTGTGCGTGTGGGTGGGGTGGGGGGTGATAGGAGAATGGAGGTCCACTGGGGATAGCAGACTGCTCAGGGCAGCTAGGGCTGCCCCAGAGGACTCGATAATTGGAAAAGATGAGTAGAGGAAGGGAAGCTAATCTGTATAGTTAGTGATTTGCAGGTCTGATGAAGGTGGGTGGAGATGGCAGGAGAATCTAGGTCCACCAGGAATAGCAGCTGGCTCAGGGCATGCCACAAAGAATTCAGCAAGCCCATCTTTCTTCTTGATACCAGACTTTTGTTCATTTCCAACATCTATTTGGTTATTGCATATAACTACCTCTTTAGTGAGTAGATATCTTGGTCAAATTTAGTTGTTGATGGCTTCCTTGGGGGAGAATAACATTTTACCACTAGTATTGTAGAACCGTCTATCTCATTCTTGATTTTTAGCTATTCTTTTCTCTTTTTTCCCCTCTATTGATCAAACCATGTCTCCTTTCTTAATATCTTTCTGATTAAGCTTACTCATTAGTGCAGAATCCTCAGTTCTTTCAGGTCCATGAAGTACCTCATACAATTGGCATCCTTAAATTTTGCATAATTGAGAAATCCTTTAAAGAACAGTTCAGCACTGATTTATGTTTTCTCAAACTCATGTTTTCAGAGTTCTTTCTCTAGCCTAAGAGCTGTCATTAATATCATAGCATTGTATATTGTTGAGGATTACAAACACATTCTTGCTTCCAGGAATCATGCTGTTCCTAATTATCAATGAGCCATTCACCTTGGCAGGGAGAAAATTCCCCAAAGGAGGAACTTGAAGAAGAATATATTCATTATTATGCAAACAAGATTTATGCCTAAGGCAACCATCAACAGTTAAGGAGATCCATATCCTGCAGGCTCTGCTCCAGAGGTGAGAACCATGTTACATCAACCCATCCTTGACCAGGTGGGACCAAATATATGTGTACTGATTCAACTGGTCCCTGGACACTTCTATTGTATAGATGAAGAGGTTAAACACCTGGCTGTCCCTATGTTTCTGCAAACTTAACAAAAGAAGTGGCCATAGCATCATCAATATCAACATTATTGAGATTTGGTGTTAATGAGGCAACAGGAATTGATGCCTCAGTCCTGATCCTCCAAGATAAAAATTATCTAGCTTTGAATCAGGCCAGCCTGATGATGACTTGTCAGAGTTAGAAAAATCTGTCTCACGACTTGAGGCCTGTCTCCTCTAACAGAAGTTTCCCGCTGAAATAGATGCAGACTCACCACCTGTTCTTGCAAGAGTGCAAGCTATGCCTTGCCCCAGGAGAACAATGCTACCAATGGTTTGTTCCCAACAATTCTGAGGACATCAAAGAATATATGTCCATGGTATTAAAAAGATTGTAAGATAAAGAAAAAAAGAAACAACAATCTAAGAACAGACATAAATCTCTCTTTTCTCTTTTTTGGTTATTATTATTATTATTGTTATTATTATTAATTATTTTACACTCCATATTTTACTCCTCCCCTACCCCCGGCCAACCTTCGATTGTTCCACAACCCATACCTCCTCCCCACTCACTTGTTTCCATGTGGATGTCCACTGCCTCCTGCCCACGCACCTGACCTCTAAATTCCCTGGGATCTCCAGTCTCATGAGGATTAGGAACATCATCTCTGAATGAACACAGACCCAGCAGTCCTCTACTGCATGTGTGCTGGAGGTCTCATATCAGCTAGTGAATGCTGTTTGTTTGGTGGTCCAATGTTTGAGAGATCTCGGGGGTCCAGATTGAGACTGCTGGTCCTTCTACAGAATCACTCTTCTCCTCAGGTACTTTCAGCCTTCCCAAATTGAATCACAGGGGTCAGCTGCTTCTGTCCACTGATTAGGTGCAAATATCTGCATCTGACTATTTCAGTTGCTTGTTGGGTCTTCTGGAGTACGGTCATGCAAGGTCCATTTTTGTGAGTGTTCCATAGCTTCAGTAATAGTGTCAGGCCTTGGGACCTCCCCTTAAGCTGGATCCCACTTTGGGCCTGTTACAGAACCTTCTTTTCCTCAGTATCCTCTCCATTTCCATCCCTGTAATTCTTTCAGAGAGGATCAATTATGGGTCAGAGATGTGTCTGTGGGATGGCAAGCCCCTCCCTCAATTGATGTCCTGTCATCCTGATGCAGGTGGGCTCTATATGTTCCCTTTACCTACTGTTGGGCACTTCATCTAAGGTCCCTTCATTTGAGTCCTGAGATTCTCTCATCTCCTATGTCTGTGGTGCACTCTGGCAGGTTCCCCCCAACCTCCTATCTCCCAAGGTTGCCTGTTTCCATTTTTTCTATTGGCCCTCAGGACTTCAGTTCTTTTTCCTCACCCAATACCAGATCAGGTTACCATCTGCCCCCCTCCCCCCCCATACACTTTCTCTCCCAGGTCCTTCCCTCCCTCCCCACTTGTAATAGCTTTCTTCTCCCTCCCAAGTGGAACTGAGGTGTCCTCACCTGGGCACTTCAGTTTGTTGATCTTTTTGAGTTGTGTGGACTGTATCTTTGGTATTCTGAACTTTTATTTTGGCTAATATCCACTTATTAGTGAGTATATACCATGAATGTGCTTTTGGGTCTGAGTTACCTCACTCAGGATTTTGTTATTGTGGTGTGTTCCTTGTATGCAGCAAAATGCTGGATCTTGTTTGCCTATTCAGTCGGTTAGCTTATGTCTTTTTATAGGTGAGTTGAGTCCATTAATATTAAGAGATATAAAAAAACAGATGACTGTTGGTTCCTGGTATGTTTGTTTTCATAGGTAGCTTTATGTGCTTGTGGCTCTGCTTTTGACTTTTTTGTGAGATGCTTAATATTTTGTCCTTTCTTTGTTGAAGGTACCTTCCTTGTGTTGGAGTTTTCCTTCCAGGATCCTCTGTAGGGCTTGGTTGGTGGATAGATTCTGTTTGAATTTGGTTTTGTCCTGGGATATTTTGGTTTCTCCATCTTTGTTGATTGAGTTTTGCTGGGAATAGTAGCCTGTGCTGGCATTTGTGTTCTCTTAGAGTCTGCATGACCTCTGATCAGGCTCTTCTGGCTTTCATAGTCTCTGTTGAGAAGTCTTGTATAATTTGTGGGGAATTGGGCTATGCACAGACAGGCTGGTCTCCAGTTGAGCTGAGGTCTGAATCCCGGAAAGGGTGATAATTCACCTTCATGACATGGTAGGCATTCCCTTATGCTCCTGGAACTCTAGATCCTGCCTAGGTTAACGCTCCCCACAGCCCCCACAAGAGAAGCATGGCTAGAAGTCATGTGGGCAATGGCCCAAGCTTCTGACTTTCAGGCTAAACTCCTCCCCAGTTACCTAGCAACAGTAAAGACCATAAAAAGGGCTGTTCAGCCCCACCTTGCTCTCTTACTCTCTTACTTCTCACTCTCTTACTTCTTACTCCTTACTCTCACCCTCTCTCCTCTCTCTTTGTCTTCTCTCCTCTCTCCTCTCTCTGTGTCTTCTCCTCTCCTCTCTCTTTGTCTGCTCCTCTCCTCTCCCCCTCTCCCTCTTACTCTCTCTTTGTCTCTAGCCTTTCCTCTTACTCTGTTTCTTTTCTACCTTCTCTCTTTTCCCCTGCTTTTCTATAATAAAACTCTAAAACCATAGAGAGCTCATCAAGATCTGCTGCACTCACTCTTGCTGGTTTTGGGAATCTCTCTTCCCTCATCTCTCTCTCCTATAACCCCTGTGGCTTTAGCAAAGTAGCTCTGGGCCTCCCAGGTAGAGCTTCCCCTCTGTCACCCCTCGAAGAGTGAGTCTGAGACTTAGATGCCCACCCGGGGAAGAGTGGAAAGTGTATGGCAGCTCTCCCATGCCTGATTGACCACAGAATAGGTGGAACTCTGGTGGGGTGTGGGTCTCCCCTTCCCCCTCTTTCCCTTGAGCCCTGCGTTTTAGTTCCCAACAGTAATTCTGATAGGTCTACCTTTGTATGTTACTCTGCCCTTTTCCCTTGCAGCTTTTAATAGTCTTTCTTTGTTCTGTGTGCTTAGTATTTTGATAATTATGTGATTTTCTTTTCTGGTCTCATTTATTTGGTGTTCTATAAGCTTCTTGTACCTTTATAGACATCTTTTTCTTTGGGCTGGAGAAGTTTTCTATGATTTTGTTGAAGACATTTTCTGGTCCTTTGAGCTGGGAATCTTCATTCTCCTCTATTCTGATTATTCTTAGATTGGGTCTTTCATCGTGTCCTGAATTTCCTAGATGCTTTAGGTTAGGAGTTTTTTATGCTTTGAATTTTCTTTGACAGTTGTGTCAATCTCTTCTACCGTATCTTCTACACCTGAGATTCTCTCTTATCTCTTGTATTCTGTTGGTAATACTTACATTTGTAATTCCTGACCTCTTTTCTAGGTTTTCTGTTTCTAGGTTTGCTTCCACTTCTGTTTTCTTTATTGTTTCTATTTCCACTTTTAGGTCTTGGATCACTTTATTCAATTCCTTCACCTGTTTACCTGTGTTTTCCTGTATTTCTTTCACTGAGTTATTGATATCCTCCTTAAAGGACTCTATTATCTTCATGAGATAGGATTTTAGGACAGATTCATGATTTCCAGGTATGTTGGTATATTCAGGGCTTGCTGTGGTGGGAGAACTGGGTTCTGATGACTCCCATGTATTTTGGCTTCTCTTGCTTATGGTCTTTCACTTCCCTTTCCCATATGGATAATCCTGGTGTTTATTGTGTGGGTGACTGTCTGGAGTCTGCCTCTTTTGTCCCTGGGTTGCTTCAGGTCTCCAGGTAGACCTGCAGCC
The DNA here is from genome assembly GCF_000001635.26 of Mus musculus. Lineage (NCBI taxonomy): Eukaryota > Metazoa > Chordata > Mammalia > Rodentia > Muridae > Mus > Mus musculus. The sequence goes on from NC_000068.7 coordinate 36,725,176, forward strand.
CTGGCTGTATTAGACCACCTGTGGAGACTTCTAACTGAGGGCTCTTCACAGGGTCAGAGAAGCTGCTGATCTGTTGCCCTGGCTGCAGTAGATCTCCTGGGAGGCCTTCAGAGTGTTGGGTCTTCAATGGAGCAGTCAAGCTGTTGTCCAAGTGCCCTGAGTGCAGCTGATTCTCAACTGCTCTGAGTGCAGTGGGTCCTCTAGGATGGATTGGGATATGGTGTCTTCAAGGGAGCAGACCATCTAGGGATTTGCCCCAGCAGCAAGGACTGGGCAGAGGGGGTGGAAGGGACAGAAGGGGAGTGGTTTGGGGAGGGCAGGGATTGAGACCACTAGGCTCCCAACAGCAGCTCTGGGACTTGGGAGGGTGGAGTGGGGTGGAGATTCTATACCAACTGCACTGAGTGCAGTGGATCCTCTAAAATGGATCAGGATATCCATAAATCTCTTTTTAATTGGTTTCCATTGCTCAATACCCTTCTCTTTATATCAGCAGGGACATTATTTTTAATATTTCTTGCTCTAATTTGTGGAACCTACATTCTCAGCACCCTTATAAAGTTTGTCAAGGAGCAAATGCCCATGGCCCAACTCATGATATTAAAATCTCAATTTCAACCCTCCTAAACCCTAATCAAAGATATGAGATGGAACCCAACTCAAGGGGAGAATGACAGGTCTGACTGAAACCTACTCCATTTTATAGCAAGGCCTAGGTTTCAATTTCTCAAAAAAGCAGGCCTAGCTTCTTGGGAAAAACTAAATACAAGAAGTCATTAATCAGCAATAGCCCTGACATTTACCCAAGAAAGATAGCCAGCCCCAAAACTGAGACTGTTCCTAGAATCACTCTAAGGCCTGACCAAAAATGGCAAAACTAATGCAACAACCATTTTAAAATGTACAAATGAAAGCATTGCTTATTTTGCCTATCATATTAAAAATGACCTACTCATCCCTAAAATTCCTCTAGCTACACTTAAAAGGAGCCTGCAAGCTCATTCCAGAGTTGCCATTTTATATAAATGATTGTTCCTTGCATGTTGTTTGTTTCTGCAAAATAAACACTGTTTTGCCTACTATTAATTCTGGGGTTTTCCATCAGTGACTCTTTTTTAATTTGATTATTTGTATTGGTCTCTTTATTGCTATTTTGTTGATTTCAGCCCTCAATTTGACTATTTTCTGCTGTTTAATCCTCTTGTCTTTGCTGCTTTTTGTTCAAGATTTTTCAGGTGTGTTGTAAAGTTGCTAGTATGAGACTTCTTTGACTTCATAATTAAGGCATTTAGTTCTATTAGCTTTCCATTTAGTGCTGCTTTCATTGTGTTTCATAAGTTTGGGTATGACATCTAGAAGTGGTGGGCAAGTGGGTATAGAGAAGGCATAGACAGAGTGGAGGACTTTGTCTGCCAGGCAGCCTATTTGTACTTATACAAATCTCCCAGGTTTTATTAGAGGGTTGGGTCTATGCCCTTTTGGGGGCCAGACCAGAGTAAGTAAGAGGGCACAGGACTTGGAATATGGTGGGAGGAAATTAAGATAGTGCGGAAATTTGGGGAAAAGAGAGCCTATCTGAGTTTATTCAGTTTTTGAGGTCTCTAGTAAATCTGGGAATCTCTACCCCAGGCTGGAGTCTGGTGTAGCACAGAATATCTGTTGGTTGTGTGCTATTACATAGCATAGACTAGGAGGGTGGGGGCTGGTATTGTAGCAGGATTCTGTGAGCTCTTTGTTTTGGTTGTTAGCAGGCTTCCAGGTATGCAGGGAGAGGGAAGTTCTCTGGTGGTTTCAGACCTCTAGTTTTCTTGGGTGGCAATAGAATCCTAGAGATACAGGCAGAGCTGGTAGTCCCTGATAGCCATAGGCCCGATTGTCACCAGTGTCAGAAGCCACAGGGATGCAAGCATATATGTGGTTGGGGGAATGGAGTAAGGATCTACAATTATAGGTAGGTATATGGACCAGAAGATGGAGGACAGAGGGTATAGGAAGTGCTTAAGTCCTCAGGGATTTCCACAGGCACTCACTCACTGGCAGTTTACTGGAGCATGTAGATCTCATGTGGTTGTCACAGGTGGCAACAGTCCTCCAGAGATAAAGGCAAAGCTGTGGCATAGGGAATGGAGTGCAGATCTGCATTGCCATTAGGGGTGTGGACTAGAAGATGAAGTAGAGAGAAGACAGCTTTTTCTTGGTCTTTTAAAAGGGATTTAATCATTTCCTCCAATTGTTTGTTTATGTTTTCCTAAAAATTTTTTAAGGGATTTATTCATTTCCTCCTTAAGGACTTAAATTGTCTTCATAAAGCTATGTTTTATGGTCTTTTCCTTGTGCTTTTGTTTTATTGGAATATTCAGATCTTGCTTGTACTAGTATTGGTAGTATTTGGTGGTGACCTTGTACATTGGCTGTAGTTTCTTGGGTTCTTACACTGGCCTCTACGCATCTTAGTTTGGGGAATTAAAGATGTAGGTACTGATTTGTGAGTTTGACTTTGTTGGCTGGGTGTTTTGTACCTCGGTTTCTGTTTCCTCTCTGGTCTTCTACTCTTTGTGGCCTGGGATTCTCTGAGTTTATGCTGGTATTTGTAGAGCAGGAAGTCTCCATTCCAGTTGTTGGCTGGGAAAAGGCAACTAGGAGGGTACAGGTATGGTGATACTGTTGGGGGTGAGGGGGTGGAGGAGTTTGACCAGCAAGCTTGGTCTCAGGTGAAGTATGTAGTCTTAGATTCAGTTGGTGGCTGAAAAATAGCAACTAGAATGGTGTGGGAGGGGAGCTTATGGTGGAGGGACACTAAAATAGATAATAGGGTAGTTTGGTAGATAGGTAGCCTTCCTGTACTTCTCTAAGTCTGTAATTCCTCTAGTTGAGCTGGAAGCCTCTGTTCAGGCTAGTCTCTGGCATAGCAGGGAGTCTCCATCCAGCTGGGGCCTGAAGTATGGTCTCTTAGTCAGGGTTTCTATTCCTGCACAAACATCATGACCAAGAAACAAGTTGGGGAGGAAAGGATTTATTTGGATTACACTTCCATACTGCTGTTCATCACCAAAGGAAGTCAGGACTGGAACTGAATCGGGTCAGGAAGCAGGAGCTGATGCAGAGGCCATGGAGGGATATTCTTTACTGGCTTGCCTCACCTGGCTTGCTCAGCCTGCTCTCTTATAGAACCCAAGACTACCAGCCCAGAGATAGTCCCACCCACAAGGGGCCTTTCTCCCTTGATCACTAATTGAGAAAATGCCTTACAGTTGGATCTCATGGAGGGATTTCCTCAACTGAAGCTCCTTTCTCTGTGATAACTCCAGCTGTGTCAAGTTGACACAAAACTAGCCAGTACAATTGACCCCTTGTCAACTTGACACACAAACACATCACTAGTAAGCCTCAATCCTTACAATCTTATTCATCCCCAAGATCTAAATAACTTTAAAAGTCCCACAGTCTTTACATATTCTTAAAGTTTAAATCTCTTTAAAATATCCATCTCTTTTAAAATCCAAAGTCTTTTTACAATTAAAAATCTCTTAACTGTGGGCTCCACTAAAACAGTTTCATCCTTCAAGAGGGAAAATATCAGGGCACAGTCACAATCAAAAGCAAAAATCAATCTCCAACCGTCCAATATCTGGGATTCAACTCACGATCTTCTGGGCTTCTCCAAGGGCTTGGGTCACTTGTCCAGCCATGCCCTTTGTAGCACGTGTGTCATCCTCTAGGCTCCAGATGCCTGTACTCCACTGCTGCTGCTGCTGCTCTTGGTGGTCATCTCATGGTACTGGCATCTCCAAAACACTGCATGACCCCTTCAGTCCTGGGCCTTCAATTGCAACTGAGGCTGCACCTTCACCAATGGCCTTCCATGGCCTCTCACAGTGCCAATCCTCAGCTGCTTTGTGTGACCCCTTCATGCCTTCAAAACCAGTACCGCCTGGGTGACCTTTACATATTACCAAGTCCCGCTGCAGCAGGAGTACAACCTTGGCCATCTCTGGAACACAGCCTCTTTGTGCTTTCAGAAAACACTTCCCAGAAGATGTCACCTCAATGATACTGGTCTCTTCTTAATCACCACTAATTTCTTAGCTCCAGCTAACCAGCATCAATAGTCCCAGTAATGCAAAGTTTTTGCTTTAGTAGTTCTGGTATCTTGTTAATCACAGCTGATTCTTCATCCCCAGTTAACCAGAACTACAGAATCTTCACAATCAAAACAGCAATGGCCCTGAAAAGTCTTTAATTTTCCCTCTGAAATTTCACAAACCAGACCTCCATCTTCTGCAGTATTCTCAACATTATCTTCCAAGCTCCTACACAACATCTGACAGAGCTCTTAACAACGGATGGATCTTTAAGCCCAAAGTTCCAAAGTCCTTCCACAGTCCTCAAAACATGGTCAGGTTGTCACAGGAATACCCCACTCTGCTGGTACCAATTTGTCTTAGTCAGGGTTTCTATTCCTGCACAAACATCATGACCAAGAAGCAAGTTGGGGAGGAAAGGGTTTATTTGGATTACACTTCCATACTGCTGTTCATCACCAAAGGAAGTCAGGACTGGAACTCAAGCAGGTCAGGAAGCAGGAGCTGATGCAGAGGCCATGGAGGGATATTCTTTACTGGCTTGCCTCACCTGGCTTGCTCAGCCTGCTCTCTTATAGAACCCAAGACTACCAACCCAGAGATGGTCCCACCCACAAGGGGCCTTTCCCCCTTGATCACTAATTGAGAAAATGCCTTACAGTTGGATCTCATGGAGGGATTTCCTCAACTGAAGCTCCTTTCTCTGTGATAACTCCAGCTGTGTCAAGTTGACACAAAACTAGCCAGTACATATGGCAACTAGAAGGGTGGGCAACTGGATATAGAGTGTGCAGTGCCTGGTAGTCAGGAAGTCTACCTGAACTTCTCCCAGTCTGTCCTCTTTCTAATAGAGAGGATTGTAGTAGTAAACATAAAAAATTGCACCCTGGGGCCTCTTTGCTGCATTTGACCATTTATGTTCCAGACTAAAACACATAGCTCTTATATTTTTAAATAGCATTAAACAGCACAGTTTCTGGGCAGCTTCCTACCTTCTGTGCTAATAGAATCTATTTCCCTATCGATAAACCCAACTTACTACTTACTAATTTCTGTGTTCGATCTGGGCTCTTCTTGACTTTGATTGGTCAGCCCACATGGCCACATTTTTATAGCTCAGCTATACAATAGCAGCTCTCCTTCTCCCCTCCTGCACATTCTTCTTCCTTCCATGGCAGTGTTTCTTCTGTCCTCATGGTCCTCTCTTTTCAAACCCTTGAAACCTAAACCCTATCTATGGCTCCTCTGCCCAGCTATTGGCTGTTGGCACCTTTATTTACCAACCACAATTAACAGAGGGCAGGGTCACTCAGCTTAATAATAAGTGCATGTGTATACTCTCCTCTATGGAATACCACTGTTGGGGGTCCAAAATTGGCATTAATATACAAGCAGCATTAAGCCAACCCTCTTCAGGGGGGCAGTCTATGCCCATGTTGAGGGCTAGGGAATAGCAAATCAGAGAGCAAGGATCTTGGATAGGGTTTCCATTTCTGGAAAGAGACACCATGACCAAGGCAACATCATTTTATAGGGGCTGGCTTATGGGTTCAGAGGTTCAGTCCATTTTCATCAAGACAGGAGCACAGGGGCTTCTAGGCAGTCATGGCACAGGAGGAGTTAAGAGTTCTGTATCTTGATTCAACTGCAGCCAGGAGAAAACTATTCTGCACTGGGCAGAGCTTCAACACCCACCCCTAGAGTGACACACTTCCTCCAACAAGGCCAAACCTCCTAACAGCGCCAATCTCTATGGGTCAAGCATATTCAATTCACCACATCAAGGGACTGGGTATGGGGAGGCACTGAGATTATAAAAGAGAAGTTTGGAGGACAGAAAGCCTACCTGGGCTTTTTCTAGTTTGTGAGTCTACTAGTGATCAGGGAATCACTGCTCATAATTTATATGTATTAACAGACATTCACATTGTTTAATATTCATTTGCTGTCATAATAATATTGCACAAATTGGTTTAAGGAGAATACATTTACCCCCAGTTTTGGAAGCTAGGAATTCAAATTCAAAGTGTTAACACAATGCATTTCTCTGTTGTCTTCTGATGGTACAATCCTGTCAGTATCTTACTGACTACAGACTGCCTTCTTCTTGCTATGGCTTCAATTTGGGGATTGGAAGGGCACTTTGGTATCTCTATTAAGAGAAATATTAATCTCATTAAATTAGGGACTTATCTTAAACATTTCCTTTAATATTTAATCCTTTATTATAAGCATCATTTTCAAATAGGACTAAACTTGTTGTTAGGGCTTCAATTGGTTATAGCATTCAAAGCTAGAAAATAATCCATAAATATAAAGAATTCTTTTAATGTTTTCCCATACTGTTTTAAACAGGACCAAATGATGGGGACTTGTTTTAGTTGCTACCATTGTTTTTCAAAGATGAAGGGACTCTCAAGCTTGCTTCAAAATAGTTCTTTCCCTAAGGGAGTCAAAGACAACATGACAATTTTATCCTGTATGCCTCTAATTTGGATCTGGGGACAGGGATTGTGCCCTAGGTTTTCTACATGATTTTCAAAATTATAACTCACACAGACTTCCCAGGAGACATGGACAGTATACATGTTCATATATCTGCCATATCTGATTTGGACTGATTACTATTCTGATTCTTGCAATGGACCTATGACTGCTTCAGATGATCCAGCACTTTCCCTTCTTCTTACCTAAAGGTATCTGAGTTCATCCTATAAGTTAGTCTACTGGATCAGGCATAGAATATACACACATCTTTATTACTGGATATGTTTGGGTGCCACTATGTCTCACTGTCCGTCTCTGTTTCTGTCTGTCTCTGTCTGTTTTTCTCTGTGTCTGGTCAGCATGCATTTCATATTGTAAGAATCATACTTTCAAAAACAAGCAGTTCTCTACAGAATGATTTACCTTGCATTGAGAACTTTTAAGATAAAAGGACATTCCATCCCTCAAAATAAAGCAAAACAGTACAAACAAAACAAAAACAAAATTAAAAAAATCCGACAATAGAATATGTTTCTTAAGTTTATCCACTTTTTGTTTGTTTTGTTTTTTATTATTTTATTTATTTACATTTCAAATATTGTCCACCTTCCTATTCACTCCTCCACTAATACTCTATCCTATCCCCATTGCCTCTAAGAAGGTGCTCACCCACAGAGCTCTGACAGGGACAATATTACTCATTTTTGAAATAAAGCAAGAAAATCATCTTCTTTGGTCACATTGAAACTTCAACACACAATTTTTGTTGTGTTTTCTTCCAATTTCTTCCCAAATATCTATGACTTTTACCATTGTGGCCCCTGATGTTCATATGCCAGTTAGTATCCTTAGCTTCTTCAATCTACGTTTACCTGGCAGCCAGCGTGCCATTTCCTATTTTTTGATACATTATTTTTCTTGCATTTTACTTTTCTTGAACAGATGGAAACTTTCCTTCACAGCAAATTATACATTATATCTGCCTGCTGCTCACATATTCTCCAACATTTACATTTCTATTAACAGCAATTACCTTGAGTTTTTTGTCTCTCAAAGCCCCTAGTACTGTTCTTCTAAACACTTGCCTAGAGACCCATTTTTTTTTACAATCATCCCATGTATGTGCTTCCACTAAAGACTTTTCATAGAACACATATCAGGTATTTCATCACCTTCGTCTCTTGTGAGCTGATATTTTCTCAAAACAATGGATGCCTCTTCCTCTAAACTCATTTCTGAATGTATCATATACACTATACAAGATAACATAAGAATATATTGCTTATTGAAATATTCTTCAATTTAGCAATACCAGAAACCATCTACCTGTGGACAGATAGTTAACATTTTCATTGTAATTAAGTAATTATTAACACTGAAATTAGTAAGAAATAAATTATAATTAATTTCTGGCAGTATCACATTAAGTGATATTTTGGGGGACTGAGATTGATGATATAAAGGCATTTTAAAGATGGTCTTGACCAAGTTGGGAAGATTTATAGATTAACCTGGAAAGTATGAAGAGGGAAACATGAGATTGCTGGAAATCAGAGAAAAAATGGCTGTTATACAAGTCTTTCCATAGAATATAACTACTAAGCTCTCTCTGCAGCTAGGATATCAACTCTAACCTTATATTACTTTTTCTATTGCTAGTGATTATTCACTTTCATAGGGAATGATTACAGATAAAAGAATTTAATTTTTATCAACAAAGAAAATGTGTAGGAAATGAATAAAAAGTAACATTCTTTGGCTTAAAACACAGGTTAAAAGTAAAGCAGGTGACATTTGCTTTTGCTAGAAAAAGATGAAGAATTTCCTTAGCTTATCTAAGAAGTGGCAGAAAAGTCAAATATTTCCAGGTGTTCATTGTGCTCAGATGAGATGCTTAGGTTGGAGCTGAAGATGTTAACATGGAATCGGGGATCATTTTATTCAACCTAGGAAGTGTGATGGAAGAGTGAGCTCATTGACTGAGAAACTGTTATTACAAGCAGAACTCAGGACTGCTTGCAAGTTGATATTAGTAAGTTATATTGTTGGCTAAAATTTATGTACTTGATGATTTGAATATTTTGCTTCCACTAAATCACTATCCCAATATTTCAGATACAAAGAAGATCCCAGGGTTACACTACCTTAATTTAATTTCTGGAAAGATATCCTTATGCAAGTGCATTCCAGAAAGGTTAAAATGGATGAACAATCATGGAAATCCTATTTATTTTTTATTTGCTGGTACAAATTTATATGCTAAGTCCTTAATCCAAAATCATCATGGTGAAATCCAGACACCTTGATCAGGAACTGGGTCTAATTTGATAATTGTTCTGAATTTCATAGCTTCCCTCTAAAACAGTCAGTTGTTTTTAAGGTTGGCAAATTGTGTCTCTTTCTAAACCATCATTAGCTCTTTACAGTGAGAAAGATCTTCACTTTTGGATTAAAACACATAAAGTAACATTATTTTTAGTACTGGTGATTAAAAAAAAAAGTTCCTGAAGTGTATTAGTCAAAATCACTTCTCCTTCTTTCCCATTTCTCCTTTCACTCACAGAAGAAGAAGAAAAGCATGACTGAGGGAAATGAGAGCATTGTGTCTGAGTTCATCCTCTTAGGGCTCCCCATTCAGCCAGAGGACCAAGACCTGTATTCTGCCTTGTTCCTGGCCATGTACCTGACAACTGTGCTGGGGAACCTGCTCATCATCCTGCTCATCAGGCTGGACTCTCACCTCCACACCCCCATGTACTTTTTCCTCAGTCACTTGGCTTTCACAGACATCTCTTTCTCATCAGTCACAGCTCCAAAGATGCTCATGAATATGCTGACACATAGTCAGTCCATCTCATATGCTGGGTGTGTTTTCCAGGTGTATTTTTTCTTATTTTTTGCTGATCTTGACAACTTCCTTCTGACCTCCATGGCCTATGACAGGTATGTGGCCATCTGCCACCCTCTACACTATACCACAATGATGAGTCAGAACCTCTGTGTTCTTCTAGTAGTTGTGTCCTGGACCTTATCCACTGCCAATGCCCTTGTGCACACCCTTCTCTTGGCTCGCCTAACTCACTTTAGAGACAATACCATCTCCCACTATTTCTGTGACCTGTCTACCTTGCTGAAGCTGTCCAGCTCAGACACCACCACCAACAAGCTGGTTATACTTCTTTTAGGTAATGTGATCATTACCCTGCCATTTATATGTATACTGGTCTCTTATGGCCTCATAGCTGTCACCATTCTGAAAATTCCTTCTATGAAGGGTATCTGCAAAGCCTTGTCCACATGTGGCTCTCACCTCTGTGTGGTTTCCTTGTACTATGGAGCCATCATTGGACTATATTTTGTTCCCTCATCTAATAACACTAATGTACAGGATGCCATTGTGGCTGTGATGTACAATGTGGTCACACCCATGCTGAATCCCTTTATTTATAGTCTGAGGAATCAGGATATGAAAGGAGCACTGAGAAATATCCTCAGCAGGAGACTGTGTTTACAGTAATGGACATGGTCTTCACTGTTAGCATTCCTACTTCCTAATCCTTTTCTCCATTCATCTTTTGTTCTGTTGGGAAAATTTCATGTGGTTCTCTTTCTTCCACTCAGTTATCCTTGCACAGTTTTGTTCTCTATTTAACTCTTTTGCTTCAGCATCTTGATAGGATTTCCTACAAATATCTACATATTTTTTGTTTTGCTAATATTCTAATTGTTAATTTATTAATCACTACATTTTTTTATTAGACAGGTTTGTAGCTTTTGTACCAAAGATATTTTCCTCTCTGAAGATGAAAAGATATTTTTCTCTTAGATTTACAATTTTAATTTTTACATTTTATCTTATCAGATATCAAATAAAAGATATCATCTTATCCTTTCAGATAAAATAGTCTGGATATTTGGTAGTAACTTAAATAGCATTTATTTGTTTATTTTTATTTTTCATGTATATTTGTTTTGCTCACAAGTATGCCTGTGCATCATGTTTGTGTATACTGCCAGAAAAGATCAGAAGCTGGTATCAGATCCCTTAAATACAGGCTTACAGATATCTGTAAGCTACCTTAGGTGTGCTGGTTAATCAAACCTGGTTTTCCTGGGAGCCAGTCAGTGCTCTTATTAACTAAGCCATCTTTTCTGTCCCTTACATTTAAGTTTTATTTAACACTCAAAATTAGCAGATATTGATGACATGTGTGTTGTTTATATGAATGAAGATAGTACATAATATCCAAATAAAAGAAAGTATAGTAGTTTTTTCAAATATTTACAAGGTCTTAGTATGAAATTCTTTACTCTAGCCTTTGGGGTGTTATGTAGTATTATTTATAATCACTACACAGTGAAAGAAATTTAAACACTTATTTTTCCTATCTAGCCATGATTTGGTACCCAGTGACCAGCCTATGTCCATCTTTCCTTCCAATTTTATCTGGAATCTTATCCATTTTTCTCAAATATTTTATTTGTGGTGATAACCAGGTACTCAGTTCATTGTGGTTTGACAAGTACCTGGCCTTGTTCAATAACTAAAATGAAACTGTTCACTTTAAATGATAAAAACAAGGGTATGGACAAGTCCCATGTGGAGCGTGAAGTTCCAGAGCATCAACTGAGATAGCACACCTAATGTCAGGACTTTGGCATTAGGCTCCAGGGGGCGCTGTGGTTATGTGCAATTTTTGCATGCCAAGAAGAAAGCTCTACTTTTCTGAGTTGATGATGAAGGATAGCTAGTAGATATCAGGAAGTGTGATGATCTTCAATTGAGTTCAAGCAGACCTGTAGAGCACTTTAATCGAAATATATTTTATTATAAAAAGAAGAAAGAAATCTCCTTGTTTAGCAACAAATATATCATATCCCCTTGAATGCATTTTGCTTTGTTCCCTGAGAATAATTTTCTGCCCAAGCAGAGGGACTTAATTCAGTTGATAGTAAGTGACAATTCAACAGATATCTCTGTAAAGTAGCACAGGAGTGTTGCATGGCTAGTTAAATGCTGTTTAACAAGCACTTAATGGCACTTAAGCTACTGTGGGAATATGCATGTGTGCAATTGTGTTAAATTGTGCTAATTATTATTTTTAAAACAAACAATAATTTATACACCTATTGGGCATTTTATTCGGTTATTACACAGCTTTAGAAATAATATACAAACAGGTAAGTGATGTAAGCTATACAAAATGTAGATATTTATGCTTTATTGTCAATTAATGTGTTTGCATCCATATACCTATAACAGTTTAATAACAATATTTAACAAAATACACATTAATTCCTAGACTTGTATAGTAGAAAACTGACAGTGTTTTGATGTTCTTTTGATCTCTCCTCAGTTGGATCATATTATCTCTTGAAGCTAACCAGTTTTTAAAAATATTTTCAATATTTTTCTTAAATATTTAACAGTTCTGCACAGATTACTTAAATTTACCATGTCTAGAGTCTTGTTTTGTTTTAAAAAGAGAAATGTCTCTATTTATTTTTCTTACATTTTCCTTTTTGTGTACCATTGTTTCTGAAAAACTACTCTCTTGAGTTTTAACTTGGTTGGAATGATAATCTTATCCTTCCATTAAATATGTAGTGGTTTGAGTGATAATGGCCCTTTATAGGTTCATATATTTGAATCTTTGGTCCCTAGTTGGTGGACCTCTTTAGAAAGGAATAGTTGATGTCGACTTATTGAAGGATATCTGTCACTAGGGTTGAGTTTTTAGATTTAAAAAGCCCACATGATTCCAAGTGTTGATCTTTATCTCTTCCCTGTGAATCAGATACATAAGCTCTTAGCTTCTCCAGTTACCATATCTTTCTGCCTCCCTGATATATAGCATAATGCCCATGGAGTATAAATGCCTTAAACTGTAAACGCAAATAAAATCTTTCTTTTGTAAGTTGCCTTGGTCATGGTGTTTTTATCATAGCAATAGAAAAGTAACTAGGAAGACAATCTTCCTGAGCAGCCACCTAGCCCAGGCATACCTCCATTCTTCTTCTACCTCTCTACCCACATAATCAGATGTACAGTTCTTGAACCACACAGACATGCATAATCAGAATCATATTGCCCAAGGCTACACATCAGAGGATGCACTAGGACCATAGAGAATAACCCTGCTCCTAATACCTACTACAACAAGAACATTCAGTAAACAAAGCAATCCGGATGGCTAAAGGCCCTTCAAAGGACACAATCAACAAAATCCAGGGCAATATGTAACCTTCAGAGCACAGAGCTATGACAGCAAGCCCTTGATATCCTAATAAAACTAAAATACAAGACTGGACATTAAACCAAGTCTTATAAAATCTACAGGTCTTTAAAAAGGAAATGAGTAAATCATTTAAAGAAATAAAGGAAAATGCAATCAATCAGGTAAAGGTCTTAAAAGAGAACACAAATGAATCGCTTAAAGATATAGAGCAAAATATATTAAACTGCTGAAGGAAATAAATTAAACTGCCTAAGACCTGAAAATTGAAATGGAAACAATAAAAAAAATTAAGGATAACTCAGGGAATCCTGGAGATAGAAAACTTAGGAAATTGAATAGAAACAAGAGATTAAAGCATCACCAACAGAATATGTAAGAAAGAAAAGAAAAATCTCAGGTGTAGAAGATACAATGGAAGAAACTGATATATGAGTCAAAGAAAATGTTATATTTTAAAAGTTCATGACACAAAATGTCCAGAACATCTGATACCATGAAAAGACCTAGCCTAAAAATAATAGGAATAGAAAAAGTTGAAGAAACCCAGCTCCAAGGTATAGAAAATATTTTCAACAACATCATAAAAGAAAACTTTCTCAACCTAAAGAAGGAAGTGCCTTACAGAACACCAATTTGACTGGACCAGAAATGAAAATGCTCTTGACATATAATAATAAAAACATGATGGTCAGCTCCAGATCCTGGTCCCCTTGGGCACGAACTCTGCAGATAGTTTCACAGTCCACAGAGGACTCTCCACGAGATCTTAGGATCACTGGTGAGGAGAACACAACATAGGTTCCAATCCAATTGTGACAGGCCTGTGACAGCAGGAGCAAGGACACAGGAGACCTGCCTGACCAGCAGCTTGCATTCCTACTGATCAGTACTGGTATACCTTGGTTTTGAACACACTAGGCAGCCACCCCAATCCTCAGAGGACACACAATTACAGACCCTGTAACACACCCAGGATCTTAGGATTCCAGGATCCCAGGATAGCAGAAGCTTGGTCAAACAGGATCTCAGGGTCTCAGAGGAAGCTTGACTGCCAGGAAATCAGATACACCCAGAATCTCAGGTTCACAGGAGCCCGGAGTCACAGGATCAAAGAGAAAGCTGGACTCTGAGGAGTCCTGAATCAACCCGAATTATAGGAAGGACAGGCTCCAATCAGATATATTGAGGGCAGCAAGCACTTGAGATAATCAGATGGCAGGAGGCAAGCATAAGAACATAAGAAACAGAAACCAAGGTTACTTGGCATCATCAGAAGCAAACTCTCCCACCATAAGAAGTCCTGGATACACCATCACACCAGAAAAGCAAGACATAGATGTAAAGTCACTTCTCATGATGATAATGGAGGACTTTAAGAAGGAAATACAGGAATACACGGGTAAACAGCTTGCAGTCCTTAAAGAGAAAGCACAAAAATCTCTTAGAGAGTTACAGGAAAACACTTTCAAGCAATTGAAAGAATTGGACAAAACCATCCAGAATCTAAAAATAGAAGTAGAAAGAATTAAAAAAAATCACAAAGGGGGACAACTCTGGAGATAGAAATCCTAGGAAAGAAATAAGGAAACATAAATGTGAGCATCAACAACAAAATACAAGAGATGGAAGAGAAAATCTCAGGTGCAGAAGATTCCATAGAAAACATGGACAGAACAATCAAAGAAAATGCAAAATGCAAAACGATCCTGACTCAAAACACCCAGGAAATCCAGGACACAATGAGAAGACCAAACCTACAGATAATAGGTATAGATAAGAATGAAGATTTTCAACTTAAAGGGCCAGAAAATATCTTCAAAAAAATTATAGAAGAAAACTTCCCTAACCTAAAGAAACAGATAACCATGAACATAAAAGAAGCCTACAGAACTCCAAATTGACTGGACCAGAAAAGAAATTCCTCCCAACACATAATAATCAGAACAACAAATGCACTAAATAAGGATAGAATACCAAAAGCAGTAAGAAAAGAGATCAAGTAACATATAAAGGCTGACCTATCAGAATTACACCAGATTTCTCACCAGAGACTATGAAAGCCAGAATATCCTGGACAGATATTATACAGACCCTAAGAGAGCACAAATGCCAGCCCAGGCTACTATACTCAGCAAAACTCTCAATGACCATAGATGGAGAAGCCAAAGTATTCCATGACAAAACCAAATTCACACAATAACTATCCTAAATCCAGCCCTTCAAATGATAATAAAAGGAAAACTACAACACAAGGAGGGAAATGATGCCCTAGAAAAATCAAGAAAGTAATGCTTCAACAAACCAAAAAGAAGATAGACACAAAAACAGAATCCCACCTCTAACAACAAAAATAACAGGAAGCAATAATTACTTTTCCTTAATATCTCTTAATATCAATGGACTAAATTCCCCAATAAAAAGTCATAGACTAACAGGACCCAACTTTTTGCTGCTTACAGAAAACCCACCTCTGGGACAAAGAGAGACACTACCTCAGAGTATATACTTCTGTACAAGTTCAGACCTTGGCAGCTACATCTAATGATTGGGCAATTTTAGTCACCTCCTTTTCAGGACAGATTGACAATCATTACCCAAAGCATCCAATCTTACAGTTTGCCCTGAGTCAGGCTATAGTGTTTCCATAGGTAACAGCCAAGAATCCACTCACAGATGGGATTGTAGTGTACACTGATGGATCAAAAACTGGTATAGGTGTTTATGTGGTTAATGGTAAGGTAGTATTTAAGCAATATAATGAAACCTCACCTCAAGTTGTGGAATGTTTAGTGGTACTGGAGGTTCTTGAGGCCTTCCCAGGACCACTTAATATTGTGTCTGATTCTTCCTATGTAGTTAATGCAGTTAATCTTCTTGAGACAGCTAGGGTAATAAAACCCTCCAGTAGAGTCGCCAACATTTTTCAACAAATACAATTTGCCTTATTAAATAGAAAGTTCCCCATTTATATCACCCATGTCAAAGAGCATTTGGGCCTCCCTGGTCCTATGTCTCTAGGAATTGATTTGGCGTATAAAGCCACGGTGGCCGTTGCTCTGTCTTCCCAGGCAGGAGCTGCAAAAGAGTTCCACAAGCGCTTTCATGTGACAGCTGAAACTTTACACCACCACTTTGCATTAACTAGAAAAGAAGCTAGAGTAATTGTTACTCAATGCCAAAATTGCTGTGAATTCTTACCTACCCCTTATGTGGGAATAAACCCACGTGGTATAAGACCATCACAGGTTTGGCAGATGGATGTTACACATATCCCTTCTTTTGGAAGAAGTCAGTATCTACATGTGTCAATTGATACTTGCTCTGGAATCATGTTTGCCACACCTCTGACAGGAGAGAAAGCCTCACATGTGATCCAACATTGCCTGGAGGCATGGAGTGCTTGGGGTAAACCCACTATTTTAAAGACTGACAATGGACCAGCATATACCTCTAATAAGTTTCAACAGTTTTGTCATCAAATGAATGTGACACATTTGACAGGCCTTCCCTATAACCCTCAGGGACAAGACATTGTGGAACGTGCTCATTGCACTATAAAAGCTTATTTAATAAAACAAAGAAGGGGAATTGTGGAAGATGTGATATCCCCAGTACCAAGAGTTGCTATTTCCATGGCACTCTTTACCATTAATTTTTAAAATCTTGATGAGCATGGTCACTCTGCGGCTGATCATCATAGTGCAGAGCCCGATAGGCCAAAGGAAATGGTCAAATGGAAAAATGTCCTTGATAATAAATGGTATGGCCCGGATCCTATCTTAATCAGATCCCAGGGAGCTATTTGTGTTTTTCCACAGGGTAAAGAAAATCCACTTTGGGTCCTGACGCGACTGACAAGGACTGTGAAAGAGCAAGATGAACCCCAAGATGATCCTCTTGCTCCTGATGATTGAGACCAGGATAAGTATACCTTTGTGGGCCATAGTAAGATCATGGCCAGTACCTTTCCTGGTACATTCCAATTCTTCTACCTTGTCTTTGTTTTTTGCAAAGGAATGTTTTTTTGGATGTGCCTTATGCACGACAAACTCCTCAAGAGCCATGGGTGTATAAGAGTACTAGTTTTCATTTAAATTATACACTATGCTTTGTGCATAATGTGGATAAACCTTTTACACCCTGTATATTTTTATTTAGAATATTTTGAATATTTAGAATATTTATTTAGAACATTTAGTATATTTTTATTTCTATATTTTATGTAGAAAAAGATTATCTCTAATTGGGCAGATCAAATTAATACTGCTGACACTATAAGTCAGATAGCAGAAAAAACGTCTGAGGCATTGCTTACCCTGTAAAGGGTGGATCCTCATATTGCCTCAGGGTTAATGTTAGTGAATCAGAGAATGGATATTTTACAACATAACATGGAACAGATGATGGATGTCATACAAATGAGTTGTGTGGCATCCACTCTGCATGTGTGCATTACTCCCATTAGGTATATTAATGATTCTTTTATTAGAAGTACAGATCTATTGAATTACCTGAAGGGGAACTGGTCGCAGGAGCTGGAAAGGTTGCAGACAAGGCTGCAGATACAGATCCTGAACCTTAATGGGACCAGAATGGAACCGGTGACCCTTGGAGATTTTACCTCTTGGCTTACCTCTGCAGTTTCTTATTTTAAGGAGTGGATGGGGGTTATATTGTTTGGCGCAGCCTTATGTTGTGGGATAGTGTTTATGCTATGGTTGGTTTGCAAACTCAGATCTCAACAGAAACGTGACAAGGTTGTGATCACTCAAGCACTTATGGCCATTGAACAAGGGGCTTCCCCTGAAATTTGGTTATCTATGCTCAAGAATTAATCGGCATCTGAGTGCTCTGCTCTTGCACCACACGGATATATGGATCCATTGCACTGGGATGAGAGAGACTCAACAATCATTGATCAGCCCTTGCACATCGCTGAGGTTTCCTCATTGCACGCGATAGGGTGATCATGATTTCCCCACTAATTCATCTTTAAAACTTGGCTGGCCTCGCTTGTAGAGTTCACCCTAGGCCATCTAGCAGTTATTGTCACACAGCACTGTGGTATTCAGAGACGGGCAACTTTCCTCATGCACAGACCAACCTAAGACATGGGGCCCGGTGGTGATAGGGTTACCCTATGACGGGTAAGGCTGTGACATTAGAGGAATGACCTAAAACAGGAGCCACAGCAGATGGACGTAACTGCAGAGACCTAGACCAGCCTCGTCTTAATAAAACAAAAAGAGGGAGATGTGGGAAGCGGTTTCTGCTGTGCCTGCGTGGCCTAACTGGTAAACAAGCAATATGCGCATGTGCAAGAGTGTGTTTGCGACAAGTCACTGCCCATCCCGGGGTGTGCTGAGAGAGCAGCCAATCAGGTGTGGACATGCCTCACTAAGGTGTATATAAGCAGCGCCTTTTGGGGGCTCGGGGTCTTCCTCTTCATGCTGAAGCTAGTGTAATAAAGCATTGCTGCAAAAGGATCCGGTGGTCCGTGTGTGTTCTTGCTGGTGAGACGATAGTGCGCGGGACAAAAAAAGCCAAGGAGGGGCACTTCATACACATACAAGGTAAAATCTCCCAAGATAAACTCTCAATTCTGAATATCTATGCTCTAAATGCAAGGGCATCCACATTTGTTAAAAAAAAAAAAAACAAAAAAACTTTACTAAAGCTCAAAACACATATTGTACCACACACAGTAATAGTGGGAGATTTTAACACCCACTCTCATCAATGGACAGGTCCTGGAAACAGAAACTAAACAAAGACACAGAGAAACTAACAGAAGTTATGAAAGAAATATATTTAACAAATGTCTACACAACATTTTACCCTAAAACAAAAAGATATACATTCTTATCAGCAACTCATGGTACCTTCTCCAAAATTGATGGTATAATTGGTCACAAAACAGGCCTCAAGAGATACAAGAAAATTGAAATAATTCCATGCATCCTATCAGATCAGCATGGACTAAGGCTGATCTTTAATAACAAAATAAATAATAGAAAGCCAACGTTGATGTGGAATCCGAACAACACTGTACTGAATGATAACTTGGTCAAAGAAGAAATAAAGAAATTAAAGACTTTTTAGAGTATAATGAAAATGAAGCCACAACATAGAAAAACTTATGGAACACAGTGAAAGCAGTCCTAAGAGGAAAACTCATAGCTCTGAGTGCCACTAAAAAGAAATTAGAGAGAGCAAACACTAGCAACTTGACAACACATCTAAAAGCTCTAGAACAAAAGGAAGCAAATTCACCCAAGAGGAGTAAAAATCAGGAAATAATCAAACTTAGGGCTGAAATCAACCAAGTGGAAACAAAAAGAACTGTAGAAAGAATCATACTAGCTGGGCATGGTGGCTCACACCTTTAATCACAGCACTCAGGAGGCAGAGACAGAGGGATTTCTGAGTTCAAGACTAGCCAGGTCTACTAAGAGAGTTCCAGGACAGCCAGAGCTACACAGAGAAACCCTGTCTCAAAAAACAAAAACAAAAAAACAAAAAACAAAAACAAACAAACAAAAATCAAAAACAAACAAACAAAAAACAAAAACAAGAGAGAGAGAGAGATTAAGAATCAAACTAACCAGTAGCTGTTTCTTTGAGAAAATCAACAAGATAGATAAACCCTTAGCCAGACTAACTGGAGGGCACAGAGACAGTATCCTAGTTAACAAAAACAGAAATGAAAAAGGAGACATAACAACAGAACCTGAGGAAATCCAAGGCATCATCAGATCCTACTACAAATGGCTATACTCAACAAAACTGGAAAATATGGATGCAATGGACAATTTTCTAGAGAGATACCAGGTACCAAAGTTAAATCAGGATCAGATTAATGATCTAAACATTCCCATATCTCCTAAAGAAATAGAAGCAGTCATTAATAGTCCCCAACCCAAAAAAAAAAAAAAAATCCCAGGACCAGATGGGTTTAGTGCAGAGTTCTATCAGACCTTCAAAGAAGACCTAATTCCAGTTCTCCTCAAGCTATTCTACAAAATAGAGAAGGTATTCTACCCAATTCATTCTATGAAGCCACAATTACTCTGATACCTAAACCACACAAAGATCCAACAAATAAAGAGAACTTTCAGACCAATTTCCCTTATGAATATCAATGCGAAAATAAAATTTTCGATAACTGATTCCAAGAACACATCTAAAGGATTGAAAGGAAATAAAACTTGAGACCTGTGATTCATGTAATGTATGTCAAATAGCCCAAAGAGTTGTTTGTGAGCTTTGAAACCTGGGGCTGAGAACAGAACAGAACAGACCAGGACATGCCCGGGCAGGCCTGTCACCTCCCTATCTCCCACCCCTCTGACCTAAGTTAAATGTTAACAGGCTGCTGATGTTTAAATGGACCAATCATGTGAAACCACGCCAATTCCTCCCCCAGCCCCACTCCTTTTCTATAAAAACCCCTAGCTTCCAAGCCTCGTGGTCGAATCCACTGTCTCCTGTGTGAGATACGTTTCGACCCGGAGCTCCGCCATTGAAATACCTCATGTTGTTACATCAAGGTGTTGTGTTCTGTTCGTGATTCTTGGGTGCACGCAGAATCGGGAGTTGAGTGGGGGTTTCCCCACTAGGTTCTTTCAGGATCATCAATCATGATCAAGTAGGCTTCATTCCAGGGATGCATAGATGGTTTGATATATGGACATTCATCATCATAATCCACTATATAAACAAACTCAAGATAAAAACCACATGATCATCTCATTAGATGCTGTGAAAGCATTTGATAAAATTCAACACCCCTTCATGATAAAAAGTCTTGGAAAGATCAGCAATTCAAGGCCCATACCTAAACATAATAAAAGCAATATACAGCATACCAGTAGCCAACATCAAACTAAATTGAGATAAACTTTAAGCAATCCCACTAAAATCAGGGGCTAGATTAGGCTGCCCACTTTTTCCCTTCCTATTCAATATAGTACTTGAAGTCCTAGCCAGAGCAATTAGACAATAATAGGAGACCAAGGGGATGCAAATTGGAAAGAAAGAAGTCAAAATATCAGTATTTGCAGATGATATGATAGTATATATAAGTGACCCTAAAATTCCACCAGAGAACTCACTCCAGACCAGGCCAAGCTCAGTCAGCCCCCCTCAATCAGTGTGGAATCAGTGGTTCCAGCAGGTGGGCACGGATTCAGGGAGAATTGACAAACAGATGCAGACAGGAGAGAGTGCTGAATCTCAATGTAATGTCACAAAGTGAACACCAGTCTTATGTAATACAGAAAAAAAAAAGGGAGTAGGGTGTCACTGCAGGCAAAGTACATTGAAGTATCTGGCAGAGGAATGACTTCAAAGGACTTACTGGAACCAGGTAATATTTACAGTAAAGATAAAAACAGGCCTGCCTAGAGTCAGCTAATGACAGGTAAGGATTTCACACCCTAGTCACAATTTTTGCTACTCCTTTGAGCCTTGTGAAAGCTAGCACCAGGGTGTTCTGCTCTAGCAGACCTTCTCATGAATACCACAATACCACAGCCCCCCTATTTCCTAGGCCTTGATAAATTCTGACATATGAGTGTAACTTGGCTGTTCTTTTAAGAATCTGTAGGGAATCTCTATTTGTCAGAAGAATTCACCAACTTTCTTCTAATGTGCAATGTAATCTGCTCTACCAGGCTGTAATGAAGATTCTAAGTATACTTTGCTAAAATTGCACTGAGATTTCTAACTCTTATCCAGTAAAATACTGTAAGAAAGCCTGCAAGACCATCCACAATATTACAGGAACAAATATGGGGCATTCTAGCTATGGGAATGCCAAGGTTCCAGGAGGCTAAGTTTCCATGAAACTCCTTGCCTCATGATTGCTTCCAGGCTATCAAGCCTGTAATGTATGTCATTACTGGAGTGGATGTAGCACTCCTCAACCAGATAAACAGCTTCAGGGCAGTAGCTGGATATAAAATTAACTCAAACAAATCAGTGGCCTTTCTCTACACAAAGGATAATCAGGCTGGGAAAGAAATTAGGGAAACAACAACCTTCACAATAGTCACAAATAATATAAAATAACTTTGTGTGACCCTAACTAAGGAAGTGAAAGATCTGTATGATAAGAACTTCATGTCTCTGAAGAAAGAAGTTGAAGATCTCAGAAGATGTAAAGATCTCCCATGCTCATGGATTGGCAGGATTAATATAGTAAAAATGGCTATCTTGCCAAAAGCAATCTACAGATTCAGTGCAATCCCCATCAAAATTCCAATTCAATTCTTCACTGAGTTACAGAGGGCAATTTGCAAATTCATCTGAAATAACAAAAAACCTAGGATAGCAGAAACTATTCTCAACAATAAAAGAACCTCTGGTGGAATCACCATCCCTGACCTCAAGCTGTACTACAGAGCAATTGTGGTAAAAACTGCATGGTACTGGTACAGCAACAGACAGATCAATAGAATAGAATTGAAGACCCAGAAATGAACCCACAGACCTATGGTCACTTGATCTTTGACAAGGGAGCTAAAACCATCCAGTGGAAAAAAGATAGCATTTTCAACAAAAGGTGCTGGCATAACTGGCAGTTATCATGTAAAAAAAAAGTGAATTGATCCATTCTTATCTCCTTGTAGAAAGCTCAAGTCTAAGAGGATCAAGGAACTCTACATAAAACCAGAGAGTCTGGAACTTATAGAGGAGAAAGTAGTGAAAAACCTGGAATATATGGACACAGGGGGAAAATTCCTGAACAGAACAGCAATGGCTTGTGCTGTAATATCAAGAATTGACAAATGGAACCTCATAAAATTGCAAAGCTTCTTTAAAGCACAAGACAGTGTCAATAAGACAAAAAGTTCACCAACAGATAGGGAAAGGATATTTACCAAGCCTAAATGTAATAGGTGACTAATATCCCATATATACAAATAATTCAAGAAGCTGGACTCCAGAAAATCAAATAACCCCATTAAAAATGGGGTACAGGGCTAAACAAAGAATTCTCAACTGAGGAATACCAAATGGCTGAGAAAAACCTGAAACAATGTTCAACATCCTTAATCATTGCAGAAATGAAAATCAAAACAACCCTGAGATTCCACCTCACACCAGTCAAAATGGCTAAGATCAAATATTCAAAAATTCAAGTGACAGCAGATGCTGGCGAGGATGTGGAGAAAGAGGAACATTCCTCCATTGCTGGCAGGATTGCAAACTGGTACAACCACTCTGGAAATCAGATTAGTGGTTCCCAGAAAATTGGACATAGTACTACCAGAAGATCCAGCAATACCTCTCCTGGGCATATACCCAGAAGATGTTTCAGCTTGTAATAAGGACACATTATCTACTATGTTCATAGCATCCTTATTTATAGTAGCCAGAAACTGGAAAGAACCCAGATGTTTCTTAACAGAAGAATTGATACAGAAAATGTGGTACATTTACACAATGGAGTACTACTCAGCTATTAAAAACAATGAATTTATGAAATTCTTAGGCAAATGGATGGATCTGGAGGATATCATCCTAAGTGAAGTAACTCAATCACAAAAGAACACACATGATATGTACTCACTGATAAGTGGATATTTGCCCAGAAATTTAGAATTCCCAAGATACAATTTGTAAAACACATGAAACTCAAGAACAAGGAGGACCAAAGTGTAGATTCTTCGTTCCTTCTTAGAATGGGGAATAAAATACCCATTGAAGGAGTCACTGAGATGGTTGGAGCAGAGCCTGAAAGAATGACCATCCAGAGACTGCCCCACTTGTTGACTCACGCCATAAACAACCACCAAACCCAGACACTGGGCAGATGCCAACAAGAGCCTGCTAATAGGAGCCTGATACAGCTGTCTCCTGGAGGCTCTGCCAGTGCCTGGCAAAACAGAAGTGGATGCTCATAGTCATCCATTAGATGGGGAACAAGTCCCCAATGAAGCGGCAGAGAAATTCCCAGGGAGCTGAAGGAGTCTGAAGCCCCATGGAAGGAACATCAATATGAACGAGCCAGTAACCTCAGAGCTCCTTGAAACTATACCACCAGTCAAAGAAAACATGTGGTGGAACTTGTGGCTCTAGCTATATTTGTAGCACAGGATAGCCTTTTCGGTCATCAATGGGAGTAGAGGCCCTTGGTCCTGTGAAGGCTCTAAGCCCCAATAAAGGGGAATGCTAGGTCCAGCAATGGGAGTGGTTGGGTTGGGGATCAGGGGGAGGTGGGAGGAGATAGGGGATTTTTGGAAGGGAAACTGGGAACGGAGATAACATTTGAAATGTAAATAAAGAAAATATCTAATAAAAATTAATAAAAAAGGAAAAGAAACAAAAAAGAAAGAAAGGAAGGAAGGAAGGAAGGAAGAAAGAAAGAAAGAAAGAAAGAAAGAAAGAAAGAAAGAAAGAAAGAAAGAAAGAAAGAAAGAAAGAAAAACATGAAATCTGGTTCTTGTCTCCCGGGTCCCTCTGAAACTAGTCTGAGCAGATCTGCTCACCTACTGTGGAGGGTGAGGGAACAGACTGCAGCAGCAACACAGCTTCTGGGGCAGGCCCTGTTTTGGGCTACAGACATCCGGGCACCTTCCCCGCTAATGGAGAGGTGGTCGCCCAGGAGGGCTCTGACCTCCAGAGCAGGTGAGGGAGCCAACCTGTCTCCCAGGTCCCTCTGAGACCAGTCTGTGCAGATCATCTCACAGACTGCAGAGGGTGAGCGAGCTAACTGCAGAAGCAACACAGCTTCTGGGACAGACAGAAGTGACACAGCTTTTGGAACAGACCCCATTTTTGGCCTCTAGACATACAGGCACCTTCTGTGCCAGAGGAGAGGTGACCACCTGGGAGGGCTCTGACCTCCAGAGCAGATGAGGGAGCCATCTTGGGTGTTGGGTCCCTCGAAGACCAGTCTGTGCAGGTGAGAACACAGAATACAGAGGCAACCCATCTTCTGGGACAGGCCCTGTATCAGGCCTTCATCTTCAGTCTGGAGGCAGGTCTGAACGCCAGACCTCTGTGCACCTTCCCTGCAAGAGGAGAGCTTGCTCAAGAGAGTACTCGGACCACTGAGACTCAGAAGTGAGCTGGACTCCCAGGACAGCTGACAGAGGCTAACAGAATCACAGGAGGAACAGGCTCCAACCAGAGACAACTATAACAACTAACTCCAGTTATTACCGGATGGCAAAACGCAAATGTAATAATCCTACCAACAGAAACCAAGACTGCTCACTATCATCAGAACACAGCACTCCTACATCACCCAGTGGTGGATACGACAACACACCCTAAAAGCAAAATTTGGGTTCAAAATCATATGTCATTATGTTGGTAGAGGACTTATTAATAACTCACTTAAAGAAATACAGAACACTGCTAAATAGTTAGAAGTCCTTAAAGAATCACAGAAAAACACTGCTAAATAGGTAGAAAACCTTAAAGAGGAAACACAAAAATCCCTTAAAGAATTACAGGAAAACACAAACAAACAGGTGATGGAATTGAAAAAAAAATCCAAGACCTAAACAAGTAAGTAGAAATGATAAAGAAAACCCAAAGGGAGACAACTCTGGAGATAGAAACTCTAGGAAAGAAATCAGCAATCATAGATGCTAGCATCAGCAACAGAATACAAGAGATGGAAGAAAGAATCTCAGGTGCAGAAGAGTCCATAGAGAACATTGGCACAACAATAAAAGAAAATGTAAAAAGCAAGAAGATCCTGACTCAAAGCATCCAGGAAATCCAGGACACAATGAGAAGACCAAACATACGGATAATATGAGTGGATGAGAATGAAGATTTTCAACTTAAAGGGCCAGCGAATGCCTTCAACAAAATTATAGAAGAAAACTTCCCAAACCTAAAGAAAGAGATAAACATGAACATACAAGAAGCCTACAGAACTCCAAGTAGACTGGACCTGAAAAGAAATTCCTCCTGACACATAATAATCAGAACAATAGAATATTAAAAGCAGTAAGGGAAAAAGGTCTACTAACATATAAAGGCAAGCCTATCAGAATTACACCAGACTTCTCACCAGAGACTATGAAAGCCAGAAGGACCTGGGCAGATGTTATACAGACCCTAAGAGAACACAAATGCCAGCCCAGGCTACAATACCCAGCAAAACTCTAAATTACCATAGATGGAGAAACCAAAGTATTCCATTGCAAAATCAAATTCACACAATATCTTTCCACGAATCCAGCCCTTCAAAGGCTAATAAAGGGAAAACATCAACACAAGGAGGGAAACTACACCTAGAAAAAGCAAGAAATGATTCCTTCAACAAACCTAAAAGAAGACAGCCACAAGAACAGAATCCCAAATATAACAACAAAAATAACAGGAAGCAACAATTACTTTTCTTTAATTTCTCTTAACATCGATGGACTCAATTCTCCAATAAAAATACATAGGCTTATATACTGGCTACACAAACAGGACCCAGCATTTTGCTGCTTACAGGAAACCCACCATAGGGGAAAAAAGACAAAAATCTCAGACTGAAAGGCTGGAAGACAATTTTCCAAGCTAATGGTCCAAAGAAACAAGCTGGAGTAGCCATTCTAATATCAAATAAAATTTACTTTCAACCCAAAGTTATAAAAAAAGACAAGGAGAGGCACATCATACACATCAAAGGTAAAATCTACCAAGATGAAATCTCAATTCTGAATATCTATGCTACAAATGCAAGAGCAGCCACATTCATTAAAGAAACTTTAGTAAAGTTCAAAGCACACATTGCATCTCACACAATAATAGTCGGAGACTTCAACACCCCACTCTCACCAAGGGACAGATCCTGGAAACAGGAACTAAACAGAGATACATGTTCACTAACAGAAGTTATGAAACAAATGGATTTAACAGATATCTACAGAACATTTTATCCTAAAACAAAAGGATATACCTTCTTCTCAGCACCTCAAGGTACCTCCTCCAAAATTGACCATATAATTGGTCACAAGACAGGCCTCAACAGATACAAAAATAATGAAATTATCCCATGCATCCTATCAGATCACCACAGACTAAGGCTGATCTTCCACAACAGCATAAATAATAAAAAGCCAGCATTCAGGTGGAAACTAAACAACACTCTACTCAATGATTCCTTGGTCAAGGATGTAATAAAGAAATTAAAGACTTTTTAGAGTTTAATGAAAATGAAGCCACATCATACCCAAACATATGGGACACAATGAAGGCAGTCCTAAGAGGAAAACTCAACTCTGAATGCCTCCAAAAAGAAACTAGAGAGAGCACACAGTAGCAGCTTGACAACACACCCAAAAGGTCTACTAGAAAAGGAAGCAAATTCACCCAAGAGGAGTAGAGAGCAAGAAATAATCAAACTCAGGGGTGAAATCAATCAAGTGGAAACAAGAAGATCTATTCAAAGAATCAACCAAACGAGGAGCTGGTTCTTTGAGAAAATCAACAAATAGATAAACCCTTAGCCAGACTAACTAGAGGGTCCAGGGACAGTATTCTATTTAACAAAATCAGAAATGAAAAAGGAGACATAACAACTGAAACTGAGGAAATTCAAAATATCATGAGATCCTACTACAAATGGCTATACTCAACAAAACTGGAAAATATGGATGAAAGGTACAATTTCCTAGACAGATATTAGGTATCAAATTTAAATCAGGATCAGATTAACGATCTAAACAGTCCCATTTCCCCTAAAAAATAGAAGCAGTCATCAATAGTCTCCCAACCAAAAAAAAAGCCCAGGACCAGATGGGTTTAGTGCAGAGTTCTATCAAACCTTCAAAGAAGACCTAATTTCAACTTTCCTCAAACAATTCCACAAAATAGAAACAGAAGGTATTCTACCAGGTCATTCTATGAAGCAACAATTACTCTGATACCTAAACCACACAAAGATCCAACAAAGAAAGAGAACTTCAGACCAATTTATCTTATAAATATCAATGCAAAACTACTCAATAAAATCATCGCAAACCGAATCCAAGAACACATCAAAATGATCATCCATCATGACCAAGAAGGCTTCATCCCAGGGATGCAGGGATGGTTTAATATATGGAAATCTATCTATGTAATTCACTATATAAATAAACTAAAAAAGAAAAACCACATGATCATCTCGATAGATGCTGAGAAAGCATTTGACAAAATCCAACACCCATTCATGATAAAAGTCTTGGAAAGATTAGGATTTCAAGGCCTATATCTAAACATAATAAAAGCAATCTACAGCACACCAGTAGCCAACATCAAAATAAATGGAGACAAACTCATAGCAATTCCACTAAAATCAAGGATTAGGCAAGGCTGTCCACTTTCTCCCTATCTATTCAATATAGTACTTGAATTCCTAGCAGGGGCAAGTCAACAACAAAAGGAGATCAAGGGGATACAAATTGGAAAGGAAGACGTCAAAATATCACTATTTGCAAATGATATGATAGTATATATAAGTGACCATAAAATTCCACCAGAGAACGCCTAAACCTGATAAACAGCTTCAGTGAAGTAGCTGGATATAAAATTAAATCAAACAAATCAATGGCCTTTCTCTACACAAAGGATAAATGGGCTAAGAAAGAACTTAGGGAAACAACACCCTTCACAATAATCACAAATAATATAAAATCCTTTGTATGACTCTAACTTAGGAAGTGAAAGATCTGTATAAGAACTTCAAGTCTTTGAAGAGAGAAATTGTAGAAGATCTCAGAAAATGGAAAGATCTCCCATGCTCATGGGTTGGCAGGATTGGTATAGTTAAAATGGCTATCCTGACTAAAGCAATCTATAGATTCAATGCAACCCCCCATCAAAATTCCAATTCAATTCTTCACTGATTTAGTAAGGGAAATTTATAAGTTCATCTGGAATAAAAAAAAAAAACCTAGGATAGCAGAAACTATTCTCAACAATAAAGAACCTCTGGTGGAATCACCATCCCTGACCTCAAGCTGTACTACAGAGCAATTGCAGTAAAAACGGCATGGTAATGGTACAGCAACAGACAGGTAGATCAATGGAATAGAATTGAAGACCTAGACATGAATCCACACACCTATGGTCACTTTATCTTGACAAGGGAGCTAAAACCATCCAGTGGAAAAAAAGACAGCATTTTCAACACATGGTGTGGTGGTGGCACAACTGGCATTTTTCATGTAGAAGAATGTGAATTAATCCATTCTTATCTCCTTGTACAAAGCTCAATCTAAGTGGATCAAAGAACTCCACATAAAACCAGAGAAACTGAAATTTATAGAGGAGAAAGTGTGGAAAGCCTCGACGATATGGACACTGGCAAAAAATTCATAAACAGAACAGCAGTGGCTTGTTCTGTAAGATCAAGAATTGACAAATGGGACGTCATGAAATTGCAAAGTTTCTGTAAGGCAAAACACACATATTTCAATAAGACATAAAGACCACCAACAGATTTTGAAAGGATTTTTACCAATCTTAAATCTGATTGGGGACTAATATCCAATACATACAAAGAGCTCAGGAAGCTGGACTCCAGAAATTCAAACAACCGCATTAAGAATGGGGTACAGACCCAAACAAAGAATTCTCAAGTGAGCAATACTGAAGGGCTGAGAAGCACCCGAAGAACTGTTCAACATCTCTAATTATCAGGGAAATGCAAATCAAAGAACCTTGAGATTCTACCTCACTCAAGTCAGAATGGCTAAGATCAAAAATTCAGGTGACAGCAGATGCTGGCAAGAATGTGGAGAAAGAGGAACACTCCTCCATTGCTGGTGGGATTGCAAGATTGTACAACCACTCTGGAAGTCAGTCTGGAGGTTCCTCAGAAAATTGGACATAATACTACCTGAAGATCCAGCAATACCTCTCCTGGGCATATATCCAGAAGTTCCAACTGGTAATAAGAACACATGCTCCACTATGTTCATAGCAGCCTTATTTATAACAGCCAGGAGCTGAAAAGAACTCAGATGTTCCTCAACAGAAGAATGGATACAGAAAATGTGGTATATTTACACAATGGAGTACTACTCAGTTATTAAAAACAATGAATTTATGAAATTCTTGGACAAATGTATGTATCTGGAGGATATCATCCTTAGTGAGGTAACCCAATCACAAAAGAAGTCATTAGGTATGTACTCACTGATAAGTGGATATTAGCCCAGAAACATAGAACAACCAAGATACTATTTGTAAAACACAAGAAAAATCAATAAAAGGGAAGAGCAACGGGTGGATACTTTATTCCTCCTTAGAATAGGGAACAAAATGCCCATGAAAGGAGTTACAGTGTCAAAATTTGGAGCTAAGAGGAAAGGATGGACTGTCCAGAGACTACCCCACCAGGGGACTCATTCCATAATCAGCCACTAAATCCAGACACTATTGCACAATGCCAGCAAGATTTTGCTGAAGGGACCCTGGTATAGCTGTCTCGTATGAGACTAGGTCAGTACCTGGCAAATACAGAAGTGGATACTCACAGTCATCTATTAGATGGAACACAGAGCCTCCAATGGAGAAGCTAGAGAAAGCACCCAAGGAGCTGAAGGGGTCTGCAACCCTATAGGTGGAACAACAATATGAACTAACCAGTACCCCCCAGAGCTCCTGTCTCTAGCTGCATATGTATCAGAAGATGGCCTAGTCAGCCATCACTTGGAAGAGAGGCCCCTTGGTCTTGCAAACTCTATATGCCCCAGTACAGGGGAATGCCAGGGCCAAGAAGTGGGAGTGGGTGGGTAGGGGAGCAGGGTTGGGGGAAGGTATAGGAAACTTTCGGGACAGCATTTGAAACGTATATAAAGAAAATATCTAATTAAGAAAAAACAAATAGAAGGAAAATATATCCTTGTTTCCAGATGATCCTAAACACATGTAGAAATTATTTTCAACCAGAAGACTCCTGTAAAACTTTATACGAATAGACATTTACAAATACATATACAAATAAAATTTACAAATACAAATAAAAAAATGAGGTACAGAGCTAAACAAAGAATTCTCAACTGAGGAATCACAAATGGTGGATAAGTACCTAAAGAAATGTTCAACATACTTAGTCATCAGGGAAATGCTAATCAAAATGATGCTGAGATTCTAATCACACAGAATGGCTATTTGCAGATGACAACATATGCTGATAAGGATATGGAGAAAGAGCACTCCTCCATTGCTCTTGGAATTGCAAGTTGTTAAAACCACTTTGGAAAACAATCTGGTGGTTCCTCAGAAAATTCGAAATAGTTCTACCTGATGACCCAGCTATACCACTACAGTGCACATACTCAAAAGATACTCCAACATATAACAAGGACAGGTGCTCTGCTATGTTCATAGCAGCCTTACTTATAATAGCCAGAAGCTGGAATTAATTCTGATGTCTCTCAATGGAAGAATGGATTCAAAAAATGTGGTACATTTACACAATGGAATCCTAATCAGCTATTTAAAATGATGACAACATGAAATTTGCAGGCAAATTGGTGAAACTAGAAAATATCCTAACTTAGACCCAAAAGAACACACATGGTACGTACTTGATGATAAGTGGATATTAGCCCAAAAATCTGAGAGTGGCTCTGATACAACTCTCAGACCAATTGAAGCTTAATAAGAAAGAAGACCCAAATGTGGTTGCTTCAATCCTTCTTAGAAAGGTAAACAAAGCAATCACATGAGGTAGAGGAAGGAAGGAACCTGGGAGGGAGAGAAGAGGGGGAGAGAAAAAGGGGGCAAGATCAAGTATGGGAAGAGACAGGAGAGAAGTAGAGAGGGCCAGGAAAATAATGAGAATTATGTAGCTGTGGAGGGTGGGGAACAGGGTGAACCACCAGTAAGTTCCAGATACCAGTAATGCAAGAGGTTCTCAAGAACCAAAGGGAATGACATTAGCATAAATTTACAACAGAGGAGATAAAGCCTAAAGAGACCACTTCTAGAAGATAGGTATAGCTCCCAGTTGAAAAATGAGGCCACCCATCCATCTCAAAATTTTTAATCCAGAATTGTTCCTGTATAAAGGAAATGCAGGGGAGAAATTGAGCAGAGACTGAAGGAAAGGCCATCCAAAGACCATTCCACCTTGGGATCCTTCCCATCTGCAGACAACATAACTAGACACTATTGCTGATGTCAGAAAGTATTCTCAGATAGAAGACTAGTATAGCTATCCTCTGAGACACTCTGTCAGCATCTGACTAAGACAAATACAGAGCCCGGAAACCCCAATGTAAGAGTTTGGTGAAGGACTGAAGGAGTTGAAGGGTATAGAAGCCCTATAGGAAGAACAACAATATCAACTATCCCAAAATGCCAGGTTCACAGGACTAAATTACCAATCAAAGAGTATACATGGATGTATCCATGACTCCTGCTATACATGTAGCAGAGGATTGCCTTATCAGTCATCAATGGGAGAGCAGGCCCCTGATTCTGTATAGGCTTAAATCCCCAGTGTACAGTGATGTTAGAGGGGTGAGGCAGGAGTGGGTGTGTGGGTTGGGACAGCACCCTCTTAGAGGCAAATGGGAGGGGTTATGGGATGGGGGTTTCAGAGGAAAGACCAGGAAGGGACAATTGAAATGTAAATAAATAAAATAACCAAAAAAGATAACATAATGTCTTCTCAGCACCTCATGGATCCTTCCCCAGTGTTAATCATATAGTTGGTCATGAAGCAAGCCTCAACAGATACAAGAAAGTTGTCTTATCAGACCACCATGGGTTGAAGATGGACTTCAACAACAGTAACACAGAAAATGCTACACACTCATGGAAATTTATCAACTCTCTACTCAATGGTCTCTGGCTCAGGGAAATAATAAAGAAAGAAAGAAATTATAGACTTTCTAGGGTTCAATGAAAATGAAGGCACAACATATAGAAATTCATGGAACACAATGAAAGCAGTGATAAGAATAAAGTTCATAGTACTAAGTTTTTTCACAAAGAAATTAGGTATTTCTTATACCAAAATTTAAAAGTACATCTGAAAGCTCTAGAAAAAAAAGAAGCAAACATAACAAAGAAGAGTAGAGGGCAGGAAATAATCAAAATCGGGATTGAAATTAACCAGGTAGCAAAAAAAAAAAAAAAAAAAAAAAAAAAAGAAAAAGAAAAGAAAAAAAAAGAAAGAAAGAAAGAAAGAAAAGAAAAGAAAAGAAAAAGAAAGTAATATAAAGAATAAAAAAACCTCAAGAGCTAGTTCCTTGAGAAAATCAACAAGACAGACAAACCCTTAGCTAATCTTACCGAATGACAGAGAGGCGGTGTCCAAAAGACCAAAATCAACAACGAAAAGGGAGATATAATCATGGACACTTGTGACATTCAAAGAATCATTAGGTCTTACTTCAAAAGCCTGTACTTTACAAAATTTGAAAAACTTAATAGAATGGATGATTTTCTAGACAGATATCAATTACCAATGTTAAATCATGATCAGGTAATCTATTTAAACTACCTTATAATACCTTAAGAAATGGAAGCACTCATTAAAATCTCACAACGAAGTCAAAAACAAAAACAAAAAAGCCCCTAAGAACAGATGGTTTGGGTGCAGAATTCTTCCAGAATTTCAAATAAGAGCTAATACCAATTCTCATCAAAGTATTCAACAAAATATGAAAAGGAGGAAAATTGCCAAATTCATTCTATAAACCAATAGTTATAACGATAACTAAACCTCACAAAGATTCAACAAGAAAAGAAAACTTTAGACTGATTTCTTTTTCAAACATTGATGCAAAAATTAATGTAATAAAATACTCATGAATTGAGTCCAGGAACACAAGGAACACATCATGTATCACGGTCAAGTAGGCTACATCCCAGGGATGCAGTGATGGTACAATACACAAATATCCATCAATGTAATCCACCATATAAACAAACTGAAGAAAAATTCACATGATCATCTCCTTAGATGCTGAAAAGTCCTTTAACAAAATCCAACACTCCAAAATTAAATGTATTAGAGAGATTGGGGATATAAGGCATAAATCTAAACATAGTCAAAGCAAATTACTGCAACCCAATAACCAAAATCAAGCTAAATTGAGAGAAACTTAAAGAAATGTCACTAAAATCAGGGACTAGACAAGGCTGCCTATCCAATATAGTACTTGAACTTCTAGCCAGAGCAATAATACAACTAAAAGAGACCAAGGGAACATAAATCTGCAAAGAAATAGTCAAAGTATCAGTATTGCAATAGATATTATAGTATACATTAGCAA
Organism: Mus musculus; assembly: GCF_000001635.26. Taxonomy (NCBI): domain Eukaryota; kingdom Metazoa; phylum Chordata; class Mammalia; order Rodentia; family Muridae; genus Mus; species Mus musculus. Next base: position 36,759,220 of record NC_000068.7, read on the forward strand.
CCTCAAAATTCTACCACAAAACTCCTACAGCAAAGTGACTGGATACAAAATGAGCTCAAAGAAAGCAGTAGCTTTCCTTTACATGAATGATAAATTCGCTGAGAAGAATTTATGGATATAAAACCCTTTATAGGAGAAAAATTTATGGAAACAGAACTTTTTATAGTAGCCATAAATTATATAATATATCTTTTTGTTTTGTTTTGTTTTGTTTTGTTGTTTTTTGAGACAGGGTTTCTATGTATAGCCCTTGCTGTCCTGGAACTCACTCTGTAGACCAGGCTGGCCTCGAACTCAGAAATCTGCCTGCCTCTGCCTTCCAAGTGCTGGGATTAAAGGCATGCAACACCACTGCCCAGCATAATATATGTTGGTGTAACTCCAATAAAGCAAATGAACAATATGTATGACAAGAACTTCAAGTTCCTGAAGAAAGAAATTGATGTCAAATGGTGGAAAGGTCTCAATGAGTAGGATTAACAGTGAAAATGGCCAACTTCCCAAAAGCAGTCTATAGATTAAATGCAATACTCATCAAAGTTCCAGCAATTTTTTTATTAACCTAGAAAGAGTAAGTCTTAACTTCATCGGGAAAAATAAAAATCACAGGGCAGCCAAAACGATCCTGAAAGGTAAAAGAAATTCATGAGGAATGACCATTTCTTTACTCAAACTGTACTACAGAACAATAGTGATAAAAACTACATGTTCTTGGTAAAGAAACGGACACATTGACCAATGGAATCAAATCAAAGACCCAGAAATAGACTTACATACCTATGTGCACTTGATTTTTGACAAAGAAGTAAAATTCATACAATGATTTAAAAAAAAAAAAGACAGCATTATCAACAAATGGTGCTGCTCTAACTGGATGTCTACATGTAGAAGAATTAAAATAGGTTAAGATTTATCACCCTCAAGTCCAAGTAGATCAAGGAATTTAACATAAAACAGGATACACAGAGCCTCTGAGGCGGCGCCATTTCCGGCTCCAGACAACCGGCCACCTTCCTGGTAAGAGCACAGGGGTCCACCCGGCCCGAGAGGCTTCAGCCTCACGTTCTGTGGGGGCCACCTTGGTTCCGGGACTCCGAGGTGGGCGGTCTGTGGGTGAGAGTGTGGAACACAGAGGCCAGCAGCTTCTGGACCGGGCAAGAGCCACAGAGCCTCTGAGGCGGCGCCATTTTCGGCTCCAGACAACCTGCCACCTTCCTGGTCAGAGCACAGGTGTCCACACAGCCCGTGAGGCTTCTGCCTCACGTTCCGCGGGGGCCACCTTGATTCTGGGACTCCGCAGCGGGCAGTCTGCAGGCCAAAGCAACACAGCTTCTGGGAAAAATCCTGTTTTGGGCCTTCATCTTCAGCCAGGAGGAGGTTCAAACAGTAGATAAATGTGCACCTCCCTGAAAGAGGAGAGCTTGCCTGCAGAGACTGCTCTGACCACTGAAACTCAGGGAAGAGAGCTAGTCTCCCTGGTCTGCTGATAGAGTGTAACAAAATCACCAGAGGAACAATCTCTAAACAGAGACAACTATAACAACTAACTCCAGAGATTACAAGATGGCGAAAGGTAAATGTAAGAATCTTACTAACAGAAACCAGGACTACTCACCATCATCAGAACCCAGCACTCCCACTTTGCCCAGTCCAGGGCACCCCAACACACCTGAAAAGCTAGACCTGGATTTAAAAGCATATCTCATGATGATGGTAGAGGACATCAAGAAGGACTTAAATAACTCACTTAAAGAAATACAGGAGAACACCGCTAAACAAGTAGAAGACATTAAAGAGGAAACACAAAAATCCCTTAAAGAATTACAGGAAAACATAACCAAACAGGTAGAAGACATTAAAGAGGAAACACAAAAATCCCTTAAAGAATTGCAGGAAAACACAACCAAACAGGTGATGGAATTGAATAAAACCATCCAAGACCTAAAAAGGGAAGTAGACACAATAAAGAAAACCCAAAGTGAGGCAACAGTGGAGATAGAAACACTAGGAAAGAAATCTGGAACCATAGATGCGAGCATCAGCAACAGAATACAAGAAATGGAAGAGAGAATCTCAGGTGCAGAAAATTCCATAGAGAACATCGGCACAACAATCAAAGAAAATGGAAAATGCAAAAAGATCCTAACTCAAAACATCCAGGAAATCCAGGACACAATGAGAAGACCGAACCTACGGATAATAGGAGTGGATGAGAATGAAGATTTTCAACTCAAAGGACCAGCAAACATCTTCAACAAGATTATTGAAGAAAACTCCCCAAATCTAAAGAAAGAGATACCCATGAACATACAAGAAGCCTACAGAACTCCAAATAGACTGGACCAGAAAAGAAATTCCTCCTGACACATAATAATCAGAACAACAAATGCAGTAAATAAAGATAGAATACTAAAAGCAGTAAGGGAAAAAGGTCAAGTAACATATAAAGGCAAGCCTATCAGAATTACACCAGATTTTTTACCAGAGACTATGAAAGCCAGAAGAGCCTGGACAGATGTTATACAGACACTAAGAGAACACAAATTCCAGCCCAGGCTACTATACCCAGCCAAACTCTCAATTACCATAGATGGAGAAACCAAAGTATTCCATGACAAAACTAAATTCACCCATTATCTCTCCACGAATCCAGCCCTTCAAAGGATAATAACAGAAAAAAACCAATACAAGGACGGGAACCACGCCCTAGAAAAAACAAGAAGATAATCCCTCAACAAAACTAAAAGAAGACAGCCACAAGAACAGAATGCCAACTTTAACAACAAAAACAACAGAAAGCAACAATTACTTTTCCTTAATATCTTTTAATATCAATGGTGTCAACTCCCCAATAAATAGACATAGACTAACAGACTGGCTACACAAACAGGACCCAACATTCTGCTGCTTACAGGAAACCCATCTCAGGGAAAAAGACAGACACTACCTCAGAGTGAAAGGCTGGAAAACAATTTTCCAAGCAAATGGTCTGAAGAAACAAGCTGGAGTAGCCATTTTAATATCGGATAAAATCGACTTCCAACCCAAAGTTATTAAAAAAGACAAGGAGGGACACTTCATACTCATCAAAGGTAAAATCCTCCAAGAGGAACTCTCAATTCTGAATATCTACGCTCCAAATGCAAGGGCAGCCATATTCATTAAATACACTTTAGTAAAGCTGAAAGCACACGTTGCACCTCACACAATAATAGTGGGAGACTTCAACACACCACTTTCATCAATGGACAGATTGTGGAAACAGAAACTAAACAGGGACACAGTGAAACTAACAGAAGTTATGAAACAAATGGACCTGACAGATATCTACAGAACATTTTATCCTAAAACAAAAGGATATGCCTTCTTCTCAGCACCTCATGGGACCTTCTCCAAAATTGACCATATAATTGGTCACAAAACAGGCCTCAACAGATACAAAAATATTGAAATTGTCCCATGTATCCTATCAGACCACCATGGCCTAAGACTGATCTTCAATAACAACATAAATAATGGAAAGCCAACGTTCACATGGAAACTGAACAACACTCTTCTCAATGATACCTTGGTCAAGGAAGGAATAAAGAAAGAAATTAAAGACTTATTAGAGTTTAATGAAAATGAAGCCACAACGTACCCAAACCTATGGGACACAATGAAAGCATTTCTAAGAGGGAAACTCATAGCTCTGAGTGCCTCCAAGAAGAAACGGGAGAGAGCACATACTAGCAGCTTGACAACACATCTAAAAGCTCTAGAAAAAAAGGAAGCAAATTCACCCAAGAGAAGTAGACGGCAGGAAATAATCAAACTCAGGGGTGAAATCAACCAAGTGGAAACAAGAAGAACTATTCAAAGAATTAACCAAACGAGGAGTTGGTTCTTTGAAAAAATCAACAAGATAGATAAACCCTTAGCTAGACTCACTAAAGGGCACAGGGACAAAATCCTAATTAACAAAATCAGAACTGAAAAGGGAGACATAACAACAGATCCTGAAGAAATCCAAAACACCATCAGATCCTTCGACAAAAGGCTATACTCAACAAAACTGGAAAACCTGGACGAAATGGACAAATTTCTGGACAGATACCAGGTACCAAAGTTGAATCAGGATCAAGTTGATCATCTAAACAGTCCCATATCACCTAAAGAAATAGAAGCAGTTATTAATAGTCTCCCAACCAAAAAAAGCCCAGGACCAGATGGGTTTAGTGCAGAGTTCTATCAGACCTTCAAAGAAGATCTAATTCCAGTTCTGCACAAACTATTTCACAAAATAGAAGTAGAAGGTACTCTACCCAACTCATTTTATGAAGCCACTATTACTCTGATACCTAAACCACAGAAAGACCCAACAAAGATAGAGAACTTCAGACCATTTTCTCTTATGAACATCGATGCAAAAATCTTCAATAAAATTCTCGCTAACCGAATCCAAGAACACATTAAAGCAATCATCCATCCTGACCAAGTAGGTTTTATTCCAGGGATGCAGGGATGGTTTAATATACGAAAATCCATCAATGTAATCCATTATATAAACAAACTCAAAGACAAAACCACATGATCATCTCGTTAGATGCAGAAAAAGCATTTGACAAGATCCAACACCCATTCATGATAAAAGTGTTGGAAAGATCAGGAATTCAAGGCCCATACCTAAACATGATAAAAGCAATCTACAGCAAACCAGTAGCCAACATCAAAGTAAATGGAGAGAAGCCGGAAGCAATCCCACTAAAATCAGGGACTAGACAAGGCTGCCCACTTTCTCCCTACCTTTTCAACATAGTACTTGAAGTATTAGCCAGAGCAATTCGACAACAAAAGGAGATCAAGGGGATACAAATTGGAAAAGAGGAAGTCAAAATATCACTTTTTGCAGATGATATGATAGTATATATAAGTGACCCTAAAAATTCTACCAGAGAACTCCTAAACCTGATAAACAGCTTCGGTGAAGTAGCTGGATATAAAATAAACTCAAACAAGTCAATGGCCTTTCTCTATACAAAGAATAAACAGGCTGAAAAAGAAATTAGGGAAACAACACCCTTCTCAATAGTCACAAATAATATAAAATATCTTGGCGTGACTCTAACTAAGGAAGTGAAAGATCTATACGATAAAAACTTCAAATCTCTGAAGAAAGAAATTAAAGAAGATCTCAGAAGATGGAAAGATCTCCCATGCTAATGGATTGGCAGGATCAACATTGTAAAAATGGCTATCTTGCCAAAAGCAATCTACAGATTCAATGCAATCCCCATCAAAATTCCAACTCAATTCTTCAACGAATTAGAAGGAGCAATTTGCAAATTCATCTGGAATAACAAAAAACCTAGGATAGCAAAAAGTCTTCTCAAGGATAAAAGAACCTCTGGTGGAATCACCATGCCTGACCTAAAGCTTTACTACAGAGCAATTGTGATAAAAACTGCATGGTACTGGTATAGAGACAGACCAGTAGACCAATGGAATAGAATTGAAGACCCAGAAATGAACCCACACACCTATGGTCACTTGATCTTCGACAAGGGACCTAAACCATCCAGTGGAAGAAAGACAGCATTTTCAACAATTGGTGCTGGCACAACTGGTTGCTATCATGTAGAAGAATGTGCATCGATCCATACTTATCTCCTTGTACTAAGGTCAAATCTAAGTGGATCAAGGAACTTCACATAAAACCAGAGACACTGAAACTTATAGAGGAGAAAGTAGGGAAAAGCCTTGAAGATATGGGCACAGGGGAAAAATTCCTGAACAGAACAGCAATGGCTTTTGCTGTAAGATCGAGAATTGACAAATGGGACCTTATGAAACTCCAAAGTTTCTGCAAGGCAAAAGACACTGTCAATAAGACAAAAAGACCACCAACAGATTGGGAAAGTATCTTTACCTATCCTAAATCAGATAGGGGACTAATATCCAACATATATAAAGAACTCAAGAAAGTGGACTTCAGAAAATCAAATAACCCCATTAAAAAATGGGGCTCAGAACTGAACAAAGAATTCTCACCTGAGGAATACCGAATGGCAGAGAAGCACCTGAAAAAATGTTCAACATCCTTAATCATCAGGGAAATGCAAATCAAAACAACTCTGAAATTCCACCTCACACCAGTCAGAATGGCTAAGATCAAAAATTCAGGTGACAGCAGATGCTGGCGTGGATGTGGAGAAAGAAGAACACTCCTCCATTGTTGGTGTGATTGCAGGCTTGTACAACAACTCTGGAAATCAGTCTGGCGGTTCCTCAGGAAATTGGACATAGTACTACCGGAGGATCTAGCAATACCTCTCCTGGGCATATATCCAGAAGATGCCCCAACTGGTAAGAAGGACACATGCTCCACTATGTTCATAGCAGCCTTATTTATAATAGCCAGAAGCTGGAAAGAACCCAGATGCCCCTCAACAGAGGAATGGATACAGAAAATGTGGTACATCTACACAATGGAGTACTACTCAGCTATTAAAAAGAATGAATTTATGAAATTCCTAGCCAAATGGATGGACCTGGAGGGCATCATCCTGAGTGAGGTAACACATTCACAAAGGAACTCACACAATATGTACTCATTGATAAGTGGATATTAGCCCAAAACCTAGGATACCCAAGATATAAGATACAGTTTCCTAAACACATGAAACTCAAGAAAAATGAAGACTGAAGTGTGGACACTATGCCCCTCCTTAGAAGTGGGAACAAAACACCCTTGGAAGGAGTTACAGAGACAAAGTTTGGAGCTGAGATGAAAGGATGGTCCATGTAGAGACTTCCATATCCAGGGATCCACCCCATAATCAGCATCCAAACGCTGTCACCATTGCTTACACTAGCAAGATTTTATCGAAAGGACCCAGATGTAGCTGTCTCTTGTGAGACTATGCCGGGGCCTAGCAAACACAGAAGTGGATGCTCACAGTCAGCTAATGGTTGGATCACAGGGCTCCCAATGGAGGAGCTAGAGAATGTAGCCAAGGAGCTAAAGGGATCTGCAACCCTATAGGCGGAACAACATTATGAACTAACCAGTACCCCGGAGCTCTTGACTCTAGCTGCATATGTATCAAAAGATGGCCTAGTCGGCCATCACTGGAAAGAGAGGCCCATTGGACACGCAAACTTTATATGCCCCAGTACATGGGAACGCCAGGGCCAAAAAGGGGGAGTGGGTGGGTAGGGGATTGGGGGTGGGTGGGTATGGGGAACTTTTGGTATAGCATTGGAAATGTAAATGAGCTAAATACCTAATAAAAAATGGGGGAAAAAAAGAAATTAGTAACCTGGAAAAAAAAAACAGGATACACTAAATCTTATAAAAGAGAAAGTGGAACAAAACCTTGAACACATTGGTACAGGAGACACTTTGCTGAACAATGGTTCATCAATGGTTCAGGTTCTAAAATCAACAATTGGTAAATGGGATCTAATGAAATGGCATAGCTTCTGTAAGGAAAAGGATATTGTCAATAGAACAAAACAGCAGACTACAGATTTGGAAATGATCTTTAATAGTCTATATCTGACAGGAGGGGTGGATACCATACCGGTCATGGCCAAGAGAAGAGAAGATGAAAAGAGAAAGAAAGTGGAAACGCTGGAGAGTAAGAAAGAGAGTGAGAGGGAGAGAGAGTAAAAGAGGAGAGGAGAGGAGAGGAGAGGAGAGGAGAGGAGAGGAGAGGAGAGGAGAGGAGAGGAGAGAGGAGAGTAAGTGGATTAAGAGAAGTAAGAGCAAGAGAGCAAAAGAGTAAGGAGGGGCCAAACATCCCCTCTTACGGGGTGCTGTTGCTAGGTAACTGGGGAGGAGTTTAGCCTGGAGATCAGAAGCTTGGGACATTGCCTATGTGACTAAAAGCCATGCTTCTCCTGTGAGAGTTGTGGGAGGCTGTAACTTCGACAGGAGCCAGGGTCCAGGAGACATGAGAGAACTCCTTCTATCCCATGTAGGTGAATTATCACCACCGTGTCCCAGGGTTCAACACCTCAACTTGACTGGAAACCAGACTGTCTTTGTATAGCACAATGCCCCACAGAAACCTAGTACAGTTGAAATGCCCTGGAATCTATGAGAGTGACACTAATGAAACATCCTAGTAATGGAGGATATAGAGCCAAACTGACCATCTTCTATAACAAGGTAGATCTCCCAGCAACAGGACAGGAACATCAACCCAGCCTGAAAATCTTTAACTACAATATGTTGTGCCTGAAATATGTGCTTGTATAATAATGGCAAAGGACTTGTGTGACTTGCCAACCAAATATTCATCCATCCTGAGGCCATGTATAACATTTCATGGATGGTCAGGAATCAGAAGCTAGTCAGCCCAGAGATCCCTGATGGATCCAAATGTGTCTGGCAAGAAAAAGTCAATAAAATTATTCCTAATGATATTCTGCTATAGTGCTAGTTCTGTGCCTAGCCAAATTGTCATCAGAGAGGCATTATCCTGCAACTGATGGGAGCAGATGCAAAGACCCACACCCAAACACTAGATGGAGCCAGGGGAACCCAATAGAAGAGGTTGAGGAAGGATTCCAGGAGCCAGAGAAACTGAGTACACTACAAGAAAGCAACCCACAGCATCAACTAAGTAGGGCCCATAGGGTCTCACACACACTGAACCAATTATCAGAAGGCCTCTATGGGTCTGAGCTAAGTCCTCTGAATATACCTTATTATTGCATAGCTTGGTGTTCTTTTGGAATGACTAACTGTGGGAGTAGGAATAACTCCAACTCCTTTCTTGGCTATGCTTGGGACCATCTTTTCCCACTGGGTCACCTTGTCCAATGGTGTTAAGAAGGTCTGTGTCCAGTCTTATTCAGTCTTATTCTAATTTGTTGTTCCTACTTCAGTTGATGTCTCTGGGAGGCCTGCTATTTTTTAAGGAAAACTGAGGCAGAGTGTGTAGCTTATCTTTGCCTAATTTTCATTTTTTCTTCCACCCTGCTCCACACATTTTTAATCCTTTCAACCCTCAACACTAGATAAGAGAGAAAAAATGATAGAGAGCAAAATAAAGAGATCATTGAATAAAATCAGGGGTGAGAAAGGGGACAATATTATCATTAGACTATTCCTGCTCCTTAGGGCAGCAAGTTCCTTGGGGCAAGTTTGCTCTTCACCATCAGAATATCTATTGCTTCTTATTTCTTCTTTATGCATGACTACTTAGCAACCCAGGACCAACAACAACCAACCAACAACTCCCAAAAAAACCCACAATGAATGACCAAAACCAACCAATTCTGTTCCTTGGGGCATTTATATACCCTTGAAAATGTCCCCAGAATCCAGACTATAATGCAATCACAGATGCTATCATGCCCTTGTTAGAGCAAGAAGAAAATCATAGTTAGCTGCTGTAGAAAATCTGAATCGCACCTGGGTTTAAAACAAAAGCATATTCTTTTTTGAGACACTTTCTATGGGTCAGGTGTGTCACAAAGAAGCTGAATATGTTCTATGCAGTCACTCCATGTCAAAAACTCATTGAAATGGACCATGTATTCAAGTTTCATACTTTCTATAATAAACTCATGTCTACAGAGAAGCTGCTGATGCTCTGAGGGCATAGTAGAAGGATTATGTGGTCCAAATGTGTAGTGTGAACAACAAACACGACCACCCCCCCATAAACCAATGTGTCTTGACCCATAGCATACTGTGCATGCTGTTGAGTATTGGGTATTCCTGTTACAAAGCAAAGAGATCTGGACAGCAGAAGTACAAATCTGCTTAAAGAGCATTGTGGATGCCAACTTGGTTACTATATTTTAAAAAAAGAAGACAGAAGGAGATTCCTGGGCTGACAGATACTACTGTGTATTGGTATTTGGGACCCAAAAATTAGTAGAATCCTAAACATTTTCAATATTTCTAAAGAAGATGGCATTTGCCAATGTGTTATCAGAAAGCCCTTAAACACAGAAGATTCAAAATCATCCAAGATTCTGAGTTGTGTTATTCCACACATCCTACAACACAAATACCAATGTTTGCTCCCATAGTACAACACAAATACCAATGTTTGCTCTGGTAGTACATAGTACCAGAGGATCCCGCAATACCTCTTCTGGCCATATATCCAGAAGATGTTCCAACTGGTAAGAAGGACACATGTTCCACTAAGTTCACAGCAGCCTTATTTATAATAGCCAGAAGCTGGAAAGAACCCAGATGCCCCTCAACAGAGGAATGGATACAGAAAATGTGGTACATTTACACAATGGAGTACTACTCAGCTATTAAAAAGAATGGATTTATGAAATTCCTAGGCAAATGGATGGACCTGGAGGGCATCATCCTGAGTGAGGTAACCCAATCACAAAAGAACTCACCTGATATGAACTCACTAATAAGTGGATATTAGCCCAGAAACTTAGAATGCCCAAGATATAAGACACAATTTGAGAAACACATGAAACTCAAGAAGAACGAAGACCAAAGTGTGGATACTTTGCCCCTTCTTAGAATTGGGTACAAAACACCCAAGGAAGGAGTCACAGAGACAAAGTTTGGGGCTGTGACGAAAGGATGGACCATCTAGAGACTGCCATATCTGGGGATCCATCCCATAATCAGCTTCCAAACGCTGACACCATTGCATACACTAGCAAGATTTTGCTGAAAGGACCCTGATATAGCTGTCTCTTGTGAGGCTAAGCAGGGGCCTAGCAAAACACAGGAGTGGATGTTCACAGTCAGCTATTGAATGGATCACAGGGCCCCCAATGGAGGAGCTAGAGAAAGTACCCAAGGAGCAGGGGGGATCTGCCACCCTATAGGTGGAACAACAATATGAACTAACCAGTTATCCACCCACCCCACCCAGGAACTTGTGTCTCTATCTGCATATGTATCAGAAAATTGCCTAGTCAGCCATCAGTGGAAAGAGAGGCCCATTGGTCATGCAAACTTTATATGCCTCAGTACAGGGGAACACCAGAGCTAAGAAGTGGGAGTGGGTGGGTAGGGGACTGGGTGAGGGAGGGTATGGGGGACTTTTGGGATAGCATTGGAAATGTAAATGAATTAAATACCAAAAAAAAGAATCAATATCCTAAAAAAAAAATGAAGAGGTAGCTATGGCAACACATACTATAAGACATGATAAGAAAGCAGTTCACACATCATGACATCCAGGACGTATATCCAACAATGGAGGAAGGGAGGGAGAAAAAGAGGGACAGGGAGAGGACATAAATCCATCGAATGAATCATATTCTTCAAAGGCATTCCTCCTGTAGCCTCCCCCAGCCTGAAGTGGGCTGATGAGGACCTTGTCACCACTGAGATGGAGCCACCTGTGGTGCAGCTTTCTGACTTGGCTGGTTTCTTTTGATGTGACAACTGCCCTGCTCTTCTCTGAGATGCTGCTACATGCTGAGAGACTGAATCTGTCTTCCTGAGACATTCCTGAATAAGCAACAGCCTGGCAAACAAGTGTTGACAGCATGGTGACAAAGCACCAAGGATTGACTGGCAGGGGGTTGGAGGGGGGTTGGGCCTTCCCCCTTTATAAGCACAATCTATTAGTAAACTCACAGGCCTTGATCAGAGAAAATTTGTCATGACTTCATTATTTCTCTTGTCATCTAGTCTCTCTTTCAGCCCCAGCCTGCCTCCCAGGAGTACCTGGCTCATGTAGGCCAGGTCGGCTTACAATAACAGACTGGCGCCACGAATGGGAATTTGGGAACAGTGGGATAAGTCTTAGGGACCACTGCCTTATGTGGAGCTCCTCGGCCAGGTGTGGTGGTGCACGCCTTTAATCCCAGCACGTGGGAGGCAGAGGCAGGCGGATTTCTGAGTTCAAGGCCAGCCTGGTCTACAAAGTGAGTTCCAGGACAGCCAGAGCTATACAGAGAACCCCTGTCTCGAAACCCCTCCCCCCAAAAAAGAAGAAGAAGATCATATCAGGCACAGTGAGTAACAAGTATTTATGCTAGTGCTGGTTTTAAACTTCTTTTGTTAAAGTGTTGCTGGAGGTGCTATAGGATACGGGCTAAATTGCAACAGTGCTGACCCAGCGCTGGCTCCACTTAGGGTTTGGCAGCAAGGGACTAGAAACTTCAAAACAGGCGGTTGTCAGCAGTCAAGGACTGCATCAGGCAAGAGGAATATGGTTTAAAATAATAAAATAAAATGAAATAAAATGAAATGAAATAAAATAAAATACAGGAAAATGGATTTTGAAACTCTCCCAGAGACAGAGAGAAATCGAGGGACACCCTGTTTTATTCTCTCTGGCCCCCACAACAGAAGTTCTCTGCCCTCTTTGTGTTGTCTAAGATTTGGTGCACCAATCCGTTCATGTGTCAATTCATGTGTGTTTTGTTTCGTTGTCTGAATGAGTGAATGTTCTGTATTTCATGTTGGAAAATAAAAATGGCTAAGACTTTATCTGCTGGTTCAGCAAAGCCTGAGAGTGGCCCACACTTTAGCCAAGAATCAAGCACAGCTGGAGAGCCCCTGCTGAAAAAAATGTTTTTAAAGAAAAGGAGTCTGCAACCTCTTAGTTCTAAGGCAAATAAGCTGATAGTTGTTTTTTCCTAGAAAATTCTCTGCAATTGTGATTATTGTGTCTAGCAAATGACAAAGTCCCTTTTTATCTTATAAATATAGCTAGAAAAAGTAAAATTCTTTGATTGGTCTAAATTAATAAGATTCGTGTAGCCACTTAATTTTTTTTTTAAACTGGTCTTAAAGGTATAATATGCTCTGCGTGTCTTCATCATAGAATATTAGCTTATAAGTTATTGGGTATGATTAAAAGGGTGAAACATTGGTAGCAAGACAGCTTTAAATTGGTAACTCAGGTTTGGAGTCTTTCAAACACATGGCATAAGGCAGGCCAAAAATCTAGGCCTCTAAGGATACTTCTAGTTGAGATTATATTTAATGTGATTCTTATCCTAGAAAATAGACTTAAAGATAAGATTTAAAACAATGTCTCTTTAATGAAGCATTAAAATTTACACTGTCATGCATTCATAGGTATAAATTGGCAGCTAAACTTTGTAACATGGTAGTAATGTTTCTAATATTGATTCTAAAGATGATAAATTGTTTTGAAATTGGGTTTTGCTTTCCCAAGGTTGTAGATATTATCCTAACGTTGCAAAAGAAACTTTAAAATTATGGTTAGAATTGCCAGTGTTCCATTGACTGCAGCTTGCAGTTTGATCACAAATTTAAGATTTTCGACTCATCCATATATCATTAATTAAGATTATTACAAGAGTAATCATCTTATGAGAGCACTAATACAACTCATTTCCGCCATCCGGCCATACAAAACTAAGACAGAGTTATCTAGATATGTTTGTTTTTGTACATAAATTAGACCCTCAGACAGTAAATTTTGGCTATGGTTGCTGTCTGTCAGGAGACTACAGTACAAGCAATTATTTCACAGCACTAAAGTTCTAAAGAAAGTTTTAACTATAAATCATCTTAAGAAAGACTATACAAAATTAGAGGCATAGACAGTTGAGTTGTTTCCCCTAGAATCTGTCCTCATTGCAGGAGGGCCAAGATGCTCAGATAAAAAAAATTATGTTTGAGTTAATGCAAAATTCAGAGCAGCCTCAGGGAAGCTTGATCAATGTTTCTTTGTTTTGCAAACGGTGTGCCTAAGGAAGTTCTTGAAACTTGCCTCTCCCTGCTTCTAGAGAAATTCCTTTTGGCTATACTACTTTGTTTCAGATCTATCCAGATGTTGTTCTAAATAATGCTTAAATTCAGAATTTATAAAGGTCAATCAGGCTGTAGAACTTATAAAGACATTACAATCTGGCTTGCCTACTTCATGTAAAGTTATTATAGATTTAAAAGTTTGGTTTTTTCCTTTGCATTCTGATAATTGTAAAGGGTTTGCTTCTAATGAACTGGTGATCACTGGAAAATTTTGCCTTGAGGTATGGCTAATATAGATTTACATTATGTAAGAAAATATTTTATTGTCTCTGCTTCAATGCAAGAAGCTAAGAGTTTGAATCTTTCAGTGTATATTGTTTCCTAAGTAGAAAGTATTTCATTAGCTAATGCCTGTAAGGGAAGCTTACTTCAAATCTAAGCTCTCAAATGAGCTTTAAAGTTCTGGGGAGTAGCTGTTGCTCCAGAAAAGATTCAAAGGCAATATCTTTTTAATATTTAGGGTTTTAGTTATACTAGAAAATTGTGGTACAGAAAATCGAAGAATGAAAAATTGATTTGCTTCAAAATTTTATTTTCAAAAGCTTCCATTAGATGTTAATTGGCTAAGACCTTACCTTAAGATCTTAAAGTGACTTAAACCTTTGTTGGATGTTATCTTGAGAGACACAAATTAACTAGTAAAAAACAAAAGGCTTTCCAGAAAATAAAGGAAGCTTTTATAATTGTTATCAATTATAATCAATGGTAATTAAATATTAGCTGCTTATTTTAGTTATGGTTACTAAATGTGCCCACAGCAATTCTTTGGCAAGAGAAAACATTAATGTAAAATCATCTTTCTTCACCTCAAAGTAAAGTTTTAACATCCTATTATAAGGCTGCTGTGGTGCTAATAAAAAATTGTAAGATAAATTCATAAATTTTAGAAAACCTATAACAAAAAAATGTGTCTTAAAAACCTGACAAAGTGTCTGTTCCTTGTTCCAAACAGCAATTAAATTGGTTATTATAGAATATTGATATTTGGCCTATTGCATACCATCATTTTAAATAAAATTGATAATCATTGTCCTAAAGATAAATTAAAAATTGTTTTTATGCATGCTTTTGTATCTTTTATAAATTCATTCATGCATGTATCCCATTTACTGTGTTTAAAAAACAACCCTTCTATGGGAAAAAAGTATATGTGAATTAGATCACATGTTTATTCTTTTGAGTTTCCTCCTGCTTCAGCACAGATAATTAAATTGTGTGCTGTAGATGGTGTTTTAAAATGTTGAATAATCAAGCTTTAATTTGTATATTTATCAATATTTATCTTGGAACTTACAATTGCTTAAAATTGTTCATCCCTCAGATACTATAAATTCTCAAATGTGCAATGGTTTATGCATATTCAACTCAAGAAAAAATGCTGCTCTTTTTAGAAGACTGTTTTTGGACATTTAAGAATTTGTCCTAGATTGCCTGGACAAGACCTTAAGGCAGTGCCATGCTAGATTTGTATCTCAGGCAGATTACAGGGCCTTACACAAAAATAATTGGCCATATAATCTTGTTCTTTATATAATCAAAAGAGTAAGCTAAGATAATATTTTGGTATTTTTAGAAAATGTGCATGTCAAATTGTAAAAAATTTGTTCTCAGTGCCCCCAGTTTCTACCTGCTTCCACATAATGGTGTTAATTCTTGAGAAATTATACTTAGTCAATTGCTGCAAAAGGATACTCTTATTTCCATTTAATAAATAAATTATGCACACGTGACTATTAATACCTTTTCAATCGATTTCCTTTTGCTTCTCTACATACGGGAGAGGCCTCTAGAAATGTAATTGATCATTGTTTACAAGCCTTTAATGCTATGGGACTGCCTAAACTTGTTAAGACAGATAATGGGACATCCTATACTGACAACAATTTTACTTCATTTTGTAAGGAATTTGGTATCAAACATAAAACTGGAATTCCTTATAACGCCATGGGACAAGGAATTGTTGAACATGCTCATTGCACTCTGAAAAAATGGCTTTTAACAACAAAACAGGGGCAGTTATACCCCCCAATATCACCAAAAGGACATCTTGCTTTTGTCCTGTTCATTTTAAATTTTTTGCAAACTGATGTTAAAGGTCAGTCTGCAGCGGATCGACACTGGCATCCAGTTACTTCCAGTTCTTATGCCATAGTTAAATGGCAGGACCCATTAACTAATACGTGGAATGGTTCAGATCCCATTTTAATCTGGGGAAGAGGTTCTGTCTGTGTTTTTTCACAAAAAGAAGATGGAGTGCGATGGATGCCTGAAAGACTGGTTCATCCAGTGGACACAGATCTTGAATCTTCTAGTAAGTATGATTCTAACCTCTTTGATGGCTAAAAATCCTTTTTAGCTGAAAAAGTTAATTTGGAGCACAGCCTCCACTCTCAGAGATTTTTTGGCTTATCTGCTAATTCGCAAAGTCACCTCCCCCACACTGGGAGGTCAGAGTCTGAGCTTGATTGTTACTAATTTGCAATGGAATAAAGTACCTGGACTTTCCAAAAGAAGCTTTTATCCTGTTGTTTTTCAAGTATCTCGAATTTGTTTTTCAAGCAGGTCAGTCTCTCCTTACATCCTGATTTCAGCAAGCATGCAGCCTCACCTCCAGCAAGTGCAGATGGCAGAAATTCATCAACATGAAGAAGCATTTTAAGTATATATTGTGGCTTTGGTCTGATTTGGGAACAAGGTGTGCTATGAGGGCCGGTCAGCCAATGACAGACAACCAGATTTCGGAACTATATCAATCTAAGACAGAGATACATGCCAAGAGGCTGTGGGTTGTTAATAATATACCACAGAGTCATGTTTGTGTAAAATAAACACAAACAAGCTGCATGTATGCTCCTTGACAGATAAGAATGGTTCGGAAAAATCTGAGTCCCCAAGCCAGGCGCAGCCGCCTGCCACCATAACTCCTAGGCAGGACTATGGAGCATAAATAAAATTTATGTCTCGGTCCAGCCATTTTTATTATATAATCAGGGGGGGATTGTAGCCTCCCCCAGCCTGAAGTGGGCTGGTGCTGACCTTGTCGCCACTGAGGTGGAGCCACCTGTGGTGCAGCTTTCCGACTTGGCTGGTTTCTTTTTCTTTTCTTTCTTTCTTTCTTTCTTTCTTTCTTTCTTTCTTTCTTTCTTTCTTTTTTTGTTTTTTGTTGTTGTTGTTGTTTGTTTGTTTTGCGGGTTTTTTGTTTGTTTGTTTGTTTTGTTTTGTTTTTTGAGACAGGGTTTCTCTGTATAGCCCTGGCTGTCCTGGAACTCACTTTGTAGACCAGGCTGGCCTCGAACTCCGAAATCCACTTGCCTCTGCTTCCCGAGTGCTGGGATTAAAGTCGTGTACCACTACGCCCACCTGGCTGGTTTCTTTTGATGTGACAACTGCCCTGCTCTTCTCCAAGATGCTGCTACCTGCTGAGAGACTAAACCTGTCTTCCTGAGGCATTCCTGAATAAGCAACAGCCTGGCAAACAATTGTGACAGCATGGCAACAAAGCACCAAGATTGGACTGGCAGGGGGCAGGGGGATGGGCCTTCCCCCTTTATAAGCATAGTCTCTTAGTAAACTCACGGGCCTTGATCAGAGAAAATTTGTCTTGGCTTCATTATTTCTCTTACCGTCTAATCTCTCTTTCAGCCCCAGCCTGCCTTCCAGGAGTAGCCAGTTCATGTAGGCCGGGATGGCTTACAACAACACCTCCAGTGTCTTATTCTTCAAATTATTCACCTCCTCCACTTTCTATCACTTCCTATGGCTTATTCACATTATAATTTCATTCACTAACAACCTCAGAGTTCTTATGATGCAATTGTATCTCAATTATTGGCTCAGCAAGCTGAAGACAAAGCCATAAACAATTTGTCTTTGAGGAGACATTTCATATCTAAACAAATACAACAATAGTGAAGTTTAGAGTTAGAACATATAAATTCCAGTACTGGGTGTAGTCTCCCCTCCCCCAGCCTGAAACCTGCTTGCTCAGGGGTGGAGCTTGCCACTCAATTGTTCAGCCACGCCCACTGCTGGAGCCTGCCGCTTTCCTGTTCCAAAGCCATCACGTGGTCACCCTGCTACTGGATTCCAAGATTATTTGGCAGGAATTGGGCCCCCTTCCCCTGCTTCATAACTGCGTGCAGAATAGTAAAATTGAGCTTTGATCAGAATGACTGTCTTGGCTGCATCTTTTTCTTGCCCACCTAGCCCCTTTTCTCTTCTAGGTTTCCAAAATGCCTTTCTAGCCTAGAACCCAAACATTTAGTCGGCTGGCCGTACACAACATTTGGCGAACCAATGCAGGGCTGAGAAACGGCAAAGGACTTTTGGAAGAAGCACTGCTGCTTTGGAGCTCCATAGAAGAAGAAAATAATCAAAGGAAATTCATACTGGTATGGCTAAGTTGAAACAGCATTAAACCCAAGCGCTAATTCACTTAGGTTCAGCAGTGAGGTTTATCAGGGACTAGGGACTGTTAGGCGGTTAGCCATAGCTCTCAGAAGCTACATTTTTAGGTGTGAGACAAGAAAGGGCTTATTAACAGAAATTAATAATCAGGTGGATTGCCGCAGTTAAAAAAAACAAAACAAAACAAAACAAAAAACTGCATCATGAGGGAGGAAAATGTCCCAAAAAGCAGAGAGAAATTTCAGGAGTGCCAGGCTTTGTTCTCTCTGGGCCTTATAGCAGAAGTAGTACTCTGCTCCCTTTAGTGTCTTGTCTAATGTGTGGTGCACCAATCTGTTCTCATGTTCAATTCATGTATGTTCGTGTCCAGTCTGTATGAATGAATGTTCTATGTTATATGTTGGATAATAAAGATGGTATAAAAAACTTTATCTGCGGTTCTGGGACTCCACTAAAAGTAGTCTGCACAGGTGAGAGTGTGCATTACAGAAGCTAACAGTTTCTGGGACAGGCAGGAGCCACAGAGCTTCTGAGGCAGCACCCTTTTCGGGCTCCAGACATCCGGCCACCTTCCTGACTAACTCCAGAGATTACCAGAGGGCAAAAGGCAAACATAAGAATCTTACTAACAGAAACCAAGACCACTCACCATCATCAGAACCCAGCACTCCCACTTCACCCAGGCCAGGGCACCCCAACACACCCGAAAAGATAGACCCGGATTTAAAAGCATATCACATGATGATGGTAGAGGACATCAAGAAGGACTTTAATAACTCACTTAAAGAAATACAGGAGAACACTGCTAAAAAGGGAGAAGACCTTAAAGAGGAAGCACAAAAATCCATAGAGAACATTGGCACAGCAATCAGAGAAAATGCAAAATGCAAAAAGATCCTAACTCAAAACATCCAGGAAATCCAGGACACAATGAGAAGACCAAACCTAAGGATAATAGAAGTAGATGAGAATGAAGATTTTCAACTCAAAGGACCGGCAAATATCTTCAACAAAATTATAGAAGAAAACTTCCCAAACCTAAAGAAAGAGATGCCCATGAACATACAAGAAGCCTACAGAACTCCAAATAGACTGGGCCAGAAAAGAAATTCCTCCTTACACATAATAATCAGAACAACGAATGCACTAAAAAAAGATAGAATATTAAAAGCAGTAAGGGAAAAAGGTCAAGTAACATATAAAGGCAAGCCTATCAGAATTAAACCAGATTTTTCACCAGAGACTATGAAAGCCAGAAGAGCCTGGACAGATGTTATACAGACACTAAGAGAACACAAATGCCAGCCCAGGCTACTATATCCAGCCAAACTCTCAATCACCATAAATGGAGAAACCAAAGTATTCCACGACAAAACCAAACTCACACAATATCTTTCCACAAATCCAGCCCTTCAAAGGATAATAACAGAAAATAACCAATACAAGGACAGAAACCACGTCATAGAAAAAGCAAGAAGGTAATCTCTCAACAAACCAAAAAGAAGATAGCCACAAGAAGAGAATGCCAACTTTAACAACAAAAATAATAGGAAGCAACAATTACTTTTCCTTAATATCTCTTAATATCAATGGACTCAACTCGCCAATAAAAAGACATAGACTAACCGACTGGCTACACAAACAGGGCCCAACATTTTGCTGCTTACAGGAAACTCATCTCAGAGAAAAAGATAGACACTACCTCAGAATGAAAGGCTAGAAAACAATTTTTGAAGCAAATGGTATGAAGAAACAAGCTGGAGTAGCCATTCTAATATCTAATAAAATCGACTTCCAACCCAAAGTCATCAAAGAAAGAGAAGGAGGGACACTTCATACTCATCAAAGGTAAAATTCTCAAAGAGGAACTATCAATTCTGAATATCTGTGCTCCAAATACAAGGGCAATCACATTCACTAATGAAACTTTAGTAAAGCAAAAAGCACACATTGCACCTCACACAATAATAGTGGGAGACTTCAACACACCACTTTCACCAATGGACAGACCATGGAAACAGAAAGTAAACAGGGACACAGTGAAACTAGCAGAAGTTATGAAACAAATGTATCTAACAGATATCTACAAAACATGTTATCCTAAAATAAAAAGATATACCTTCTTCTCAGCACCTCATGGTACCTTCTCCAAAATTGACCACATAATTGGTAACAAAACAAGCCTCAACATATACAAAAATATTGAAATTTTCCCATGCATCCTATCAGATCACCATGAACTAAGGCTGATCTTCAATAACAAAATAAATAATGGAAAGCCAACATTCATGTGTAAACTGAACAACACTCTTCTCGATGATACCTTGGTCAAGGAAGGAATAAAGAAAGAAATTAAGGACTTTTTGGAATTTAATGAAAATGAAGCCACAACATACCCAAACTTATGGGATACAATGAAAGCATTTCTAAGAGCAATTCTCATACCTCTGAGTGCCTCCAAAAAGAAATAGAGAGAGCACACATTAGCAGCTTGACAACACACCTAAAAGCTCTAGAACAAAAGGAAGCAAATTCACCCAAGAGGAGTAGAAGGCAGGAAATAATCAAACTCAGGGGTGAAATCAACCAAGTGGAAACAAGAAGAACTATTCAAAGAATCAACCAAAGGAGGAGCTGGTTCTTTGAGAAAATCAACAAGATAGATAAACCCTTAGCCAGACTCATGAGACGGCACAGGGAAAGCATCCTAATTAACAAAATCAGAAATGAAAAGGGAGATATAACAACAGATCCTGAAGAAATCCAAAACAACATCAGATCCTTCTACAAAAGGCTATACTCAACAAAACTGGAGAACCTGGATGAAATGGACAAGTTTCTAGACAGATACCAGGTACCAAAGTTAAATCAAGATCAGGTTAATGATCTAAACAGTCCTATATCCCCTAAAGAAATAGAAGGAGTCATTAATAGTCTCCCAACCAAAAAAAACCCAGGAACAGATGGGTTTAGTGCAGAATTCTATCAGACCTTCAAAGAAGATCTAATCCCAGTTCTTCACAAACTATTCCACAAAATAGAAACAAAATGTACTCTACCCAACTCATTCTATGAAGCCACAATTACTTTTATACCTAACCCACAAAAAGACCCAACAAAGATAGAGAACTTCAGACCAATTTCCCTTATGAATATCGATGCAAAAATCCTCAATAATGTTCTCGCTAACCGAATCCAAGAACACATCAAAACAATCATCCATCCTGACCAAGTAGGTTCCATCCCAGTGATGCAGGGATGGTCAATATACGGAAATCCATCAATGTAATCCAGTATATAAACAAACTCAAAGACAAAAAAACACATGATCATCTCATTAGATGCAGAGAAAGCATTTGACAAATCCAACACCCATTCATGATAAAAGTCTTGGAAAGATCAGGAATTCAAGGCCCATACCTAACCATGATAAAAGCAATCTACAGCAAACCAGTTGTCAACATCAAAGTAAATGGTGAGAAGCTGAAAGAAATCCCACTAAATTCAGGGGCTAGACATGGCTGTCCACTCTCTCCCTACCTATTCAACATTGTACTTGAAACCTAGCCAGAGCAATTAGACAACAAAAGGAGATCAAGGGGATACAAATTGGAAAGGAAGAAGTCAAAATATCACTTTTTGCAGATGATATGATAGTATATATAAGTGACCCTAAAAATTCCACCAGAGAATTCCTAAGCCAAGATTTTGCTGAAAGGACCCAGGTATAGGTGTTTCTTGTGAGAATATGCCGGGGCCTAGCAAACACAGAAGTGGATGCTCATAGTCAGCTTATTGGATGGATCACAGGGCCCCCAATGGAGGAGCTAGAGAAAGTACCCAAGGAGCTAAAGGAATATGCAACCCCATAGTTGGAACAACATTATGAAATAACCAGTACCCCGGAGCTCTTGACTCTAGCTGCATATGTATCAAAAGATGGCCTAGTAGGCCATCACTGGAAAGAGAGGCCCATTGGACTTGCAAACTTTATATGCCCCAGTACAGGGGAACGCCAGGTCCAAAAAGTGGGAGTGGGTGGGTAAGGGGGTGGGGGGGGAGGGTATGGGGGACTTTTGGGATAGCATTGGAAATGTAAATGAGGAAAATACCTAATTAAAAATATTAAAAAAAAACTTTATCTGCAAAGCCGAGAGCTCCACATGCTTCATCCAGGAAACAAACACATGGCATGAGCGTCCCTTCTGGAAAAACTGTTCGTTTTAGGAAAAAATGGGTGAGTGCACAGCCTCTTAGTTTCGGGGTAAAAATGCTGATCAATGGTTCGTGACTAATGTGTTTGACAAATGGTAAAGTGCCTTTTATTCTATGATTGTAGCTAGAAAAATTAATATTCCCTGATTGGTCTAAATGTAACTGCTTCATTTGGTCCTTTTTTTTATTGGTAATGTGATCTGCTTGTTTTCACATTCAGTTCATAAGTTGTTGGTTAAGATTAATAATTGTTACATTGCTACAGATGGTTAGTCTTAAATTTGATAACTCAAGTTTAGAGTCCTTCTGACACATGGCATAAGGCAGACCAAGAGCCTGGGTCTCTAAAGATATTTCTAGTTTAGATAATAAGTAATGTGGTTCCTATATCAAAAGGTAAAATTTAAGATAAGATTTAAAGCAATGCCTCTTTATTAAAACATTAAAGCTTGCATGTATTCATAGATATTAATTGACAGCCAAAGTTCATAACATGATAGTAATGCTTCAAATATTGATTTTATAGATGATAAATTGTTTTAAACTTGGGTTTTGCTTTCCCAAGGTTGTAGATATTATCCTAACGTTGCAAAAGAAACTTGAAAATTATGGTTAAACCTGCCAGTGTTCCATTGACTGCAGCTTGCAGTTTGATTGCAAATTTAAGATTTTCTACTCACCCATATATTGTTAATTAAGATAATTACAAAAGTAGTCATCTTATGAGAACACTAATACAGCTCTCTGTGGCCATACAGCCATACAATCTCAGAGCATCCTTGGCAAGGCTTGTGTGACTTTCTTTTGTCTTAAAAACGGTGCCTAAGGAAGCTCTTGAAACTTGCCTCTCCCTGCCTCCAGGGAAATTTTGTTTTAGCTAAATGAACAGTGTTACAGATGTATTCAGATGTTGTTCTAAATAAAGTTCTAATTCAAAGTTTATAGAAGGGTCAATCAGACTGTAGAACTTATAAAGGCAATACGATTGCTTGCCTACTTCATGTAAAGTTATTATAGGTTTAAAGGTTCGTTTTTTTCCTTGCATGATAAAGGGTTTGCTTCTGGTGAACTGCTAATCACTTGAAAATTTTGCCTCTAGGTATGGATAATATAGCTTTACATTATGTAAGAAAATTTTTTATTGTCTCTGCTTCTATACAAGAAGCTAAGAGTTTGAATATTTCAGTGTGTATTGTTTCCTAAGTGAAAAGTATTTTATTAACTAATGCTTCTCAAGGGAAGTTTACCTTAAATCCTTGCTCTCACCCAAAAGATTCAGAGACAATATCTTTTTATTACTTAGGGTTTTAGTTTACTACAAAAGGTTTTAGAAAAAATAAAGAAAGCTTTCATAATTGTTATTAATTATATTCATTGGTAAGTAAATATTAGCTGTGCCCAAGACAATTCTTTGGCCAGAAAAAACATTATTGTAAAATCATTTTTCTCATCCTTCCAGCTGATCGTTGGCCCACGTGGGCCCAACTAGCTGCTGTGGGGCAGAGCCCTTCTTCTCTTCCAGGTTTCCAAAATGCCTTTCCAGCCTAGAACCCAAACATGTAGTAGGCTGGCCGGACACAACAACTGGGCACAAATTCTATTTAAAAACAAAAAAAAAAAACATACACAGGGCTTTTTGTTTGTTTGTTTGTTTGTTTGTTTTGGTTTATTGTAGCAGGTCTTTCTTTTATAATTACAGTACCTCCAATCCATGCTTGTTATGTCCTATAATTGATTCCTCAAATTTATTATGCCATGAAATCCATGATGAACTACTGACATTTGGTGGGTCTTAGAGGAAGGACAAATCAGGGTTAAGTTAAATGAGTTATGAGTGTGGTTTCTGCTGTCCCACTAGGCTCTAGGGAATGGTGTCACACACAGTTGTACATGAACAACACAAATTGGACCTGGGTTATAAAAATAATAAAAACTGATAACACAAAGTAGGAAAGTGTTAGAATGAATAGAGAAGGCATTAGATCAGAGGAGAGGAGGGGCACTAATATAATCAAAATACATACTATGTATTATTAATACCTCAAAGTATCAATAAAAATATTATGTTTGAGTAAAATATCACATGTTATTGAACTTAGACTTCCATGTTTCTTCTGATATGAACTAGAGATGTAAGTATTGATTTGGGATGAATTTTGTATGGAGCTAAATGGAAAGTTTTACTGATAGCTTCTGGATATGTGAGAACTGTATCCATGTAACACCAATCTCACTGATTTTGAAGAAAAGAATAAGATTTATAGGGAATGGCTCTATTCCCCTTGGTCTGAGTGATGATCATACATACGCATCTCACCCTTTTTATCCAGAGTGATGATTTTAGTGCATTTCTGTCACTGTTACAGTGCCATGGGGCTCCAAATTTTAGTTATCACACTCAGCCACAAACTTAGTTCATTATAGACTCTCAGTCATATCCCCCCCCCCAAATAAATAAGACGCTAGAGAGATTTGTGGACCATAACGTTCACAGTTGCTTTCCTGTTGTTTTTAACCTTTATTTCTCCATGGACAAACAAACTTTCCTTTGCTACTTCAACAGGTAATTGTGTTCCCCAAGGAGACAGTGGAAACTTAACAATTATAGCTTGCCTTTAATTTAGACTCAAGATGTGAAGTCTTATCCCCTGGGATCCTCTCTGTCTTTTGTAAAATTAGAGTTTGTACCAAATTCTCAAGAGCTGCAGGAAAATGTTTGTCAGTATATCTATGTTGGTTTTGTTCTGAGTTGATGAGGCTTCTGACTGCAAATATGGTATGTTTTGTCCCTTAGAGACCCTACTTATTATACTGTCTCCCATACCTTCTAGAGAGAAATGGAAGGACCTTCTCACTCCTTGAACTTGAAGGTATCTGTTTTTATCATCCATGCAAAAGTAGGGGGAGGATTTGCACTCAGTCATATGAGTGTATGTGCTTGAGTGTGTAAGTTCATTGTGTACTGCTAGCCCTGGGATCTACTTTTCCACAACACAGTCCTATGTACAGTTTTTATCATGAATTAAGAATTAATCTAAAGTTTGAGATGATAGGATAGCACAGTATCTCCATGTAAAACAATTTATCTCATATTCATACAGTACTTAATTTAGGAGAAGAGAAAGATGCATAGTTTCTCTTCAACCTCCATTAAGTCTTGCTAAGATTTTTTTCAAATTTTATGGCCAATCTCTGTAACTGTATAAAATCCACTGACACATTCAGGTGTACCAGTAATTATATTGTATTGAAACTGCTACAAAAAACCAATGTTCACCTCCCTTTTATACCTGTTTTTGCTGTAATTCTCTTCTACTCACTAAACAGTATAATGTTTAAAGCTAGCTGCTTCTTTTCTCAAATCTTTTCTTGCCTGTACAAATACTATAAGCAGAGAATTAAAACTTTCTATTCGAGCATAAATGGTCTTATACACCCTGACTCTTCAGTAATATTCCTGCTCCATAGATTTTCTGTATTGACTATGGTCTTGGCTTTCCTGTTCCTCTAGTGCTTAAATCCTGCCCTCTCCAAACACTTAACTATCATGACTCTATTCACATTATGTTAAAAATAAACTACTTCATCAATTTCATCTTCTTGTGTTTGGCTATCTATCAAAATTATAAATACATACCCTCAAATTTCATTCTAGAATTTATCATATTCATACACATATATACATGCTTATGTAAAACATATCAAATATTGTTTATTATAATATTGGAAATATTATAAACTTTAAAATATAAACTAGTACTTCATTATGATATACTGACTATTACAAACATAGTGATGGTTGATATAACTAAATATGTAATTAATCTCTGGTAACAAAACCAAATTAGACTATTTAAGATAGTGGACTGGACAATGTCAAGATTTTTAAATGTAATTTCAACCAAGATGGCAGTAGTAATGAGACCTTTAACCACCAACCTCATCAATGAGCAAGTAGTTCAAAATTGAGCCTTTCTCAGCTTTCAAACACAAAGAAATTCAAATTGATTTTATTTATGGAACATGGATCTGTGCTTTAATAGACAAATCAACATTTTTTTTTACTATTGTTTGTGATTGTCCACACAAATAGTTCCAATTTCAACTGATAAAGAGGGGAGCAATAATTAATGCAATGTTAGAATTACATCAACAAAAGAATCACTTAAGACTCATTAGCAGAAGAAATTTGGATTAAAATCTGTGAAAATGGAGAAGGTTATTTGATTATATTGGACAGGGATCAAGTTCTTCCTCGGGAAATTCTAGGTGTAGCTAGAGAAGCCAGATGTTTCCTGGCATCCTACAAACCTGAAAAGGCATCATTAGCTTTTGGTTGAGAGAACACAGAAGAAAGCTTGATATAGGGACTTTAAATACATACCTTGTGAAAACTTCTTTAGAGTGACAGAAACCGGAAAATGTTGGAGTGGGGAAGGTGTGAAGGGCATGTACAAGGCATATCATCTGATATTTCAAGATATTAACGTAGATCTGTGCCTTTAAGTCTCTGAGTTATACATTGGAGCACCATAGCTACCCATTATGTTCTCTGAGTTTCAGTACAGCCTCAGATCTAAACCATTAGTTGATATGCTTCTAGAAGTAAGATTAGCATCAAGAGACTAGCAAACTATTCTATATCATTGACTAGTTTTGCTATTAATTGATGACTGATCTGACTTTTCATTTCAGTCTGTAACTCAGAATACCACTATGGTTTCTTAAACATCTTAAAGCTGATTTTTTTTCTTATCTGATAATTTTTGTGATATTTCCAAGTTCCTCAAAAACATGTTAAGCTGGTTTCTAAGTCACCAACCTCCATTTAACATTCTAAAAGTTCAATATTTTTAGAAAATGTGAATACACTAATTAAAAACATTGATTTCATTCTACCTTAACTGCAATGCTTCCCATTCTCACATTGCTGTGATTTTTTTTTTTCATCTCAAGCAGAAGATGAAGAGCACAAGGAACCAGAGCAGTGCATCTGAGTTCATCCTCCTGGGGCTCCCCATCCAACCAGAGGAGCAAGGCATGTACTATGCCCTGTTTCTAGCTACATACCTGACCACAGTACTGGGGAACCTGCTCATCATCCTGCTCATCAGGCTGGACTCTCACCTCCACACCCCCATGTACTTCTTTCTCAGCCACTTGGCCTTCACAGACATCTCTTTCTCATCAGTCACAGCTCCAAAGATGCTCATGAATATGCTGATACACAGTCAATCCATCTCATATGCCGGGTGCATTTCCCAGGTGTATTTTTTCTTATTTTTTGCAGATCTTGACAGCTTTCTTCTGACTTCCATGGCCTATGACAGATATGTGGCCATCTGCCACCCCCTCCACTATACAAGAATCATGAGTCAGAGTATCTGTATCTTACTAGTCATTGAATCCTGGTTTTTATCATTTGCTGGTGCCCTTGTGCACACTATTCTTCTAGCTCGTCTCTCTTTCTTTAGAGGTAACACTGTCCACCACTTCTTCTGTGACTTGTCTGCCTTAATTAAGCTATCTAGCTCAGATACCTCCATCAATGAGCTTGTCATTCTTGTTGTAGGATCATTGGTCATTACTGTGCCATTTGTATGCATTCTGGTTTCATATGGACGCATTGGAGCCACTATCCTGAAAACTCCCTCCATCAAGGGAATTTGCAAAGCCTTGTCCACATGTGGTTCTCACCTCTCTGTGGTTTCTCTCTATTATGGAGCTATTATTGGTCTATATTTTGTCCCCTCATCAAATGACACTAATGACAAGGATGTCATTGTAGCTGTGATGTACACTATGGTCACACCCATGTTGAATCCCTTTATTTACAGTCTGAGGAATCGGGATATGAAAGGAGCTTTGAGAAATATGCTTGCAAGAGCAACTTCTTCCATGTAATTAGCTTTTTTCTGCTGCTCAAAGGGAAGTTTCAATCTTCCCACTATCTAAAGGGTCCTCTTCTCTGGGAAATGCTGTTTCTTAGTGATTCGGGGCATTGTCTGGCATACTTTACAATACATGTAGTTTTAATTGCCACTTTTCTTTCTGTCATTTTCTTTCTTCCCTTTTTTTTTGTCTTATTGATACTGACAGTTTTGCACAAGTTTTTTTTCACAAACATATCTACAAATTTTACATTTTATATAGAACCCTTTTCCCAGAATTGCAATTTAATGTCCTCATTAATTTCCTTGTTTTATTTTTAATGTGTTAAATCATTTTGTAGCAAAGTTGTTTCCTCCTTTCTTAAAGTTGGTTTATTGATGATATTATTTGTGTTTAATTTTATAATTTAGCTAGAGTTTTAAAAATAACTTCAACTCAAACTGTAGCTATCTTTTTATTTTAACTAATTTTCATGCATTTATTTTTAATTTCAATTTACATCAAATGGTATATGAGTACTGCATACCTTGTATTGTTTCCTTACATATACAGAGTTTGTATGTTCAAATCATGTAAGTTATGCTTAATTCCTCATTTTCACATGTTTATGGTGAAAATACTCAGAATTCTTTCTCATATCATTAAAACACAGTATTTTCTTCTCATTATCCAGAATCGCCACTCTACCATGTAATCAGAAGTAATTTTTCAATTTAACTATTCTTTACCAACGTCCTTCTGTTCCATTACTAACAGTTTTTATCTGTATTAGTGTGATTGTAGCTAGTACATAACTTTTTCCCTCTAAGCGTCTGGGCCTGTTCTCATATTGAAACAAGATTGGCTTTCTGTAAAAGGACACAACAGACAAATCAGGATCAAATTGGTGAAGAAAACCCCTATTGGAGATCTCTAGGTCCTGGGCAAGTTGAATCCCTGTGAAACAGTGGTGAGCGATATTCTCAAATCATTCCAGAGAATGTTCTGATTGTGCATACTCTGTGCTTTATGAAGTTCAGCCTCTTCAGACGTGAGCTGAGGAGTAGCTGGCAGGATGTCAGAAAGTCTAGGCAATCTGAATTGATTCCAACGTGCTGAGATGTACAGTAACCCAATTGTCATGTATGAATTTTAAAACGAAAAAGATAAGTCTCTGCCCTCCACACAAATGTATTACTTTCTATGTCCATTTAAATAACGCATCTTAAATTTTAGTCCTTGTGAAACTACATTTACTCAAGGCAAAGGCATTTAACTTCACATCTATGAGAATATTGCTGCAACACATTTATTTTTGTTAAACTACTAAATCCTCTCCATCACATGGCATGGGAAGAAGGAAGACACAAAGAGATTGGTCCACAACTGCATGGCCAACCTGCATTACAATTTATGTGGTAGAGAAATGGGAAAGAAAGATGGGTGGAATGGTTTGAGCACTATGAATAGAAGCAGAGCTAAATATATAAAAGGTAGAGAAATAGCCTAATGTGAGTAGCCTGTTCTGCCACTCGAGGCCATGGGTAAAATCCTGGACCATGCTGAGAGCCATGTCTGGGTCCATAGTTATGCAACAGCAGGGTTCTGTGTTGATGTCCGTGCCTCATATTACCACCAAAATCTATGAGGACATCCCTGGTCTGGGCTATCACCTAGGATCATGTCGATGTCCAAATAATGTGCAGAGGTGCCCCTGCTTCTCAGTAGCTGCAGCACTCAGAAGAGTGGGTTCGTATCATACCTGGGTATCACAGAAGATCTGACCCTCATGAAAGGGGTGGTGGTGGTAAACTGGCCCCAAGGGTATGAGTGTGGAAGAGCTGGCCATACTCCTTGTTTGTCATACAATGGTGTGAATGAGGGAGAGATGCTTCCCCTTGCCACTCCAAAATACCTGCTCTTGTGGTCATAAAAGTGGGAGAGCTGTCCCTGCCCCTCATAAGCTTCAGCACTTGGGAAATCAGGTCCAAACCTCACCTTGGCAGCATAAAAGTGCTGGTGATGTGGGTGTAGGTGACCTGGCCTGAGGACATGAAAGCAGAAGAGCTGGTTCAGCCCCTTGCCAGCCATAACACTTCCTGAGCTAGATGGAGCAGTATTGGATATCTTGTCCTGATGATATGAATGCCAGGGAACTGGTCAGCTAATCAGTTCAGCAACCACCCAGGCCCATATCCAGAGCTTTTAGTGGGCCTACCCCAACATTTACATCATCTATGAACTGGTGTAGCTTGTCTTACAGATCTAAAGCTGTGAGATCTCTATGACATAGGGCAATGGCAGGATGTCTTGAGAGGAGTCCCAGTGAGAATCCAGTATTGATAGTGTAGCAGAAGCCAGAGACCTTGAACCAGACCAATGACTCATTGCAATGGACATTTGCAAGTAAAGATGTGTGGACAGAAGGGTAAACTGTCACACTGTGCTGCACTTCAGCTTTCACAACCAGATTCTTTTAGTTAACATTTTAATTATTTTTTGTTTTCTTTTTGGAGGAAGTGTTGTGGGGGGGGTGGATGTGAAGGAACAGGGAGATGAGTGGGATTGGGTTGCACTATGTGAAATTCATGAAGAATTAATAAAAAGTTAAAAATACTTTGAACCACATCAGCATACATAGCAATGGGTTTCATTGTGACTTTGTCTTATACACACATGTAGTACTTGATCAAATCAGCCTGCTCTGTCCTCCTCTTTTCTCATCTCCACTCTGCTTCTTTGCTCTTTTCCCTAGGAGAGTGTCTTCGATTTTCAGGATATCTTTTTCTTTCAGTTTTCTCATGTGAAAGAAAACATGATACTAGGTTGTCTGCTTATATTTTTTTCATAGCAGGAAAAACCCAAATTCCACAGTTTCCCCTGCAAATAGCACATGATAATCTTTGTTCATCGCCTATTAGTTACCTTGCACAGATTATCATAATTGCTTCAAGGATGAACTCTCTTGTGTCTTCTTCAGCAAACAAGTTCTACCCCAGGAGAAAGCTAAGGTAATGATGCAACCATATGCTGTTTGTCTCTAATCAGGAGCCAGGCATAGGAGCTCAGCCCCTCATAGTGGTTTGGGACATATAACCCACACTGATTTCTCAGGACCGAGAATAACCATATGTGCATATATCTATCACAGCAGGCTACATGCTGAAAACCTTCTGTTGTTCACAGTGGATTATTGAACTCCTTGAAGATTCTGAAAGATTCACTATATTCTTTACATTTCATAAAGGAATGGAAGAAGCTTCCACACCTTGTAGATAAAGGTATCTCTGCTTATCATCAAAGACCCATGTCAGAGTAGAAATACAATTTACAAGAAATGGAGTGATTGTGTAACCTTGGATATCCAATCCTCTTGATGAAACACTATGATAGAAAGATCCTTGTAGTATAACTTACTTTGATCACCTATCCAAAATTTGAAACAGTAAGGTGACAGCAAATTTATACTCAAATAAATTCTCTCTAATGTTATATCTAATTTTGAGATGAAAAGCTAGGGCATACATCATTTTGCATTTCTTAAATTTCCATCATCTTCTTGGGAATGTTTTTCAGATTTTTCACTCAATTAGTATAATTTCATTCTTCTGTGCTGCAATAATTTTCACAGAAAGTGGAATCATTTTGTAGCTAAGTTAGTACACTATTTGAATTCCCATTGATTCCGTTTTAATTACTACCAGCAGCTCCTAAAAACTGTTACTGAGACTTTTGCTTTGTCCTGTTACTGAGACTAGAATGAAGATTTCTAATGTGTCAGAAAGATCATCTGTATTCAGGCTCATGTAGAGCTCTCTAATTCATATCTTTTTCAGTTAACTATAATCTTGAATTTTCTTTGTTCTTCAAATGCCTTCATTCTGTGCTCTGCAAACATGTTTTTATTAACTCTCATGAGATAGATATTTACATGAAAAATTGCATTGAAAACACATAAAATTGGAATTACTTTTCACCTTGACTTTTCATAACTGGACAATTTTCATTTTTAGAAATTCATTCTGCACACATTTGTTACATATATTAGTGTGCAAAAGAATTTAAAAACTGACAAATGTTACTTATTGAAATGTAACAATTAGAAGCAACTTACACATCTAGCAGATAACTATCATTTTAGTTACCTTGGATTTTTTCTTTTCTTCTCTTCTCTTCTCTTCTCTTCTCTTCTCTTCTCTTCTCTTCTCTTCTCTTCTCTTCTCTTCTCTGTCCTGTCTTTTCTTTTCTTTTCTTTTCTTTCCTTTCCTTTCCTTTCCTTTCCTTTCCTTTCCTTTCCTTTTCTTTTCTTTCTTTCTTTTTGGTCTTTTTTTTAAGTTGAGGACCAAACACAGGGCCTTCCTTGTGCTTGCTAGATAAGCACTCTACTACCGAGCTAAGTTAGTTTTTATTATTATTGAAAAAAGTAATGTAAATTGTAGTCCAACTCCATAACAGCATTACTTGGGGATCTCATAAGTTGATAACATTCTGAGATATTCCATCAATTCTTCAGTTAAATTCAATTATATTAATTAAAAATAGTAATATTTTAATATAGTAGGATAAATAATATGTGAACTTTATAATACTTCAATCAAGTTGAAATAGTTTCCATTTTATAATTATATTTTCATGTAATCTTTAGTTAACTCTTCAAATAAATGGCAGATCAGATGATTATGTAAATCTCAAAAAACACTACATTCAGAGTGAACAATTCTTTTGAGAGTATATGAAATCTGCATTTTAGTAGATGCTTCACATGTTTTCTTTCTCAAATATAAAACAATTGTGACAGAAGGTAGGCCTAAAACCAACAGATTTGAATGAGAAAGAGGAATAACTATATTTTCAAATTATAAGAAATATTAGAATACAACAAAAAATTAGTTAAGAATTACTACTGTGAAACAAAGCTTATGAATCACAGTAAAGAGTATTTATTACTTATATATGTCAGACAGATATTTAAAAAACCAACCTTTTCTTTGCTAGATTCTTGATGTGACTGGAAAAATAAAAAATTTCTGGACTTTTACAGACTTGAATAAGAATGGTACAGCTTGAGCTGAGGGAATATATACAGAGGACTCTGTGTGTATTAGAAGAGATACACACCTCCTTTTCCCTGTATTAGGTACAAGTTCATGTAGGAAGAGAGATAGAAGACTCAACTGTTGATGGGAAAAAACTGTCTTAAAAGAAGAATTGATGGAATATCTCAGGTATGTTACCATCTTATGAGATCCCCAAGACTTGGCTTGCTATATTTACCAGTCACATCAAATATCTAGATTTTGATATTTTGGAGCTTCAAACACTTAATAGTTACTCTCATATTAAGTGTATGAAAATAAAGCATACCTGAGACATGTTCTGGTGGTCTCACTGGAATTTAGATCACACCAACAAGTCATTATAATTCATCGGCTAGATTCCTATTCATTCCTTACAAACTTGACCTTATGCTCTTATTTGAAATCTAGGATTTCTTTCATGGATTTCTGTTTCCTATGAGACTGAAGACATATGCTGATCACTCTGGTGCTTTCTTTTTTTTTTTTTTTTTTTTTTTTTTTTTTTGCCCAAAGCAATTTGAATTGGTTTCTAGGCAGACAAATAGCACATTTTAGTAGATATTTAGCGACAAAATCACTAACCCAACAATGTAGCAAGAATCTTGAGGTATGTAGCTTAGAGAGTACAAACTGACCAGTTAAAACATGCTATTATGATGTAATAGATTAATGACCTCTGATTCTTCCATATCATCTTTTTTTCATCTCTAGCTAAAGACAGAGCATGATGAAGTCTAATCAGAGCACTGTGTCTGAGTTTATCCTCTTAGGGCTCCCCATTCAGCCAGAGGATCAAGCTGTGTACTTTGCCCTGTTCCTGGCCATGTACCTGACAACTGTGCTGGGGAACCTGCTCATCATTCTTCTCATTAGGCTGGACTCTCACCTCCACACCCCCATGTACTTCTTCCTCAGTCACTTGGCCTTCACGGACATCTCTTTCTCATCTGTCACAGCTCCAAAGATGCTCATGAATATGCTGACACATAGCCAATCCATCTCACATGCTGGGTGTGTTTCCCAAATATATTTTTTCTTATTGTTTGGGTGTATTGACAACTTCCTTCTGACTTCCATGGCCTATGACAGGTATGTGGCCATCTGCCACCCTCTGCATTATACCACTATCATGAGTCAAAGCCTCTGTGTTCTGCTAGTGATGGTGTCCTGGGCATTTTCCTCTTCTAATGGCCTTGTGCATACTCTTCTCTTTGCTCGTCTCTCTCTTTTTAGAGACAACACTGTCCACCATTTTTTCTGTGATCTCTCTGCTTTGCTGAAGCTGTCCAGCTCAGACACTACTATCAATGAACTAGTAATCCTCACTTTAGCAGTGGTGGTCATCACTGTACCATTCATATGCATCCTGGTTTCTTATGGCCACATAGGGGCCACTATCCTAAGAACTCCATCCATCAAGGGTATCTGCAAAGCCTTGTCCACATGTGGTTCTCATCTCTGTGTAGTTTCTTTGTATTATGGAGCCATTATTGGGTTATATTTTTTCCCCTCCTCCAATAATACTAATGATAAAGATGTCATAGTAGCTGTGTTGTACACTGTGGTTACACCCATGCTGAATCCCTTTATCTATAGTCTGAGGAATCGGGATATAAATGGAGCATTGAGAAAGACACTCAGCAGGAGACTGTGTTCACACTGATGGGAGTGGTCTTCCCTCTTTTTGTATTTGAGAACTTCTCAGTCCTGTACATAATGCTTTGACTTGGTGCTTTTCATTGAGTCTTTAGGTTGTGATTTTTTCAGCCTGTTTCATCTCAGCCCTGCATTTTGTTTCTCTTTATTTGTTTTGCTCATCTTAGGGGAAGGTTTTTATTTTTTAAATTTTTCTAAACACTTACTATTTTCTTTTCACATAGTAGCATAATTTTAGGTATATAAAATTTTTTCTCATTCCAATCATTCACCTTTTTTATTATCTAATCTTTTGGTCTTCCATATGAAGTATTGTTTTCTTCTCAAGAAAACAAACATTCCTTCTGTATATATGATTTTTATTATTATATAAGATTTTAATTTTATAATATATTTATAATTTATTTTCATGAGGAACACCAATTTGAAATCTAGTTTGTTTCATTTTAAATGCTTTAAACTGGTACAAAAATTAATAAAAAATGTTCTCACTTGGGAAATCAATTTGAGTGTTTCTCAAAGACTAGAAATAGTTCTTATATATGACCCAGCTATACCCCTGAAGGGAATGTACACAAAGGACTTTATATCTTACTTCATAGGCACTTTCACATTCATGGTCATTAATATGATATTCATAAGCTAGAAAATAGAATCAAGATAGAAATCTCTCAACTGAAAAATGGAAAATGAAAAAAGAAGGTGGTACATATGCACGATGCAATATTGATTAGCTGTAAAAGAAAATAAAACCATGATATTTATAGGTAAATATATGAAAATAAGTGTACAAGAAACTGTACTGAATTAGGTTACCCAAATTCCAAAAGACAAATGCCTCATGGTATCTTTCATATGAGTTTTCATATTCTAGATTTACAAATTTTGTTTTGCAGGTTTAAACATATAGTACATATGGAAAATAAGTAACTAGAAATGGCTCATGGTCTCAGGGTGCACTAGGAAATTAGAATATAGGTGAAGTGAAAGTAACAAAGTAGAATACTGGGGACAGAAGTCTTCAAAGATGTAGTGGAGTGAAAAGTATGGGGAAATGGGGGTCGGGAATAGATTTAGGCTAAATGAAATGTGCATGAAGAAGGTACTAGGGAAGATTTGATCTTGAAATCCGAGTTAAGTCTAATAAGAAGGGATAGTTGAACATATGTAATATGAAGGAATGAGGAGAATACTTGGAGATAAAGGGTTAAGGGAGGAGAAGTGAAAAGAGAGGTGGGAATATGTTCATTAAAACCAAGGATGTGTGATAGAGGAAAGAATATAAGAACTAGAAATTGGAGAAGAGTGGCTATGAAATGCTATACTCTGAACATGATGTGGCTATTGCACACAAGAACTCACAGCAGCTATGGTTACCAATACAAGGCCTTACAAGATCAAGAGAGTAAAAAAATCTGGTATAGAAATTAAGAAGCTTATATGGTGAACCCCTAGCTGTTGGGCTATTAGCAGTTGATGGTTGCTATAGGAGAGAGAGTCACTTTTCTTCAGGAGTATGGCCATTAAAAGGTTCCATATGTCCCACTAGATGATCCCATGTCCATACACAAAAGGGAACATTATTTGATCTCAGTGGGTTAAAAATAAAACTAATAAAAAACTATAAAAGGACAGCATGGAGTTTAGGGAAGATATGATAGAGAGTCCTAGGGCAAGTTGGAAGGGAAGAGTGAGAGGTAAATATGATCAAATGCATTGTTTATTTTTATGACATTCTCACAAAAAGTTAAAATTTAAAATTAAAATGAAGAAAATGACATGTATTTTCAAGTTTCTATGTATCTCTAAGTTAGGTAATATTCAAGTGAAGATAAATGCAATGTTTTCTTCATTATTCATCTTACTTCATAGGAAACAATAATACTTTTATCTTTTGCTTCCTTTGAAGCATGCAACACATAATTATTATGTTTGGCCACTGTGCTGCTTGCCTTTTGTCAACTTGACACAAACCCAGACTTTTCTGGGAAGACGGAATCTTAATTAAGAAAATATCCCCATAAGATGGACCTGTAGGCAAGTTTGTGGAATACTATTTTGATTCATTAGTGATGTGGGAAGGTCCAGCCCACTGTTGGTGGGACCACCCTTGAGTTGGTGGTCCTGGCTTCTATAGGAATGCATGGTGAGAAAGACATGATGAGTAAGTCACTAAGCAGCACCCCTTCATGGTGTCTGCATCAGCTCCCACCTCCAGGTTCCTGTTTGACCTTCTTGAGTTCCTACCATTACTTACCTCCGTTATGAACTGTTACCTGGAAGTATAAGATAAAATAGGCCCTTTCCTTCCCAAGTTGTTATTGGTCTTGGACTTATCACAGGAATAGAAACCCAAACCAGGACAATGGTGTTATTGTCTAATAGACTTCTCAGCTGCTGAGGAACTTTTCTCCAGCTCTCTTTCTCTCACATTCTAGATGTTTACCATTTCTTTGCATGTGTTTTAGCTGTTTTTAATTATTTTACTTCTATTTATTTATTTAGTGTGGGTGCTTACATCTGGAAGTCAGACATGTTGGAATTGCTACTGTCCTTTTATTGTGTGGGCCCTGGAGCTGAGACTTAAGGTATCAGGTTTGCTGGAAAGTGTCTATTCTCAAATAAACCATCTTATTGGACACATTTTTAGCTGTTTGCTGATGCTGCTCTTGCTGTTTTATGACACATAGTAACCAGCACATGGCTTTCTCCCACCCTTTTAAACACAATTAGCTTGGTCACAAATTGAAATGGATCTTCCGTAAAATACTATACAGTGATTGAGATAGAATGCCCACAGTTCTATCTAAATCATGAACTGAAACTTGATGGAAGCCCTCTAGGTGCTAGACAGATCAAATGGGTCAGATGACTACAGTATTAAGGGTAGCGTGTTTTTGTAAAGACAAAAAAAGTGGTGCTGTATTTAAAGGTAATCCATTTAACTTAGTTTATTCCTCATAATAAATGTTTTATTTTATATATAATAACATCTAAAAATACATAGATGTATTCATCAATAGACACAACGTCTTTGCTTGAGGATGCTATAACAATATACCAGAAATTGGGTGTCATAAGCAGCAGAAATTAAATTACATATAGCTATGGATCTAGAAGTCTATGGTGATATGGTTTCTTTATAATTTACAAATGTTAATCACTGCCTTCCTTCTATATGTTCATATGGCAGAAAGTAGAAGGGTATAAAGATCTAGGGAGAGCAGGAAAAAGGTGTCAGAGGGAGGGAGGGAGGGGGAGGGAAGGAGAGAGAGAGAGAGAGAGAGAGAGAGAGAGAGAGAGAGAGAGAGAGAGAGAGAGAGAGAGAGAAAACAAGAAAATCATCCTTCTTAAAAGACCTCAATCCTTTGGGATCAGTGCACAACCATTTGATATCATTAACATGTAGTGAGGTACCAATGACTTCATTTAGTATTAATTATTAGACATAAATAGTTTCAATATATAACTTTTAGCCTTGGCACAGTCATCCATAAAATGTATATTTTGTGTTTATGTGTATTGTTATGCTTAATTTTTATCTTATTAATATATTTTTCCATTTTCAACCTTAATGATTTTCCATGACTCTTGTAATCTACATCACCTGTTAGACACATGTGATCTGACATCAGAATGGCATGATCCATTTCAATTCACATTTTCAGTAATAAATCATAATGTCACTTTGCTTATCTATTATGTGTTAACCAAACTTTTCAGTTATTTACTTTGTGGTCAACAAGAGCTACCTCAAATCTTTTTCAAATACCATGACACAAACTGACAATGTTTTGGCTTCAGTTTGAATCTCTCTCTCTCTCTCTCTCTCTCTCTCTCTCTCTCTCTCTCTCTTTCTCTCTCTCTCTCTCTCTCTCTCTGTGTGTGTGTGTGTGTGTGTGTGTGTGTGTGTGTGTGCAAATTTGTATTCATTATAGTAAATACTGAGACACCTTAATTGTGAAATCCAGGAAAGAAAAAAGAAGGAAGCATTGAGTCAAATCAGACTTCTCTTAAAAGTCCACCCCCAACTGACAATGTTTTTTCAAAGGAAAAGTAATTTTTCTCCATTGGAATATCACTGGATATATAAACCACACTCAAGGGTAGATCCTGTTCCTGTAAGTAGATGACCAACACAAAATTAAATCAATGATGTCTTGGTATATTTTTTTAAAATATTACTTTGTTTTATCTTACTGATCTTTTGCTGATATACAATGGTTTCCAATTTTGTGTTTTTATTCTGTTTTTATCTATCTCCATTTCTTAATTTTTTTCATTTTGGATTTCTTTTTTACTTGCTTGATTGTTTTCTTTGAGGGGGCATGGAGTTGGATGGGTGTTGTGGTGGGGAGAATCTGGAACTAGATGAGGAACATGATCAAATATATTTTGAAGTTTCAATAGAAAAAAGAAAAATAATCTAGTCATCAAAATAAAAAATGATCATGAATCTAAGAACTATTCTTTAGTTCTGTAGTTAACAATTTTAGAAAAGTTTTTGTTTATTCTTTGAGGACTTCATATATGGATACAAGGTATTCTGAGTATACCTACCTCAATTCACTTCTCGATTTCTTCCTGTAGCCTTCACCCAACATATTTCCACCCAACTTTATGATGTCTTTTTAAAATTCTGGAAATAGCATAGGCTTCATAAACAAGACAATAGGTCATCACATTTGTCCTGCAACTTGGTTCATTACCAACTATGAACCACAGTTCCCCCAGGAGAACTAGAAAGCAAAAATCTTCATGAGACACCATGTCTGGAATCATTGCCTGTGGTTATACTATAGTTTTTCCAAGGACAAACTCTCTCATTTCTGTGCCAACATAGAGGGTTCCTGGAGGAGCCATATCTTGTTTGCTGTATTTTGGGACAGTTTATTGGTACATTGTACCCCTGGATTCTCTCAAAGTTTTTGAAAAATTAGAACTCACACCAATTTCTCAGGAGCTTTTACCCAAAGCATATTGATATATTGATCTAGACTTGCTTGTTTGTGCTGCTTGTCTTGTCGCAATGCAATATGGAGTCCTTTAGAGACACTTTTGGTTTTATTGTATTTCATTCATTCCAGAATGAAACAGAGGATTCCTCACATGGCATGTTGCTCATCTTAGATGACATTTGAAAGCAGGTGTAAAATGTAGATGTGGTGGGATGGATTTATGTGCATGTGTTTCTTTGACTTCAGTGCTAAGTATCCCCAACATCTCTCTTTTATACAATATGGAAATGATTTTGTAGAGTACTTTATCTTTTTCCCATTTAATTGAAAACAGATTTTTTTTCACATACAATATATCCTGATTACCCTCCCTCTCTCCTTTCCTCCTCTCTCTCTCTCTCTCTCTCTCTCTCTCTCTCTCTCTCTCTCTCTCTCTCTCCTCCTCCTCCTCCTCCTCCTCCTCCTCCCTCCTCCTTCTCTTCCCTCTTTCTCCCAATTACCCACACATCAGGATCCACTTTTTTGTCTCTCATTAGAAATGAAAAGACTTCTAAGATACAACAGTAAAACATAACAAAATAAAATATAATAAGATAAAGTGAAAACCACCACAACAAAGTTGGACAATGCAAATCAACAGAAGGAAAAGAGCCCTAAGAAAAGGCCCATGAATCAGACAACTACTTGTTCACACCCTCAAGAACCCCAAAGATACTAAACTGAAAATTATAAATATTTAAGCTCATGTATG
Source organism: Mus musculus (assembly GCF_000001635.26). Taxonomy (NCBI): domain Eukaryota; kingdom Metazoa; phylum Chordata; class Mammalia; order Rodentia; family Muridae; genus Mus; species Mus musculus. The sequence continues at coordinate 36,799,879 of NC_000068.7, forward strand.
TCAAAGACCCATACAGAAGCCTGTGCTTGCTATTTCAGTCTCTGAATTCATATAAGCTTTGCTCATTACATATAAAAGGTCTTGTTCTCCAGGTGTCCGCCTTCCTCTACTACACTCATTCTGCCTTATCTTCCAGTATTTCCTGAGGTTTATGGAGAAGAATTTGATGGAGATATCCCATTTACAGTTATGTGTTTCAAGGTTTCTATCCTCGCCTGATATCTGACCATGTGATTCTGTATCTGTTCCTATTTCCTACAAGACAAAGCTTCTCCAATGATGCTTGAACAAAGCACTGATCTATGAGCATAGCAGAATATCATTAAGCGTCATTTTGCATTAATTTATTCACTTTACATCCCAATCACAGCCTCCCTCTCTTTCCAGTTCCCGTTCATGTTATTCCCAGTTCTCAGAAACCCCAGAAGAACTCTAAGAATTGTCAGTCTGATGTAACATAACAAAGAGCCTTTATTCCAGTCAGACTGGGACAGAAAACCTTTCCCACTGCACAGGTTATGAATGTGATGCTCCAATCCAGGGGCCAGGAGTTTTTATATGTGCACATGAATAAGCAGGGATCCTCAGGGCATAGGGTTACATGACAGGGGAAGTGACAAGGGGAGGCCATTCTTCAATCCTGATATCGTTCATTCAGACAGCAGGGCAGAATCGTGCAGTTGGGATGGGGGACTCGTCTGACCTGGGAAGTAACTTTATGGTGCTCTCAGGAACTAGTGTGTTTATACAAACTGGTCACAGCTGTCTGGGAACACTTAATCGCCCTTCTATCGTGGTCCAAGAGTGGGCCACTTATCTTTTCAAAGCCGTTTTGTCCTTGTTTCCCTCAAGGACCCGCCAGCTGCACCAAAGAAATGTTAGTTATCGATCAAGGAGAAAGGCAGCCTTGGGGTGGCACAGAGTCTGGGATATGTTGCTCTTTGTCTGTTCCCAAAGCTGGCATCTGTTGCTCCCGGAGCAAGGGGGTCATTTTGGAGAAGGGAGTGAAACCATGAAAGGGGTAACTGCAATATTCCAGTACTAGTCTGGGCCCTCTATTTGCTCTCTCCAAAAGGCCATAGGCAACTATGCTGGAAAAAGGGAACGAGGAGGGCAGCTGGAGGGGAATTCAAAGCAAGTGGCAGGAAAATGCAGAGGCAAGTTTTCTGTGTCTCTTCTTTACAACCTCTGTTAGTGATGTCAAAGGCCAATCTTGGGCTCCCTAAAAATCTGGATTTTCTGTCCTAACTGGTTGATATCTGGACTTCACCACCATCAGTTGCATAGTTCCCAGTCTCTGCTTCATATATTGCAAATGCATGGTTCAAAAGTAAGTAGCAGTAAAACAATAATCTGTGATTGTGGAGATGAAGTTTGTTAGCCAGGGGCAAGAATTAAAAAGTGAATGATACCAACTTTTGGAGTTCTCTTGTTTCCTTTGGCACCTATCTATGCTTTCTCTAAGTTTAGCTAATGATTACCTAGTAACTCCAGAATGGTTGACATAGAAACAACATTCTTCATGCAAAGCAGCACATAACACTCCTTGTTGTAGGAACAGTCTAGACCTTGCCTGTTCTACATTACCACTTCATCCAGAGTGTCCAAATTGCACTCTAGGTATGAGATTATTTTTAGACATTGAATGTTTTCATCTATGTCTGCTTTCAAAGTGTCATAATTCTTTTCTTGTAGCATCAGTGCAGCTATTCCAGTACCTGCTCTGGCTAGTCCTGCCAGTAGAATTACAGCTAAAGTCAAAGAGATAGATTCCCCTTTCTGACTCATGAGGTCTCCTTTAACATGTACTACCAGATTTTTTAGCACTATCTCTTCTGAATAATACATTATGTGGGGTAATAACTGGACTAGAATACTGAATTCCTTTGTGGTAGAGGAATTAAGGATCTCTCCACGATCAACATTGAGTCAGTCCTGTTGAACAAGCCCACCATGCTTGTTCGGGGAAGATAATCCATTTGGAATGAACAGTGGGTATTTTTCAATTGCAGAGGAGCCAATGTGACAGAGGAACCTTTCCTAGGCAGGTGCCTTGTCCCAGTGTGGTCTGTAGAGTTAAGGCTGGGCCTTCCCAGGACCACCTACATGCAGCGTCCTTCTCAGACTCATTGTGCCTAGATATTAACCCAATGCCTTCAAGAAAAAAGGGTCTAGCTTCATAACATAACCAACAAGAGGTGGTTAGTTCTGGCTGGGAGACATTCAGAATATGGAAGATCTTTAACATCAGTGACCAGAGGGGGTCTACTGGTTCTGTGCACTTCATGAAAAATTCTGGAACTGAAGGTGCCTGCGGTGGGGTGACTGGGGGAACAGTAGCTGCCAGTCTAAGGGATGGTGTTGGCACAAGTTTTCCCCATGCAGGGCTTTCCCACTCAGTTTTAGGGTGTATCAAAATCTGATTTGCTCCTACAGCTACTGGCAGGAGATTCACAATTGGTTTTTATCAAGGGTCTAACTGTAAAAATCAGTCCAGGGTTGCTCCCTCTGATAATGTAAAGTCGGAGACCCCATGATTTTCCAGAGTCCCATCCTTTTGCTTGCACTCCCTCTGGTGTGAACTTAAGTAAATCTTCAGACCTATTCCCCTATCTGGTGACCATGATAAGGTCTTCCTTTTATGGCTTCCATTCCCTATACAATATGACTGATATTTCACAACCCCAGGAAGCACAATAGAATTGTTCCGGCCCCCCACATGCAACAGTTCTCTTCCCACTGGGACATATATAAAAAGTCTTCCACCTACACTTGGCGTGTGAAATTCTTAAAGTCTGATTAGTGTTAGACCATGAGTTATCAGCCAGCTGGCAAAGATCAAAGGTCAAATCTGGGAACCAGGGAGTCCCAAGTGGCTTCTTTGTATGAGCCAGTTGGGCATGATAACCAGTCTCAGGATTCTCAATTGTCCAGGTAAGTTAAAAAGTCTGGTGTGGGTTTCTGGTCTCTGAATGAAGGTGTAGTTTGGGGGTAGCAGTGCATACAGTTAGCAGAAACAGTAAGTATCCTTTCAGATGCATAGGGAATTGTCATGGCTAAATTTTGTCTCAAAGTCAATTTATCTGCATCCTTAACCAGTAGTGGTGTAGCCACAATGATACAAAGGCAAGGTGACCATCCTGCTGCCACTGGGGCTAAATTTTCTGACAAATAAGCCACAGGCCATTTACATGGCCCCAGAGTTTGAGTCAGGACCCCTTTGGCTATTTCCTTACATTCATTGACATACAAGTGAGAACCTGACACCAGGGCCTGCTTTATTTTCTCAAAAGCCCTTTGGTAATCTTGAATTCAAAGTTTTTGGCTTCTTTTGTGGCTTCATATAAAGGTTTGGCTATTTCAACAAAGCCTGGAATCCACAGTTTGCAAAAATCGGCAGACCCCTAGAACTCTCTTACCTGTCTTGAGCTCTAGGGGATAGAGATGTTGAGAACAGCCTCTTTTCTTGCCATAGAAAGCTACCTCTGACTCTCCTCCAGAATATAGCTGAGATAGGTGACTTCAGTCTTACAGAGTTGCACTTTCTGGGTAGACACCTGATAGTCCGTGTTCCCCAGAGTCTGTTGGAGATTCTGAACCCCTTTCTTGCACCCCTCTTTGGTTTACAAACCACACAAGAGTTATTTCTGGGTTATTGACCAAGTACACACCCAGATCCTCATGTGAAGCTTTATCAAAAATAGTGGGCAAATTTTTATAGCCTTGAGGCAGGTGAGTCCATTAATGCCTCTTTTGGGATCATGCCATTCAAGGGCAAAATATTTCTGGTCTAAGAGACCAATGAACTCTTTAGAGTTGTCAGAGAATCTAGCATGCACTCTCCTCCAATTGTAAAGATCAGCAGTAACAAAAGGCCAATAATGGTGTGGTTGATTCCCCTGTTGGTAGACAGGTCCTGTTGCCCTCAGGGGTAAGATAGTGGAATCTGCCTCAAGCCATACAACCTGGGGGCGATGCCTCTGCAGGCCTGCTTCTTGTCCTCTGTGCTGAACCTCCCTCCAATCCTGAACTTGACAGTATTGGGTCCTGTGGTGCTCCCTCTAGGTGGGAATGGAGCCAGTGCAGGGAACATTGCCTCTGCTGGCAGGATCTTTGCTGCTGGAAACACAGGCACAGATGCAGGCATGAACTCCAAGTATGGAGATGCTGGTACAGGTGCAGGCCCATGGATGGAAACACAACTGGTATAGGAGCTGCCCGACTCTGTCAGCACTGGTGGTGACTGTCCTGCAAAATGGGGTAGAGAGCCTTAGAAGTTTTGGAGACCTCCTGCTTTTGTTCTTCTGTCATTAGGGCTGACATTGTTCCTGGAGGTGAAGAAGCATTAGTTAGAAGCAACAAGAAGGATTTTTGCACATGGCATCAGGTTGGCAACCAAATCATTCCAAACCACAATTTAAGGGACCTGTTCTGGATATCCCTGCACCTTCTGAAACACTGTCTTCTGCCGTGAGCACTGTGGTGAGGTGGAATTTTCCCTCTGTTGGCCGTCTGGCCTTGAAGGTAGGCTACTCCGACCTGTAATACATGTACAATTATCTCTTTTTCCCACCTACTGAGAGACTATGAACACTGATTTTTTACTTCTTTAAAGTGTGTCAAAACAATGTTGAGGGCGTGGGAGTGAAGAGAGTGAGAATTAACCCATTCCATCATGTCCATCACAGTCCAGTATAACATGAAACTAAATACTACCAGAAGCAATACAGACAAACCCACACACACGAAATAGCAATGTCATGACTGGAAACAAAAGTAAATCCAAGCACTAGAGCTCACAAATTCTTGCCTCTGAAAAGAAGAGAGATGAATACCAAAGCAGAATGTGACAAGGCCTCTCCTTGAACACAAATTCCTCCAACTGATGGGTAGGTACCTCATCCATCCTGGAGCCAGGAACATCTTCCTGACTCCTGTGGCTGTGACTCTCCAGCATGTCTGCTATTAGCCCCTCCTTGCAACTCACACTGATACATTGGGGCTTTTTCTGGTGCCAAAAGTATGGCTAGACAGAACAGACATAAACAGCACAGAAACACAGAAATGCTGACACTCACCACCACACTTGCTCACTGGCACTAGACTTTCCAGATTGCAAATTCTGGAGATCTGCTGGAGAATCCCAGACAAGTCCCCAAGATGTTATGCCCAGTTCCCAGGAAGCTCAGAAGAACTCTAAGAAGTGCCAGTCCAATGTAATATAGCAAAGAGAGCTTTTATTCAAGTCAGACCTGGATCTATAACCTTTCTCACTGAAGAGGTTAGGAATTCAATGCTCATGTCCAGTGGCTTGGAGTGTTTATATGTGCATAAGCAAGGATCCTAGGCTTTGGGGTTACACAACAAGGGAGGTGACAAGGGGAAGCCATCTTTAAACCTGATATTGTTTGTTCAGACAGTGGGACAGAATCATGCAATTGAAAGGGGGGACTCTTCTGATCCGGGAAGTAACTTTATGGTACTATCTGGAACTAGTGTGTTTTTACAAACTGATCACAGCTGTCTTAATTGCCCTTCTTTCATGGCCCAAGAGGGGCACTTATTTTTTCAAGAATGTTTGGTCCTTGTTTCCCTCAAGGATAGGAGCCAGCTGCACTGAAGAAATGTTAGTTATTAAGGAGAGTGACAGCCTTGATGACCCAGAGGCTAGGATATGTTGCCCTTTCTCTGTTCTCAAAGCTGGCATCTACCGCTCCTCAGGTGGGGCTGTTCATTATGTGGAAGGGAGATCTGTGCAAGTGGTGAGAAAATGCATAGGCAGGTTTCCTGTGTCTTTTCATTCATACAGTTCTTTCTCCCATACCCAATCCCATCTCCTCTGAGAAGGGTTGGTTCCCCCCAGGCACCTCAATCACTGCAGGGCTAGGCACATCCTCTCCTACTGAAGCCAGACAAGGCAGCTCAGTTAGGGGAACAAGATACACAGGTAGGCAATAGAGTCAGAGACAAGCCCCTGCTCCAGTTGCTGGGGGACCCTCATGAAGACCAAGCTACGTATCTGCTACATACACAGACATACCTATGTTCAGTCCATATATGCTCTTTGGTAGGGGATAATTTGGTAGGGGATAATAATTTGGAAATTCATGGTGTCCTTGTTTTATTTATTTTATTTATTTACAATCCAGGCATTTCCCCACTCCCCACTGTTGGGCATTTTATCTAAGGTCACTTCCATTGAGTCCTGAGAGTCTTTAACCTCACTGGTCTCTGGTACTTTCTAGAGAGTCTCGCCACCTCACACCTTCTGAGGCTCCATATTTCCATTCATTCTGCTCGCCTTCTGGGATTCTCTTCTGTTCCCCCCCCCCCAATACATGATCCTGTTCACCTTTTCCCCTTTGCTCTCCTCTCCAACCCAAGTCACTACCTCCTTCTGCCTCCCATCATTATTTTCCTTCCCCTTCTAAGTGGAATTTAAGTATCCTCACTTGGGCCTTTCTAATTGTTAAACTTTTAAAATTCTGTTCGTTGTATCCTAGGTATTCTGTACTTTTGGGCTAATATCAACTTAATAGTAAGTACATAAAAGGATGTGGGTTACCTCACTCAGAATGATGTTTTCTATTTCCATCCATTTGGAAATACTCATGATGTTTGCAAAACTCATGATGTTCTCATTCTTAATAACTGAATCTGGGTATTACAAATAAGGCTACTACAAACATCATGGAGCATGTGTCCTTGTGGTATGATGGGGAATCTTTTGGGTATATGCCCAAGAGTGGTATAGCTGGGTCTTCAGGTAGGTCTATTTCCAATTCTCTGAGGAACCTCCAGATTGATTTCTAGAGTGGTTGTACCAGTTTGCAATCCCTTCAGCAATGGAGGAGTGTTCCTCTTTCTCCACATCCTTGCCAACATATGCTGTCACCTGAGTTTTTGATCTTAGTCATTCTGATTGGTGTAAGATGGAATCTCTGGGTCCTTTTAATTTGGATTTCCCTGATGATCAAGGACTTTGAACATTTATGTAAGGGATTCTCATCAATTTAAAATTATTCTGTTGTAAATTCTCTGTTTAGCTTTGTAATCCATTTTTAAATTGGGTTATTTGGTGTTTTAGAGGTTCTTGACTGCATTATATATTTTGAATATTAGCCCTCTAACAAATGTGGGGTTGGTGAAGATATTGTCCAAATCTGTAGGTTGCCAATTTGTCTTATTAACCATGTCCTTTGCCTTATAGAAGATTTCTAGTTTCATGAGGTCCAATTTATCAATTCTTGATCTTAAGAGCATAAGCCATCAGAGTTCTGTTTAGGAAATGTCCCCCTGTGCCAATGAGATCAACAATCTTTCCCACTTTCTTTTCTATTTGATTCAGTGTATCTGGTTTCATACTGAGGTCCTTGCTCCACTTGGACCTGAACTTTGTGCAAAGTGACAAATATGGGTTTATTTTTATTTTTCTACATACAGACAGCTAGTTAGACCAGAACCAGTTATTACAGATGTTTTCTTTTTTCCATTGTATGTTTTTGGCTTTTTTGTCTAGGATTAAGTGTCTGTAAGTGTATGGTTTCATTTCTGGGTCTTCATTTCTATTCCACTGATCAATATGTCTGTCTTTGTACCAATACCATGCAGTTTTTATCACTACTGTTCTGTAGCATAGCTTGAGATCAGGGATGGTAATTCTCCCAGCTGTTCTTTTGTTGTTAAGAATTGTTTCACTATTCTTGGATTTTTGCCTTACCAGATGAATTTGAGAATTGCTTTTTCCCATGTCTTTGAAGAGTTGTGTTGGGATTTTGATGAAGATTTCATTGAATCTATAGATTGCCTTTGGAAGGATGGACAGTTTTACTATGTTAATTCTGCCAATCCATGAGCATGGGTGATCTCTCCATTGTCTGAGATCTTTTTCTATTTCTTTTCTTTTTTTTTCCAATGCTTTTTTTTATTAACAGTTAAGATCCAGGGTTAGTTTTTGTAGCCTCTGCTGGCCCTTCGGCCTCTGGCGCGCTCAAACTTCCGGCCCTTGGAACGGACATAGGGTTTGGTATGGCTGTGTGGGGTTCCTGGGGCCTTGCCAAAATGTCGGTACACCTCTCGGCCCTTCCGAGGACCAGACAGGAGCACAGTGCCCCGGCCCTTGGGAGACTCCAGGGCCAGCTGGTCAAAGGTGAGGATCTTACCCCCAGCCTTGAGGATGCGACTCCCGGCCCGGCTGCTCACCCGCAGTGCACACACCTTCAGCTTGGGAACTTCCAGAATCCGCACATCATCTGTGACCGTCCCCACAACAACTGCAGTCTTGTTCTCGCGGCCAGGAAGCTTCATCTTTCGGATCATGCGGGACAGGGACAGAGGTGGCCGGTTGGTTCGGCTCATGAACAACCTCTTCAGCACAACCTGATTGAAGGTGGAGTTGGTCCGTCTGGCCAGAAACCTGTACAACTTGACAAGCAGCCGCAGGTAGATGTCCTGGCTCTTGGGCTCCTTGCGCCGAACCTTTCGGTCCTTGTTGTGGCGAATGTCAACACCCATGATGGCGCCTTCTGCTCGGCCAGGTCCGGAAAGACCCTATTTCTTTCTTGAGAAACTTGAAGTTATTTTCATATGGATCATCCACTTGTTTGGTTAGAGTTACCCCATGATATTTTATATTTGTGGCTATTGTGAAGGGAGTTGTTTCCCTAATTTCTTTCTCAGCCTGTTTATCCTTTGTATAAAGGAAGGCTATTGATTCATTTGAGTTAATTTTGTATCTGGCCACTTTGCTGAAGTTGTTTATCTGCTGGTGAAGTTCTCTGGTAGTTTTGAGGGTTTCTTATGAATACTATCATATAGTATATAGTATAGCTAATAGTGAGACCTTTATTTCTGCTTTGCCAATTTGTACCCACTTAATCTTCTTTTGTTCTCTTATTGTTCTAGAGCACTCTATTGTTTACTTTGAGTACTATATTGAATAGATATAAGGAGAGTAGGCATCCTTGTTTGTCTCTGATTTTAGTGGGATTGCTTCAAGTATCTCTCTATTTAATTTGCTATTAGCTGTTGTTTTGCTGTAAATTGCTTTTATTGTGCTGAGGTATGAGCCTTGAATTCCTGATCTCTCAAATACTTTTAGCATGAAGGGGTGTTGTATTTTGTCAGATGCTTTTTCTGCATCTAAGGAGATGGTCATGGGATTATTTTCTTTTAGTTTGTTAATATAGTGGATTATATTAATGGACTTTTGAATATTGAGCGAACCTCCCATCCCTGGGATGATGTCTACTTGATCTTGGTGAATGATGGTTTTGATGTGTTTTTGGTTTGCAAAAATTTTATTGAATATTTTTGCATCAATATTCAAAAGCAAGATTTTTCTGAAGTTCTCTTTTTTGGTTGGGTCATTTTGTGGTTTAGGTATTAGAGTAATTGTGGCTTCATAGAATAAATTATGTAGTGTTTCTTCTGTTTATATTTTATTGAATAGTTTGAGGAATATTAGTATCAGGACTTCTTTGAAGGTCTGGTATAATTCTGCACTAAATCCATCTGGTCCTGGGCTTTTTTGTTTGGGAGGTTTTTTAATGATTTCTTCTATTTCCTTATGTGATATGGACCTGTTTAGATAGTCTACTTGCTCTTGATTTAACTTTGGTATGTGGTATCTGTCTAGAAAACCATCCGTTTCATCTAGTTCTTCCTGTTTTTTCTTTTGTTTGTTTGTTTGTTTTTGAGTATATGCTTTTGAATCAGGATCTGATTTCCTCCATTTCTATTGTTATGTCTCCCTTTTCATTTCTGATATTGTTAATTTGGATACTGCATCTGGGCCCTTTAGTTAGTTTGGCTAGGGGTTTATGTATCTTGTTGTTTCTCTTAAAGAACCAGCTTTTGGTTTTGTTCTTATCAAATGCTCTGAGTACAGCAGATCTTCTGGGATGCCTCAGGATATGGTGTCATAGGGGAACAGACTAGAAGCAGTATGTCCCAGCAGAAAGGTGTTCTGTTCTTTCAAACTTTTCTTGGATGGGGATATAGCTCAGTCATGGAGTAGTTGTCTGGCTAATACAAACATCAGAGTTAAAATCTCTAGCAGAGAAAGGAGGGAAAATACTTAATTATAAAAGATAACATAAATTCTACTTTATTGAGAAATTTCCTGTTATGCTGAATAAAATGTATTTATGCATAAATATATATTTTATAATATGTACTATAAATATATAATTGATGTATATTAAACTCCTCTTATTCTTGTGTGACTTTTAGAAATTAAAAAGAATGAAGGTTTGTTTTTACCACAGTGTCTAGTTAAGAGATTTTTTTTCTTCCCATTGTCTGTCCCTCTCTAAAGGCAAGGCTTGAAAATGGAGAAAGAAATCGTGATATGACAACAGGCTACCTCTGATTTCCCCACTTTTCTACAGTCTGACTTTAGTTGGAAGTCCAATTTCATGGCATAGAGCAGATTTTCTTCATTTATATTTCAAATGCTATCACAAAAGTCCTATATACCCTCCCCCTGCCCTGCTCCCCAACCTACCCACTCCTGCTTACTGGTCCTGACATTCCCCTGTACTGTATATGTAGGGCATATAATCTTTGCAAGACCAAGGGCCTCTCCTCCCACTGATGGCCTACTAGGCCATTACCTGAGACTTATTGGTACTTAATTTGGTTAAGGAAATCTGTGGGTATAACTCCAGTAGAGTATTTGCCACCATATTTGAGATCCTAGATTTAGTCCCCAGTACCACCTAAGCCCAAATCAAAATAGACAATAATAAATGATTCTCTTCTCTGCACTACTTGTTTATCAGGAATATTTAGCCTCTTATAATGCCTCTTCATAGTCTTGTGATACGTCCCAAGCAGTTTTCCTTACTGTGGCTATTTCCCTCAAGAGCTCCCAATTTCGCAGTGCTAGATTCCATGTCACCACCTCATGCTTTTTCCTGGAAACTTGTTGGACTTCCAGAAAGTCTTTATTGACAAGCATTGGATATTCTCTGGGCATCCTCACTTATACCCTTCTTGTGCTCTACAAGTGTGTTTTTACATTTTATTACTCTTAGTGGTGACGCTTGAACACAACTCCATCATACTCTCTGCCACCCTCTTACCATCTCTTTTTTTGCCATTGCTCTTCCATCAGAGAAAAAGAAACACATCAAGCTGTTTAATTGTTTCTTTTGAAGCCTTTGTTATTTAGCTTGGTATGAGGAGGAAAGCACCTTCTTCCCTGTTGGGAGGAGTTGGGGTTCATACCACAGCTCAATCTAGAGAAAACAGTTTGCAAGACTGTTTTTTTTCCTCCAAAGCTCAAGTATTTTTTCATGTCCATTACATTGAGATAGTCTAAACTCAGATAATGGATCACCTGGCATTCACCATCAATATCTTCAACTTGAATATTACAATCTTGAGTCATGTTGGTTTATAGGTCAATCTTGTTTTATGATGCTCCAGTTTGATCAGGACCAGAAAATGGAAATTAGTGTGTCTGAAAATTTCCTATTTAATATGTAAGTAAATTACACATTCCTGAGAACGCTTTTGTATTCTCTTCCACCAGAATATGTTAATAATTCCTCTTTGGACTTGTATAGAATTCCATATAACTGTTATAGGCCTTACTCCAAAGAATTGCTTTGGAATACCAAGGTTCAAGCCTTCCTTTTACGAACGTCATGTTCATGAGGTGTTCACTGCCTCTCTGAATGCAAGATTTCCTAAACAACCACTAAACATTGTTGTCTGGATAAATTTGATGATTTTATTGCATATTAAACTGTTAGACAAAGCCAAGACAACTGAGGTAGCATTTGCCACTAAATATCTTCATATGCAAGTGAAGAAGTATTGGCAGTATTCCCAAGGAAAAGAAATATGTGCACTAATTAGTATTTAATTGGAATTAAAATTCTTGAAGGGTTGTAGAAATTTTCAAAGTTCTTAGGTATCTGGGTGCTTATGTGCAAAGGGAGCTATATTTAATAAAATTGAAAGAATTTCAAGTAATAGTAGAAAACCCAGGTAAACTTTATAATAAATTTAAAATTGGAGGAATAACTAATCACAACAGGTCCCATTTAATGATACCAGTCCTAATACTTCCCAATCACAATATCCAATAAACTAATATAACAAAATCATAAAATATCCTGTTTTAGTATTCTCATAGGTACATAAAGAATGTCAGCAAAGCATTCAGAGGGAGAGCAGTAAATGAAAAACTAGTGAAATATCCTTTTATTAAGGACATATATTATTGAGGATATAATATAATACAGAAGGAAAAAATTATCACTTAGAAAACTCTGTCTTCTTACTCAAGAGTTTTTTTAAAGCCCCTTTCATGTCTTTATTTCTCAGGCTGTAAATGAAAGGGTTCAACATGGGAGTGACTACTGTGTACATTACTGAAGCAACTATGTTGTTGTTGATTTTACTGTTGGATGGAGGCAGAAAATAGAGACCAATAATTGACCCATAATAGAGAGCCACCACTGAGAGATGGGACCCGCAAGTGGACAAGGCTTTACAGATACCCTTGGTTGTGGGAACCTGGAGGATGGTGAACCCAATACGGCCATAAGAGATGAGGATGCATAGAAACGGAAGCATAATGGCGGCCAAACCTGCTGTGAAGATTACCAGTTGGTTGAGTGATGTGTCAGAACAGGACAACTTAAGCAGGGCACCCAGGTCACAGAAGAAGTGTGGGACAGTGTGGTCAGCACAGAAGGAAAGCTGGTCTAGGAGGAGACTGTGCAAAAGAGCACAAGCAGAAGCTATGACCCAGGACACAGCTACTAGCATGGCACAACGGCTCTGACTCATGATAGTGATGTAATGGAGAGGATGACAGATGGCCATGTACCTGTCATAGGCCATTGAAGTGATAAGGAAACTGTCCAAGTCAGCAAAAAATATGAAGAAGTATGTCTGTGAAACACACTCCTCATAGGTAATGGGTATGGGCTGGTTCTGAACTTTTGTTAACATCTTCGGGACAGTGACAGATGAAAAGGAAATGTCTGTGAAGGCCAAATGGCTGAGAAAGAAGTACATGGGAGTGTGGAGATGAGAGTCCAGCCTGATGAGCAAGATGATGAGCAGGTTCCCCAGCACTGTAATAAGGTACATGGCCAGGAACAGAGAAAAGAAGATGCCTCCCTGCTCTGGTCTGATGGGAAACCCCAGGAGAAGGAACTCAGACACACTGCTATGGTTCTTGAGTCTCATACTTATGTAGCAGCTGGGTACACCTACTGCTGGGGAAGTCTGAAGAAATAAAAGATTGTGACATATAATGATAAAGATGTTTATTATACCTAGGAAATATCTTCCTTTACATGCTTTTCTTTTATATTTTCCATATGTTTTGCTGCAAATATTGTGGAGAATAAAAATGTAGATTTAGGTATAAAGCCACATTATTTCTCAGTCTGATCCCAGTCTCTGTAAAAAAAATAGTTACAGTCAACATTTACTAAGTGTTTTCTTTATACAGAATTCTAACCTTATATGTGCACTAACACATTCAATACTTGTAAATAGATGACCTATATATACACTGTTACCATTTCTACTATATAAAAGGTATGGTTAAAGAAAAACAGTCTTAGTCATACTGAAGTATGACAAAGAGAAGAGGGGTTGTGAACCCATGAGTTTTGACTCCAAGTTTGTTCTCCTGGAGAAAAAAAAATCTGGTATCAAAAATCTAATTACTCTTCATAATTCTACTTATAATGGTTTTCCTACTTCTGTAAGTCCTGTGTTTCTCTGTTTATAATTAGTAGTTAGTTGGTCACTAGATGTGGTTCAAAATGTAGAACAGAGAATTAATGCATACATAATATCAACTGCTTGATATGACAGCTGTCACATCCAAATAAAATCACTATCACAGCTTCAGTAAAATGCTTATATCACACTTAGTTCAGCATTTAGGCTTGCCTTTCCTAACAGTATCTTCTCCCCCAATTGCAAAGAACCACAATAAAAAAAATCAAAAGAAAAATTTAAAACAAATTTTAATACTTTAGTATCTCTAAAATAATAGAGATTTGTTTTCTAACATATATAAATATAAAAACCTATGCTTTTAAAGAAGAAAATGGTTTATGATAGTGTACAAAGGAACATTATTATACTACAGTTATAAGAAACAAACAAAGGTAAATGCAAAGGTAAACCAGAAAAGCAGTGGAGGGGAAGAGGAAGCCTAAGTCCATACAGGCTTATAATAAAGAATTTGCAATGGATATAAATGTTGTTATAGGTCAGTGTGGAAATAAAGAATGAACTCCTCTATAAGAGGTTCTGAAGCAGTTTTCTATCCACACAGCATATAGACAGTATTTTTTATATCATACCATACAAAAGTCCCCCATAGGTTAAAAGATTAACTAGAAAAGCAACATTTCAGAGATCTAGAGGCCCTTCCAATACTTTGTTAACTGGATTCAAAAGTAGCCTGGTTCCCTATGTTATGACCAAATGAAAAGAAGAGTATATTTATGAACCAACATAGTTCAGTCAATTTGTGTCAAAGAATAAGTCCCAATGATGGCAGTAATCAACTGGGTCTATATGCCATTTGGAAGCAGAGTCAGAGTATATATGAACACTACTACTTAGTCTCCCAGAAACATGTGAGTGCCATAGTCTGTCACTTTGTCCTAAAGGCTAAAGACTTTCTGCACAGATTCTCACATCTAGAGCCCAATCTTAACTAACTGTAGAAAACAATGCAGCACTCTTTCTGTTTCTTTCAGTTCTTCAGAGGAGTCTGTTTTCTGCCTGAAGGAAACATGCAAAACCATTCCCTGTGTAGTGTAATTTCCATTGCAGTCTTGAGACTTCCATTTCCCAGTCCCAAACACCACCTTCAGTAGGATGTTGTTATGCAAAATTCTTTTAGCAACATTAAAAAAAGATTTTAAAACTCCAAGTGAAGATTAAGTTTAAAGCAAATATTGCTTGGAGAGAAGCAGGCTTATAATCACATTGATTCTGAGATGGAATAGATGAGGATAGGAGTGGGTGACACGGATGGAAGAACAATGGAACTGCTTTCCTCAATGTAAGCAAAGTAAAGAGGGAGGCAGAGGTTACAGGCAGAAAGAAAGCAGAGGCTACAGACAGTAAGGACAGATTTACCATCGTAGTTTGGCTCAGATGATTGCCACAGAATTGAGCTGTAGAGGTGCTGCACTGGTGATAAAATACAACAAACACTTTACACTAATTTCTATTAAAGTCCTATTCACTTGTTTCAGAAAGAACACTGGGACTTTCTTCTTGCATGATATAACAGCAAGAGTAGTGAACCTATGATTCAATTCCAGGACTGTTTATATTCTTGCATCAAAAGCCTTCAGCAATCACATTCACAAGTAAGACCATAATTGCCACCTGATAACACTAAAGAATTGCAGGAAATGTTCAGAAAATTTAAGATTCAGCCACAAATCTGTGATTTCAAGAAGTATGCCTTGATGATGATATTAATAGTACTAATAAATTAGGTTAGCAACCATTCATTAATTATATAACCTGTTGCTTAGTATAGACCAGCTTCTATGACATAGTTTCCGTCATAGCTTAACATGACTACAAAAAATATGTGAGAACCAGAGAGATAGCTCAAAGGGTAAAAGCACTGGGGCTGCTCTTCCAGAGGACCTGGATTTGAATCCCAGCAGCCACATGAATGTTCACAACTGTCTGTAACCCTACTTTCATTGTATCCAACACCTCTTTAGGCACAAGGTAGGCAAATGGTACATAAATATGAATGCAGGCAAAGCATATATAAATAAAATTTAAATTTTAAAATACACATTTTTAGCTTAACCAATTGGAAAATAAGGCTAAGAGAGTATATGTAATTTAAATAAGACCATGTACCATGGAAAAGACTAAATGGCATTTAATCCAAAATTTGTTTAATTAAAAAATCCATGCTCCCAAACATTATGCTTGATCCCTTCTATAATAGCATACACTGATAGAATAGAGATTTCTTTTTAATAAGGCCATTTAATGCATTTTATAAATCTTTATTAAGACCATTGAGGTAATCAGAGAGTTTAAGATATCTACTACTTGACTGATAAATTTAGATGACTGATAGCTGAAATTTCCTGGTATCGAGACCAAAGGAGATAAAATTCTGGTCAATCAAAAAACATTTCTATTAATTTTTATTTGTATCTGTACATCTGTTTGTATGTATGTCACACAGTCACAGTGACTATGAGAATCAGAAGAGGGTGCTTGGTCCTCTGAAGCTGGAGTTACAGATAGCTGTGAGCCACCTCATGTGGGTACTGCAAGCCAAATTCAAGTCATCAGGAAAATTATCAAGAGCTCTTAACTCCTGAATCACCCCTACAACCTCATGGCAAGTTTTCTTAATGAGCTATCTAGTTTCTATTAATAAGTTTAAGACCAATATAAATTCACTGGAAGTAGTATGTAGTCACTAAAGTAAATATGTGAAAAGTTATGGTAAAATATGTCACAAATAACTATATATCAATATATTTTAACTATGCAAAAATGCAGATTATTAATTATTGATGTTCTTACAACTGGGATGCAGATCAAATATTTAATAACAAGTGGAAAAAGGTAAAATGTTATGACAGAAAAATATTAACTTCAAAGAATCATTATGATAACTGAGGTTGCTTGAGAGTAAGAACATTCTTCTTATTTGAATATATTAAACATATACAATATTTTATAACTGATCATTAACACAACCACATATAATTTAAATTTAGCTGGAATTACTGATGATTATGATCTAAAACACTGATCTATCTTTTTAACCCAAACTTCTTCCACAGGTCTTTTTGACCAGTAATAGATAACATACACACACACACACACACACACACACACACACACACACACACACACACTGCTGTAACGTCCTTGGGTAGAACCTTACAAATATTGCCCTTACCAAGCTCAGTGATAGATAATCAAATGTTGCCAGTTCCATGATTTTTTTTATTTGTTCTTCAAAAGACTTAGAGCCAGAGTGGACAGAGAAGTCATAATATCATGCCTAACATGAGAAAGAGGCACACACTCTTTTTACCAGCTCCAAGCCAGTAACAGTATTCCTCTTTTACAGTCAGTTTGTGAACCCAGGAGAGCACTGACTCAGTTTCTGGTAAGAGACAATTAGGGAGCAATCACTGTGTTATTTTTAATATTCCCTGTGGACACGAACATTTTCTAGATACAAAGAAAGCCAGCCTCTTTGGGAATATAGATGTGTATTTAATCATTTACAGATTAATTTACTTATTAATTTTTTATAACTATTTGCTTATTTACCCATACCCATCATAACAATTCTTGAGGTCAATATTTGTCCAGATTTTACTGAGCTTGAGAATGGTTCATAAAACTCTCAAGTGAGTTTTCAAATACAGACACATCAACTTCAGAGTGAAAGGGTAGATACTTTTATAACACAGTAACTTCCCTTTAACCTTGGGCTCTATAGCATGAGAGATCATCCTTCCTTCCTTCAATCTGGAACTGGGAGAAGAGCTGCTACTAGTTGGTAGTTGGTCACAAACACTTGCCAAATGACAGAATTTTTTTCTTACTAGAGAAACATTTGAATAAATGTAAATACATTTTTCTCTTTTTTGCTTTCAGTTGTTAACATGTTTTAAAGATGCATATATTTTATTCTTAGGAATGAATATATAAGTATGCATATTGAGAAGTACATGCTTAATTTTTCTCCATAATTTATATTTTATTCATAAATTATCCCAATCACAGCTCCCCTCCCTCTTCTCCTCCCAGCCCCACTCTTGCTAATCCCTCCCCCCCATTGTCCCATTCACTTCTCAGAGAAGTAGAAGCCCCTCTTGGGTGTCATTGAACCCTGGAATATCTACCTGCTGTCCCACTGAGGTCAAACCAAGCAGTTCAGGTAGGGGAAGGAGATCCAATGGCACACAACAGAGTCAGATACATCCCCAGCTCCAATTGTTAGGAGACCCACATGAAAATCAAGCTGCACATCTGCTACAAAGGTATGGGGCTTAGGTCCAGACTCTGAAGGCTCTTTGGTTGGTAGTGGTTCAGTCCCTATGAGCCCACATGGGGCCAGGTGAGTTGACTCCTTAGGTCTTCTTGTGGTTTCCTTGACAACTCCAGCTGGCTCTTCCACAAGACTCCTTCAACTCTGCCTGATATTTGTCTATGGGTCTCTGCATCTGTTTCTATCTGCTACTGGATGAACCCTGTAGGAAATACTTATGCTAGATTTCTGTCTGCAAGCATAGGACAGTGTTGGGGCTGGCCTGCGGCTCTCATGTCCGGGTTTGAGCCTGGAAGGCATCTTGGAGCTGAAAGAAAAGGAATCTAGGCGGAAGAGAGAAAGACATGGAACCAAGACAGGATTCTGATCAAGGCTCAATGTTTAATGTTTAATAAGGAGGGAAGTCCATCCCCAGTTATGCCAAGTTTCTTGTGAAGTGGTCAGAACAGTCTTTTAGCAGAAACTCACAAAATTCACAGTTTGGTGTTAACTCCAGAAAATCTTGGAGAACCAGTTCAGCCTCATGCAGGCTGCAGGCAGTGTTACATCAAAGGAGAGGGATGAGAAGCAGCACAGCAGGTGGCTCTGCCTCAGTGGTGGATGGTCTAAACCAGCTTGTCTAGGCTGAAGGAGGTTACAGGACAGTTTCATTAATAGTGTCAGGTTTTTACTCTCTCTCATAGGATGGGTCTTAAAGTTGGTCTAGACACTGGTTGAATGTTGCCTCAGACCCTGTTCCATCCTTACTAACGCACATCTTATAGGAAAGACAAATTTGGAGATTTTGTGTAAGTAAGGTTAATATTCCCCTCCTTCCATTTGAAGACCTACCTGGCTACAGGAGGTGGCCACTTCAGTCTCTTTATCCCATGCTGGTAGGAATATCAGCTAGGGTCACACATATAGATTCCACATGACCAGGTGGTTCATAAACATTTGTAATGGGATCTGATGCCCTCTTCTTTTCTGGCGTGTCTGAGTACAGCTACAGTGTATTCATATAAATAAATATTTTTTAAAGGGTTCTCTCTCTCTCTCTCTCTCTCTCTCTCTCTCTCTCTCTCTCTCTCCTCTCTCTCTCTCTCTCTCTCTCTCTCTCTCTCTCTCTCTCTCTCTCTCTCTCCCCTCTCTCTCTCTCCCTCCCTTTCTCTCAACTCCCATCCCCATGTCCTAAATAAACTCTATATGTAAAAACAGAAGTCCTGCCTGACTGCAGGAGGTGGCCACTTTAGTCTCTATATCTCATGCTGGTAGAAATCTCAGTTAGGGTCACCCACATGGGCATCATATAGCATCTCTCATCCCAGGTCTCCAGATGGTCTGAGAGATGCCCCCAAGCAACATCCATTTTCACTCTCAGGCCTCCCATGACCCCCTCCTGCCATGCCTAACACCCATCCTAACATCAGGAGGGCCTCATCCTTTCCCCCACCCAGTTCCCTCTCTTTAACCACATCTTAGGATATTCTTTTTCTCCTTCTGAGTGCAATTCACTCATCCTCCCTTGAGACCTCATTATTACTCAGTTTCTTTGGGCTTATGGGTTATATCATGGTTATCCTGAACTTTATGCCTAATGTCGAATTATAAGGGATACATCTTGGAACTGAAAGAAAAGAGGGAATCTATGAGGGTAAAGAGAGAAATGGAGTCAAGACTGTATTCTGATCAAGACTCAACTTTAATGTTGGCAAACATGCTTTATAAAGAAGAGGGGAGGCTCATTCCCAGTCATGCAAAGTTCCTTTGAAGTTGTCAGATCAGCCTTTTAGTAGGAACCCGCGAAAATCACAGTTCGAAGCTAACTCCGGAAGATCTTGGAGAACTGGGTTCGGCTTCAGGCTGGTAGCAGGTAGTGGCATATCGAAGGAGAGTGATAAGAAGCAGCACAGCAGGTGGCTTCGCCTAAGTGGCAGATGGTCACAGCCAGCCTTGCTAGACTGGAAGGAGGTAACATTTCCCCCCTTTAAATAATATTAAACAAAACTGGACTGAGGCATAAAATTTATCTATGCTCTAAAGTTCTGCCTTAGAGTTATGGTGGCTGGCGGCTCTGCCTGTCTTAGGATCCCAGATCCTCATGAACTTTCCAATTCTGTCATAGGAGGCTATGTGCAGCTAGTTTGTGTAATAATTCACACAAACATGGCTCTGTGGTGTATTATCAACAGCCACAGCCTTTTGGCATGTATCCCTCTCTTAGATTGTTATGATTCCGTGATGTGGTTGCGCGTCACTGACTGTCAGGCTCTCATAGCACACCATATTCCCAAATCAGACCAAAGCCACAATATGTACTAGAATGCTTCTTGATGGACAATAATAATAACTGCCACCTGTGTTGTTGGAAGTTAGATTTTACTCCTGTGGCAGTCAGGCTGAATGGCATTAACTGACCTGCTTGAAAAACAAAGGTGGGACAGTGAAAAGCAACAGTATAAAAGCTGCTTTGAAGAAGTCCATGTACTCCATTCAGCTGCAAATTAGCAATGACTAAGTTCAGGTTCTGAGCTCCCGGTGTGGGGGAGCTGGCTTTGAGAATTAGCAGAAAGGCCAGAGATTCTCTGGAAGTGGAGGCTGAGCTCCAAATTAACTTTGCTAAATAATTAAGAATTTTAGCTATCTACAATAGGAATCTCTAATATTGGAATTATTACTAGACCAGTCTAAGATTGAGTTAGAATAACTGGTCACATTGAAGAAAAGAGAAAAATCATTATGACTATATTATGTGACTAATCTTTCTACGTCAGAATATACAGTCTCTGATGTTCTTTTTGCCATAAAGTTAAAAAGCTTGAAGCAAGGCATTTTCACTTGTCGAAACTGGAAAAACGGCAAGCAAGGGTGGGTCTAAAACATGTACCCAATTTAGCTTCCTTGTCACGTCAGTCAGGGCACTGAGCCAACTCACCTCCCAGCTTGTCACACGAATTAGCCATCATGCTTCTTCAGCATTCTGTGGAGAGAACCTATGTTTTTCCCTTTCCTAATAAGGTAGCTGTTCAGGATCAAACCATATGCCAATAAGTAGATCCTTATAAGATACTATAAGGCATTTATTAAATTCTTTGATATCCAAATTTCAAAATTCTAAAATAAAAATATGATTTAATTAATGTGCATGGGAATGCACTAAATAATATGCACGGGGATATAATTTCTTCCTTCTTTGTCTTTAAGAATCTAGAGTTTTAAAGTTATACAATACCTTGTCCTTGAGAAATAATAATTTGTTGACAAAACATCTCAAATACTTGACTGTCATAGTCAGTATTCATGTAACATGGGCAGTGACTAACAGCACTTTCAATTGTTTCTCTTAAAGAGTGGTTGTAACTAGAAAGCTTGAAAAGTTATTAATAGTCACATGTGCCTAAATTATTTATTTATTAACTTAGAAATAAGTGTATTATTTGCAGCAATTTATTAAGTGTAAGTCCTCAAGTATTAACACTATTATGTGGAAACAAGTAGTAACTGAGGACGCTAATAGCAAAGAAATTGACATGCACAATTTCCAAGAATATTAAAATATTATCTTAATCATAACTGTTTTGAATATATAAAGAACGAGATCATATATCCAATCTATCTTATATGTAGGACCTATAGATTGCCTGAGATATAAATCTAGCATGGCATTGCTTTAAGATGTCCAGGCAATCCAGAACAATTTATTAAATGTCTAAAAACAGCCTTCTTAAGAGGACAGCATTTTTTTCTATGAGTTGTATATGCATAAGCAATTGCAAATTTGAGAATTAATAGCATCTGAAGGATGAACAATCTTAAGCAATTGTGAGCTCTGAGATATAATATTGACTATTAATATACGAATTAAGGTTTGATGGTTCAGCATTTTAAAACACCATCCACAGCACACAACTTAATTATCTGTGCTGAAGCAGAGGGAAGCTCAAAAGAATAAGCGTGTGATCTAATTCACATCTACTTATTTCCCATAGAAGGGTTGTTTTTAAACACAATAATTGGGATGCATGCATGAATTTATAGAAGATACAGAAGCATGCATAAAAACAATTTTTAACTTATCTTTGGGATATTGATTGTCAATTTTATTTAAAATGATGGTATGCAATAGATCAATTATTAATATTCTGTAATAACAAAATTAAATGCTGATTGGAACAAAGAACAGACACTTTGTCAGGTTCCTAAGACACAATTTTTGTTATAAGTTTTCCAAAATACACGAATATATCTTACAATCCTTTATTAGCACCACAGTAGTTTTAATAGGTTTTTGAAACTGCTTTGAGGTGAATGCTACCTCGGCCCTGCCCACTGCCTTGTCGCAGCTCTGCAGTCTCGGGCCTGAAAAGGACCCTGGATTTTAACCCTCTGTTGAGCCCTATATCTCTGAAGTGGAGGCCATGACTTCGGGCACTGCAGTTACCACCTCTCCCAAGGAAATGTGTTCGCACGCTAAGCAGGATCGGAGCCCTGTGCACCACCTCTATGTCAAGTGGCAGCTCCACGGCCCTGACACTGGTGGTGGAGCCCCAACACCCTCCCTCCCCCGCCGCAGCCACTTCTGCCACCACTGCTGCCACCTCCCTCAAGGAAAGGTGTTTGCACGCTAAGCAGGACTGGGGCCTGGCCCTGCGGTGGAACACCCCCGAGCCTTATCGGAAAAATACGGCTACCCTAGCAGAGACAGGCAGAGGCTCATGGGCCAATGGCAATCAAGGCCCTACCCTGAGTTCCAAACAAAGCCGCCCTGCTTTTTGGCTGCTTCTTGTGTCACCACGTTCAGGTAAAGCTGCTTGCTCAAGGACCCTGCCCCGCAGCTGCCAGTAATCTCTGGCCCAGGAGAATACAGATAATAAAAGGGGGTAGGAAGTCACAGCAGGCAAAATAGTTAGAAGTTACCTGATGTGAAACAAAGGAATGACTCCAAAAGGATTAACAGGAACCAGATAAATGTTTACAGTAAGGTTAAAGCTGCTTTGCTTAGGGTTAGCTTAATGACAGCTAAGGTTTTAAGTAAACCTCCCTTGAGAGGCATTAGCTAATAAAATACTTTCCACTTAGAAAGCAATATACACTGAAAGATTCAAGCTCTTGGCTTCTTGTATAGAAGCAGAAATGATAGAAATTTCTCACATAATGTAGATCAATATTTAGCCATACCTAGAGGCAAAATTTTCTAGTTATTACAAACTCACTAGAAGCAAAACTTTTACAATCATTAAGATGCAAAGGAAATAAAAAACAAACTTTTGGATCTATAATAACTATATAAAAAGTAGGCAAGTCAGATTGTAATGCCTTTATAAATTCTACAGTCTGATTGACCCTTTATAAACTATGAATTTGAACTTTATTAAAACAGCACCTGGCTAGATCCGCAAAGGTGCTCCTTTAGCTAAAAGAAAATTCCTCTGGAAGCAAAGAGGGGCAAGGCACACAAACCTCGCTGAGGCTGCTCCGAGCTTAGTTCCTCTTGCCCTGAGGACAGATTTTAGAACTTTTAAGTTTCTTTTGCAATATTAGACCATAACTATAACTTTGGGAAAGCAAAACCTAATTTCAAAACAATTTATCATCTTTAGAATCAATATTAGAAGCATTACTATCATATTACAAAGTTTGGCTGCCAATTTATACCTATGAATACATGACAGTGCAAGCTTTAATGCTTCATTACAGAGACATTGCTTTAAATCTTATCTTAATCCTACTTTCTAGGATAAGAATCACATTAAATATTATCTCAGCTAGAAGAATCTTAGGAGGCCCAGTTTTTTTGGCCTGCTTATGTCACGTGTTTGAAAAACTCCTGAGTTGCCAATTTAAGGCTAACCCTCTGTTACCAATGTAACAATTATTTAATCATAACTAATAACTCATGAGCTAATTGTGAAGACACGCAGAGCAAATTGCCAGTGAAAACCAAATGAAGCAGTTACACTTAGACCAATCAGAGAATATTAATTTTTCTAGCTATAATTATAAAATAAAAAGTACTTTGTAATTAGCTAAACGCAATAATCATGAATGCAGAGAATTTTCTTAGAAAAAAACATCTATCAGCTTTTTCGCCCCAATACCATGAGGCTGCAGACTCTCTTTTTTCTTTTAAAGAAAAGTTTTTCCAGCAGGGCCCTCCTGCTGTGTGCCTGATTTTTGCTAAAACCTGTAGCCACTCTTGGCTTTGCTATACCAGCAGAGAAAGTTTTAGTTATCTTTTATCTTCCAACATGAAAACACAGAACATTCATTCATTCAGACTAGACACAAACTTACATGACTTGAACACATGAACAGACTGGTGCACCAGGCATTAGACAAGACCTTAGACAAAAACACAAAAATGGCAGAGAACTTCTGCTGTAGAGCCCAGAGAGAACAAAGCAAGGCACCCCTAAAATTTCCCTCTGCTTCTGGGACATTTTCCTCCCGCCTGATGCAGTTTCTGACTGCGGCCAATCCGCCTAATTATAAAATCCCAAATCCTTTTATCTCTCTCAACTAAGAAACAGCTTCTGGAAGCTGCAGCTAACTGCCTGTTATGTTCCTAGATTCTGATAATCTCACTGCTGAACCTAAGTGAACCCAGTGCGAGGGTTTAGCACTGTTCCCGCTTAGATTGTACCACACCTGGCAACCATATGCCTGTTGCTTCTCGTGTTCCAGTACGAATTTTCTTTAATTATTTTCTTCTTCCATAGAGCTCCAAACCAGCAGTGCTTCTTCCAGTGTCCTCTGCCTTTCCCAGGCCCTGCATGGGATGCCAATATGTTGGGGCCTGCCTGCGGCTCTCATGTCTGGGTTCGAGCCTGGTCTGCATCTTGAAACTGAAAGAAAAGAGGGAATCTAGGCGGGTAAAGAGAGAAATGGAGTCAAGACTGTATTCTGATCAAGACTCAACTTTAATGTTGGCAAACATGCTTTATAAAGAAGAGGGGAGGCCCATTCCCAGTCATGCAAAGTTCCTTTGAAGTTGTCAGGTCAGCCTTTTAGTAGGAACCCATGAAAATCACAGTTCAAAGAACTGGGTTCGGCCTCAGGCAGGTAGCAGGTAGTGGCACATCAAAGGAGAGTGATAAGAAGCAGCACAGCAGGTGGCTTCGCCTAAGTGGCAGATGGTCACAGCCAGCCTTGCTAGGCTGGAAGGAGGTAACAAGTGTCCCTGAGATAGAGTGGGTATATTCCTAGGAGTGTTATAGCTGGATCCCAAGGTAGAAATATTCCCCATTATCTGAGAAACTGCCAGTCTGATTTCCAAAATGGTTGTACAAGTTTGCACTCTCACCACCCATGGAGCAGTGTTTACCTTGCTCCATATACTTGTCAGCATATGCTGTTACTTGAGTTTTTGAATTTAGCCATTCTGATGAGGGTAAGATGGAATCTCAGAGTGGTTTTGAATTGCATGTCCCTGATGTCTGAGTACATTGAACATTTCTTTAAGTGTTTCTTTTCCATTCCAGGATCTACTGTTGAGAATTCTCAGTTTAGGTCTATACCTCAATTTCTTATTTATTTACTTATTTACTTTATATCTTGATTGCTACCCCCTATCCTGTTCCCCTCTCATGCAGATCCTTCCTCCCCCTTCTCTTCTCCTCTGAGAAGAGAGGTGACCTGGGTTTCAACTCCACCCCCCTTTAGTAAATCAAGTCACTGGAGGATAGGCACATCCTCTCGCACTGAGGCCAAACAAGGCAGCCTAGTTAGGGGAACAGGATCCACAGGCAGACAACAGAGTCAATGATACCCCCCACTCCAGTTGTTAGAAACGTACATGAAGACCAAGCTGCACATCTGCTACATATTGTGCAGGGGTCCTAGGTCCAGCCCATGTATGCTCTTTAGTTGGTGATTCAGTGTATAGGAATCCCCAAGGGTCCAGGTTAGTTGACTTTGCTGGTCTTACTATGGTGTCTGTATCCTCTTTGGGTCTCCTCAATACTTCTCCCAACTTTACCCGAAGACACCCAGAGTTACATCTAATGTTTGAGTGTAGGAGTCTGCATCTGCATTGGCTGATGGGTAGAGCCTCTCGGAGGACAGTTATGCTAGGCTCCTGTCTGCAAGCAAACAGAGTATCATTAATAGTGTCATGGATTGGTTCTTGCACATGGGTTGGGTGTCAATTTGGATGGTCATTGGCTGGCCATTCCCTCTGTCTCTCCCTCTCTTAATCCTTGCATATCTTGTATGCAGGGCATATTTGGTCCAAAGATTTTGTGGGTAGGTGGTTGCCTTTATACTTCTACTGAGTGTCCTACTTCAGGATCCACATCCCACACTGCTAGGAGTCTTAGCTAGTGTTGGCACCCTGAGGCCTCCCGTTTCCATGAGTATGTGGGCTATCTGTTTGTTGTTGTTGTTGTTGTTGTTGTTTTATGTGAAAGTCCACCTTCAATCCATGGTAATCTGTTAAGATACAAGGAGTTATTTTAGTTTTTGTATCTGTTGAGCCTTGATTTGTGACCAACTGTGGGGTCATTTTGGGAGAAGGTTGCATGAGGTGCTGAGAATAATATATTTTCTTTTATGTTTGGTTGAAAAGTTTTGTGGATATTTGTTAGATCTATTTGGTTCATAATGTCTGTTACTTTAATTATTTCACTGTTTACTTTCTGTCTCAATGACCTGCCCATTAGTAAGAGAGGGGTGTTGAAGTCATTTTTCTGACTATTAATGTGTGGGGTTCAGTGTAAGGTTTAAGATTTAGCAATGTTTCTTTTATGAATGTGGGTGCATGTATGTTCAGAATTGAGATGCCAAATTGGTGAATTTTTTTCATTGATAAGTATAAGCATCCTTCCCCATCTGTTTTGATTAACTTTGGTTGAAAATCAATTTTATTATATATTAAAATGGCTACTCCAGTTGTTTTGGGGGTTTGTTTGCTTAAAAACCTTTTTCCAGCTCTTCTCTATGAGGTAATATTTACCTTTGTTCCTGAGGTGTGTGTTTGATTCCTTTGGTTTGTTTGTTTGTTTTTGTTTTTTATGCAGCACAATGATGAATCCTATTTTTGCATTTATTGTGTAAGCCTATGTCTTTTTACTGGTGAATTGAGTTCATTGATGTTCAGAGATATTAATGACCAATGATTATTAATTTCTGTTATTTTGATAGTGGCTGTGGTGGTTTAAATATTCTTTGCTCATGCAGTAGCACATTTGGAGGTACAGCCTTGGAGTAGGTGTGCCTTTGTTGGAGGAAGTGTGTGACTGTGGACATGGGCTTTAAAACCCTCATCCTAGCTGCATGGAAGCCAGTTTTCTCCTAGAGGCCTTCAGATGAAGATGTAGAACTCTCAGCTCCTCCAGTCCCATGTCTACTGGGGTTATTCCATGCTCCTGTCTTTGCTATAGACAGATATTGATATAGTGAATCTCTGAACCTGTAAGACAGCCTCAATTAAATGTTGTCCTCATAAGAGTAGCCTTGGTCACTGTGTCTGTTCACAGCAGCAAAACCCTAACTAAGACATTAGTGTTAGCTTGTGTGTGTTTGTGTCTGTGTGTGTGTGTGTGTGCACATGTATGGTCCCCTCATTTTATTTTCACTGATGTAGAATTCTTTATTCCCTGTGTTTTCTTGTGTATGGGTAACCTCCTTGGTTTGGCATTTTCCTTCAAGTGTTCTGTTATCCTGGATTTTTTTTTATAGATATTGTTAAGTTTTGTATTGTCTTAGAAGATCTTGTTTTCTCCATATATGGTGATTGAGAGTTTTGCTGAGTACAGTAGGCTTGGTTAACATCTGTGTTTTCTTAGAAGCTGTAAGACAGAATCTATCTAGGCTTTTCTGGGTTTTGCCATCTCTGTTGAGAGGTCAGGTATAATTCTGATAGGTCTGTCTTTGTGCCTTGCAGGATTTTTTGTTGTTGTTGTTTTTCGAGACAGGGTTTCTCTGTGTAGCCGTGGCTGTCCTGGAACTCACTTTGTAGACCAGGCTGGCCTCGAACTCAGAAATCCACCTGCCTCTGCCTCCTAAGTGCTGGGATTAAAGGCATGCGCCACCACGCCTGGCTCCTTGCAGGTTTTAATAACCTTTCTTTGTTCTGTAGATTTTGTGTTATGATTATGTTACGGGAGGATTTTATTTTCTGGTCCAACCTAATTGGTGTTCTGTAAGCTTCTTGTATATTATAGGCATCTCTTTCTTTAATTTAGTGAAATTTTCTTCTATGATTTTGTTGAAAATATTTTCTGGTCCTTTGAGCTGTGGCTCTTCACTTTCTCCTCTTCCTATTATTCTTAGCTTGGGTCTTTTCGTGGTATCCCAGATCTCCTAGATGTAATTATTTTATATTTAACATTTTCTTTAACTGATGGGTCTACCTTTGTTCCTTGCAGATTTTAATAATTTTTCTTTGTTCTGTAGATCTTGTGTTATGATTATGTCACAGGAGGATTTTCTTTTCTGATTCAACCTAATTGGTATTCTGTAAGCTTCTTGTATATTTATAGTCATCCCTTTCTTCACTTTAGTATGAGTTTCTTCTTTCATATCTCTTCTCCCAAGATTCTCTCCTTCATCTCTTGTATTCTGTGGGTGATGCTTGTATCTATTTCTGCTGTTTTCTTTCCTATGTTTTCTATCTTCAGGATTCCCTTGGATTGTATTTTCTTTATTGTTTCTATTTCCATTCTCAGGTCTCTAACAGTTTTACTCATTTTGTTCACCTTTTAAATTATATTTTCCTGTGTTTCTTTAAGGGATTTATTAGTTTCCTCTTTAAAGATCTCTATCTGTTTGATTATATTTTCCTGTATTTCTTTGAGGGATTTATTCATTTTTTTCTTTAAAGTCATTTATCATCTTTATAAAGTTGGATTTGAGTCATTTTCTTGTGCTTCCACTAGCTGTGTTAAGATATTCAAGGCTTGATGTAGTGGAATAGCTTTTCTCTGAAGATGCTATAATGCCCTAGCTCTTGTTTGTGTTCTTACTCAGGCCTTTAGCCATCTGGTTATTCCTGGATGTCCCTTGTGTAACAGGTATGGAGAAGGTAGGTTTAATCTGGATGTTCCTTGTGACTCAAGCCTCCTGTGGGCAGCCTTAGACTGGCTGTTTTTGGTGTATCAGGCCTAAATGGTCCTTGTTTTTCTTTGTTGGGTGGGCCTGGAAATTCCTTGTTAGGGAGGCCTGATGGAGACAAGTAGAACAGTCACCAGACAATCGAGTTCCAGGGAGAGCTCACAGCTGGCTCTGGAAAGCTGATTTGTCCCAGGTTCCAGTAGGGTAATTGAGGGCAAGGGGTCAAACTTGGTTTTTCCTTGCTTTTCGGGCCTGATGGAGGCTGAAATAGCAGTAGCCAAAGTATGGAGCTTCAAGAAAAGACCATAGCTGGATCAAGGCAGCTGGGCCTACATGCCCAATTTTTTAAAAATTAAATTTTTTTGAGAATTTTATATGAGTACTACATTTATATCATCTACACCCCTTTTACTTCCTTCCAATTCCTCTCATGGCTTCTACTGGATTAACTCAAATTCATGAGGTCTTAATATTTGATAATTGTTGCATACATTATATATTATTATATATATATATACATATACATATATATATGCACATATGACTGAGTTAGTATGTACATGTGATCAAAGATAACTACTTGGGATTAGATAAGCTATAGGAGGGCTTGTTCCTGGACAATATTAATTCTTCCTTCATCAGCTGCAATTAATTTTCTGTAGTTACACATCTAAGAGTGTGGCCTTGCAAAATCCCCTACCATGTTGCCATATGTGGTAGTTTAACTAAGAATGGGGACCATATACTTAAATTCTTTGTTATTAGAGAATGGTACTACTTGACAATGATTAGAGGGCAGGGCCTTGTTTGAATAGATGTGGCTTTGTTGAACAAAAATGTGTCAGGATGGGTAGGCTTTTGCCATAGCCTGGTCTAGTGTCTCTCTCTTCCTGCTGCCTGCTAATATGGATGTAGAATTCTTAACTACCCCTTCAAAACCATGAAGATAATAGACTAAACCTCTCTAATAAGTTTGGGAAGCAAACCCCAATTTTAACAGTGTAAACAATCTATTCTCTTTAAAATCAACACCAAAAGCATTACTTTCACGTTACAAAGTTAATGTCTCCCTACTTTTCAACTGCAGTTAGTGAGCCTGGGTCATTCTGAGATGACAGCTCAGAGCACACCAGAACTTTGGAAAGCAACACTCAACATCTAACAATCCATCTTCAAAAACCCAGATGCTACAAAGTTTGGCTGCCCATTCCTGCACACAAATATAAGTCATTGTAGCCTCCAACATCTCAAAGAGTCACTGCCCTAAGTCCTATCTTTTGTAAGTCTGGTTTCTAGGATAAGAATTACATAGAATGTTACCCAATTTAGATGTATCTTTAGAAACCTGTTTCCTTGGGTTGGCTCAGGCCACATGTTGTAGTTCTGAATTACTCTAACCCAGATTTACCAGTTTTAAGCCAACTTTCTGTAACCGATGTTACAAAATTTTTATTATACCCAGTAAATTATAAGCCAATAATCTATAACCAAGATGTGCAGAGCATATTTATACTTTTAAAACCAATCAGAAACAAAAATGAAGTGGCTGCATACATTTACTTATTGAAACCAGACAAAATTCTTAATTTTTCTGAATATAATTTCAAGAGAGGGGCATCTTGTCACCTGCTAAATCCAATAATCACAAACACAGAGATTTTTGTAGGAAAAACAGCCACCAGCTTCCTTACCATAGAAACCAAAAGTTGCTGGCCCCTTCAAGAGCGGCTTTTACAGTTAGTCCCTTGCAAGGCTTCTCTAGCAGGGCTAGACACTTAACGACAGGTGTGGGGCTCCAAAGGCCAAATGAGACTGCTTTTTATTTATTTCTTTTCTTCTTTTTTTGAAATAAGTTAAAACTAAATCAAGGGCTGAACAACCAGCAGATAAAGTTTTAACCACTTTTTCTTTTGAACATGAAGAACAGAACAACAAAAAATCCACTAAACCATGAAACGAAAAGAGAGTTAACATGAAACAGTCAGTTTTGACGGACATGGACAGATTGGTGCACCAAGAATAGACAATAGACATACAGGAGAAAGAATTACATGTCCCAAAGGGACCCAGATATCCTACCTAAGAGACCCAGAACCAAGCATTCCTCCAGTAGGAGCCAGAGAGGAGGCAGGACGTCCCCCAACCTCCTGTACCTAGGAAAGCTCTGAAAAAACTTAACATTCATTTTCCTTCTCTTTTTCCAAAGCATCCCCAGATAGTCAGACAGGACTGCTTGTTTCAAACTCATTCTCTAATGTCTCAGGCACAAACTATCTCTACTCAGGGTCCAAAGACTAAAAGCACCTATGAGAATTACCTTCACTCCTCTAGATTTTAATATAGCTCTAAACACATACACAAAACACATTTTACCATTATCTTGTCCTTACAAGGTTTATTCACTGCTGGCCCAACTCTCTGCAATAATCTTGGAAAGTGCTACCCACATGCTCCCATCTTTTAAGATCAATTGTGCATTCAAGGGGAAACCATGGGTAAATGTCTTTTACAACATCAAAAAATGCAACTAAGTCATGTGTTTTAACCTTTATCCTTCTCGCCTTTAAAGCCTTTTTCAAACCTTCCATAAATAATTCACAGCTACTCAATGCCTGTCCTATGATCACCACAAACTTAACAGGATCCCTAGTCGAGGCAGCAGGTTTCTGCTCAAGACGTCTTCCACACAAAATTCGTCAGTTGACCAAAAACACTGTGGTGATCTTCACTGGCCCCTTTCTACTGGAGACTCACTGTTGGGTGTCAGCTGCCCAGACTTGCAGGACTTAAACAACAGGGTTCTCGATGGAAGGGAGCAACAATGACAAATTTGGGATCAGGAGATGGCGAAGGAAGGAGACAAGACAAAACTTCTGTTCAAGACTCATTTACTCTTGGGAAATTGAGGGTTTATAAAGCTGAAAACTTCCACTTCACAAATTGATCAGTGGAATTTAATTGAAGACCTAGATATAAACCAAACACCCATGGACCCTTGATTTTTTTTTTATAAAGAAGCCTGGAATATAAAATGGAAAAAAGAAAGCAAGTATCTTCAACAAATGTACTGGTCTAACTGTATGTTGGCATGTATAATAATGAAAATAGATCCATATCTATCGCCCTACATATAACTCAAGTCCATGTGGATCAAAGGCCAATATAAAACCAGATACACTAAACTTGATAGAAGAGACAGTTGGGAAAGCCTTGAATACATTGATATAGCAGACAACTTCCTGAACATTTCACCAATTGTGCAAGCACTAAGATCAACAATTAATAAGTGGAATGTTATGAAATTGAAGAGTTTTTGTAAGGCAAAGGACACGATCTATAGGACAAAATAGCAGCCTATAGAATGGGAAGAGATCTTCACCAACAACATAGCTGACAGAAGGTCAATTTTAAAATACATAACTCAAAAAATAGACATTAACAAACCAAATAACCAAATTGAAAAATATAGTCTAAATGTAAACTGATAATTCTCAACAGAGTAATCCAAAGTGGCCAAGAAACACCTAAGAAAATTTTCAACATCTTAGCCAACTGGGAAATGTAATAAAAAAAAACTCTGGGATTTTATTTTATACATGTCAGAATGGCTGATTAATTACACAATGACAATTCAGTCAGAATTGCTGATTAATAACACAGTGACAGTTCATGTTGGTGAGCATGTGGAGCAAGGGGAACAGTCCTCCATTGCTGTTGGTAGTGAAAATTTGTGCAGCCAATTTGGAAAGTCATATGGCTGTTTCTCAAAAAAAAATGGGAATTGATTTACCTGAAGACCCAGCTATACCATTCCTGGGCATATACCCAAAAAACAATCCAACCTAACACAAGGACACTTGTTCAACTATGTTAATATCAGCTTTATTCATAATATCTAGAAACTTGAAACAACCTAGATGTCTCTCAACTGAAGAATGTATAAATAAAATGTGGTCAATTTGCATAATGCTGTAAAATGGAATGCTAACATGAAATTTGCAAACAAATGGATGGAACTAGAAAATATCACACTGAGTAAGATAACCCAGACCCAGATGTGCAAACATGGTATGTACTCACTTATAAGTGGATATTAGCTATACAGTGAAACATAACCATGCTACAGTCCAAGGTCCCAAAGAAGATAAATAACAAGGAGGGATCAAGGTTGAACACATGACTCTCATTATGAAGGGTAAATACAATGTACTTTGTAAGTGGATGGAAAAATGGTCTAGAGGGAGTTGAGATATTAACAGGAGGGATCAAATCGATTATGTCGAGGGGAAGATGAAGGGAGAGAGTATTGGGAGAGATACCTGGAATTGGGGGGGGGGCATCTTTGGGATGAGCTAGAAACCTAAGACAATTGTAACTCCCAGGAAGCTATGAGGGTGACCCTAGCTAAGACTTTTAGCAATGAAGGATATGAAGCCTGAACTGTCAGTTCCTGTATCCAGGCAAGACCTCCAGTGGTGGGACTGGGTCACCAACCTAGTCACAAAAACCTTCAACTTTGTCCTGTGTTGGGGTAAATGTGGCACAGAACTTGTGGGAGTGGACAACCAATCATGGGATCAACTTGAGACCTATTCTGTGAGAGGAAGTCCTCCACTGACACTGCCTGAAGTGCCAGGACCCAGAGGCTAGATAGTCCAGAGACCCAGGATTTAAAATGATTCTTAGTGATATTCTCCTATACTCATAGACCGGTGTCTAGCCTAATTGCCATTAGACAGGCTTCACCCAACAACTGATGGAAGTATTTGCAGAGACCCCCTAGTCAAACATTAGATGGAAATGGAGGAAGAAGAATTGTATGAGCCAAAACTTCCACAGAATCAACTGACCTGGGCTCACAGATGCTCACAGAGACTGAATTGGCAACCAGGGGGTCTCCATAGTACTGACCTAGGCCCTCTGCCCACATGTTACAGTTATATACCTTAGTCTTCTTATGGGACTCTGAACAATGGGAATAGATGCTGTCTGTTATTCTGTTGCCTGATTTTGAGACAATTTCCTTCTACTGGTTTGCCTCCTCTAGCCTTAATAGGAGAGAAGGTGCATAGTCTTACTATAACTTGATATGCCATGGCTGGTTGATATTAATTGGAGGCCTCCACTTTTCTGAAGAGAAACAGAGCAAGAGTAGATGTGGGGAAGGAAGGGCTTGCAGGAGAAGATTATATACATACATATTATGAAAAAAGAAGAAAGGAGAAGAAAGGGAGTTAAGAAAGACAGTACTCTCAGGGCGTGGTGGCACACACCTTTAATCCCAGCACTTGGGAGGTAGAGGCAGGTGGATTTCTGAGTTCAAGGTGAGCCTGGTATACAAAGTGAGCTCCAGGACAGCCAGAGCTACACAGAGAAACTCTGTCTCAAAAAACAAACAAACAAAATAAATAAATAAATAAATGAAAAATAAAAAAATTTAAAAAAGAAAGAAAAAAGAAAAAGAAAAACAGTACTGAATTCCATACTCAACACCAACAAACTGTTCCTTACATTTTATTTATTTATTTATTTATTTATTTATTTATTTATTTATTTATTTTATTGGGTATTTGTTTCATTTACATTTCCAATGCTATCCCAAAAGTCCCACACACACTCCTCCACCCACTCCCCCACCCACCCACTCTAACTTCTTGGCCCTGTCGTTCCCCTGTACTGAGGCATATAAAGTTTGCAAGACCAATGGGCCTCTTTCCAATGAGGGCCGACTAGGCCATCTTCTGATTCATATGCACCTAGAAACACAAGCTCCGGGGGGTACTGGTTAGTTCATATTGTTGTTCCACCTATAAGGATTGCAGATCCCTTTAGCTCCTGGGGTACTTTCTCTAGCTCCTCCATTGGGGGCCCTGTGATCCATCCAATAGCTGACTCTGAGCATCCACTTCTGTGTTTGCTAGGCCTCGGTATAGTCTCACAAGAGACAGCTGTATCTGGGTCCTTTCAGCAAATTCTTCCTAGTGTATGCAATAATGTCAGCATTTGGAAGCTGATTATGGGATGGATCCCTGGATATGGCAGTCTCTAGATGGTCCATCCTTTCGCCACAGCTCCAAAAAATTGTCTCTGTAATGCCTTCCATGGGTGTTTTGTTCCAAATTCTAAGAAGGGGCAAAGTGTCCACACATTGGTCTTCATTCATCTTGAGTTTCATACGTTCAGCAAATTGTATCCTATATCTTCGGTATCATAAGTTTCTGGGCTAATATCCACTTATCAGTGAGTATATATTGTGTGAGTTCCTTTTTGATTGGGTTACCTCACTCAGGATGATGCCCTCCAGGTCCATCCATTTGCCTAGGAATTTCATAAATTCATTCTTTTTAATAGCGGAGTAGTACTCCATTTTGTAAATGTACCACACTTTCTGTATCCATTACTCTGTTGAGGGGCATCTGGGTTCTTTCCAGCTTCTGGCTATTATAAATAAGGCTGCTATGAACGTAGTGGAGCATGTGTCGTTCTTACCATTTGGAACATCTTCTGGATATATGCCCAGGAGAGGTATTGCAGGATCCTCCGGTAGTACTGTGTCCAATTTTTTGAGGAACCACCAGACTGACTTCCAGAGTGGTTGTACAAGCTTACAATCCCACCAAAAATGGAGGAGTGCTCCTCTTTCTCTACATCCTTGCCAGCATCTGCTGTGACCTGAATTTTTGATCTTAGACATTCTGACTGGTGTGAGGGGGAATCTGAGGGTTGTTTTGATTTCTTTTCCATGATGATTAAGGATGTTGAACAGTTTTTCAGGTGCTTCTCAGCCATTCAGTATTCCTCAGGTAAGAATTCTTTGTTTAGCTCTGAGCCCCATTTTTTAATGGGGTTATTTGATTTTCTGGAGTCCACCATCTTGAGTTCTTTATATATATTGGATATTAGTCCCCTATCTGATTTAGGATAGGTAAAGATCCTTTCCAAATCTGTTGGTGGTCTTTTTGTCTTATTGATGGTGTCTTTTGCCTTGCAGAAGCTTTGCAACTTTATGAGGTACCATTTGTCAATTCTCGATCATACAGCACAAGCCATTACTGTTCTATTCAGTAATTTTTCCCCTGTACCCATATCTTCGAAGCTTTTCCTTACTTTGTCCTCTATAAGTTCCAGTGTCTCTGGTTTTATGTGGATTTCCTTAATCCACTTAGATTTGACCTTAGTACAAGGAGATAGTAATGGATCAATTCTCATTCTTCTACATGATAATCACCATTTGTGCCAGCACCATTTGTTGAAAATGCTGTCTTTTTTTCCACTGGATGGTTTTATCTCCCTTGTCAAAGATCAAGTGACCATAGGTGTGTGGGTTCATTTCTGGGTCTTCAATTCTATTCCATTCGTCTACTTGACTGTCACTATCCCAGTAGCATGCAGTTTTTATCGCAATTGCTCAGTAGTACAGCTTTAGGTCAGACATGGTGATTCCACCAGAGGTTCTTTTATCCTTGAGAAGACTTTTTGCTATCATAGGTTTTTTGTTCTTCCAGATGAATCTGCCGATTGCCCTTTTTAATTCGTTGAACAATTGAGTTGGAATTTTGATGGGGATTGCATTGAATCTGTAGATTGCTTTTCACAAGATAGCCATTTTTACTATATTGATCCTGCCAATTCATGAGCATGAGAGATCTTTCCATCTTCTGAGATCTTCTTTAATTTCTTTCTTCAGAGGCTTGAAGTTGTTATCATACAGATCTTTCACTTCCTTAGAGTCACACCAAGGTATTTTATATTATTTGTGAGTTTTGAGAAGGGTGTTTCCCTAATTTCTTTCTCAGCCAGTTTATCCTTTGTATAGATAAAGACTATTGACTTGTTTGAGTTAATTTTATATCCAGCTACTTCGTTGAAGCTGTTTATCAGACTTAGGAGTTCTCTGGTGGAATTTTTAAGGTCACTTATATATACTATCATATCATCTGCAAAAAGTGATATTTTGACTTCTTCCTTTCCAATTTGTATCCCCTTGATCTCCTTTTGTTGTCTAATTGCTCTGGCTAGGACTTGAAGTACAATGTTGAATAGGTAGGGAGAGAGTTGACAGCCTTGTCTAGTCCCTGATATTAGTGGGATTGTTTCCAGCTTCTCACCATTTACTTTGATGTTGGCTACTGGTTTGCTGTAGATTTTTTTTATCATGTTTAGGTATGAGCCTTGAATTTCTGATCTTTCCAAGCCTTTTATCATGATTGGGTATTGGATTTTGTTAAATGCTTTCTCAACATCTAACGAGATGATCATGTGGTTTTTTGTATGAGCCTTGATTTCCTGATCTTTCCAAGCCTTTTATCATGATTGGGTATTGGATTTTGTTAAATGTTTTCTCAACATCTAATGAGATGATCATGTGGTTTTTGTCTTTGAGTTTGTTTATATACTAGATTACATTGATGGATTTCCGTATGTTGAACCATACCTGCATACCTGGGATTAAACCTACTTGGTCAGGATTGATGATTGTTTTGATGTATGCTTGGATTCAGTTATTGAGAACTTTATTGAGTATTTTCATCGACATTCATAAGAGAAAATTTTCTGAAGTTCTCTATCTTTTTTGGGCCATTTTGTGGTTTAGGTATCAGAGTAATTGTGGATTCATGGAATGAGTTGGGTAGAGTAACTTCTGTTTCTATTTTGTGGAATAGTTTGTGAAGAACTGGGATTAGATCTTCTTTGAAGGTCTGGTAGAACTCTGCACTAAACCCATCTGGCCCTGCACTTTTTTTGGTTGGGAGATTATTAATGACTGCTTTGTTTCTTTAGGGGATATAGGACTGTTTAGATCATTAACCTGATCTTGATTTAACTTTGGTACCTGGTATCTGTCTAGAAACTTGTCCATTTCACGCAGGTTCTCCAGTTTTGTTTAGTATAGCCTTTTGTAGAAGGATCTGATGGTGTTTTGGATTTCTTCAGGATCTGTTGTCATGTCTCTCTTTTCATTTCTGATTTTGTTAATTAGGATGCTTTCCCTTTGCCCTCTAGTGAGTCTGGCTAAGGGTTTATCTATCTTGTTGATTTTCTAAAACAACCAGCTCCTCCTTTGGTTGATTCTTTGAATTGTTCTTCTTGTTTCCACTTGGTTGATTTCGCCCCTGAGTTTGGTTATTTCCTGCCATCTACTCCTCTTGGGTGAATTTGCTTTCTTTTGTTCTAGAGCTTTTAGGTGTGTTGTCAAGCTGCTAATGTGTGTTCTCTCTAGTTTCTTTTTGGAGGCACTCAGAGCTATGAGTTTTCCTCTTAGAAATGCTTTTATTGTGTCCTATAAGTTTGGGTATGTTGTAGCTTCATTTTCATTAAACTCCAAAAAGTCCCTAATATCTTTTTTTTATTCCTTCCTTGATGAAGGTATCACTGAGAATATTGTTGTTCAGTTTCCACATGAATGTTGGCTTTCTATTATTTATTTTGTTATTGGAGATCAGCCTTAGTCCATGGTGATCTGATAAGATGCATGGGACAATTTCAATATTTTTGTATATGTTGAGGCCTGTTTTGTGATCAATTATATGGTTAGTTTTGGAGAAGGTACCATGAGGTGTTGAGAAGAGGTAGATCCTTTTGTTTTAGGATAAAATGTTCTGTAGATATCTGTCAGATACATTTGTTTAATAACTTCTGTTAGTTTCACTGTGTCCCTGTTTAGTTTCTGTTTCCATGATCTGTCCATTGGTGAAAGTGGTGTGTTGAAGTCTCCCACTATTATTGTGTGAGGTGCAATGGGTGCTTTGAGCTTTGCCAAAGTGTCTTTAATGAATGTGGCTGCCCTTGTTTTGGAGCATAGATATTCAGAATTGATAGTTCCTCTTGGAGGATTTTACCTTTGATGAGTATGAGGTGCCCTTCCTTGTCTTTTTTTGATAACTTTGGGTTGGAAGTCAATTTTATTGGATATTAGAATGACTACTTCAGTTTGTTTCTTCAGACCATTTGCTTGGAAAATTGTTTTCCAGCCTTTCATTCTGAGGTAGTGTCTATCTTTTTCTCTAAGATGAGTTTCCCGTAAGCAGCAAAATGTTGGATATTGTTTGTGTAGCCAGTCTGTTAGTCTATGTTTTTTGAAAGGTTGTGAATCCACTGATATTAAGAGATATTAAGGAAAAGTAATTGTTGCTTCCTATTATTTTGTTGTTAAAGTTGGCATTCTGTTCTTGTGGCTGTCTTCTTTTAGGTTTGTTGAGGGATTACCTTCTTACTTTTTCTAGGATGTGGTTTCCGTCCTTGTATTGTTTTGTTCTGTTTTGTTTTGTTTTTCTGTTATTATCCTTTGAAGGGCTGGATTTGTGGAAAGATAATGTGTGAATTTTGTTTTGCCGTGGAATACTTTGGTTTCTCCATCTATGGTAATTGAGAGTTTGGCTGGGTATAGTAGCCTGGGCTGACATTTGTGTTCTCTTAGTGTCTGTGTAACATTTGTCCAGGCTCTCCTGGCTTTCATAGTCTCTGGTGAAAAATCTGGTGTAATTCTGATAGGCTTGCCTTTATATGTTACTTGACCTTTTTTCCTTACTGCTTTTAATATTCTATCTTTATTTAGTGCATTTTTTGTTCTGATTATTATTATTATTCTTTGCTGGTCCAGTCTATTTGGAGTTCTGTAGGCTTCTTGTATGTTCATGGGTATCTCTTTCTTTAGGTTTGGGAAGTTTTCTTCTATAATTTTGTTGAAGATATTTGCTGGTCCTTTGAGTTGAAAATCTTCATTCCTATCTACTCCTATTATCCATAGAATTGGTCTTCTCATTGTGTCCTGGATTTCCTGGATGTTTTGAGTTAGGATGTTTTTGCATTTTCCATTTTCTTTGATTGTTGTGTCAATGTTCTCTATGGAATCTTCTGTGCCTGAGTTTCTCTCTTCCATCTCTTATATTCTGTTGCTGATGCTCGCATCTATGGTTCCAGATTTCTTTCCTAGGGTTTCTATCTCCAGCCTTGCCTCACTTTGGATTTTCTTAATTGTGTCTACTTCTGTTTTTAGGTTTTGGATGCTTTTATTCAATTCCATCACCTGTTTGTTTGTGTTTTCCTGCAATTCTTTAAGGGATTTTTGTGCATCCTCTTTAATGTCTTCTACCTGTCTAGCAGTGTTCTCCTGTATTTCTTTAAGTGAGTTATTAAAGTCCTTCTTGATGTCCTCTACCATCATCATGAGATATGCTTTTAAATCCAGGTCTAGCTTTTCGGAAGTGTTGGGGTGCCCTGGACTGAGCGAAGTGGGAGTGCTGGGTTCTGACGATAGTGAGTGGTCTTGGTTCCTGTTAGTAAGATTCTTACGTTTACCTTTTGCCATCTGGTAATCTCTGGAGTTAGTTGTTATAGTTTTCTCTGTTTAGAGATTGTTCCTCTGGTAATTCTTTTAGCCTCCATCAGTAGACCTGGGAGACTAGATCTCTCCTCTGAGTTTCAGTTGTCAGAGCACTCTTTGCAGGTAGGCTCTCCTCTTACAGGAATGGTGCACAGATATCTGGAGTTCGGACCTCCCTCCTGGCTGAAGATGAAGGCCCAAAACAGGACCTTTCCCAGAAGCTGTGTTGCTTTGGCCTGTCACAGAAGCTGTTAGCTTCTGTAGTGCACACTCTCACCTGTGCAGACTACTTTCGGTGGAGTCACAGAACCAAGATGGCTCCCGCTGATGCTGAGGCAAAGCCCTCCCGCGCCTGCTGGACACCTGTCCTCTGGCTGGGAAGGTGGCTGGATGTCTGGAGTCCAAAACGGGGGCTGCCTCAGAAGCTCTGTGGCTCCTGCCTGTCCCAGAAGCTGTTTGCTACTGTAGTGCACACTCTCACCTGTGTTCCTTACATTTTTAAATATCTATATCAGATTCTGACATAAAACACTTGGACAAGGATTAACAGATTGTGTATGATCAAATTGTGTGATTCTACTTAATAGTTCTATTATCAACTGAATGTTTAAATGATAGATTAAATGCTACAATGCTAAGTTGAAAGGCATCTCCAATGGAGGTATTGGACCTCTCAAGGGAAAGGTATTCTGACAGTCAAGTGCCAAGGAATTCTGCAGAGTTACACCATACAACAAGCCTCACATAAGAGGGTGGGTGCCACCCTTAGGGTGAGAAACAGCTGGGAACTGAGAAGGAGACAGGCTTATATAGGCTTTCTTAGGAATAGAGTTTTCCAGAGTAGAGATTTCCAGTAATGAGATTGGTGAGATTTCAAGCCAAGCCCAGAAATTGGTGGGATTTTTGTGCCTAATTTAGAGCAATTTCACAATCCTTTTAGGACAGGCTGTTGGTTAAAGGGAATGGTCTTTTGAATGATAGATGTCCATATGTAAAAGATATAATGAATATGTGTAGATACAAAGAAGTAGAGGGAGAAGAGACCAAGTTTAGGTATAAAAGATTTTCAGATCATTTGTTTGTGCAGTGGCAGAAAGTTGCCACCATTGAAAATTGAGAATGTCAGTCTTGTAACTGTAAAGAGGCCAAGCTGTTTATAATAATGGAGTAAGGCTTTAATAAGATCCTAGTTCATAGAAGAAGATAGGAAGAGTCACAGAAATTAATGCAGCTCCTAAGAAGAGAAGGCAAGCAAAGAGGAAGGGCTTCAACAGAGAAAGAGTAGCAAGTGTCTTAACTTCAGAGTTGCCTACATGGTGGAGCCCTGGAAGGCTTAACAGGATGGAGAAACCTTACCAAGTAGGTGAAGAGAGACAAATAGTGCAGCTGGAGGGAAGAAGTAACTGAAGAAATAGACTCTAGAATTTGGAACCAAATATGGATGGTGGCAGAAGTCAGCAGAAACAAACATTCATACACTTCTTGATAGAGTCAAGGCCCTTTCAGCTGGCCATACCAACTTCCCAGACTCCCAAAGCCTGAGAACCTCCAGGTCTCTGCTTCAAATGTGGTCAGGTGGGTCATTCGGCCCAGGTATGTCCAAGGCCTTGCAAACCATTCTGATCATGACCAAGGTGCCATCAAGAGGGACATTAAAACATTCATTGCTCCCATATACCTTGTACCATGGAGAATCAGACTCAGACTCCCCTCTAGCCAACACTCAAAGACCTAGGTAGCCATTACATTATTAAGGGAATCTAACTCCTTTCTTCTAGATACTAGCACCACTTTTCAATCCCAATGGATTTTGGGGGACCAACCTCTCCTTCCTGTTATTCTATGGTCTGAGAATAGGCACAGGCTTACCTGACTTACCAAATGCTACCTCTTATCTGTGTATTTAATGGTATATCCCTTAACTACTCCTTCCTCATAGTATAAACATGCATGTCCTGTTCCCTTACTGAGATGGGACCTCTTAGATAAAATGGGATCCTCTATTTCTTTTTCTTTCCCTATCTACTTGCCCCCAAGTTTACCACTCATC
Organism: Mus musculus; assembly: GCF_000001635.26. Taxonomy (NCBI): domain Eukaryota; kingdom Metazoa; phylum Chordata; class Mammalia; order Rodentia; family Muridae; genus Mus; species Mus musculus. The sequence goes on from NC_000068.7 coordinate 36,842,338, forward strand.
CTCTTTTTCTTCTCCTCCACACCACACAATCTGATACACCTTTTCCCTTATTAATATCCCAGGAGAACCTACGGATATGGGACATCCAAAAACCCTTTATAGTAAAACATCATTCCCTTCTCGTTATTTAATTACAAAACCCCACCAAACATATCACTCAGACTCAATTAACACCCTCTCTCCAAAGCCTCAAGAGATTTTAGCCTCTTACCTCCAACCTTTATGGAAAAAAAATCTACACTTCACATCTTCCATCTCTAACACTTCCATACTCGCAGTTGAATAACCCAATGGAACCGATCACTTGGTTCAGGATATTCAACTTATCAGAACAGCAGTGGCTCCCCATCACCCAGTCGTACCCAACCTCTATATGCTTCTCTCCACAATGGCCTCCCATTCTTCTGTTCTAGACCTCAAGGATGCCTTCTTTTCTGTTCCTCTAGACTCCCAATGACAAAATATCTTTGCCTTTACTTGTACTGACCTAGACATGCTTTTTTTTTTTTTTTTTTTTTTTTTTTTTTTACCCAACTCACTTAGACCATCCTACCCCAGGGTTTCAGAACAGCCCAAATCTATGTAGCCAGGGCTCTGACTTCTCTTTCCTTCTTCTGAAATCGAAGCTTATACAATAGATAGCTGAGCTTCTCCTTTGTAGCCCATTTCTTCAAATTACCCAGGCTGACACCTCTTCCTTATTAAACTTTCAGTCCAGAATGGGATATAAGACTTTACCTTCTAAGAGTCCAACTGTTCAATCCTCAGGAAACTTATCTGAGTCTGAATATTAGTACATCTCCCAGACTTAAATCATCACTTCTCTGTGTTACAGAAAAGGATATAACCTCTGGGGTCTGGGTCAGCAACTGCGACCTTCATTTGTGCCCATTGCAAACTTGTTGAAAAAAATTAGACTGTACTATTCAAAGATGAGCAGCTTCTCTGCATGCTCTGTCTTACAGCTGAACTTCCCAGCTATAAGTCAAAGAAATTAACCTTTGGGTCACTTATTATTGTCTTCTCTCCATGGGCTTATATGTGCTTTATTAGGGAAGGAGTTTTCCAGGGTGGAGATTGGTAGGATTTCAAGCCAAACAGGGAATGATGGAATTTCAAGTTCAGGGATTGGGGAGATTTTGTGTTCTGGGATTAGTGTGTTTTCAGGCTCAGAATCAGTAGACTTGGTAGGTTTCCAAACCTGGACATGAGCTCGAACATTTTACCCTACAGGCAGTTTGAACCATTGTGTAAGGCATCATAGAAACATGACAAATGTTTGTTTTACCAGTGGGGCAGAGAGAAATGTTGTAGAATAAGTGAACTTTCCTCATTCAGTGTCTGCTTTTTATGACTGACTTGGTGATTCTATCAATTATCAATTAAATTTATGTAACACTTCATGGCATTCTTGTTCACCTTGGTCATTTTTTTTTTTTTAAATCTGTATACATTTTACTTTGACTGTCTTACGAAGCCTATTTTGTTATGGAACTGGAAATCTAAAAGTATTTTATCATTATTTCAAAGCAAATGTGAAGGAAGTATGTGAATCATGCCATTATCATAGCAGTGGGCATATATTGCCAGACTGGCCATTATTGTAGCTGGCAGGTGTGACAACTGGGTAAAACTGAAGAATACTTTTCTGCCTATTGATGCAGTACTTGAAAACTAATCAGAACGGATAAAGCTTTCAGATCACAGGGCCCCCAATGGAGGAGCTAGAGAAAGTATCCAAGGAGCTAAAGAGATCTGCAACCCTGTAGGTGCAACATTATGAACTAACCAGTACCCCAGAGCTCTTGACTCTAGCTGCATATGTATCAAAAGATGGCCAAGTTGGCCATCACTGGAAAGAGATGCCCATTGGACAGGCAAACTTTATATGCCCCAGTACAGGGGAACAACAGGGCCAAAAAATGGGAATAGGTGGGTAGGGGAGTAGGGGGCTGTAGGGGACTTTTGGGATAGCATTGGAAATGTAATTGAGGAAAATAAGTAATAAAAATAAATAAATAAATGAATAAACAAACAAACAAACAAACACAAAAAAGCTTTCAGATCATCACCAGCTTAATTTCTCAGAACATGACTCCTTTTAATATGACTAACAATGCTTATTTTTCAAGTTCTATTATTAGTCTTAGTCATTTTTCATTACCCACAGAAAAAACAATACTGACCTGAGCAGCTTTCCAATTACATCAATGATGTATGTCCACTATATCTCCACTACATTAGTATCATGAGAAAAGAGCTTGGTGCATTATTAGAAGCTGTTTTTTGGATCTTGTACAATGCCAGCTCCTTCACTTGCGTCTTCTAACATTGTTGCTCTTCTGTGCTGATGGCATGCTTCTGTTAAGACCTAACTGCCATGATCAAATTATCCTGCTTAGATACCTTCCTAAAAGAATTGGTCATGTTCACAGTCAGGGTGGCAGTCATTATTTGGCATTTATATGTACATTGGTATCTTATGGATACACTGGGGCCACAGTCCTGAGGGGCCCTTCGACCATGGGGATTTATAAAGCATTGTATACACATGGCTTCTACCTCTTGGTGGTGTCTTTATATTATGGGGGTATTTTGGATAGTACCTTTTCCCAGAATTAAGCAATAGGATGGACAAGGACACCATTATAGCTGTCATGTAAACAGCTGTCACACCCATGTTAAATCTCTTCATTTGTAATCTAAGAAATAGGGATACAAAAGAAGCACTAGGGATACTCTTGTCAAGTAAGAGGTTTTACATGATAACATCTGAATACTTTCACTGAAACCCTATTTTTATTTATATCATGTATTTGACTTCAAGTTTGAATCTTTTTAAAAAAATCTTTTTTTGTCCTCAAGCTCTTAGATAGTAATAAGTTGGATGTAAATAACTGATGAGAATTCAGTTAGCAGTGTTACACTGTATAAATAATTTTCAATAGTTTCATTTTTATTTTTATTAATAAATGGTAACTGTACTTATATGTGGAGTACACTGATATTTCAATACATGAATGGAATGTGTACTATCAAATCAGAGTAATTTTTAGCTCCTTATCATTTCTCTTTGTTTGTGAGTTTTCATAGACTATATATAAAGGTTATTGTGTTGTGAAACTTACTATTGACATATGACTGTGCCTTGGCATGAATTATCCTTTCATATTCTTCCCATATTTCAAGCATTTACTGGATTATGAGTTTATATAAAAATCTTTTTATCAGCGAATCTAAACTAAATTTATTTTATTTAAACTCTGGAGATCAAATTTTTACCAACTCTACTCCAGAAAGGATTTAATATTTAGAATACATGAAGATTTGCAAAAATGAAACAACACAAACCAGAACTATCACTCAGGAAAACACACAGTTCTCAAAAGAACACACATAAATGGTCAATAAATATTCTTAAAAGTGTAATGATATATAGAGACATGGAAATAAATTATTATAGAAAACAAGTGCTATAAAATCAATTCCACTTATATAAACATATTTATTAACAAAAAATCATTTAGCTGGATTAGAAAATCAATGATACATTGTTCTCATGTCTATATTATCTAAATTTGTGGTACAAAAGGGAAATTACCTTTCTAGGCAACAAACAAACACACAAAAAGTGCCTTTCTATTTGAAAAAAACTTTCTAACTATGACCTAGAGAGGGAAATCTTTGACTGAGAAGGTCTCCCCACCTCTTCTTGAGCTCACATTCACAAACAAGCTGGCAATTTCCTTAGGTCAGTATTTTCTCAAAGTCTGCCCTTAGAATCGCATGTCTAAGAATGACCTGACCTCAACTCTCATGAATAAAGTTTTCTGGAATTGCACTCCTTAACAAGCTCCCTGGATAATTCTCTTGAATATCAAACTTTAGGGACCACTGCCCTAGGGCATCTGTCCTGGAGGGAGTCAGAAGGAAACTTGGAAATCAATACATCTTTAACAGCTTTCTCTAGGTGAAAGCTTGCTTTCCTAGACCATTGTGTTTTCTCTGGAAAACAGAGTGGAGTCTTCACACCTGTGTTTCTGAAGCTAGTGAATTAGAAGGTTAAAATATGGATTCAAGATGTTCCTCTTTGCTCTCAGAGAGGGGCATGGACCATGAGGGTGTACTGGATATCCTAGAGGTGAGTTTAGAAGTTCCTGAGAGCTGGATAATCTGAGCATAAAATTCAGAGCAGGGATGTAGCCGGTGTGTGTGTGTGTGTGTGTGTGTGTGTGTGTGTGTGTGTGTGTGTGTGTGTGTGTGTTCAGGTGCTCAGCAATTCACTGCACTTTTAATGAAGTAATTTCTTACTTCTAGATTCTAGAGACAGGAATGTAGCAATCATCACTGGACAATAACTCCATTATATTTCACTTCAAAGGCTTAAGAATTGAAGAAGAAAGACTGAGATCGTTGACTACGTAGACTTTTTGTAAGCCTGATATCATTGTTTATGTTTTTAAGTATCATGATGTGTGTTTATTTAGAGTAGGTGGTGAATGACCAATCTAGTATAATCTTTCTCTTCAACATCTTCATTTTAGATGTCACTGAAATTGTATTTGGAGAATATATCTCATTAGAAAGCTCAATGTACTACATATAGTCCTTATTTTCCAGTTTCTTGATAGAATCCATTGATTTCTTGCCTCCATTCCCTAGCACAGTCTGATACTTATTGATCCATAAGCATGCTCTAGAATTTTTTTTTAGAATGGAGAAATTATTTTTAGGTAATAAAAATAAAAATCATTTACAGAGAAAATGGGAAAATGCTTTTTGGTATTTATTTATTATTAGAGTATTCCATACAATACATTTTAATTATATTCTGGAAAATGATATTTTTAAGGATAGAAGAATATAGTAACTGTATGCAATCAACTACTAAGATATCATTAACATCAACACCTTGGTATATTTCATATCAAACATTGCTTTTAACTGATGTTTTAATTTCATATTATATTTAGTTTCTATTTATAAGCCAGCTATTATATGTTCATCAAAACATATTATTTTCCTTTTAAAATGTTTAATGAAATATTTATTAATTTTTAAACATGGGAATAGAGAGTTTGGTCAGGAACAAGGAGCAAGAGATGGGGGATGTGTGAGAGAAGCCAATCAAAATGGAGTATTCATGAAAATATCATAAGGGAATCTGCTTTTATACGTGAATTTTAAAAAATAATAAAAATTTTAAAAATGACTCCTCCACAAATTTAACATTTACCTATAGGTCATGCTATAATGATAAACTATAGCCAAGCCTAGTACACATTCTTCTTTTTTCTCTCTCTCTCTCTTTCCCCTTTTGCCTTGCTGGTCTGGGTGTACCATGCTAGAGAGCAGTGAGAATCTGGGAACCAGGCCAGGCATGCTTGCCTTCTGGACCACTTGAGTCTCATTACTATTACTTGGCTACTCTTTAGTAAGGGCCAAAGGGACATGGCACACTGATGCAGGATCAGAGGATGATCAAACTAGAAAGAAGTGTAAAAGAAAACAAAAATTTTGGCACTTAATTCAGGTCTTATAGCATTTGTTGTGCTTGAGACCTACAAAGAGATTCTGACACCTCACCTCATTCTCTCTTTCCCAGTATGTAGCAGGCTTTGGGCATTGATTTGGTCTTAAAATGAGCTTCCTTCCTTCCTTCCTTCCTTCCTTCCTTCCTTCCTTCCTTCCTTCCTTCCTTCCTCCCTCCCTCCCTCCCTTCTTTCTTTCTTTTTCTTTCTTTCCTTCTCTCTCTTTCCTTCCTTCCTTCTTTTTTCTTTCTTTCCTTCCTTTCTTCCTTTCTTTCTTTCTTTCTTTCTTTCTTTCTTTCTTTCTTTCTTTCTTTCCATCTCAAATGCTGCCACCTCCTAGTACCTTTCCCATGTAGAACTCCTCCCACATCCCATATCCTCTCCTCCTCTGAGAGGTGCCCTCCCTAGGTATCCTGCCACCCTGGCACATCAAGTCTCTGCAGGATTAGGTGCATCCTCTCCCACTGTGGCAAGACAAAACAGCCCTGTTGGGAATGGATACCACAGTCAGGCTACAGCTGTAGGGAGAGCCTCTTCTACAGTTGTGAGGGGCCTACATGGAGACTAAGCTGCATGCCTGTTAGATATATGCCAGGGTCCACATTCTACCACATATGTGTTCTTTGGTTGGTAGCTCAGTCTCTGAGAACTCCCAGAAGTCCAGGTTAGTTGACTCTGTTGGTCCTCCTGTGGGGTTCCCAAGCCCTTGGGACCTTCAATCATCCCCTAACTCTTCAATAAGAGTCCTCAACCTCTGTCCAATGTTTGGCTGTGGGTATCTGTATCTGTTTCAGTCAGCTAGTGGTAGAGCCTCTCAGAGGACAGTTATGCTAGGCTCCTGTTTGTACGCATAGCAGAATATCATTAATAATGTTAGAGATTAGTTCATGACCATGGAATGGGTTTCAAGTTGGGCCAGTTATTAGTTGGCCATTCCTTCAGCCTCTGCTCTCTCTTTGTCCTGCATTTTATTTAAACAGGATGAATTTTGGGTCAAAAGTTTTGTGAGTGAGTTGGTGTCCTTATCCCTCCACTGGAGTTCTTGCCTGGCTACAGTACGTAACCTCTTCAGGTTTCATGTCCCCACTTTTAGGCATCCTGGCTAAGGTCAACACATTGACTTCTTGGAGGCTCCCTAGAAGAGGGGAGTGGAAGGGGAATGTAGGGGCAGAATCAGGTGTGGGGAGAGACAGTAGAGAGCACCAGTAGAATGAATGAAAATCTGCAACTGTGAGGTGTTTGGAGGGATCTTTAATATGAGCTTTAAAAAAAACAGAACATAGGTCATCAACTCTATTTCTCATATCTCTACAGCATTTGTAAATCATGCTTTAGGGCATTTCCAAGGGAAAACAATAGCCTTAGGAGAAGGGCACACACACACACACACACACACACACACACACACACACACACACACACATTCCTGATGAGAGGGTTGCTCAGTAAATGGATATGTCCAGGTCCAAATCAGATGCTGGAGCCCAAAGAACAAAGGGGAACAGCAGTGGTTCTGAAGTTTTTTGTTTGTTTGTTTTTTGAATCTCATCATTAGAAACAAAACAAACAAAAACAGTTTTTCTATATTGAATTATGTATTTTCCTAGGGTCAAGAGAGGTTATTGAATCAGGAGGAAGTTAAAAAATTATCTTAAAAAGTACCAGTAAGTGTAATATTTCCACTGGATATCATAGGCATTGAACTCAGGGCCTCATGCATGCAGAATGAGTGATCTACTAGTGTACATCCACAGAAGTTTATTTTTGAGCCAGTCTTATTGAATCTTTGTTATTGAATACTTTGAAATATCCACATTAGAGTTTAAATATTAATGCAAATTAGGTCACATTTCAAAAGTTCACAGTACAATTTGAAGGTTCAAAGCCCTCTTCTAAAACAGTATAGGTACTTCCTGATTGTGCAGCTGCAAGTTATCATGTAGTCCCATTTGCCTTGTCCCCAGATGCTGTTGAATGTTAATGATGCTACTTATTAAAACTGTCTTATTTTTGGCAAATTCTCTCATTTCAGGTGCAACCCACTTTAAATGGCTGAATAATACCAGCATATAATATCCATAAACATTTGAATGATACATTTATTCCCCTACTGCAAATCAATATCTGTTTGTTTCTACATTCTTTGATATCCTCTGTTGAAAGCAAAGAGAAGAATAACATGAAAAGGGATAACCAGAGTATGGTGTCTGAATTCATCCTCCTGGGGCTCCCCATCCGGCCAGAGGAGCAAGGCATGTACTATGCCCTGTTCTTGACCATGTACCTGACAACTGTGCTGGGGAACCTGCTCATCATCCTACTCATCAGGCTGGACTCTCACCTCCACACCCCCATGTACTTCTTCCTCAGCCACTTGGCCTTCACAGACATCTCTTTCTCATCTGTCACTGTACCCAAGATGCTGAGGAATATGCATATTCATGATCCATCCATTCCTTATGCAGAGTGTATAGCACAGATGTATTTTTTCATATTATTCACTGATCTGGACAACTTTCTCCTCACTTCAATGGCATATGATCGGTATGTGGCCATCTGTCATCCCCTGCACTACACCACCATCATGAGAGAGGAGCTCTGTATCTTACTCGTAGCTATATCCTGGATCCTATCCTGTGTCAGTGCCCTGTCTCACACCCTCCTCCTGGCCCGGCTATCCTTCTGTGCTGACAACACCATTTCTCATTTCTTCTGTGACCTTGCTGCCTTGCTGAAGCTCTCATGCTCAGACATCTCCCTCAATGAACTGGTCATTTTTACAGTAGGTACAACAGTCATTACTCTGCCATTAATATGTATCTTGATCTCTTATGGTCACATTGTGGCCACCATTCTGAAAGTTTCATCTAACAAAGGGATCTGCAAAGCATTGTCCACATGTGGCTCCCACCTCTCTGTGGTGTCTCTGTATTATGGTACAATTATTGGAGTTTATTTTATACCTTCATCCTTTACTTCTACTGACAAGGGCATAGTTGCTTCTGTGATGTACACAGTGGTCACTCCATTGCTGAACCCCTTCATTTATAGCATACGGAACAGAGACATGAAGGAGGCTTTGAAAAAGCTCTTCAACAGAGCATCAATCTCAACTTAATGACATATTTTTACCCTCACAATTAACCTATGTATTCATGTATCTCCAAATATTACACTTCCATTTGTGGTCTCATTATGGAGCATGTACTCAGTAAATATTTCATTCTTAAACTGCATTCTGGTACACTTATTTTCTGTTTTCCTTACATCCCACTAATATAAAAAGTGAACTCTTGTGTTAACATTCTCAGTTTATTTTGCCTCTAGATTTGGAAAATTCAGTGTTGGAATTTTGAAGGGTAGGCAAGATTGATAAGCAACAAGACAAATGACAGTCTACACATGTGGATAGAATAATAAATGAAATGTAAAAGGTTTTGTGTTGCTAAAGCAACAAGAGGGCATCATATTTGATTCTTGGTAGGCAAATAAATGTTAGAGTAATGTAAATCCCTCCTTTTATTTCCTAGAAATGTGTTTGTTTATAGGAATTGTTAAAAGATCCCAAATTTGGTGTAGAAAGTTCACAGAACTGGAAATTTAAAACAAGTATCATATATTTCCTTTCCCTCCAATTCAATACTTTTCTCATTTACAAAAATAGCTATAATAAAGGTGAACTGGGAGAAGAAAATGTTTTGTACCTTCTCTAACACCTTCTCTAACAACTTACTGTTGTGAGTTCAGCACTCAAGGCTTCTTGATTTGAGAACAGTGACAGAGAAAACCTCTACATAATTTCCCTGATTAAGCTACAGGCATCATGTTTTCAACAAACACAGTTTCAGCAGTTTCATATGCATGCATGCATATATCTATCTATATCTATCTCTATCATCTCTATCTCTATCTAATCTATCTATCTCTATATAAATATATATATAGATATATATAGCTGTAAATGAAATGAGATTATCACATATACATTAGTGTATCTATTATTAAGTCTAAAGAGTTAGGGTGTTATTTCACTCATTTTTTAGAAAGCAACCATTTAGCACATTACCTATTTTATAGCAGGCAGTGTATCTATGTCTACCCACATAGAACAAGAAAAAGAGAAACCTCTGAGGGAGTACATAAAACACCATACTATTAAAATAAAATTATCATACTTTTTTGCAAGCTGCTGTGTTACAGACATTGTGTTAACTGATTCTCAAAACTGTGCTTAACAACTCTATAAAAAACAGACCATGCTGGACGTGGTGGTGCATGCCTTTGACCCCAGCACTTGGGAGGCAGAGGCAGGCAGATTTCTGAGTTCGAGGCCAGCCTGATCTACAAAGTGAGTTCCAGGACAGCCAGGGCTATACAGAGAAACCCTGTCTCGAAAAACAATATAAAAACAAAACAAACAAACAAACAAAACCCAGTCCATTACATGTATTTTATAGTTAAGGTTTAGTTCAATGGTATAATTACAAGAAGTATCACAAGAGAAGACTTAGAAAATGCTGCTTAGATTATGAAAAAATATAATGATGAAGGAAGTTTTCAACTGTTTTGAAGGGTTGCAGGATTGATATGCATGGAACAAATGGCAGTCTAGACAGAGTGATAGAACAAACTAGGGTGCTACAAAAACATAACTAGTTCAAGGAAATTTTAAAAAGGCTTTGTGTAGCTAAAGCACACATGTGTAAGAGTCAAGAGGACATCACATATTAATATAGGTAGGTAGATGAGTATTTTATTATACAGGAGGCAAGACGTCATATTAAAGAATTTAGGTACTTGGATAATCAATGTATATATTTGGCAATTGACCAAATTGGTCATTGTACAATGGGTAACACACAATAAGTGCCTGAGTGAATGTCATGACATGAGGAAGGAAAGAACATAATTTAGAGCCGTACCACACATGTCATAATAATGAAGGGAAACAGTGACAGAACATCTGAGAATGTTCTTTATTTTTGGCTTTGTGAACAGATATTTAAGAATGTGAACCTAGGTGGCTGGGCTAATTTTGAATATGTTGAATAACATTAAGAAATTTGGGGAGACAAGGGAGCCATCTGGTGTCCCAAGTTCCTTGGAGACAAGTCTGCACAGGTTAGGTCATGGACTGCAGAGGGTAAAAGAGCAGTCTGTAGAAGGTGCACAGCTTCAGGGACAGACTCCATTTTGGGCTCCAGACATCTGGGCACGTTCCCTGCAAAAGGAGAGGTGTCCGCCCAGGAGAGTTCTGACTGCCGGATCAGGTAAGGGAGCCATCTTGTACCCCGGGTCCCTCAGAGACCACTCTGCAGGTGAGAGTGCAGGCTGCAGAAACAACACATCTTCTAGGACAGGACCTGTTTCGGTCATTAATCTTCAGCCAGGAGGCAGGTCTGAACACCAGACCTCTGTACACCTTCCCTGTAAGAGGAGACCTTTCCAACAGAGAGTACTCTGACCACTGAGACTCAGGAGAGAGCTGGACTCCCAGGACTGCTGACAGAGGCTAACAGAATCACAGGAGGAACAAGCTCCAACCAGAGACAACTATAACAACTAACACCAGAGATTACCAAATGTAAGAATCTTCTTAACAGAAACCAAGACCACTCACCATCATCAGAACCCAGCACTCCCACCTCAGCTAGTCCTAGATACCCCAACACATCTGAAAAACAAGACTCAGATTTAAAATCATATCTCATGATATTGATAGAGGACTTTAAGAAGGACATTAATAACTCACTTAAAGAAATACAGGAGAACACTGCTAAAGAGGTAGAAGTCCTTAAAGAATTACAGGAAAACACAACCAAACAGGTGATGGAATTGAACAAAATCATCCAAGACCTAAAAAGGGAAGTAGACACAACAAAGAAAACCCAAAGTGAGAAAACTCTGGAGATAGAAACCTTAGGAAAGAAATCAGGAACCATAGATGTGAGCATCAGCAACAGAATATAAGAGATGGAAGAGAGAATCTCAGGTGCAGAAGATTCCATAGAGAACATAGGCACAACAATCAAAGAAAATGCAAAATGCAAAAAGATCCTAACTCAAAACATCCAGATCCAGGACACAATGGGAAGACCAAACCTACGCATAATAGGAGTAGATGAGAAAGAAGATTTTCAACTTAAAGGGCCAGCAAATATCTTCAACAAAATAATAGAAGAAAACTTCCCAAACCTAAAGAAAGAGATGCCCAAGAACATACAAGAAGCCTACAGAACTCCACATAGACTGGACCAGAAAAGAAATTCCTCCTGACACATAATAATCATAAAAACAAATGCACTAAATAAAGGTAGAATATTAAAATCAGTAAGGGAAAAAGGTCAAGTAACATATGAAGGCAGGCCTATTAGAACTACACCAGACTTTTCACCAGAGACTATGAAAGGCAGAAGATCCTGGACAGATGTTATGCAGACCCTAAGAGAACACAAATGCCTGCCCAGGCTACTATACCCAACAAAATTCAAAATTACCATAGATGGAGAAATCAATGTATTCCATGAAAAAAAATTCACACAATATCTTTCCACAAATTCAGCCCTTCGAAGGATAATAAGGGGAAAACACCAACACAAGGATGGAAACTACACCCTAGAAAAACAAGAAAGCAAGCCTTGAACAAACCTAAAAGGAGACAGCCACAGGAACAGAATCCCAACTTTAACAACAAAAATAACAAGAACCAACAATAACTTTTCTTTAATTTCTCTTAACATCAATGTACTCAATTCCCCATAAAAAGACATAGACTAATAGACTGACTACACAAAAAGTACCCAACATTTTGCTGCTTACAGGAAACCCACCTCAGGGGAAAAGACAGACACTAGTGAGAGTGAAAGGCTGGAAAACAATTTTCAAAGCAAATGGTCTGAAGAAACAAGTTGGAGCAGTCAATCTAATATCGAATAAAATTGACTTCCAACACATAGTTATCAAAAAAGACAAGGAGGGGCATTTGATATGCATCAAAGGTAAAATCTACCAAGATGAACTGTCAATTCTGAATATCTATGCTTCAAATAAAAGGGCAGCCACATTCATTAAAGAAACTTCAGTAAAGTTCACAGTATACATTGCACCTCACACAATAATAGTGGGAGACTTCAATACCCCACTCTCACCAATGGACAGATCTTGGAAACAGACACTAAACAGAGACACATAGACACTAACAGAAGTTATGAAACAAATGGATTTAATAGATATCTACAGAACATTTAAATCTAAAACAGAAGGATATACCTTCTTCTCAGCACCACATGGTACCTCCTCCAAAATTGACCATATAATTGGTCACAAAACAGGCCTCAACAGATACAAAACTATTGAAATTATCCCATGCATCCTATCTGATCAAAATGAACTAAAGCTGATCTTCAATAACAGCATAAACATTAGAAAGACAACATTCACGTGGAAACAAATCAACATTTTACTCAATGATTCCTTGGTCAAGAATGAAATAAAGAAATAGATTAAAGACTTTTTAGAGTTTAATGAAAATGAAGCCACAGCATACCCAAATTTATGAGTAACAATGAAGGCAGTCCTAAGAGAAAAGCTCATAGTCCTGAGTGCTTCCAAAAAGAAACTAGCAGAGCATACACTAGCATCTTGACAACACACCTAAAAGCTCTAGAACTAAAGGAAGCAAATTCACCCAAGAGGAGTAGACTGCAGGAAATAATCAAACTTAGGGCTGAAATCTACCAAGTGGAAACAAAAAGAACTATTCAAAGAATCAACCACACCTGGAGCTAGTTCTTTGAGAAAATCAACAAGATAGATAAACCCTTAGCCAGACTAAATAGAGTACACAAGGACAGTATCCTAATTAACAAAATCAGAAATGAAAAAGTAGATATAACAACAGAACCTGAGGAAACCTGAAACATCATCAGATCCTACTACAAAAGTCTATACTCTACAAAACTAGAAAATCTGGATATAATGGACATCTTCCTAGACAGATACCACATACCAAAATTAAATCAAGATCAGATTAACAGTAGAAACAGTGCCATTTCCCCTAAAGAAATAGAAGCAGTCGTCAATAGTTTCCCAACCAAACAAAAGCTCAGGACCAGAAGGGTTTAGTGCACAGTTGTATCAGACTTTCAAAGAAGACCTAATTTCAACTCTCCTCAAACTATTCCACAAAATAGAAAGAGAAGGTACTCTACCCAATTCATTCCATGAAGCCACAATTACTCAGATACCTAAACCACACAAAGATCCAACAAAGAAGGAGAACTTCAGACCAATTTCCCTTATAAATATCGATGTAAAAATACTCAATAAAATCCTTGCAAATGGAATCCAAGAACACATCAAAATGATCATCCATCATGATCAAGTAGGCTTCATCTCAGGAATGCAGGGATGGTTTAATATATGGGAATACATCAACGTAATCCACTATATAAACAAACTCAAAAACAAAATCCACATGATCATCTAGTCAGATGCTGAGAAAGCATTTGACAAATCCAACACCCATTCATGATAAAAGTCTTGGAAAGATCAGGAATTCAAGGCCCATATGTAACATAATAAAAGCAATATACAGCAAACCAGTAGCCAACATCAAACTGAATGGAGAAAAACTTGAAGCAATTCCACTAAAATCAGGGACTAGACAAGGCTGCCCACTTTTTCTCTACCTATTCAACATAGTCCTAGCCAGAGCAATTAGACAACAAAAGGAGATCAAGGGGATAGAAATTGTAAAGGAAGAAGTCAAAATATCACTATTTGCAGATGATATGGTAGTATATATAAATGACCCTTTGGGCACAGGGGAAAAATACCTGAACAGAACAGCAATGGCTTGTGCTCTAAGATCAAGAATCAACAAACGGGACCTCATGAATTTGCAGAGCTTCTGTAAGGCAAAAGATGCTTTCAATAAGACAAAAAGGCCACCAACAGACTTGGAAAGGATTTTTACCAATCCTAAATCTGATAGGGGACTAATATCTAATGTATACAAAAAACTCAAGAACCTGGACTCCAGAAAATCAAATAACCACATTTGAAAAAGGACAACAGAGCTAAACAAAGAATTCTCAACTGAGGAATACTAAATGACTGAGAAGCACCTGAAAAAAATGTTCAACATTCTTAATCATCAGGGAAATGCAAATCAAAAAAAAAAAAAAACCCAAAACACTGAGCTTCCACCTCACACCAGTCAGAATGTCTAAGATCAAAAATTCAGGTGACAGCAGATGCTGGTGAGGATGGGAAGAAAGATGAACACTCCTCCATTGCTGGTGGGATTGCAAGCTTGTACAGCCACTCGGGAAATCAGTCTGGTGATTCCTCAGAAAATTGGACCTAGTACTACCAGAGGGTCCAGCAATACCTCTCCTGGACATATTTCCAGAATATGGTCCAACTGGTAATAAGGACACATGCTCCATTAAATTCATAGAGGCCTTATTTATAATAGCCAGAAGCTGGAAAGAACCCAGTTGTCTCTCAACAAAAGAATGGATACAGAAAATGTGGTACATTTACACATTGGAGTACTACTCAGCTATTAAAAACAAGAATCTATGAAATACTTAGGCAAAATGGATGCATATGGATGATATCTTCCTGAGTGAGGTAACCCAATCACAAAAGAACTCGCACGATATGCACTCACTGATAAGCAGATATAAGCCCAGAATCTTAGAATACCCAACATACAATTTGCAAAACGCATGAAACTCAAGAAGAAGAAGACCAAAGTGAGCATACTTCCTTTCTCCTTAGAATGGGGAACAAAATCCCCATGGAAGGAGTTACAGAGACAAAGTTTGGAGCTGAGAGGAAAGGATGGACCATCCAGAGACTACCCCACCTGGGGATCCATCCCATAATCAGCCACCAAACCCAGACACTATTGCATATGCCAGCAAGATTTTGCTGAAAAGACCCTGATGTAGCTGTCTCTTGTGAGGCTAGGTCAGTGCCTGGCAAATACAGAAGTGGATGCTCACAGTCATCTATTGGATGGAACACAGGGCCCCCAATGGAGGAGCTAGAGAAAGTATCCAAGGAGCTGAAGGGGTCTGCAACCCTATAGGTGGAACAACAATATGAACTAACCAGTACCCCCAGAGCTTGTGTCTCTAGCTGCATATGTAGCTGAAGATGGCCTATTTGGCCATCATTGGGAAGAGAGGCGCCTTGGTCTTGCAAACTTTATATGCTCCAGTACAGGGGAATTCCAGGGCGAAGAAGCAGGAGTGGATGGGTTGGGGAGCAGGGCGTGGGGAGGCTATAGGAGACTGTCTTGATAGCATTTGAAATGTAAATGAAAAAAATATCTAATAAGATGTTAAAAAACAAAACAAAGCAAAGGAAAACAAAAGAGGTTTCAATATTCTCATTTGGTGGTCTCTAGAAGGCTCCTGGTTTTAAAAATTTTTAGAAGTGTTTTTCTTTTGCTGTTTTAAAATATCTCATATATATATATATATATATATATATATTTACTCATATGCTTGTGTGTCTATGTATGAACATGTGCATGCACATGCCCATGAAGGCCATAAGAGGGTGTTGTGTCTCCTGGAGCTGGTGTTACAGGTAGTAGTTGTGAGCTGCCTGGCCTGGGTGCTGAGAATTGAACCTGGGTCTCATGAAAGAGCAAGAGATCATATTTACTGAGCCATCTCTCCAGCCTCAGCATTAAACATATATGGACAGCAATTGGTAGAAGCACTGTGAAGAAATCTAACAATGTTCCTGGGAAACTGCAGAAAGTCATTTAGCCAGCACAGAAATATAAATGTTAAATTAAGTGAAGGGAAATTCTTTAGTTGTTTTGGATTTCTTGGAATGTAACATATATCCTTTATTTTCTCTTAACTTCCATTTATTCTTATGTACAAGCAAATATGTCCAGTAAATAATATAGATTGAAATGTCATGAAAGTAGAGACTTTTACTTAGCTCTAGGCACATTGTAAATATTCTGTAATACTTGTTGAACAAATGGATTTTAGAAAAATGTTTGTTACTTCTGGGTTGTTGTAGATATGAAGAATAACATTCATAGCAACAATAGCTATCACTTTGGGCATCTACTAGATTGCATTACTAAATGCATCTATGATGCATTTTCCAGCTTATCATATTCAATCTTCCAACTCATCTTATTAAAAAGAAACTACTGAACTGTGTTTTGATGTTCAGTCTGTGAATCTAACACTGAAAAGATTGAGACAGAGAATTCTGAGTTAAAAGCTAACTCAGGCTACAGTGAGTATACAGTTAACCTTGGTTGTATACATCAAGGACCTATCTTAAATAAAAAAGACAGAATAGAGAAAAGAATAAATAAACAAACAAGACAATAAATTAAGAAATATTATTTTCTACAATCTTTATGCAAGAGAAGGCTAAAGTTCAATAAAGGTAAGTAACTCGACATCAATCTTGTACCTAATATGTATGCAACCTAAAATGAGAAGAAACTTGTTTGACATAGACTATGTTTCTTCATTGAACGTTACTCTTGTATTTAAGATAAAAATTTCCTATGACATAGAAGCCTCTTTAGGGCCCCTTTCATATCCTTGTTTCTAAGGCTGTAGATGAAGGGGTTCAACATAGGAGTCACCACTGTATACATCGCAGCAGCTGCAACATCCTTTTCTGTAGAGACTACAGAGGGAGGGCATAAGTAGGCACTGAAGAGTGTTCCATAGAAAACACAGACCACACAGAGGTGGGAACTACACGTAGAAAAGGCCTTTGTACCGCCACCAGGGGTTCGAACCTTTAGGATGGCAAATACAATGTGAATATACGAGATAACAATGCATACAAAAGGGACCATGAGTACTGTACCCCCTAAGGCAAATACCATAAGTTCATTGACATGAGTGTCAGAGCATGAGAGCTTCAGGACAGGAGTAATGTCACAGAAAAAGTGAGCTATTTCCCCAACAACACAGAAGGACAGTCGAGCCATGAGGAGAGTGTGAGTCAGGGCAACTATGTTGGTGAGAACCCAACACAAGGCAAGCATCAGGGCACAGACTCGGGCACTCATTATTGTGGAATAGTGGAGAGGGTGACAGATGGCCACATAGCGGTCATAGGCCATCACAGCCAGGAGGAAGCTGTCCAGATCACCAAACATCAGA
This sequence comes from Mus musculus, assembly GCF_000001635.26. Classification (NCBI taxonomy): domain Eukaryota; kingdom Metazoa; phylum Chordata; class Mammalia; order Rodentia; family Muridae; genus Mus; species Mus musculus. The sequence goes on from NC_000068.7 coordinate 36,860,042, forward strand.
AAGAAATACATCTGTGTGAGACAACCAGTATAGGAAATGGTATGGCACCTTGTCTGAACATTAAACAACATCTTGGTCACTGTAGATGATATTAAACCCATGTCAGCAAAGGACAAGTTGGCCAAAAAGAAGTACATAGGAGTGTGAAGGTGTGGGTCAGAGCCAATGGCCAGGATAATGAGCACATTCCCAGTCAAGGTGACAAGATACATACACAGAAAAAGTCCATAGAGTAGCTGCTGTTGCTCTGAGAACCCTGATATTCCTTGTAGAAAAAATTCAGAGACACTGGACTCATTCTCCATGAGTATAGAGCATCTGTAGGTCAGAAAAGATAGTCAGAATATAGGGTTGAGTCTCAAGATGGAGAAACTGGCCTCTGAGCCTTCAACATACACATTTGTATTTAAATTCACTACTCCTAGTCCTAATGTTTCCTACCATTGGGTTTTAATGTTTTTAATTCTTTCCTGAAGAATTCCCTACTTTCTACTGTCCCCTCTCTTCCCCAGTGCAGTCTGTGAAACAAAGAGCATTCTTCCAGTGAGGGTCATCTTACAGAGGCATGGTCATCTCTGATACTATCCAGCCTTAGTCTAGCTTTATCAGTTCCTATCAGTTTTTCTATCACACTAGGATATCCTTATGGATATGCTAAAGTGAGCCGAATTATATATTCTTCCTGGTGATCATCTGAAAATGTAAAAAGTCACCTTTAATAAACCTTCATGATAACCCATTTTATAATAAATGACAGTTGAATGATTCATTCTCTCAATCTTTGATCACTCCTTCAGATCAAAAATACCAAGGCCTTAGGGCTTCTCTTCAACAACATCACCATCTTCCTTAAATGTTTTTGATCAGTCAGAGTTCACATCTAAACACAAATCTATCTGCAAACCAAAGGATTCCCTAAAGTAGTGTTTCGATTTCTAAGTCAAAATTTCAAACTTTTCCAGGAGGAGAATCTGAGAATGACTACAGGTCTGTGAACCTCTGAAACTTACACAAACTGAATTGACTAATACATCTCAAAATTCACAACATTCATCAGAGATAAGAATGAGTCACCACCAATTTTGTTTCTAGCTTAATTAATCAATCATAATTAATCATGACAGAAATGTGACACCTCACAAAGATTAGACTCTCATGACTGAGCATATTCAAATAACCCCATTCTCAGAGGAAAAGACTCTCCTAAGACCCAATGCATTGTAAATTTCTTCAAGATAAAGAAGGATGCAGGTTGTCTGATAATTCTGTGAACCCTTGACTTCCAGATCCTCTCTTTATTTCCACAGAATATTTTTCTTCTCTTTATTTCAAAGGGCTTTCCTGTTATTTTTAGAGAAGAACATAAAATGCATCCATCATTTTATCACTACATCAAAGAGTGTGAGACTCTAGGAAGGGGGTGGAACAGCATTTGAAATGTAAATAGATAAAATAATCTATTTTAAAAGGGACATTTAAAATATTTATCTATTTACTTAAGAAAGATTCTCTCTCTCTCTCTCTCTCTCTCTCTCTCTCTCTCTCTCTCTCTCTCTCTCTGTGTGTGTGTGTGTGTGTGTGTGTGTGTGTGTGTGTGTGTGTGTGTGTGTGTGAATGTGCATATGTCCACATGCACACATGCCTAATTCTGCCTGCACCTGTGTATAGATCAGAGGACAACTTACAGCATTCTGTTCTCTCCTTCTACCATGTGGATTCTAAGGATCCAACTCAGATTAACAAGTTTGGCAGCAGGTGTTCTTACCTACAAGCCATCTATACCACTCACTATAAGGTCATGTCTTTTACATTCTGTCTTTTTGTTATTCTGATCAATACTTTGGATTAGCACCACTTGCTCTATTTCCTGGTTCAACTTTTCCTTGAAAAGCTTTGTCATACTTTTTGTAATCTTCATCTCAGAAATTTCAGCATGTCTTTGAGACATCAGTGTGGTGTTTCCATGAATTGGTTTAATTCCTGCCATCCAAGTTAAGCAGTCCCTTTACTTACCACCACTGCCTCTTCACCTACTGTGACAGTCAACAAGTGTGAGACAGGTTACCGTTATGGTAAGAGTACTCCAGGACATGGACCTGGTGTCCTTTAACAGTTAAAGTCAAGTTTCCATGCTCACAGAAGAAGAAAGTCACACAAAAGTATTTTTAGAGGAAGAAAAACTCAAAATCTTCCTGACAAGAATCTTAAATGGGAGTGACTGAAAGCAGGATTCTAAAGAAAGAATATTAAATACAAACAGCAAATAGACAGAGACCAAAGTCAAATCATTCAATGGAGATGAAATACTATGTAGAAGGGTTAGAAGCTTGAAGAAAATAATGTCAGCGTTCTAGATGAAGAGGGATCCACAATGTGAAGAAAAGATCACAAAGACAAGTTAAGGTCATAGCTGAATGTGAAGCTGCAAAAGGCATAGTTTCATTCATCTGCTTGATGAAGAAAATCCAGAAAATGAGTTTCTTTGCTGAAAATTCTTAATGATCTGAGACAGAACTTCTGAGTCCACTTGGACAAGGTTTTAAGAAATTTTGAAGTATTTCATGTTTTCAGTTTTAAGACTGACCTGACGACAGACACAGAGCTGCTGTTTCATCAGGCTAATAATCTCTAGAAAAGAATTGAACAAACTCTACTTTCAATGCCTATAGATACAAGAAGTCAGGGAACAGAGTTCCCCAGAGCCTTGTTAGTGAACAGTTATGATACCTGATTCCCATGTCTCTATTAGAACAGACAAAATTAGTGCAACACTGAGTGCCATTAAAGTTGAAATGTTTTACTGTTTTCTTTATACATAATATTAAATGCTTTTGCCACTCTATTGCTTGATAACAATCTATAGTAGCAGTTCTCTAACTGTTGCATATAATATATTTATATTATAATTCATAACTAGCAAAATTAGTTATGAAGTAACAATAAAATAATTTTATGACTGGAGTCACTACAACATGAGGAATTGTCTTAAAGGACCATAGCATTAGGAAGGCTGAGAACCACTGATCTATAGTAAAATGAGCTTTCTAGGAAGACACATCTGAATTTTTGCAACAAGGTCCCTTGATTATAAGCTCCTTCGGAAATGAAATTTAAAACCTATCACTTTTCTTGAAAGTTTCTCACACTTTTGAGTAAAGATTAAAAAGTACCCACTTGATTTATCTCACCCAATTATGTTTTATGAGAGATTTTAAGGAACAAAACTAACAAAGAGAAGAGTAATAAGAATTATAAAACATTTGAAGTTCAAAGTCAGATGAACCTGTGAACCAGGATATTTCCATCATTGATACTAAATGTTAGATGCTTTCCCAAACTATAGACTTTTGAACTCCTCTCTGCTTACTTTAGAATACTTGAAAAACCTTAAACATCAGAAATGTAATTTGAACAGGGGAGATGGCTTAGTGGTTAGGAACATTTGGTGCTCTTAAAGGGAACCCAGCTTCAGTTTTCAATACCCATGTGATGTCTCAAAACCTCCTCTAACTCTGACTCTAGGGCATTCAATACCCTCTTCTGAACTCTACTTACATACACATGGTATACATATGTACATATATATATATATATATATATATATATATATATATATATGTACATATGTATATGTATATATATACATACACACACACACACACACACACATAAGTACATATACAAAAGTTAGTTTGTTTGCTGTCATCCATAGTCTCTAGTTCTTTATGAACACAATAGGGCAATTACATATAAATTGACAGTGGTTGAAATATAATGCACAGGACTTATGTAAACTTAAGCTATACAAAATCCAAGACTTGGGGATGGGGATGGACATGAAGTCTCATTTGGAACTGTTGGGTAATGATACATTCTAAAAGAGGAGGAGTTTTTTTTTTTTTCTTCTTCAAGGGTATATTCAATGCATGCCAGTGAATGGTAAGAATCTAAGTGTATAGAAGCAGCACCAAAACTTGATGAGCTTTTAAAACGCAGACACTGAAATTGTCTTTCATTATTGAGTCTTTGTATGGTTTAGGTATCAGAGTGACTGTGGCCTCGAAGAATAACTTTGTCAATGTTCCTTCTGTTTTTATTTTGTAAAATAGTTTGAAGAATATTGGTATTAACTCTTCTTTGAAAATATGGTAGAATTCTGCACTAAAACCATCTTGTCCTAAGCTTGCTTATTTCTTTCTTTCTTTCTTTCTTCCTTTCTTTCTTTCTTTCTTTCTTTCTTTCTTTCTTTCTTTCTTTCTTTCTTTCTTTCCTTCCTTCCTTCCTTCCTTCCTTCCTTCCTTCCTTCCTTCCTTCTTTCTTTCTTTCTTTCTTTCTTTCTTTCTTTCTTTCTTTCTTTTTGGATTGGGAGACTTTTAATGACTGCTTCTAATTCTTGGGGGTTATGTGTCTATTTAAATTGTTTAACTGAGCTTCACCAACTCTACATACATCAGAGAGCTGATATCTAAAATATATAAAGAGCTCAAGACATTAAATATCAATAAACCAAAAACCCAGTTAATAAGTGGGGTACAAATCTAAACAGTAAATTCTTGACAGAGGACTCTCTAAAGTCTGGGAAGCACTTAAAGAAATGTTTAATTTCCTTAGTCATCAGGAAAATGCAAATCAAAATGACCCTGAGATACCATCTTGCACCCATATCAGAATGAGTAAGATTAAAATCTCATGCAACAGTTCATGATGGTGAAAATGTGAAGCAAGGGAAACACTCCTCCTTTGATGGTAAGAGTGCAAACTTGTATAGTGACTTTGGAAAACAATTTGATGGTTTCTTGTTGGAGGGCCCCACTGCAGAAGGTTGCAGTTCACCATGCCTGGACAGCACACTGAGTTCTGCATAAAATGTAGGACTCCTTTCTTCCAGTGGGGCTTGCTACTCTCTGCCTGACCTTATTTGGTAGATGTCTCTAGGCATTTTTGCAGGGTTTATCTTAAGTATGACCTTCAGGGTAGTTCCTGGAAAGAGCATTCCCCATACTGCCCATATGATAATGGAGTACTGAGCTCCCACATAGATGATAGGAAGGTGCTGCCTAATGCAAATGAGGCATACTGTGAATACCCATCAGGTACCTATCAGCATCTAACAGCACCTAGCTGCTGCCCTCTGCCTATATGTTCCCCTCACCCTGGAAGAAATTTAAGCTGCCTTGTTGAAGCTGATTCCTGTAATTTGTCATTCAATTGTACTCACAGGTTGTCAGAACCTGCTTCTTTGGCTCTGCTCCCATTGGCCAACAACCCCCAAGAAAAGGGAGAACCACACTTTCTCAGGAAATTGAGAATAGTTCTACCCCAAGACCCAGGTATTCTACTCCTGGGCATATACCCAAATGATGTTGAACAATACCACAAGGACACTTGCTCAACTATGTTCATAGCAGCTTTAATTGTAAATGCTAGAAAGTAGAAATAATATAGATGTCTCTCAGAAGACATAATAAAGAATGGATAAAGAAAATGTACACAACAGAATATTACTCAGCTATTAAAAATAAAGACATCATGAAACTTTCAGCAAATGGAATGAACTATTAAAGATAAATCCTGAATGAGGTAATCCAGACACAGAAAGACAACATGACATGTACTCATTTATAAATAGATAGTAGCCATAAAACACAGGATAACCACACACCCAAAGAAGCTAAGTAATAAGGAGGGACCAAAGGAGAATGTTTGAGTCTAACTGAGAAAGGAAAATAAAATAGACATTAGAGGTGGAGGGAGAGAGAAAATTGGTTGTGGGGAGGGATTCAGAGGGTAACAGGATGGACCAAGTGTTGAGGGAACTGAGGGAGAGAGAACTTGAATCAGTTTGAGGGCATCTCTGGGATGATCTTGAAACCTAAGACAATGGAAACTTCCAGGAATTTTTGAGGGTGAGCCCACTCAAGACTCCTAAAAATAGAGAATATGAAACCTGAAATGGCCACCTCCTATAACCAGGCAAGACTTCCAATGGAAGGATGGGGAACACAACCCAATCATAAAATCGTCAACCAAAATTTGTCCTGCCTACAAGAAGTGCAGGGACAAAGATGGAACACTCCAATGGCTGACACAACTTGAGACCACCTCCATAGACAATAATCAATTCCTGATGCTATAAATAACACTCTGTTATGTTTGCAGTCAGAAACTAGCATACTTGTTATTTTAAGTCCTGCACCCAGCAACTAACAAAGACAGATGCAGAGACTCATAGCCAAACATTAGACAGAGTTTGGGAGTCTTGTGAAAGAGTTAGGGGAAGTATTGAGTGATATAGGGACTATACAAGAAGAGCAACAGAGTCAACTAACCTGGACCCTTGGAGGCTCCCAGAGACTCAATTATCAACTAAATGGGCTGAACTAAGCCGCTGCCAGCCCCATGACACACATACACATGTAGCAGATATTCAGCTTGGTCTTCATGTGGGTCCAAAAACAACTGGACCAGGGCTGTCCTTGACTCTGTTGCCTGCCTGTGAATCCTGTTCCCCTAACTAGGCTTCCTTGTCTGTCCTCAGTGGGAGATGATGTACCTAGTGCTCCAGTGACATGATGTGCCAGGATGGGTTGATACCAAAGGGGGCCTCCCTCTTGTCAAAGGAGATAGGAGGAGGGTTAGGAGAAGGCTATGTGAGATGGGACTGGAAAGAGATGGGTGGCTGGAATTGAGAAATAAATAAATAAATAAATAAATAAATAAACAAACAAACAAACAAATAGAAAAAACCATATGCATGGATAACCATGGAACAGAAATTGAGGGAATGGCCAACCAATGACCGGTCCACCTTGAGATCCATGCCATAAGTTAGAGGCCACCCCAGATACCATTGGTAATACTCTGCTATACTTGAAGATAGGAGCATAGCATAACTATCATCTGAGAGGCATCAGTTGATGGAAAAAGATGCAAAGATCCACAGCCAAACATTAGGCAGATCTTGGGAAATCTTCTAGAAGAAGGGGAGAGAGGATTGAAGGAGCCAGAAACGTCAAGGACACCACAAGAAAACATTTAAAAAAAATCAAGTTACCTGGACCCATAGGGGCTCACTGAGACTGAGCCACCAACCAAAGAGCATGCATGGGACAGACCTAGACCCTCTACACAAATTGAACAGATCTGCAGCTTGGTCTTCATGTTGGACAACTAACAGCAGGAGCATGGGCTGTCTCTGTGTTTTCTGTCTTTGGATACCTTTCCCCTATCTGGGATGCCTTGTCTAACCTCAAAAGAAGATATACCTAGTCCTACTATAGAGTGATATGCCAAGGGCAGTTGATATGTATGGGAGGCCTCCCCTAATCCGAATAGAAAGGGATAGGAAGATGAGGGAAACAGATGTAAGAGAGAATGAAAGGAAGGAGAAGAGGGAAGGGAACCTGGGATTGGGATGCAAACTAAATAAATTAATGAATGAGTATAAAAATTTGAGGACACAAGTTGTATGAGTATATACTGGGAAGCGTGGACCTGGAATAAAGTGGAGAGATAACTGAAGTTACTGTATATGAAAGTCTCAAAGAATTAATACCTTTCAAAAAAACTATTGAGCATGGTATGGTTTGCCTATAATCTCAGTATGGTAAAGGTGGAGAGAGTATCTTTTGGACTAGCAGACAAACCAGTCTACACAATCAGCGATCTCCAATTTAAATCAGAGACCCTGTAAGTGGGATGTGTTCTTCTAGCTAGACTTCCTTGTCTGGCCTCAGTGGGAGAGGAGGAGCCTAGCCTAACAGAGACTTGAAGCACCAGGGTAGGGGTATACTCAAGGAACCCACAGGCTCAAAGTGGAAAGGGTTGGGGGATGGGGAAAGGATTGTGGGAGGTAATGAACTGGAAGGAGTCGGTGAGCAGGACATAAAGTGAATAATTAAAAAAGAATTTTTTAAAAGGTGGGAAAATAGCCAAACACTCTCATAAACATATGTGTATATCATGTTCACCTATTCAAGCACATATGTAAGCCCACACACACGTGCACGCGCACACACACACACACACATGCACACATGCACACATATACTCCCCCCAAAATGTCATAGAGTTCAGAAGCAAGGGATCTTGCTTATCACTCTTAACATTCAGTTTAGTTAATTATAGATTCTGAATCACATTTTCCTCAAGGGGACCAGAAAATTAAAAATCTTTGTGAGTCACCAAGTTCCTACTTATTTTGTCATTAACAGCATGCATTCTCCAAGGGTTTATCCTTATATCTGCTGCAACAAGTAGCTCCACTCCCAGAAGGGCCCCAAGGAATAAAGCAATTATGTTTCACTCTCTCTAATTTGAACTGGGTATGGACATGTTGCCCCTTGGGTCCTCTTGGAAGTTTGAAAAGTTATAACTCATGCCAATTTTTCAGCAGTTCTGACTAAAAGTATATTGATATATCTATCTTGCTTTAGTATTAGTTTATAATTCTTTTGCCTGCTGAAGAGTGATATGTACGTCTTTAGAGATTCCATCTAACAACCTATATGTCATCTTGAAATAAATGTAAGAATTTTACTACTATTTTATTTTTAGCTGAAGGTATCTATTCTCATCACCTACGAGATCATATAGACGCAGGTATAGAGATGTATTTTGAGTAACACTTGAAGAATCTGTGTTATGAAGTATATCCACAGAATGCTATTAGCTGTGATTTCTATGTTTAATATAGTATGCCAGTAACCTCAGTTGAAAATTTATCTTGAACTATCTAAATTTTGTGATGATACCTTAAAAAGAAATGTACATATAACAATTTTACTAAAAATGACTCATACTTTCTTCCTGAGAAAAAAGTGGAAGATAGTGCATTTTGTTTATCTTTATTTTTCAGTAGATGTTGGTGGGATTCTTTTTCCAAATTTACCGGACATCCCTTTAATTTTATTTGTTTCCATTCTTTTGCTGGCACAACCCTACCATAAGCAGGTCAGTTATGTGTAAATTATTGAAGCAACTATGGTTTCTTATGGACAACACTGCTCTACAATCTGCTTTCCACAGCAGCAGACAGCAAGTTATTTAGAAATGTGGTTGTTTCTTTTGTTAAACATTTTCTTGGGTGCACCAATACTTTCTACTTCTCTGAGACTAGAACTAGAAATGTTCTAAACTGGAAAGGGCTTTCATAATCTAGCGTCTCAGTAATCCTTCCACCTTGTACCTTCCAGGTTGAACATGGGCTCGAATTGCCTGTTCTTCATGTGCTCTAAGCCCACTGTCACCATACACCAGAGATTCTCTTGACCTTACATCCTAATTACCTAATCTCAAGTTTCCATCATGAACTCCCAAAACAGTACTTCCAAACAGTTCTCCAAAAGTTATAGGGTTGGTGCACCTTGACCAGAAGATCACTACCTTGTTAGTATTGCCAAACACTGCTGAGCCAGGGCAAAATGAACAAACAGACTGATTTTAAAATGAGGGGTGTGTCTTACATAACAGCCACAGGCACTTCTTTTTCACGTTTCTATTTCATTCATTTCCAGAAAAGGAGAAAATGAGCTGTATCATAAGGAATAATCATAGTATCACATCTGAGTTCATCCTCCTGGGGCTCCCTATCAATCCAGAACTGAATGGCATGTACTCTGCCCTGTTCCTGGCCATGTACCTGACAACTGTGCTGGGGAACCTGCTCATCATCCTGCTCATCAGGCTGGACCCTCACCTCCACACTCCCATGTACTTCTTCCTCAGCCACTTGGCCTTCACGGACATCTCTTTCTCATCTGTCACAGCTCCAAAGATGCTCGTGAATATGCTGACACACAGTCAGTCCATCTCATATACGGGATGCATTTCCCAGGTGTACTTTTTCCTATTTTTTGCAGATCTTGACAGCTTTCTTCTGACCTCCATGGCCTACGACAGATATGTGGCCATCTGCCACCCTCTGCACTATACCACCATCATGAGTCAGAGTCTCTGTGTACTACTGTTAATTGTGTCCTGGGTCTTGTCCTTTGCCAGTGCCATTTTACATACCCTTCTGCTTGCCCATCTCTCTTTCAGTGGGGGCAATACTCTGCCCCACTTCTTCTGTGATCTCTCTGCTCTGCTTAAGCTGTCTAGCTCAGACACCACCATTAACGAACTGGTTATCTTCACTGTAGGAGTGGTGATCATAACTGTGCCATTGATATGTATTTTGGTTTCTTATGGCTACATTGGAGCCACCATCCTAAGAACTCCCTCCATCAAGGGAATCTACAAAGCCTTGTCCACGTGTGGCTCTCACCTCTCCGTGGTTTCTCTGTACTATGGAGCCATTATTGGGTTATACTCTTTTCCTTCACCTAATAACAGTAATAACAAGGATGTAATTGTGGCTGTGATGTACACTATGGTCACACCCATGCTGAATCCCTTTATCTATAGTCTAAGGAATCGAGATATAAAAGGAGCACTGAGAAATATTCTAGGCAGGAAAGCAAGTTCACAGTGATGGGTGTGGACTTTCTTATTGACTGACATAAGGCCTCTCACACCCATTTAGGGCTTTTGATATGGTTTTCTTTTTGGAGTCTGTTTTCTAGAATAGTTTTCTACCTATATAATTGTTGTCAGTTTTTAAAGTCTTGGAGGAAATTTTTCTAAACATACAAGTACATCACTTTTTCTTTTGCCTAGTACTCTGTTTTACAGACATTTAAAATCCTCATATGATACCGGCTTTTGCTCATTTTTCTTGAATAGTTTGTAACCTCTTAAAACAAAGATTTTTCTTTATCAAGATAACAAGCAGTGTATTCTGAGAGGTTTATAGTTTTCTTTCTTATTTACTTTTATAGTAAACTTGGAAACAAAAGATTAGTTTTATTTTTTATTGTTTTTCTAGATTCATTTATTTTATTTTATGTTTATGAATGCTTTGTCTGCCTGTATGTATGTATGTATGTATGTATGTATGTATGTATGTATGTATGTGATATGTATATGTATGTACATGGGTAGTCAGAAGCAATATTGGATTCCCTAAAATTGGTGTTCCAAATGGTTGCGACTTACCATCTGGTTGCTGAAAATTGAACTTGGGTTCTCTGGAAGAACAGCCATTGCTGTTAACTGCTGAGCCATCTCTAGCCCCATTTTTTGCTTTTTAATTCCTCTGTTATTTTCAAATTTTATTTTTCATTTCTATTAACACATAAAACAACAGTATCCGTTTTCAGGGTTCCATGATGTTTTCATAAGTACACACACTTTTGGATGCTCAAACCAGGAAAAGTGTAGTTCCTCAAATACTTATCATTACATTGAGGTGAAAACATCCAAAGTCTTTCCTGTTCTCTTAAAATATATAGTATGTTATCATTCTCTTCATCACACTATTAAACAGTGTAACATAGGAAACTTTTCCCTTCATGACTGGTATCCATTGATCAACATTTTCCTATTCCTATCCTTATATTCTCCCAAGTTATTCAAATTGTTCTTGCTCATTACAAGAAAACATTATTCCATGAATATTTGTAATGTCTACACTAAATCCTTTCACTATAGTCTAAGGATTATGGAAAGGCACAATTTTCTCTTCCTCAAATTTAATTATCCTGATCTCAAAGGAATTGGTAAAAAGGCCAGGTAAGGTTCCAAATGAGAAAATGGAATAAGACTGGGCAGGACGCAGGGACCTAGACAACCTGAAAATAATTTAAGCAGGACTTAGGTGCTGTTTAGTCTAACTATATTCTATGATGCAGTAAATGTACTTCTATGCTTAGCCACCATAATGTAGTTGCTTATTTCCATCAAAAATAGTAAAAAAAAAAAAAAAAAAAAAAAAAAAACTGGTGAGATGGCTCAGCGGTTAAAAGCACTGACTGCTCTTCTGAAGGTTCTGAGTTCAAATCCTAGCAACTACATGGTGGCTCACAACCATTCGTAATGAGATCTGATGCCCTCTTTTGGAGTGTCTGAAGATAAATACAGTGTACTTACATATAATAATAAATAAATCTTAAAAAAATTGTCACAAGCTTTTTAGAAAATACTCTACAGAAGAAAAGTTTCTTAAAATCACTGCTGTTAGAAAGTTCAGTGACAGACTTCCCCATATCTATTATTTTATCTAGTTCTAGAAGCTTCTGTAGTATAAGATAGTAAAACTGAGAGGTTTCTAACTAGCCCCATCCTACTATGCTAGCAATATGTGGTAAGAGTTGAATTCAAACCACTGTGTGTCTGAAGTTAAATATCAGTTTATGAATATTTTCAAAATTTCCCTAATTATTCATTTTAACAAAACTTTTAGTTTAATCTTTATAAGAAATAATCTAGAAAGAAAATAATAAACATAGCACATGCAGCAAAGTATATGCATTTATGAATGGTATTAGATTGTCTCACTATTTGTACATTTATATTTGTAACTGGTGACCAGCCTTTAAATACCATGACTGAGTAGTATATTCATGTAACAACCCCCAGACTTGAGTGATCAAAAGCTAACAAAACTTACAATGCTGGTCGTGGGTGTATGGCTGAAAGGCATGTATGCACACTTTCTGCTCAATATTTTCAATTAGTCTAAAACTGTTCTAAAAACACAGTTTATGACTTTTGATGAGATATTCACATTCTAATTTAAGCTTCTCAATATATGTTCATGTGTATTATTCTCTCTGTTACATAAAACTTGATAAAGAACTTATGGATTTGCAAGTGAAAGGAACCACAAATTGTATCTCATTGTGATTTTACTTTAAATTTCCCTGCTGATTAATAAAGGAAAACATTTAGCCCATGTTATTTCTTCCTATTTCATAGCTAGTGAGTAAAGCTCTCGAAATTCCAATTCTCTCACTGTTAGAGATGACTGGCTCTCACCCAACATGGCATGAAGTCAGATGGCCTCGGGATGCACCTGCAATATCTTCTAACAATAGAACATTATCTAAGTGATCTGGTAATGGCCACCAGAGGATGTTATTTCCTAAGAAATATTTTGTTTATTTTATATTTTTAGAGTTAGGCCATGCTGTTAACCATGAAAAACCTGCTTCTTATTATGTAGTTAAGGCTAGCTTTGAACTTGAGACAATCCTCCTGACTCATGATTGCAGGATTGTGTAACCATGCCTGGCTATTATTAGAACTTCAAAGAAACATTGATCTCTTCTATGGATAGGATCAAATTATATGCTTCTTTGGAGAAAGTTATTCCAGACTCCTAAATTACCATGTAATGAAAGCCATAGTGAGAATATAACTGTCCCTGAGTAGCCCCCATTACAACACTTCTTGCTACAGAATCTATTTCTATGACATACATGGCCATGGCCTTTTGTAATGCTGTTGTCTTTTTTCTCAGTTCTCTCACAATATATAGTCTATGTCTACAAACATAGAAGAATATAATTAATAGTTTAGTTAGATCAGTGGTTAGCTCTGTCCCATGGGGTAGATCTCAAGTTGGGCCAGTCATTGGTTGGGCATTTCTTCAAAGTTTGCTCCACCTTTATCTATACATATCTTGTAAGCAGGACAAATTTCGGGTTGCAGGTTTTTGGCCAGGTTGATGTTCCCCTCCCTCAACAGAAGTCCTGCTTGGTGGCAGGAGGTGGCTTTTCAGGCTCCATATCCTCAGCTACTAGAGGTGTCAGTGAGGGTCTTGCCCCATATTCTCCAAGGAACCTCCTCCACCCCAAGTCCCCATCTTGTCTCAGAGATGCACTCCCACTGATTTCCCTGCTCTCTCCCAGCCTTCTCATCCCACCTCCATTCCTCTTTCCCTCCCTTTCTCCTCTTCCCCTCCCTTTCTCCTCTCCCAAATAGTTCCCTCCATCCATCCACTTCCAATGTCTATTTTATTTCCTCTTCTGAGTGAGATTCATGCACTTTCTCTTAGGCATTCCTCATTACTTAGTATCTTGGTATCTGTGGATGGTAGCATGGTTATCCTGTACTTATGGTTAATATATACTGATAAGTGAGTTTATACCATTCATGTCTTTCTGAATTAGGGTTACTTCACTCAGTATGATATTTTCTAGTTCTATCTATTTGCCTGCAAATTTTAAGATGTGCTTGTTTTTTTTTTTTTTTTTTTGATGTGCTTGTTTTTAATAGCTAAGTAGTATTCCATTGTGTAAATGTGCCACATTTTCTTGTCTATTCGTCAGTTGAGGAACATCTAGGTTGTTTCCATCTTCTGACTATTATGAAAAAATCTACTATGAACATAATGGAGCAATAGCTATTGTAGTGGAATGGGAAATTTCTGGTTATATGCCCAGGAGTGTAATAGCTGGATACTATGATAGAACTATTTCCAATTTTCTGAGAAACTGCCAAATACATTTCCAAAGAGATTGTACACATATGCACACACAGCAGCAGAGGAGTGTTCTCCTTCCTCTACATCTTTTATAGCATGTGCTTTCATTTGAGTTCTTAATATTAGATATTCTGAGTGGTTTAAGATGGAATCTCATTGTCATTTTGATTTGCATTTCTCTGATGACTAAGGACATTGAAGATTTTTCAAATTACTTCTCAGCCATTAGTAATTCCTCTGATGAGAATTCTGTTTAGCTCTATGTCTAATTTTTAAATTGGAATTCCATTTTCATAAGAAAATCACCCATTTTATTTAGATTTTCCAATTTTGTTGATTACAGGCTTTTGAAGGAAGACCTAGTGATTCTTTGGATTTCCTCAGTGTCTGTTGTTATGTCCCCTTTTTCATTTATGATTTCATTAATTTAAACACTGTTACTAGTATTTCTAGTTAGTTTAGCTAATTCTATCTTGTTGATTTCCTCAAAGAACCAGCTCTTAGCTTCATTTATTCTTTGTATTGTTCTCTTTCTTTGTTTCTCATTTATTGATTTCAGCCCTGAGTTTGAATATTTCTTGAGATCTGCTCCTCTTGAGTGTGATTTCCTCTTTTTATTCTAGAGCTTTTAGGTGTGCTTTTAAAATTCCTAGTATGAGATCTCTCCAATTTCTTTATAAAGGCAAGTTATACTATGAACTTTCCTCTTAGAACTTCTTTCACTGTGTCCCATAAGTTTGTGTATATTGTTCCATTTTCACTGAATCCTAGGAAGACGTTAATTTCGTTATTTCTTTCTTGACTTAGTTGTCATTAAGGAGTTGTTCAGTTTCCCCAAGTTTGTAAGCTTTCTGTTGGTTTTTGTTGTTGTTGAACTGTCTTTCCCCATCTCTTTTGAATAATTTTGGTTGGAAGTCTAGTAGTAGATATTAGAATAGCTACTTCAGCTTGCTTATTGGGTTGAGTTGCTTAGAAAATGCTTCTCTAGTCCTTCTCTGAAGTAATGTCCATCATTGTCTCTGGGGAGTGTTTCTTGTATGCAGCTGATGGATCTTATTTTCACATACATTCTGTTAGCCTGTCTTTTTATTGGAGAATTGAGTGCAGTAATATTAAGAGATATTAATGATCAGTGATTGTTAATTCTTGTCATTTTAATAGTGGTGTTGGAAGAAAGAGGGGAGAGAGAGGAAGTTTCTTCTTGTTCTGATGATTTTTAATTATTTATTTTTTGTGTTTGGTTGAGTGTAGTCAACCTCATTGGGTTGGAGTTTTCTTTCTAGTATCTTGTATAGGACTGAATTTGTGGATAGATAATGTTTAAATTCAGGTTTTTCTTGCAATATATTTTTTTCTCCTTCTATGGTGATTGAAAGTTTTGCAGGGTATAGTCTTCTTGGATGACATCTGGTCTATTAAGATCTCCAAACTATCTGCCAAGCCTCTGCTGGCTATTAGGGTCTCCATTGAAAAACCGGGTGTAATTGTGATGAGTCTACCTTCTTATGTTTTTTTTAATTGATATTTTCTTTATTTTCATTTCAAATTTTATCCTTTATCTGAATTTCCCCTCTGAAAACTCCCCATTCCATACCCCTCCCCCTGCTCACTAACCCACTCACTCCCACTTCTCTGTCCTGGCATTTCCCTATACCAAGACATCAAGCCTTCACAAGGCGAAGGCCCTCTCCTCTCATTGATGTCCCACAAGTCCATCCTCTGCTACATATGGGACTGGAGCCTTGAGTCCCTCTGTGTGTACTCTTTGGTTAGTGGTTTAGTCCCTAGGAGCTTTGGTGTTACTGGTTGGTTCGTAATGTTGTTCATACTATGGGGCTGCAAACCCCTTTAGCTCCTTAGGTCCTTTCTCTAGCTCCTCCACTGGGGACCCTCTGCTCAGTCCAATAGATGGCTGTGAGCATCCACTTCTGTATTTGTCAGGCACTAGCAGAGCCTGTCAGCAAGCACTTGTTGGCATCCACAATAGTGTCTAGGTTTGGTAACTGTATATGGGATGGATCCCCAGGTGGGACAGTCACTGGATGGCCTTGCTTTCAGATTCTGCTCAAAACTTTGTCTCTGTATCTCCTCCCATGGGTATTTTGATCCCCCTTCTAAGAAGGACCAGTGTATCCATACTGGGTTATTCCTTCCTCTTTAATTTCATGTGGTCTGTGAATCGTATCTTGGGTATTTCGAGCTTCTGAGCTAATATCCACGTATCAATGAGTGCATACCATGCGTGGTTTTTGTGATTGGGTTACCTCACTCAGAATGATAATTCTAGTACCATTCATTTGCCTAAAAACTGCATGAATTCATTGTTTTTAATAGCTGAGTAGTACTCTATTGTGTAATTGTACCACATTTTCTGGACCCATTCCTCTGTTGAAGGACATCTGGGTTCTTTCTAGCTTCTGACTATTATAAAGAAGGCTGCTATGAACATAGTAGAGTATGTGTACTTATTACATGTTGGAGCATATTTTGGATAGGAGTATTATAGGTGGATCCTCAGGTGGTACTATGTTCAGTTATCTGAGGAACAGCCAAACTGATTTCCAGAGTGGTTGTACTAGCTTGCAATCCCACCTTCAATGGAGGAGTGTTCCTCTTTTCTACACATCCTCATCAGCTTCTGCTGTCACCTGAGGTTTTGATCTTAGTCATTCTGACTGGTATGAGGTGGAATCTCAGGGTTGTTTTGGTTTTCATTTCCCTGATGACTAATGATGTTGAATATTTCCTGGGCTTCTTTGCCATTCAATATTATTCCTCATTTGAGAATTTTTTGTATAGCTCTGTACCCCATTTTTAATTGGGTTACTTGGTTCTCTGGAGTCTAACTTCTGAGTTCTTTGTATATATTGGGTATTAGCCCTCTATCAGATGTAGGGTTGGTAAAGATCTTTTCTCAATCTGTTGATTGCCGTTTTGTCCTATTGACAGTATCATTAGCCTTACAGAAGCTTTTCAATTTTCTGAGGTCCCATTTGATAAATCTTGATCTTGGAGTATAAGCTAGTGTTGTTCTTTTCAGGAAATTTTGCCCTATGTCCATGTCCTCAAGGCTCTTCCCCACTTTCTTTTGTACTAGTTTCAGTATATCTGGTTTTATGTGGAGGTCCTTGATCCACTTGGACTTGAGCTTCGTACACAAGATAAGAATGGATCAATTTACATTCCTCTACATGTTAACAGCCAGTTGAACCAGCACCATTTGTTGAAAATGTTGTCTTTTTTCCCACTGAATTGTTTTAGCTCTTTTGTCAAAGATTAAGTGTAACTATAGGTGTGATCGTTCATTTCTGGGTCTTCAATTCTATTTCATTGATCTACCTACCTGTCACTGTATAATATCATGCAGTTTTTATCACAATTGCTCTACAGTATAACTTGAGGTCAAGGATGGTGATTCCCCCAGAAGTTCTTTTATTGTTGAGAATAGTTTCCATTGTCCTGGGTTTTTTGTTATTCCAGATGAATTTGCAAGTTGCTCTTTTTAACTCCATGAAGAATTGAGTTGGAATTTTGATGGCAATTGCATTGAATCTGTAGATTTCTTTCGGCAAAATGATCATTTTTACTATATTAATCCAACTTGCCTATGAGCATGGGAAATCTTTTCAATCTGTTGAGATCTTCTTGGATTTCTTTCTTCAGAGACTTGAAGTTCTTATCATACAGATCAGCTACATCCACTCCAGTAGTGACAAGCTCGAGACAGGCCCGAAAACCTGGGCGCTGTCCAGAGGTGAAAAGTTCACAGAAACTTAGTCTCCTGGAATCGCAGCATCCTGTATAATGAATGCTCCAATGTCCTTGCTTTAGTTGGTAAACGGATCTGTGTGCTTTCTCTTAATATTGCTTTATTATAAGTGCTCCTAAGGATTGATTTTTTGACATAGTTAGATTCTAGGCAGTCTTTGATCCAATCCAAAAGCTAAGTCACTGCCCTACACAGGAATTTACCATTATCTAGGAAGAAGGAAGTTTGTGATCTAAGAGAAACCAGAGTAGGTACTTAGAACTATAGATAGCTGAGTTACACCCATATATTTACACCCAAGTAATTACAATGGCCTAGGGGGAAGGTGGACTATACAATAGACTAGAATAGGAACTATGGCAAGGGCACAAAGCCCTTGCCTCTGGCTTCTAAGATTAAGTTGACCTTAGGTGGAGCTATTTTTGATCCCAGTTGTTAACATTGAATTTTATCCCAGTTGGTTCCTGCCAGGCCTTCCCTGTTTGTATTCCTCTGTTTTGTGTAAGAATCCAGTAACCTCATTGTACCTTGCCAGTGTGCCACCTTACTTCCCTATTTTCTTCTGTGTAAAAAGTTTGATGCTCTATTTGACAAATTACATTCAGATCCACACTCGCTTGTGTCGAGTCTGTTTGTCAACCCACTTTCTCCAACTCTTTGCCCACCTGTAACCAAACCCGAGTTTTGCCCGTGAATGGAGGACACAAGTGAGGTTCGGCTGTGGCACAGATCTTTACTTCCTTAGTTAGAGTCACACAAAGATATTTTATATTATTTGTGACTGTTGTGAAAGGTATTGTTTCCTGAATTTCTTTCTCAGCCTGTTTATCATTTGAGTAGAGAAAGGCCACTGATTTTTTTTTTAGTTAATTTTAAATCCACCCACTTTGCTGAAGTTGTATATCAGCTATAGGAATTCTCTGGTGAAATTTTTGAGATCACTTAAGTATACTATCAGATAATCTGCAAATAGTGATATTTTGACTTCTTTCTTTACAATTTGTATCCCTTTGATCTCCTTTTGTTGTCTAATTGCTCTGGCTAGGATTTTGAATACTATATTGAAAAGGTAGGGAGAGAGTAGACAACCTTGTCTAGTCCCTGAATTCAGAATGATTGCTTCAAGTTTCTCACCATTTAGTTTGATGCTGGCTAATGGTTTTCTGTAGATTGCTTTTACTATGTTTAGGTATGAGCCTTGAATTCCTGATCTTTCCAAGACTTTTATCATAAAGGGATGTTGAATTTTTCAAATGTTTCTCAGGATCTAATGAAATGATCATGTGGGTTTTTTTCTTTAAGTTTGTTTATATAGTGGATTATGTTGATAGATTTCCATATATTGAACCATCCCTGCATCCCTGGGATGAAGCCTACTTGCCCATGATGGATGATCATTTTGATGTGTTCTTGGATTCAGTTTACAAGAATTTTATTGAGTATTTTTGCATCACTATTCATAAGGGAAATTGATCTGAAGTTCTATTTCTTGGGTCTATGTGTGGTTTAGGTATTAGAGTAATTATGGCTTCATAGAATGAATTGGAGAGAGTACAGTCTGTTTCTATTTTATAGAATAATTTAAAAAGTATTGGTATTAGGTTTTCTTTGAGGGTCTGATAGAACTCTGCACTAAACCCATCTGGTCCTGGGTTTTTGTTTTTTTTTGTTGGTAGGATATTAATAACTGTTTCTTTTTCTTTAGGGGATATGGGAGTGTTTATCAATCTGATCCCGATTTAACTTTGGTAATGGTATCTGTCTAGAAAATTGTCCATTTCATCCAGGTTTTCCAGTTTTGTTGAGTATAGGCTTTTGTAGTAGGAACTGATGATTTTTTGAGATTTCCTCAGTTTCCGTTATTATGTCTCCCTTTTCATTTCTGATAGTGTTGGCATGGATACTGGATCTGTGCCCTCTGGATAGTTTGGCTAGTGGTTTATCTATCTTGTTGATTTTATCAAAGAACCAATTCCTGCTTTGGTTGATTCTCTTTATAGTTTTTTTTTTTTTGTTTGTTTCTACTTGGTTGATTTCTGCTCTGAGTTTGATTATTTACTGCCTTGTACTCCTCTTAGATGAATTTGCTTCATTTTGTTCTAGAGCTTTCAGGTGTGCTGTCAAGTTGCTAGTGTATGCTCTCTCCAGTTTCTTTTTGGAGGCACTCAGAGCTATGAGTTTTCCTCTTAGGACTGCTTTCATTGTTTCCCATAAGTTTGGGTATGTTGTAGCTTCATTTTCATTAAACTCTAAAAAATCTTTAATTTCTTTCTTTATTTCTTCCTTGACCAAGTTATCACTGAGCAGAGTGTTCTTCAGCTTCCAAGTATATGTGTGCTATTACTTTTGTTGTTATTGAAGAACAGCCTTAGTCAGTGATGATCTGATATGGTACATGGGATTATTTCAATCTTTTTCTGTCTGCTGAGACCTGTTTTGTGATCAATTTAATGGTCAGTTTTGGAGAAGGTACCATGAGGTGCTGAGAAGAAGGTATATTCCTTTGTTTTAGTTTAAAGTGTCCTGTAGATACCTTAAATCAATTTGGTTCATAGCTTTTGTTAGTTTCAGTTGTCTCTGTTTAGTTTCTATTTCCATGATCTGTCCATTGATGAGAGTGAGGTGTTATAGTATCCCACTATTACTGTGTGAGGTGCAATGTCTATTTTGAGCTTTAGCATGTTTCTTTTAGGAATGTGGATGCCCTTGCATTTGGGGCATAGATGGTCATAATTGAGAGTTCATCTTGGTAGATTTTAATCTTTAATGAGTATGAAGTGTCCCTCCTTATCTTTTTTGATAACTTCATGTTGAAAGTCGATTTTATTCAACATTAGAATTGCTACTCCAGCTTGTTTCTTGGGACCATTTGCTTGGAAAATTGTTTTCTAGCCTTTTACTCTGAGGTAGTGTCTGTCTTTGTCACTGATGTGGGTTTGCTGCTGTATGTAGCAAAATGTTGGGTCCTGTTTACAAATCCAATCTGTTGCTCTATGTCTTTTTTATTGGGAAATTGAGTCCATTAATATTAAGAGATATTAAGGAAAAGTGATTATTGCTTCCTGTTATTTTTGTTGTTAGAAGTGGAATTATGTTTATGTGGCTGTCTTCTTTTTGGTTTGTTAAAAGATTATTTTCTTGCTATTTCTAGGGTGTAATTTCCTTCCTTGTGTTGGACTTTTCCATTTATTATCCTTTGAACAGCTAGCTTTGTGGAAATATATTGAGTAAATTTGTTTTTGTCATGGAATACCTTGGTTTCTCCATCTATGGTAATTGAGAGTTTTGCTGGGTATAGTAGCCTGGGCTGGCAATTGTGTTCTCTTAGGGTCTGTATGACATCTGCCTAGGATCTTCAGGCTTTAATAGTCTCTGTCTAATAATCTGGTGTAATTCTGCCAGGTCTGCCTTTGTATGTTACTTGACCTTTTTCCCTTACTGCTTTTTAATATTCTTTCTTTGTTTTATGCATTTGGTGTTTTGATTATTATGTGACCAGAGAAATTTCTTTTCTGGTCCAATCTATTTGGAGTTCTGTTCATTTCTTGTATATTCGTGGACTTCACTTTCTTTAGGTTAGGGAAGTTTTCTTCTCTAATTTTATTGAAGATGTTAACTGGCCCTTTAAGTTAGGAAACTTCATTTTCTTCTATACCTATTATCCTTAGGTTTGATCTTCTCATTTTGTCCTGGATAGTTTGGGTTAGGAGCTTTTTGCATTTTGCATTTTGCATTTTGCATTTTCTTTGATTGTTGTGTCCATGTTTTCTATAGTATCTTCTGCAACTGAGATTCTCTCTTGTATTCTGATGGTGATGATCAGACCTATAACTCTTGACTTTTTTCCTAGGTTTTCTATCTTCAGAGTAGTCTCCGTTTGTGACTTCTTTATTATTTCTACTTCCATTTTTAGATTCTGGGTGGTTTTGTTCAATTCCTTCACAACTTTGGTTAGGTTTTCCTGTAATTATTTAAGGGATTTTTGTGTTTCCTCTTAAGGGCTTCTAACTGTTTACCTGTATTCTCCAGTATTTCTTTAAAGGAGTTATTTATGTCCTTATTAAAGTCCTCTATCAGCATCACAAGATGTGATTTTAAATCCAAATCTTGCTTTTCTATTGTGTTAAGTCATCCAGGACTTGCTGTCATGGGAGAACTGGATTCTGATGATTTCATGGAGCCTTGGTTTCTGTTGG
The DNA here is from genome assembly GCF_000001635.26 of Mus musculus. Taxonomy (NCBI): domain Eukaryota; kingdom Metazoa; phylum Chordata; class Mammalia; order Rodentia; family Muridae; genus Mus; species Mus musculus. The sequence continues at coordinate 36,882,315 of NC_000068.7, forward strand.
TAAGGGTTGGTAAGGTTCTTGTGCTTGCCTTTCACCATCTGGTTATCTCTGGTGTTAATCTCGCTATCTCTGGATTGAGCTTGTCCCTCCTATAGGCCTGTAACCCTGTGTCAGCACTCCTGGGAGACAAGCTCTCCCCTGGAAGGACCCGTGCACAGAGAGCTTTAAAACAGCCCTAGATCCTGGGTGCAGATAGAAGTTGGAAGGACCCTGTAACAGCTGCTCCACCACTCCTGCAGCCTATGTGCTCCTGGCTGGTCCTGCCTTAGACTTAGAGAAAATAATAATCCCACCTCTGAATCTGGGAGTCAGAGCACTCCCTGAAGACCAGCTCTCTCCTGGCAGGACCCATGCATAGAAGGCTGTGGTACAGACCCAGCTCCTGGGTGCAGGTGGAGACAGAAAGCACCCTCTCCCAGCTGCTCCACTGCTTCTGTGTCCTGTGCACTCCTGCTGGTCCAGCCTTAGACTCTACCTTCTTAGGTTACTTGTCCTTTCCCAGTACAGCTTTTAATATCGTTTTCTTTGTTGTGAACATATAGTGTATGTGGCAGAAGAATTTTCTTTTATGTTTCAATGTATTTTGTGTTCTGAAAGTTTCTTTGTACATTTATAGGCATTTTTTTTTTTTTGGTTCTGGATTGTGGAAATTTTCTTCTATGAGTTTGTTGGAAATATTTTCTGGGCCATATAGCTGTGGGGCCTTCCTATTATATACCTATTAGTCATAGGTTTGGTCTTTTCATGGATATTTTGTATCAGAAAAATTTTTAGATTTAACATTTTTCTTTGGCTTATGGATTGATTTCTGCAATCATATCTTCCATGCCTGAGATTAATTCTTCCATCTCTTATAATCTATTGTTGATGCTTGAGTCTGTAGTTCTTATTCTCTTCCCTAGGTTTTGCATCTCCGGGAATCACTTAGTTTGTCTTTTCTTTCCTACTTCTGTTGCCGTTCTCAGATCTTGAACTGTTTTATTCATTTCCTTCATCTGTTTGATTATATTTTTCTTTATTTCTTTAAGGAATTCATTCATTTCCTCTTTAAGGGTCTTTACCACCCTCATAAGATTGAATTTAAGGTCAACTCCTTGTGGTCCAACTGTGTCAGCATATCAAGGGCTTTCTATAGTAGGAAAGCCGGGCTATATTGGTACTATATTGCCCTAGATCTTCTTGATTGTGTTCTGATCCTGGCCTTTAGCCATCTGGTTGTTTCTGGTGTTGGCTGGATATTCTGCATACCAACACAACCTCTTGGGAATGCAGGCAGAGAAGGAACCTAACAATAAATTTCATGAAACAACCCATGGATCACTTTTACTGTCTGTTTCCCAGATGGAACTGGATGTTGCTGGGGTCCTGAAGACCTCCTAGGGAAGGAAGCTATGAGCCTGGTGATGGAGACTTGGAGACAGAGTGCAGTCCAACTCTGTGGCTGTGGCCCAGGTGAACCTAACTGGCAGGCAATAGTTGGGGAATGGTCAAAAATGGGTGTTCCTGGGACCCCACAGTCCTGGGTTTTCCTGGGGCTCAGCAAGCCTCTTTGGGAGAGGTCTTGGAGCTTGGGGAAATGGCAGCATGCAGCTCACTTCTGATGGCAGTGCCCCAGGCCTGACAGGCAGGCTATTTGTGGATGGAACTAGAAAATATCATCCTGAGTAAGGTAACCCAATCACAAAAGAACACATATGGTATACACTCACTGATAAGTGGATATTAGCCCAGAGGGTCAGAATTTCCAAGATACAATTCACAGACCAAATGAATGTCTTTTCATCAGAGATGTTAACATATAAATTACACACACAACTTGTGACTAAGAACTTCAGTGTACAAGAAATTGTTCATAATGAGAAAAAAAAGATTACTTCTTTGAAAATTAAAACTCACTTGACTCTCTAATATAAAATAAATGTCCATTTACTTAATTAATACCAAAGGATACAAAACTATGCCAAATGGCATCAGGAGTTAGAATAATAGGATACTACTAGAATAATAGCAGTCAATAAAACCCAGTTTATATAGTACTTTAAACATTTATTCTCCTTGAAAGAATATTATACAGGTAATGATTTTAAAAATCTTATGGTCTGCACTATGACTTTTGCAATATGATTTCAAGCATGGTTTCTTTAATTCTGGGACATCACAAAACTGATAGGGTGATGGAAATTTGGGTGGCAGTAAGACATCTCTGGATGTGCAATAACCAAAAATTAATTTAAAACTAAATGGGCAATAGTTCTCAGGAGTTCTGTCAGTGTCTTACTCACATAGCATTGCATAGCTACATTGAAGCGTTGGTGTTGAACACACCATATGTGCATTCTTTGTGGAGTGCATGCTACCATGCCACACATCCAAGCAAACATTGTCTGAAACAATTTAACTCATATTCAAGATTACTATATGTTATGAGTTGTATCATAAATTGCTATATATAGTTTTCTATTTTCATAGAACTGTAATGGTCATCAGGGAAATGCAAATCAAAACAACCCTGAGATTCCACCTCATACCAGTCAGAATGGCTAGGATCAAAAATTCAGGTGACAACAGATGCTGATGAGGATGTGGAGAAAGAGGAACACTCCTCCATTGCTGGTGGGATTGCAAGCTTGTACAACCACTCTGGAAATCAGTCTGGCGGCTCTTCAGAAAACTAGACATAGTACTACCAGTAGATCCAGCATTACCTCTCCTTGGCATATACCAAGAAGATATTCCAACTGGTAATAAGGACACATGCTTCACTATGTTCATAGCCCTATTTATAATAGCCAGAAGCTGGAAAGAACCCAGATGTCCTCCAACAGAGGAATGGATACAGAAAATGTAGTACATTTACACGATAGAGTACTACTCAGCTATTAAAAACAACGAATTTATGAAATTCTTGGGCAAATGGATGTATCTGGGGGATATCATCCCGAGTGAGGTAACCCAATCACAAAAGAAGTCACTTGATATACACTCACTAATAAGTGGATATTAGCCCAGAAACCTAGAATACCCAAGATATAACTTCCAAAACACAAGAAAATAAAAAAGGAAGACCAAATCATGGATACTTCATTCCTCCCTAGAATAATGAATAAAATATCCATGGAAGGAGTTGCAGAGACAAAGTTTAGAGCTAAGATGAAAGGATGGACCATCCAGAGACTGCCCCACCTGGTGATCCATCCCATAATCAGCCACCAAACACAGACACTATTGCATACACCAGCAAGATATTGCTGAAAGGACCCTAATATAGCTGTCTCCTGTGAGGCTTTGCCAGTGCCTGGAAAATACAGAAGTGGATGCTCACAGTCATCTATAGGATGGAACACAGGGCCCCAATATAGGAGCTAGAGAAAGTACCCAAGAGCTGAAGGGGTCTGAAACCCTATAGGTGGGACAACAATATGTATCAAATTAGTTTTTATGTATTGTTTTGTGTTATACCAACAAGCATATATATCTCATTAGCATGTATAATATGAACTAATCAGTACCCCCAGAACTCGTGTCTCTAGCTGCCTATGTAGCAGAAGATGGCCTAGTTGGCCATCATTGAAAGAGAGGCCCCTTGATCTAGCAAACTTTATATGCCCCAGTACAGGGGAAAGCCAAGGCCAAGAAGTAGGAGTGAGTGGGTAGGAGAGCAGGGCAGGGGGAGGGTATAGGGGACTTTTGGGATAGCATTTAAAATGTAAATGAAGAAAATATACAATAAAAAAGGAAAAAAAGGAATTATAGTGGTCTAATTGTATAAAACAAAGACTTAATACTTTCCTACCATAATACTTCAACATGTATCAAATTAGTGGTTATGTATTGTTTTGTGTTATACTAACAAGCATATGTATCTCATTAGCATGTATATTTCACTTTGTATTTAGTAAATGATAAAATAGTATGTGTAATGAAGATTTTTTTAAATAAATTTCTTTTTGCTGTCTAAAAAACAATAGCTTTTTAATATTTTGAGTATTTTATGCATGTGTAATGGTTTTTCAACAAATCTACACTTTATTCTATCCATTCTATCTCCTGAAATATCTTGTTTATCTTCCCCCAAAAATGTTCCCCTAGTTTCATGTGTTCATTTTCCCTTAAACCTTCTGAGTCCATTTTCTGCTGCCTATATCCACATGAATATGAGACTACCTATTAGATCATTTGTATCCTTTCATGACCCACATCTTGAAAGAAAACTGGCTTTTCCTGTCTAGCAGTCAATACCAATAGCTTCTTAGCTAGATAGGAGTAGAACATCATGGCCAACTACCACCTCAAAGCTGGGATTTGATCTGAACTGATCTTGTGAAAGTCTTTTGCATGCTATCACAACCACTGTGCATTCATATTTGAATTTTTCCTGGTTCTTATAGTCTTTTGATCTCTTGGGAATGTGAGTGATCCATACATCTCATATTTTGGCTAAGCATTCTACATTTTCTAACTTTTTGTACCTTGACCAACTGTGAGTCTCTGTGTTCATCACCAAGTACTTCAAAAATAAGATATAATGACAAGAACTTAGAGGTGCATTAATTTCTGGGTATAATAATAACTCATTAATTCATTAGGAGTACATTTAATACTGTGCCCACTTAGCAAACTAATAATAAGTAGGTTTTCCCCTAAAGACTTGGCCATGATAATAGTCTGATGGATTTCAACTTGTGATGGATTTCAACATAAACCAAAATTTAAAAAGTAATTGGTTACCCCCATGATATTCCTGTTACTGTAGCAGCAATGGACATGTCTTGCCAGATCACTAATTGTTGTAGCTCACAATGTTCATAGCTATATAATATTAAGGTTTATTTTTGTCTTCTGGTGGTATGCACAGAACCTCCCAGCAGTATGAAAGTGAGCCAGTGGAAATGAAGCTTCCTAGTGAACATTATTATTTTTTCATGATTTTGAGTATTTAATATCTTTAGCAATAAAATCCTATTGTGAAGTTCTACAGAGCAAACAAGAGCATTGGTTACAGCCTATAATTTTTAGAGGTCCATGAAACATCATTGAACAATACCAAAATAGGCAATCTATTCCTGGCACTGAGCTTTTTATCTATAATACTGCAGTGTCTAGGAAGGTATTATTACATGGTTATAAAGTAACTCCATTTAAATTATTTTTATACATGAATATGTTTGTATTTTGTAAGTTTCCATAATAGTTTTCATTTGATTTTTGAACCATTTTAATGTTAGTTATCCCTCAGTGTATCCCCTCCTGTACCCCAGCCTTCCTATCCCCACCTAATTTAAGACTTCCTCTTCCATTTTTACACTTTAATCTTTGTAACAATATACTGTGTATGTTGGTTGCTTTGGGTAGGATTGGTTTTTCTACAATATCAAAGAGGGGATTTAGAACTCCAAATGCAGTGATAGTTATTTTGACTAAGGTGAATTTATGCAAACTTTATATGCCTCAGTACAGGGGAATGCCAGGGCCAAGAAGTGGGAGTGGGTGGGTGGGGGAGTGGGTGAGGGAGCATGTGGGGGGCTTTTGGAATAGCATTGAAAATGTAAATGAAATAAATACCTAATTTTAAAAAAGAGTTAGATTAATGAATAGTGATGGTCAGCAGCATCCCTTGGTGGTCCTCTATATGCTCTGAACTGCAACAGCCCCTTACTGCCACAGTTATATTGGGGAGAATGCAAGTTCTCTTTTAGCCCTCCTAACTGGTTTGGAGTTTATGGGAAACAAGTTCAATAACAAATGATTTAAGATGTGTATTACACCATTGGTGGGCTAAGAGTCATCCTGGAGAAAGAGAGCACTCTTCTTCAGCATCAGCATTCTTCAGGGTCCTGGGGCACTTTGGGAGATCTGAAGAGTTGAGACTCCACCACAGATTCAGAATCTGTGACTATAAGTGTCAGGACTCGGTATAGAGAAAGCTCTCTAAGAATGCTAAAGTTTGAGATTTGTTTTTCACTTTTCATTTCAGAAGCCAGTATGTAAATGCAGGTTGGTCAGTGTTGAGCAAAGTAATAACACATTCAGAGAATTTCCATCATAATTTCCAACAAAAGCCACCCTGGCATTGTCTTTTCTTTGAAATTAATGTAGTCAAAATCAACTGCAGTCATGGCAAATCCCTGAGTTGTCTTGATCTCCCAAAGGACACCTTAATCTTCAGAGTTGCTGTAACATTTTACACCCTAGCCAAAGAGTAAGCCCTTAAATAAATCCCCTAATTTAAGTGGAGTATTTTGCACTCTTTACTTTCAGTAGACTCCTAAAGATAAAAAGAAAATTTACCTAAGTGCCTATAGAGAAAGGATTGCTAAATAGCACAACTAGTTCTTTATTTCCTGAATTGTATTAAAGCCCAGGAGAATGCCTTGAAAGGGGATAACCAAGTTGTATATAACTGTATTGTTATAACATTCCCCATGTAGAATAAAAAAGTAACTAAACCAATTTAGCATCTGCTGATCCAAAGCTCTTCATTTTAAGATACAAATTTAAACTTAGATACTGCAATAAGAAGTTATGCATTGATATAGAGGGAATAGTGGTCACACCAAATGTAACACTGAAAATTATATGGTCTGTTTTTCTAAAACTTAGTATTTCTGAGATACTTGGAGACAAAATACCAGCTTCACATATCTTTAAATTTCATATATTTTCTATTTGTAAATTATTTTAACCTACTGGAATACATTCTATATATAGAGACAAATCCCTAAACAAACATAGAAATGTCCTTTCAGTATTCTTACCCGGTGGTCCGAGGAAGCTGTAGCATTGAACAGTTTGTTTAGCAGTGGAAATGTTCCAATATCATCCTTGCTGAATCCTGTGCAAATCATGGGAAGCTGGACAACCAGTGTAGAAATTTAAATACTGCACTGGTTGTCCAGCTTCCCATCAATAAATATAAAAAACTCAATATTGAAGGCAATCCTTCATCTATTCTGCATCTCCTGGAATGCATCCTTTACTTCTCTTATAACCTGCACTTACTCCTATGGACATGATGGGTACTTCATAAATTCCATATATCGATGGATTAATTACCTAAAATGAAATGACGAGAAAGCATGGATTTTACCTATTAAGTTCTATCTGAGAGCCAGAGCTTAGCTCCAGGCACATAGAAACTACTCTGTGAATACTTGCAGTACAAATGAATTTAAGAGAAATTATTATTTCTGAGTTGAGAGAGATATTAGGAGTGACAACAGCAACATCATTGGTTTTGAATACCCACTATTTCATATTTGTAACTCTATTACTAATAAATACCTTTCACAATGTGTTTTACTTGACCCTGCAACTTATTAAATGGAAAATATTGAGTTAGCTATAGTACTACATGTCTGTAATCTCAAAACTTAGAAATAAAAAAAAATTTGAGTTTCAGGTTACTGTGAACTACATAGTATACAAAAATACAACTCATAAATAATCTCTGTATTTTTATAGTCTTAATTTTATGTGTGAAAAGATTAAAGTTAAAGATTAACAGGACAATAATCTCTTGGTTAGCAAGCAATCATTTCCAAAATGAACACTACTTATCTAACTCATCCCCTGTCTTTTTATTAAACATTGCTCTTGCTAAGGAGAAAATTTTCTCCTATGACAAAGAAGCCTCTTTAGGGCCCCTTTCATGTCCTTGTTCCTTAGACTATAGATGAAGGGGTTCAACATAGGAGTCACCACCGTATACATCGCAGCTGCTACAACATCCTTCTCCGTGGTCTCTCCAGAGGAAGGGAACAGATAGACACTGAAGAGTGTTCCATAGAAAACACAGACCACACAGAGATGGGAACTACAAGTAGAAAAGGCCTTTGAACTCCCGCCAGAAGTCTGGACCCTAAGGACAGCAAATACTATGCGGACATAAGAGATGACAATGCTTACAAAGGGGACCATGAGTACTGTACCTCCAAAGCCAGAAAGCACTAACTCATTGACATGAGTGTCTGAGCATGAAAGCTTCATGACAGAAGTAATGTCACAGAAAAAATGAGCTATTTCCCCAACAACACAGAAGGACAGTCGAGTCATGAGGAGAGTGTGAGTCAGGGCAACTATGTTGGTGAGAACCCAGCACAGGGCAAGCATCAGGGCACAGACTCGGGCACTCATGATTGTGGAATAGTGGAGAGGGTGACAGATGGCCACATAGCGGTCATAGGCCATCACAGCCAGGAAGAAGCTGTCCAGATCACCAAACATCATGAATAAGTACATCTGTGTGAGACAACCAGTATAGGAGATGGTATGGCGCTGAGTCTGAACATTAAACAACATCTTGGTCACTGCAGATGATATTAAACCCATGTCAGCAAACGACAAGTTGGCCAAAAAGAAGTACATAGGAGTGTGAAGGTGTGGGTCACAGCTAATAGCTAGGATGATGAGCACATTCCCAGTCAAGGTGACAAGATACATACATAGAAAAAGTCCATAGAGTAGCTGCTGTTGCTCTGGAAACCCTGATATTCCTCGAAGAAAAAATTCAGAGACACTGGACTGGTTTTCCATGAGTCTAGAGCATCTGTAGGTCAGAAAATATAGTCAGAATGCAGAGTTGATTTGCAAGATGCAGGCACTGGCTTCTGAGCACCTATGTCTGTATTTAAATTTACTTTATTTCCAACATGACAGTAGTTTTTTTCATATTGGTATCCTTCTGAAAACTTTTACAAACCCTTTTCATTTCCACAGTTATAGTTAATATATCATGATTTCTAGCTTAACAACATATGTACCACTGGTCCTTGCTATTTTGTCCCCCTGATTGAGTAGAACAAAGATGAAGCTCAAGAACTGAGTAAAGCCTAAAGGATCAGCTGGCACAGATATTTGCAGTCTTTAGCAGTATACTAGTTTATCAAAACCACATTAAGAGTTTGTTAAAATACAAAATTTTAACCTCCTTTGAGAACTATTCATTTATACTCTCTAAGATACAGTTTGCAAAACTGTACTGTCCTTGAAAACTAAGTCATCCTAAAGTTCCTTCCTGGTTTTCAACTATGTTAAATTATATTTACCTAGTTCAACACAAGTGTCTGAGTTATGGATAAGTAAGTTTGGGCCAAAATGTAAGGTGATTGATTGAAAATTTTTAATTATGCATTAGAAGAGTATATAGACTAAGTATGTATTGTATTATATTGTATTGTTGAATTAGACTCTCTAATTGGTGTCCTATTAAGTCACAATTGCTTCCATTTTCTCTTAGTAAGACTGTAGACTTAAAAAGAAAACTTCCTACAAGTCAATAAAGATATATTTAAGTATTGCTCATTTTTGAAGCCAGTATTTTCTGTGTTAGCAAGAGGGATAGCTTAAAACATAATCTCCCTTCTTCTGTATCCTATAATAACTGAATTTGGTAATATTTCAGAAATATACAACCTTCTTGAGAGACTAGAAAGAGTTGAAAACTGTTTCTTTCCCTACAAGATCTCGTGATGAGGAATAACATGCCACATAAAGACTAAAATCTTGTATTTAACACATAATCACATACCAAAATGAGAAAGACTATCTTAAGACCCAATGGGTTGCAACCTCATCAAGATGATGGGACGTAAGCTGCCAAATACCTTTTGTTTAACTGGAAGGTCCATTAACTTCCATTGAGACTTTAAAAGTAAATATTAAGTCATTTTAGAAATGAATAATAAGTCTTGTATTAGCTGTTCCAGCATGCAATGCATTCATGAGCCTATTGTTATACAGTGATACTGTAGTCTATGGTAAGAAATAGTGTAGAAAGCACTCACCCCTCAAATTCTTTAGGAATACCCAAGTCTCAACTTCTACTTTCTCTTTTTTGTTATTCTATTCAAACATTTGTAACTAGTATCCTTTGTTTCATCCTTCCTCTGGGCAGGTTTATTGTCATTTAACTATTTGTGCCCTCAGGAAAAAAATACAGAATTTTAAAACACCAATGAGATGCTTCCAGAGACTTGGAGAAGACTCTCTGATATCCAAGGTTAAGTAATTTTACTTACCACCACAGTTTCTTTTTTTACTATGTTAATCAAAATAGATAAGAGTTGGCTCAAGGTTGATAGATGGAGTAGCACTAGAGTGAGCTATTTCATTCCAGTTCCTTTGGTTACTTCTACACTGGTCAATGAAAAGAAACCAATGCAAATGTTCACTTAACTCCAAGGAGAAAGCTTAGATTCTTCCTGACAAAATTTTTGAGATACTAATTGGAATTAGGGGGTCAGAATCATGACTAATAAAAACAAATAACAAGTGACCAGAAATCACATAGCTAAACTTAGAATAAAATATAATTTAATTATATTTTTATAACATATGGCAGGAGCAAGGTTATTTTAAGGTTCCAGATAAGGAGTCAAGGGATTAGTAAAGAAGTGCAAAGACAAGCAAAGGTCAGATATGAATGGAAGTCTGAAGCAGTCCTAGCCACATTCACTGGCTGTAAGTAAGAGAGCAAGAGAAGAGAGAGGGTACAAGCTGAGTCTTGGAGATGACCATGAACCCATGGTGCCCAGATCCCATCTGAACCAAATATTCAGAAATGTTAAAACAATGTGTATTTTAGCTTCAAACCTAAACTTATAAAGAGAGATGTTAGTTCATCAGAATGATTCCTAGAAGAGCCTGAGCAGACTCCACATTGGACATTTACACATACAAAGAAGGAGTCAAGGGACAGAGTTCCCATGAGCCTTGTTCATGTAAGCACTCATAATTATCTTATGTCTCACCTCTGTTTGTGTAACTGACCAAATTAGTATAGCACTGATGTCACTAACAGTGGTGGTCTATTTTTTTCCTTCATAGTAATATTAAAGAATTTTTCTATTTACATTGAATTATAAAGGCAGTTAATGTAAAAGTGTTCTTTGTAGGACAGGAAATCTATATCTGTGGAACAAGGTTCCTCTTCCTATACTCTTACCAAAGCAATACCAAATCTACCAGTGTCTATATCTGCACACAGTTTAATAGGACATACATTTCTTGAAGAATTTCATGCTTATAGTTAAAGGTGTTATACTAAGCTCATGCATCTGACTCTAATCATGATTCCTATAGGAGAAGATCTTTTCAAAGACACAAAGGCCATAAAGACAAGAGAAACAATGACATTAAATAATAATAAAAAAATTTGGAAGTTGGATTTCAGATTTAAAAAAAAAAAAGAAAAAGTGAGCCTGGATGTAGCCCTCAATTTGACTGAGTTTTGGAAAGATCTCCAAATTTAGAATCCTCAACTGCTTTCTGTTTACATTTGCTTTTCAAATATCATAACTGTAAATTATGTTCCCACTCCACCAAAAAAGGTAGTGAAAGCATGATTCTTAGATTTACATGAGCTATGATTTGAGACTTAAAAAAAATCATTGAGCTTCCAACATGCCTTTAAGAATATTCTCTTCCATGCTATATGTTTTCAGAGCCCTGATGTCCAACTCTTAACTGTCTCAGGGTTGTAGTAACACCAGCAACTGATGTTCAGATCTAACAAATATAGCGTGCATGAATTAGTGCAATGTGTCAATGCAAATAGCTATTTGTAAAGGTAGATTTTTTTTCCTCCCACTATATCACAATTGACTTTCAGGTTTAACACTTAAAACTAAATATTTAAATGAAGTCTTTAAAAATTTAAAGACAACATGCCACACCTGCAAGAATAAGAAGTAGGCCAGGAACTTGTAAACTTTTCCACTCTTTCTGTTCTCTAAGAAAGACACCCCTTGTTCAAACATATGCCATGCCTGCCAAAATATCAAATATACTGTCCTCCCAAGGACCTCCTTCTCTCTCTCTATCAGTGTCACCTCTCCTTGACACTATCCACAAATCCCCCTTCTTCTTTTTCTTTGATACTAGCCCACAATGTGGATGGAGACCTCATGCTCAACAATAGACCATGTCTAGCACCAGAAGTCTATCCCCCAAGTCTGGTGGAGACTCCCTACTCAACCACAGAGCTCACAGACTAGAAGACCAGAACAGGAGAAGCAAAAACCCGCCAAACAAAGACAAATATAGAAACTGTCACCTAGACCTATAATCACCCCAAACCTGGATTCTGAAATGTCAGCATAAGAACACAATCAACCACCAGGCATGGTGGCGCACACTTTTAATCCCAGCACTAGAGAGCCAGAGGCAGGCAGATTTCTGAGTTTGAGGCCAGCCTGGTCTACAAAGTGAATTCCAGGACAGCCAGGGCTATACAGAGAAACCCTGTATCAAAAAACCAACACACACACACACACACACACAAAACCAACCACAGTGGTGGAAATAGGTCCATCCCAGAGCACATCTATTCTACTACAATAAACCCAAAATATTTCAACAGAGCTGAGGCACAATAAAAAGACCTTAAATCCAAATTTATAAAGAGGTTAGAGATGCTTAAATAAGAAGCAAATAAATTGCTTAAAGGAAAATATAAGCTGAAAAATGAAGAATATTAATAAATCCTCTAAAGAAAAATCTAGAAAAAACCAAACAGTTGAAAGAAATGAATAAAATTGATGAAGACCTGAAGTAAAAATAAAGCAATAAAGAAAACACAAAATGAGGGAATTCTGGTAAAAAGAAATCTATGTAAACAAAGAGCAAGCAAATAGGAGCATGAGTAACAGAATACAAGAGATAAAAGTGATAATCTTGGAAGAAGATATGGTAGAAGAAATAGATACATCAATCAAAGACACTGTTAAATTTAAAATGTTCACTACAAAATACCCAGTAAATCTAGGACACTATGAAAAGAACAAACCTAAGAATAATAGGAATAGTAGAAGGAAATGATTTCCAGCTCGAATGGACAGAAATTATTTTCATCACAATCATAGAAAAATATCCCAACCAAAAGAATAAGATGCCTATAAAGTTACAAGAAACATACAGAAAACCAAATAGATGGATCAGAAAAGAAAGTCCCCTAACCACATAATAATCAAAGCATTAAATATACAGAAAAAAGAAAGAATATTAAAAGCTTCACTGGAAAAAGGCAAGTAATATATAAAGGGAGACTTATTAAAACTACACCTGACTTCTCAACAAAAACTATAAAAGCCAGACAGACCTGGGCACCTTGTTCTGAAGACTCTAAGAAACAATAGAAAACAGACCACATTACCATACCCATGAAACTTTTAGTCACCGTAGATGGAGAAAGCAAGATATTTCATGGTAAAGTAAAATTTAAACAATATCCATCTATAAATCCAACCTTACAAAAGCTACTAGAAAGAAAACTCCCACTCAAGCAAGTTAATTATACTTGTGAAAACACAGGAAATACTCTCACATGAGCAAAACCAATAAAAATGAAGTATACACACACATACACATACCACACACACATACACACACTACCAACAACAACAACCACAACAACAAAATACAAAATAACAGGAATTAACAATCAATAGTCATTGATTTTTCTCAGTGCCAATGGACTCAATTCCCCAAAAAAATATACAGGCTAAGAGAATGGATGGAAAGACAGGATATATCCTTCTGCTGCCTGCAAGAAATACACCTTAGTAACTACTACTATTGTAGATCCATATTCATGACTTCACTATTTACAATAGCTAGGAAATGGAACCAGTTAGGGATCTATCGACAGATGAGTGAATAAAGAAAATGTGACCTGTGGAAAAAATTAGTAAATGAAATGTTCATATATTGCAAAAGAAAGAAAGAAAGAAAGAAAGAAAGAAAGAAAGAAAGAAAGAAAGAAAGGAAGGAAGGAAGGAAGGAAGGAAGGAAGGAAGGAAGGAAGGAAGGAAGGAAGGAAGGAAGGAAGGAAGGAAGACACCTTAGCATCAAAGGTTGACATTACCTCAGAGTAAAGGGTTGGACAAGATATTCTGAGCAAATGGACCAAGAAGCAAGCTGATGTAGCCATTTTAATATATAAGAAAATATATTTCAAACTAAAATTAATGAAAGGTGATAGAGAAATCCCCTTAGCAATGGACAAAGGGACACCTTCCTGGTAGTAGTGCTCTCATAACAGTCAGAGGCAGAGCAGTTCACAGTCCTTTGTTCATCTCAGCTTGATGCCAAGCTTGGCGACCAAAGCTGTTTTATGCTTAGAATACACAAAAATAAAATAAAATAAAAATCCAGGCAGCTCAGCACAGGTAGAGGAAGACAGAGATCTGTGTTCAGCCATACCACTCCTGCTGAGATGATAGCAAAGAAAAATACCCATGGCACATGTCAAGGGTGGCCCAAAGACACATAGAGCCCTGCCTACCTGCAGTATTGGAGGATGAAGACAGAGAGAAACCTGCAGGCCTCCATGCCACCTACATGCCTGCCTCTCAGCACATGGCACAGGAAGGCCATACACACCCACTTGCTGCCATGCCACATAGCACAGATAGAGAATGTCACCCAGGGGTCTGCTATCCTCATGGACAGCCTGCAGTGGAAGCCACCATAATGTGCAAGAATATGGTGGTCAGATGGGGAAAAAAGGAGGTAAAGCAGCTTGTGCATAATGAAGAGAGATGGAACTGTAGACTTGAGAGTAGAGAGGAGTATCTTCTTTTAAGTGGCCAGCTCCACCACCTGAAGCCATGGTGAGGTCTCAACCTAGCTGAGGCTGAGAATCATATCTGAGTCTGTGGCTATGCAGCAGCAACAGGGGTCGGTGTAGTTGTCTGAGCTTCATATTACCACTAGAGAAAATGGGATGTTCCTGGTCAGAATAACCTCTGGTAACCATGTGAATGTCAAGGGTCTACGAAGATCTGGCCCCACCCCTCACTAGCTGACACATTCTGGAGATCTAGCCCCATCTTTCATTTGTGGCAGCACTCTAGAGAGCAGTCCTTGCACATTGTCTGAGCAGCTAGAGCTGGCCCTGATGGCAGGGGTGTGGGTGAGCTGGGTCAAAGGACATGAGTGTGAAAAAGCTATCTGCTGTGGGGTGGCATGGGTACATAGATGATGCCACCCCACCCTCACCCCTTGCCACCTCTGGCAGTTGGGAAAGCTGCACACAGGGCCATGGGTGTAGGAGAGCTAGTCCTGACCCTCACCAGTTACAGAACTTGGAAAAGCAGATCCTGCACCTTGCCTGGGTAGCAGAGTAGGGCTGGCCCTGGTTCCAAGGGAAAGACCATCAGAGAGTTGGTCCTGCCACTCATCTGACATGAGGTGTCATAAGTACAGCAGTGATACCCTTTCCTCCTTCACCTCTTGCTACCTCTATTAGTCATGGAGCTGGCCCTGAGGTCATGAGACCAAGAGAACTGGCCCTGCCACATCACTGGCTGTAGCACTCAGGGGAGAGTAAGCTTTGCACCTCACCTGAGCAGCATAGTGGAGCTGGCCCTGATGGTGAAAGTAAGGAGCTGGCCTGGGGGCATGGGAGCTGGAGAAATGACCCTGACTCTTGCCGATGGTGGAATAGAGTAGCCTAGCTGAAGCAGTACTGAAAAGCTCACCCTGGTAGTTTGGATAAGGGAGAGCCAGTGCACTGAAGGCTGCCACCCAGGACAAGATTCAGAGCTCTGAGTTGGACCACACCAAAATCTGTATCATCTTCAAACAGTTGAGAAGAATAAAAGGGCAAGTCCTGCTGATTCAAAGCTACAGGATCTACGTGTTTCTCAGGGCAGCAAATGTATAACTGGAAGGAATCCCAGAGAGAATCTAACATTGATGGTGTCAAAGACCAATAAATCATTATAATGAATATTTGCAAGATAAGATGTGTGAACAGAGGAATACACTGGGGACACACTATGACATACTAGAGCTTCCACTACAAGATGTTTTCTATGATTTGGTTTTTTTTATTAATCATTTTATTCATTAACATTTCAAATGATATCCACCTTCCTGGTTGCCCCACCACAATGCCCCATCCCATCCCCAATCTCCCACTCCCTTTTGCTTTAATGAGGGTGCTCCTTCACCCACTCACCCACTCCCACCTCACCCCTTTAGCATCCCCCTACACTAGAGCATGAAACCTCCACAGGACCAAGGACCTCCCCTCCCATTGATGTCAGATAAGGACATCCTCTGCTACATATGTATCTGGAGCCATGGATCTCTCCATGTATACTCTTTTGTTGGTGGTTCAGTTTCTGGGAGCTCTGGGTGGTCTGGTTAGTTGATGATGTTCTTCCTGTGGGGTTGCAACCCCATTCAGCTCCTTCGGCCTTTCACCTAGCTCTTCCATTGGGGTCCCTAGGCTTAGCCCAATGGTTGGAGCTGAGTATCTGCATCTATATTGGACAGGTCCTGGTAGACCCTCTCAGGGAACAGCCACACAAGGCTCCTGTCAGCAAGAGCTTCTGACAGGAAGCCATAGTGTCAGGGTTTGATGTCTGCAGATGGGATGGATTCCTAGGTGGGGAGGTCTCTGGATGGCCATTTGTTCAGTCTCTGTTCCACTTTTTGTTCCTGTCTTTCCTTTGGGGAAGAATATTCTGGGTTTAAAATTTTGAGACTGGTGAATGACCCCACCCCTCAAATGGGGGCTATGCCTACGTGGTCTCTACAGGGTCTATCCTCCTTTGTTTTATTTTTTGGCTAAAGTTATCCCCATTGGGTCCTTGGAGCCTCTTGCTTCCCTGTGTCTGGGACTTTCTATTGGCTACCCCCAGTTCCTCATCCCCCACTGCCACATCCCTCTGTATTTCTCTCCTCTCCCTTCCCACACTTGATCCTGCCACATTTTTCCCTCCCCCTCCTCTTTCCCTGCCTGACCCTTCACTCCTTCTATCTCTTGTAATTATTTTGCTTCCACATCTATGTAGGATTGAAGCATCCATACTTTGGTTTTCCTTCTTCTTAAGCTCCATATGGTTTGTGGGTTGTATCATGGGTATTCTGAGCTTTGGGGCTAATATTACTTATCAGTGAACACATACCATGTGCATTCCTTTGTGTCTGGATTACCTTACTCAGGATGATATTTTCTAGTTCCAGCCATTTGCCTGTAAATTTCATGGAGTCATTGTATACAAAGAACTTAAGAAGTTACATTCTATATAACCAAATAACCCTATTAAAATGGGTACACCAAGGAGCTGAAGGGGTCTGCAACCCTATAGGTGGAACAGCAATATGAACTAACCAATACCCCCAGAGCTCATGTCTCTAGCTGCATATGTAGCAGAAGATGGCCTAGTTGGCCATCATTGGGAAGAGAGGCCCCTTGGTCTAGCAAACTTTATATGCCCCAGTACAGGGGAAAGCCAGGGCCAAGAAGTAGGAGTGAGTGGGTAGGGGAGCAGGGCACGGGGAGGGTATAGGGGACTTTTGGGATAGCATTTGAAATGTAAATGAAGAAAATATCTAATAAAAATTGGGAAAATGGGGTACAGAGGTAACTAAAAAATTATCAACTGAGGAATCTCAAATGGCTGAGAAGCACTTAAAGAAATGTTCAACATCCTTTGTCATAAGAGAAATGCAAATCAAAACATCCCTGAGATTCCACCTCACACCAATCAGAATGGTTAAGATCAAAAATGCAGATAACAGCAGATGCTAGCAAGGATGTGGAGAAAAAGGAACACTCCTCCATTGCTGGTGGTGCTTCAGAAAATTAGAAATAGTTCTACCTGAAGACCCAGCTATACCACTACTGGGTGAAAGTAAGGGTGAGCTGGCCTGAGGACATGGGAGCTGGAGAAATGACCCTAACTTTTGCAGATGGTGGAATAGGGTGGCCTAGCTGAAGCAGTACTGAAACGCTCACTCTGGTAGTTTGGATAAATATACACAAAAGATGCTCCAATATATAACAAGGACACATATTCCACTATGTTTGTAGCAGCCTTATTTACAATCGCCAGAAGCTGGATACAACCCAGATGTCCCTCAACAGAATAATTGATATAGAAAATGTGGCACATTTACACAATGAAGTACTACTTAGCTATTAAAAATAATGACTTCAAGCTGGTGAGATGACTCAGTGGGTAAGAACACTTAATACTCTCTGAAGGTCCTGAGTTCAAATCCCAGCAACCACATAGCGGCTCACAACCATCTGTAATGAGATCTGATGCCCTCTTCTGGTGCATATGAAGTCAGCTACAGTGTACTTATATATAATAATAAATAAATCTTTTTGTAAAAAAACAATGACTTCATTAAATTTGCTTTGTTTTGTCTTTATGAATTTTTTTCATTTTGATGGGGAAGTTGCAAGAGTGATGGGTGGACATGAGGGGACAAGAAGACAACTTCTTAGAATACCAATTGACAGCTCTAAGATCAACAGTTAAGAAGTGAAATATCATGAAACTGAAAAGCTTCTCTAAGGCAAAGGATACCATCAGTAGGATAAAATGGTAGCATATAAAATGGAAAAATATCTTTATAAACCCCATATCTGACAAAAGGTTGATATTCAACATACATAAAAAATTCAAGGAACTAGACATCAACCAACAAAATAATGCAATTAAAAATGAGTACCAATCTAAACAGAATTCTCAACAGAGGAACCCCAAATGCCTGCAAGGCACTTAAATGTTCTATTGACAGTGTCATTTGCCTTATAGATGCTTCTTAATTTTATGAGGTCCCATGTGTCAATTCTTAATCTTAGAGCATAAACTATTAGTGTTCTGTTAAGGAAATTGTCCCTTGTACCCATGTATTTGAGGCTTTTACCTACTTTGCCCTCTATAAATTTCAGTGTATCTGGATTTATGTGGAGGTTCTTGATCCACTTGGACTTGAACTTTGTACAAGGAGATAAGAATGGATCAATTTGCATTCTACTGCATGCTAACAGCCAGTTGAACCAGCACCATTTGTTGAAAATGCTGCCTTTTTTCCACAGGATGGTTTTAGCCCCTTACTGCAACCAACAAATTGGGGAAAGATCTTTACCAACCCTACATGCAATAGAAGGCTAATATCCAATATATGCAAAGAACTCAAAAAGTTAGACCCCTGAGAACCAAATAATCCTACTAAAAATGGGGTACAGGCCTAAACAAAGAATTCTCAACTGAGGAATACAGAATGGCTGAGAAGCACCTAAAGAAATGTTTACCATCCTTAGTCATCAGGGAAATGAAAATCAAAACAACCTTGAGATTCCACCTCACACCAGTCAGTATGGCTAAGATCAAAATCTCAAGTGACATCAGATGCTGGTGAGGATGTCAAGAAAGAGGAACACTCCTCCATTGCCGGTGGGATTGCAAGCTGGTACAACCAGTCTGGAAATCAGTTTGGTGGTTACTCAGAAAATTGGACATAGTATTACTAGAGGACCCAACTATACCACTCCTGGGTATGGGCCTGAGTACCAGAGGTCTTCTCTGGCCAGGCATGGTGTGAGGGTTCCTGCAAATGTAAGCAAGTGCTGGCAGGGAGGGGAAGTTGCTTCCCTGCTTCTGCTGCAGTCGTCAGCTCCACCTCCATCTCTACCATGCTGTGCCATAATTCCGTGCACTGAGTCAGGTCAGGCTGAGCCTATGAGAAGCCAACTAGTCAATGATGAGTGTGGCAGAGCCTCAGGCAGCACTGCAGGAGAGCAGATCTCTTCCCAAGTGTTACAGCTCTTAGGATGAAGTCTCGGATGATGGAGTAGTTCTTGAACCCCTAATCCTTCTGGATAGGATTCTTATATACACTTTTAGGATGGGAAAGGGTCTGACAACAGGTACTTCTCATTGGTTTGGTCTGAGAGCTTTGGGGAAATCTTATTTGCATGTGGAAGGGCTTGGTGCTGCTCCTATTTGATTGATGGCCACATATCTCTCTGCAAGGGGGGGGGGTGTGGGAGGCTGAAGCTATGTGATAGGAGTCAGGGACCCAGGACATGTGGCCTGCCATCCCATGCAGGTGAAAGTCACCACCCATCGGGTCACCGGGGGTTTCAGACCTTTGCTCGACTGGGGACCAGACTGTCTGTGCACAGCCCATTGCCCCACACATGGGCACATACCCAGAAGATGCTCCAACATGTAATAAGGACACATGCCCCACTATATTCATATCACTATATTCATATATTCAGCCTTATTTATAATAGCCAGAAGCTAGAAAGAACCCAGATGCCCCTCAACAGAGGAATGGATACAGAAAATGTGATACATTTACACGCTAATCAGCTATTAAAAACAATGATTTCATGAAATTTTTAGGCAAATGGATGGTACTAGAAAATATCATCCTGTGTGATGTAACCCAATTCACAAAAGAACACACATGGTATACACTCACTGATAAGTATATATTAGCCCAGAAGCTCGAAATACCCAAGATACAATTCACAGACCAGATGAAGCTCAAGAAGAACAAAGACCAAAGTATGAATACTTCAGTTCTTCTTAGAAGGGGGAACAAAATACCCATGGAAGGAGATACAGAGACAAAGTGTGGAGCAGAGACTGAAGAAAAGACCATCCAGATACTATCCCACCTGGGGAATCCATCCCATATACAGTCATCAAACCCAGACACTATTGTGGATGCCAACAAGTGCTTGCTGACAGAAGCCTGATATTGCTGTCACCTGAGAGAATCTACCAGTGCCTGACAAATACAGAGGTGGATGCTCTCAGCGCAAGGTCCCCAATGGAGGAGATAGAGAAAGGACTGAAGGAGCTGAAGGAGCTTGCACTCCCATAGGAGGAACAACAATATGAACCAACTAGTACCCCCAGATCTCCCAGGGACTAAACTACGAACCAAAGACTACACATTGAGGGACCCATGGCTCTAGCTGCGTATGTAGTAGAGGATGGCTATCAATGGGAGGAGAGGCCCTTGGTGCTGAGAAGGCTTGATGCCCCAGCATAGAGGAATGTCAGGACGGGGAAGAGGGAGTGGTTGGGTTGGTGAGCAGGGGGAGGAGAGATGGGATAGGGGGCTTACGGAGGGTAAACCAAGAAAAGGGATATAACATTTGAAATGTAAATAAAGAGGATTTCTAATAAAAAAAGAAATTCCAAAATTCTTAGCCATCAAAGAAAAGCAAATCAAAATACTCTGAAATTCCTTCTTACACCTGTCAGAATGGCTAAAATCAATAGTAAAGTGACAGTTCATGCTGGTGAGGATGTGGAGCAAGGGGAACACTTCCATTGCTGGTGGGGGTGAAAACTTGCCCAGCCACTATGAAAATCAATATCACAGTTTGTTAGAAAATTGGGAATCAATCTACCTCAAGACCCAGCTATAGCACTCTTGGATATATACCCAAAAGATATGTCATCCTATCACTATGACTTTTGCTCAATTGTGTTCAGAGTGGCTTATTCATAATATCTAGAAACTGGAAACAATCTAGATGTCTCTCAACCAAAGAATGAATAATTATTCACTGGAGTATTACTCAGACGTTTAAAAATGACGTTGTGAAATTCTGCAGGCAAATACATGCAACTAGAAAAAAGTCATCCATAGCAAGGTAATCCAGACCCAGAAAGACAATTGATATTTACTCATTTAGTGCATATTAGCTGTTAAGTAAAGGATAATCATGATAGAGAGAAGCCAAGTAAGAGAAGAGTGGGAGAAAGGATTGTAGGAGCCAGAGTAGTTGAGAACACCAAGAGAACAAACTCAGAGATCAATTAAGCAGGCCCATATGGGCTACAGAAACCAATTACTAGGTCCTTTGAATATATGCTTTGGTTGTTTAGGTTTCTGTGGGACTCCTAACAGTGGGAGTGGGAGTGGGAGTGGGAGTGTCTGATTCATTTGCCTGGTCTTGGGACCATTTCCTCCTATATGGTTGCCTTGTCCAGCTTCAATGTAAGTTAGTGTCTAGCCTTATTTACATCGTTTTATGCTGTGTTTAGTTGATATCTCTAGGTGGCCTGATTTTTTCTGAAGTGAAATGGAGGAGCAGTGGATCTAGAGGAGACAGGAAGAGGAGATTATGAGGAGTGGAGGGAAAGGAGGCTGTGGTTGGGAAGTATTGTATGAAAGAAAAATCAATCAACAAATAAATAAATAAATAAATAAATAAATAAATAAATAAATAAGAGAGCTGGAGAGATGGCTTAGTGGTTAAGAGCATTGGATACTCTTTCAGAGGACCTGGGTTCAGTTCTTAACACCCACATGACAGCTCACAACCATCTGCAACATGGGATCTGGTTTCTTCATCTGTATTCTGCAGCTACCATGCATGCATGTTGACACACAGACCTACATGAAAACAAAATACCTATATTCATCAATAATGATCAAAAATAAAATAATAAAATTTAGAAGAAATAATTAAGTAGAATTACCCCCATTCAGTCATTGGGACAAGATTTTTTAATATAAAGATAATTGGGGAGAAAAATAGCTTTGAAAAGTCTATACGTAAAATTAGGATTAGGAGATAAAATATCTTACTTCATCTTACTATTACTAATATCCATTTTTAAAGAAATATAATCTTCATTTCAAAAAAGGACAAATAGTAACAGGAAAATTAATAGAAATAATTATTTATATAAAAATCAAGAGAAACAAGGTGTGGGTATATTTCAAAGGCAGAGTGCTTACCTAGCATATATGAAAGCCTAGGTTTGTTTCCTAGCATTGCAAAAGAAATTGAAGTGAAATGTTTAATGTTACTAGTAATGTGAGATACATATAAATTCATATATTTTGGGGTTTTTTTGTATTTGTGAAGTTGTTAATGATCCCAACATAATCCTAGATGCCCAACAGTAGCACAGTGTTATGATTTAAGAGGATGGTCACTAGATATGAATATACAGTAGGAGGAATTCTACTCAGATCATTATTCTTACTGGGCACCTATTTTCCCATCTACAAGGGTAATACTGTAGTTTATTTTCTTATTTGTGATCATATCATGATCATATAGTCAGGAAGGGTTGACTTCTTAACTGAAGTATGGAAGGCAGGGCCAGCGTTTCTAGTAGTTGCTGTATTTAAAATGATATGGCTTATATGCTTCGTATAGGCTACCTCACTTAAAACTTTCAGATGCTTTGAAGGAGTGTCTCATATTCACATGTTTCTGCTTAGGGAAATCATAGATGGCCATGATATCACTTACACTCTGAATTTCTTTTTCCATCTCATTTTAGTGAAGGCAAAAGATAGGAAGTGAGTTGTCTAAAACATGGGTTGCTAACATATCCCAACAGGCTAGCAAGTCTAGCTAAAGAACATGCCAGCAAGTGATTCAGAATAGCACTCCTGAGACCTGCACCTGGTAGGTAGCTTAGCTCTTGAGGAGAGGAATGCCCCCAGGTCCCCTAGGACCCAGAAAGAGCTGGCTGGAGAACAAGCTCTGCAATGACACTGGGGTTGGCTTTAACAAGTGCTTTGGGAGATGATCTTACAGGAGCCTTTTTAGTTCTAAGAAATCCCTGTCATTTTTTGGTCCAAGAAAGCAGAAATTGAGTCATGTACCCTAAGTGTTTTCAAAGAGCACTAGACTCAGTGGATGTCTGCTTTACTGACCAAGTCAGAAAAGATCTCTGTCTGGTCTTCACTGAAATGTTCCCAGCTAGAGGAGAAAATTTGAGACTTTGAAGATGCTTGAGTTTGACGAACACTGTGACAGGTGAGGACCGGAAAGGATCATCTTTGCCTTCATTCATGCTTGGATGCACACACACACACACACACACACCTTGCCCCCAAAACAGGTAGCCATTTTAGAGGTATGAAGTCTGAGTCTCGTCTTAAGATTAGAAGTTTCTCTGTAAAACCACAGAGCAAACAGAGAACTAAGTGATGGTGAATCTTCTAAGGACACGGTCCTTACAAAGTCCATGTAATACCAGCCTACTCTGAATCCAAGGATGGTAGACAAATATATTTGCAGAAATGAGAGCAAAGAACTGAAAACCTTTGTTTTCCTCCCCTATGTTGAAAACCAAGTAAAAGGGAGAATAAGTAAAGCCACAGCAGTAAAGAGTGTCTTAAATTCCAAGCCCCAGTTGCCACAGGGATTTGGAAAAATGAGGGAAAGAAAACAGATAAAGGAGAGCCTTTTTGAAGACACACTAACAGTGGCTGAGATGGTGGTATTTATAGCTGCCTTCAGCCCACGTGTCTAGTGTTCCCAGTTAGGGGAAATTTCAGGACTGTTTGAAGGGATGAGGCTAAGTCCTTAGGATTAGGAAGTTGTTCATTTTTTCCTCCAAAGTCATTTTCAGTGTCCATACAGAAAGCTTAACATACAGAGATATATATGCATATATTTAGGTATGTGTGCATGCATTGGGAGAAGATGTAAGAGAAATGATGATTTTCACATCCTTTCTAAAGCACCAACCTAAAGTACTTTTCAAATATTCCCAACAATGTCGTGCTTAATTCCTACATCCTTCAAATAACCTGTGCTAACTTCTATAATTCAATTGATCTCTTTTGTGTAGACCCTGTTGCATCACAGAAAGGAACATTTGCATTTGCTTATTATTTTAACTGTTCTATAAAATATCTTCATGAGTATTTTATTTCCAGTGATACTCAGGCATGTTCCTGGGCAAGGATCACAAAATTTTCCCTTTCAATTCCACATAGTTCTGGCAATACAAATTCATATATATGAGCTGATCTAATGGTTAAATTTAGGCACATACAGAATTTTTATTTGCAACAAGAACTACACAACAACAAGAACTACACAGCATGGGAAAAATAAGTAGAGTGAACCAATCTGTTGCTTCAGACTTCCTTCTTCTGGGACTCTCTGAACAGCCAGGGGAGCAGCCTCTTCTATTTGGCATCTTCCTGGGCATGTACCTGGTCACTATGGTGGGGAACCTACTCATCATCTTTGTCATCAGTTCTGATGCACACCTACATACTCCTATGTACTTCTTCTTAGCAAATCTCTCCTTAACTGATGCCTGTTTCACTTCTGCATCAGTACCCAAAATGCTTGCCAACATTTATACCCAGAGTCAAACCATCTCCTATTCTGGGTGTCTTACTCAGTTGTATTTTCTCCTGATGTTTGGCGGCCTCGACAACTGCCTTCTGGCTGTGATGGCATATGACCGCTATGTAGCCATCTGCCAGCCACTCCATTACAGCACAGCCATGAGTCCCCAACTTTGTGCATTAATGCTGTGTACATGCTGGGTGCTGACCAACTGTCCTGCCCTTATGCACACACTGCTGCTGACCCGTGTGGCTTTCTGTGCTCACACAGCCATCCCCCATTTCTACTGTGATCCCAGTGCTCTGCTGAAACTTGCCTGTTCTGACACCCACATTAATGAGCTGATGATCATTACCATGGGCTTGGTGTTTCTAGCTGTTCCTCTTATGTTGATTGTCTTCTCCTATGTCTGCATTTCCTGGGCTGTGTTGGGTATCCCTTCTTCTGGAGGGCGATGGAAAGCCTTTTCTACCTGTGGCTCCCATCTTACAGTTGTTCTTCTCTTCTATGGATCTCTGATGGGTGTGTATTTACTTCCCCCATCAACTCACTCTACAGAGAGGGAAAGTAGGGCTGCTGTTCTCTACATGATTGTAATTCCCATGCTGAACCCATTCATCTACAGCTTGAGGAACAGAGACATGAAAGAAGCTATGGGTAAACTTTTTGGTGGTGGAAAAACAGTTTTCTTATTGTAATTCTAATGCTTAATCCTAGTGATGTTATCAAACTGTGATTCTCCAGTGATTCTAAGTTAAAACAAAACAAAATGGGCATTTACCTCCTCCAGGTTGTGATGTGAAATGAGATCTTATACCTCCATCCTTCTTGACCTAAGGCTGACTTCCATTGTTGACAACAGAATATCATCCTTGGTCCTTATCTTATCAACCAGGATTAACTGAGTTTCATGTTGTCCATCCTGGAGCCATTGAGGCAGCCATGCAATGAGACAAAGGGACAAGGATACCACCATTTGCTGGCCATCCACACTGTCACTCATTGTTCAAAAACATCAAATCTTTTGAAAGAGAAGTGTGAAGCTATATCCTAGGAAGTAAATAAGTTTTGCCAAAACTTAAGTAGATTTGAGTCTAGGGCCTATGACTTCTGTTTTGTCACACTGTGCTTACAATAAAAAGGAAGGTCTCAAAAGAACACGCATATTATTGAGCTATGACCATAAGAGACAAATTTCAAAGTAATGTAAATGTTATGGCATGTCCTTTTGTTCATTTCTTTACCTTTTCTAATTGTAATGGATATTCTCAAACAAAACTACATCTTTAAGTACCTACAATGTGCCAATCATGTATTTAGAAATACATGATTCATCTATGGAATTTTATATTACATATTTCTTAATATTAGAAGAAAATCAAGTGTGTTAAAAGTTTTGAGAACCATAATTATACTAGAATCAGTTTGGTGGAAGTTAAGATCATAAAAAGTCACAAAGGTTAACAATGTTTGCATTTTATTTATCAATTGTGAAACTTTCATAAAGGGCTTTTATATATTTTGTTACATGTGCACATGTATCATTTTGGGTTAGGGATAGTGTAAATTCAAATATGTTTTTAATTTTGAAAAACATTTGGTATTTATGAAAATAACTGGTATATAAGAAAGAAATTAATGATTTGGGTAAGGTAGTACTTGCTTGTTTTCCTAGCACTCAGGAATCTGAGGAGGGAGAATCAGCATGAGCTACATCTTGAGTTCAAAGCTAGCCTGAGATACACGGAAAGACAATGTCAAAACATAGTAAAAGAGCCTCTAGCTTCCATCTGTGTCCCTGCATATATGTGCCTTATCTCAGCTGGTTTGCCCGAGAACCCCTGACCATTAACCCTAGTCCCCTGCATGGCCCCATTTCCACTCTGACAAGATGAAAGAAATGATCATGAACCAGAAAAAAACTGTCAAACTACAGGCACAAGTGCACCTTGGTGGGGAAGTAACCTCTTGTAGAAAGAAAAGTAACCTCTTGTATTTCACAGAACAGCCACAGCAGACCATAAAAAAAATGCAGTTCTCCTTAAAGAAGTTAGGGGTAAACAATGTCTCTGGTATTGAAGAGGTAAATATGTTTACAAACCAGAGAACAGTGACCCATTTTAATGACCCTAAAGTTCAGGCATCTCTGGCATCAAACGCCTTCACCATTGCAGGCCACGCTGAGACGAAGCAGCTGACAGAAATGCTTCCCAGCATCCTAAACCAGCTCGGTGCAGACAATCTGACTAGTTTAAGGAGACTGGCTGATACTCTGCCCAAACAATCTGTGGATGGAAAGCACCACTTGTTTCTGGAGATGCAGATGAAGATGAAGTTCCAGATATGGGGAGAATTTTGATGAGGCTTCTAAGAATGCAGCACACTGAATGGAGGCAATTTCTGAAAAGGTTACACTTGCAGAAGTTTCAAGAGCTGCTGTTTTACACCATGACTGCCTCTTAAATTCTTTTGTTTATAGATTTGATAAAATCTAGATCTCTAATATTTTTAAGCCCAACCCCCCTGGATACTGCAGCTTTTTTTTTTTTTTTTCAGTTTTTGTTTATACCTAATTCATTCTTTGCAGAATGTTAAGCAGAAGAAGCCTGGGAATAAAGTTTGGAAAGGGTTAATGAAATTCTTTGCCTAGTTAAAAAAAAAACAAAAAAACCAAAAAAACAACTTAACTTCTGTATCTTGCCTTTTATAAATCTTGGTGTGATCTCTTACTGGTTCCATGAGGGTTTCTTTAGCAGTTTCTTAAGTTTTCTGCACTATCATGTTACCTGCAAACAAAGACAGTTTGTGTTTTCCTTCCCAATCTGTACATGTTTTACATTCCTTCTCTCATATTCCATTAGCTAAAATTTCCAGAATGGTGTTGAACAATAGTGGTAAAAACAAAACAAAACAAACAAAACAAAACAAACAAAACAAAACAAACAAAACAAAACAAAACAAAAAACCCTTTATGCCTGTTTTTAGTATTAATGGGAATGCAGCTAGTTGCTGGCCATTAAACATGATGTTTTCTTAAGGTTGACAGAGATATTGTTTATTCAGTGTAGGCAGTTACTCTCTGTTTCCAATTTGTTGAGTTTTTATTGATGACATATAAATGAGAGTTGAATTGTATCTAATACTTTTTATATATATTGTGTGACTTTTTCTTCTTTACCTTGCTGATGTGATAATTTACAATAATTGTTCTTCTAATTTTAAGTAGCTTTGATAGCTGAGACAGAATACCACTTTGTCATGATGTATAATTCTGTTTCGGTCTTGTATTTAATTTTTTCACTATTTTATGGAGGATTTTGCACAAAATTTAATGAGAGATATTGGTTAACAGTTTTCCTACCTTATACCATCTTTTTCAAGTAATTTGTATTGTTGTGATGGTAACTTCACACACCCTCTGCTTCTATTTATTAGAAGAGATTATAGAGAACTGGTATATATCAGTGAAATTGTTGAGGTCTGGTGCCTCCTGTTTGGGAAAATGATTAATTGTTAATTTGAATAATAGGTATGGATCTATTGATTTTGTTAATTCCTTCTTGTGTGGGTTTAAGCAGATTGTGACTGCAAGAAATTTGTCTAGTTCATTTAAGCTAGCAAATTTGTGGGCATGGGGTTTTCTTTAATATTCCTTTGTCATGTTTCATTATTCCTTGTTCTGTACTGAAGCCCACTTAATCACTTCTGATTTCAGTTTCTGTGTTTCTGTCTACCCTTCCCTTAGGCCTTTCTCTTCTTGCTTCTCTTCTTCATCTGTCTTCTCTATGTTTATCTCTTCTACTAAACACTGTTTTTATTGATTTTTGGGTTGAGTTGTAGTGGTGCATAACTAAAATTCCATCCCATAGAAGCTGCAGGATCCTGAGTTTAAAAGCAGCCTGTCTTGCATAACAAAACATTCCCTTCAAACAATGTGGGTTTGCTGACCTTTGCTATGCATAAGCTCTCGGTGTCATTGAACCTCTTATGATGTTTTTTTCCAGTCTAATAGATGTCTGCTCTAACTACTGCTACTCTCTTCCACTAGATTTGATTTTCTCTTTTCTCCAGTCTTCTTAGGTAAAAGCTTGTTGTAGTGAACTTACATTTTTCTTTTTTTTTTCTTTTTTTAGGTACCTATTTCATTTACATTTCCAATGCTATCCCAAAAGTCCCCCACATGCTCCCTCACCCACTCCCCCACCCACCCACTCCCACTTCTTGACCCTGGTGTTCCCCTGTACTGAGGCATATAAAGTTTGCATGACCAATGGGCCTCTCTTTCCATTGATGGCCTACTAGGCCATCTTCTGATACATATGCAGCTAGAGACATGAGCTCTGTGGGGTTAGTTAGTTAGTTAGTTAGTTAGTTAGTTAGTTAGTTCATATTGTTGTTCCACCTATAGGGTTGCAGATCCCTTTAGCTCCTTGGTTACTTTCTCTAGCTCCTCCATTGGGATCCCTGTGATCCATCCAATAGCTGAATGTGAGCATTCACTTCTGTGTTTGTTAGGCCCCGGCATATCTCACAAGAGACAGCTATATCTGGGTCCTTTCAGCAAAATCTTGCTAGTGTATGCAATGGTGTCAGCGTTTGGAAGCTGATTATGGGATGGATCCCCGGATATGGCAATCTCTAGATGGTCCATCCTTTCGTCTCAGCTCCAAACTTTGTCTCTGTAACTCCTTCCATGGGTGTTTTTTTCCCAATTCTAAGAAGGGGCAAAGTGTCCAAGCTTTGGTCTTTGTTCTTCTTGAGTTTCATGTGTTTAGCAAATTGTATCTTATATCTTGGGTATTCTAAGTTTCTGGGCTAATATCCACTTATCAGTGAGTACACATCATGTGAATTCTTTTGTGATTGGGTTGCCTCACTCAGGATGATGCCCTCCAGGTCCATCCATTTGTATGCTTAAAATCAAAAGGTGCTTCTTTCTAACTCATCCGGATGGAGTTGGAGTTTTTACTTAAGAAACCAAAGGCTCAATTTTCAAGATTTAAAAACTACCTTCCTGGCTAGAGTAACATCAAAATCTGGACTTGGGTTTTGATTTCACACTTTCCACAGTATTTATGATCACTCATTATTTAATTATTACACTTCTCTCAAGAGTATTTGTAAAGTATTTCATTCCAATATTTTATTTATCCTCATTCAGAAAACTAGTCCAATTATCTGGATTCAGTTCAGCAAATCTGTATTTTATAAGCATGTCTCTCTAGTATAATTTTAAAGACTTTTGTATTCGTGGTGTACTAACCATTGATTTTATCCTTTTCATGTCTTTCTCCCCACATGGCATGCTTGACCTTTATTTTCCTTTTTCTTTTCATTTGTTCCTTTCTCTCTCCATTTAAGTTTTCCCCTTAGTGCACACATTTTTAATTTAATTTTTTTACTTATTCACCAAACATCCTACTCACTGCCCCCTCCCAGTTACCCCCTCCCACAAGTTTTCCCTCACCCCACCTCTCTCTTCTTCTCTGAGCAGGTGGGAGACTCCCTGGGTGTCCCTGAACCCTGTCATTTCAAGTCTCTGCCAGGCTAGGCATTTCCTCTCTCAGTGAGGCCAGACAAGGCAGCTTAGTTAGAAGAACATATTTCACATACAGGTTACAGCTTTTGGAATAGCTCTCACTCTAGTTGTTTGAGACCCACATGAAAACCAAGCTGAAGATGTGCTACATATGAACAGGGAATCTTATATTCTTTGGTTGGTGGTTGAGATTCTGAGAGCCCCAAGGGTCCCAGTTAGTTGACTCTGTTGGACTTCCTGTGGAGTTCTTATCCACTTTGGGCCCACAATTCTTCCTCCTATTCTTCTATAAGAGTCCCCAAGCTCCATCCATTGTTTGGCTGTGGACATTTGTATCTGCCTGAGTCAGCTGCTTGGTGGAGCCTCTTAAAGGATATTCTCCTGTCTGCAAGCATAACAAAGTATCATTAATAGTGTCAGGGACTGGTACTTACCCTTGGAATAGTTCTCAAGTTGAGCCAGTTATTAGTTATCCATTCCCCAGACTCTGCTCTATCCCTCATGCCTGTATTTCTTGTAGACAGAATAAATTTTGGGTTAAATTTTGAGTTTAACATTTTGTGGGCAGGTTGCTGTCTCTATTGCTCCACTGGAGTTCCTACCTGGTTAGAGGAGGTGGCCTTTTCAGGTGCCATATCCCCAATGTTGTGAGTCACAGCTAAGGTTACCCACATTGATTCTTGGGGACCTCCCCTATTCCAGGTCTTTGTCTCATCCTGGATATGCCCCCCCCACCTCCTCATCCCCATCAATTACAGATTTCCACTCATTTTCATGGCCATTTAGCTATCTCTCCTGTCCTTCCCCAGACCTCATCCTGAACCCCCATTTGCCTTCCCACCCCCCCCCCGTCCCCTACATCTTCCTCTTATTACTATTTTATTCTCCCTTATAAGTGAGATCCAAGCTTCCTTGTTTGGTCTTTCCTTCTTGTTTAGCTCCTTTGGGTCTGTGGGGTGTAGCATGGTGCATGTATTTTATGGCTAATATCTGTTTATAGGTGAAAACATACAATGCATATCCTTTTGGCACTAGGATATTTCACTCACAATGATATTCTCACATTCCAGCCATTGGCCTGCAAAATTCATAATGTCTTTGTTTTGGGTCAAGGGCCTCAACATAAAACCAGATACACTAAATCTCTTGGGAAATAATCTTGACCACATTGGTACAGGAGACAATTTCCTGAACAGAACACTAATGGCTCAGGTTCTAAGATCAACAATTAATAAGACCTCATGGAACTACAAAGCTTTAGTAAGGCAAAGGATGCTATCAATAGGACAAAACAGCAGCTTATGGATTAGGAAAGGATCTTCATGAATCTGACAGAGGCTAGTATCCAAAATTCACAAAGAACTCAAGAAGTCAGACACCAACAACCCAAATAACCAAATTTTAAAATGGGGTACAGAGCTAAACAGAGAGTTTTCAACAGAGGAATCTCTAATATCCAAGCATGTAAAGAAATGTTCAAAGTCATTAATCATCGGGGTAATGCAAATCATAACAACTTTGAGGTTCCATCTTACACCCGTCACAATAGCTAAGATCAAAAACTCAAGAGAAAGCATGTGCAGGAGAGGATGTGAAGCAAGGGGAGCACTTCTTCACTGCTGTTGGGAGAGCAAACTTATAAAACCACTGTGGAAATTTGGTGGTTTCTCAGAAAACTGGGAATATTCCTACCTAAAGACCTAGATAGCACAACTCCTGGGCATATACCCAAAAGATGCTCCAACATTCCACAAAGACATTTGCTCAACTATGTTCATAGCAACTTCATTCATAATAACCAGAAAAAGAAGCAACCTAGATATCCTTCAACCAAATGTGATATATCTACACAATGGAATACTGTTCAGCTATTAAAAAATAATGTACATTTTATAACCATTAGTGATATTTTATTGAGAAAATAGGAGTACAGCATTAATGAAAAATGTGATACTCTTTATGATTTGAAAATTCCATGAATTCATACAATGTATGTTGGCACATCCACCCATCATTACCGCTCACCAATCTCTCCTAGTGCCTGTTCCCATATCACTCCCAAGTTCATTTCCTTTTCACTTTTTGTTACTAGAAAATCCAATAGTCCAATTAATATTGCCAGTTTCACTTACTGCTTGGACATCCACTGTGGAATGAATGAGCAGCTTACCAGTATTCATAACCTCAAAGAACAATAATTATTTCTTCAACTTCTGCCAGCTACCTAACGTAACTCCTTTAGGGACCAAGGGGCTTGTGGTCTCCTTCATCTGCACTGGAATATTGACTGGCTTGATCATGTGCAACTAACCATGGATGCTGCAAGTTGATACATGTAACAGCTCTGTCATGTCAAGAGATCAATATTTTGTTGCTTTTCTTTCATTCACTGACTCTTCACATTTTTTCTGTGTCCTTGTCCATGAAGTTCCCTGAATAGTGAGAGGTTGATAAAGTTGACCCAAATATATATGAGCACTCAGAGTTATTTATATTCACTACTTTAACCACTTATACATCTGCATTGATTAGATGCATTTGTCTATTACAAAACTACTGATTACAAGAAACTTCTATGACTAAAATTGAAAGCAGCACAAATCTAGAAGCATAAACATAAATATTGATAAGGAAGTTTAACTTATGATCATTTAGCAAAACAGTAACTCCAATCCCTACCCAAGGCCTGTGATCTCCCCACCTTTAGGCTTTTGGCCAGGATTACAGTACCACTCATGAAACCCTTTCTGTGGAGCAGGCCTTATACCCGATCAGAAAGTTGTTGGTTTCCCCCATAATCACCATGCCACTATTGTATCAGTGAGTACCTCTTACCAGCATGTCACTGTTGTATAGAGGATTCAGAGCTATAAAAGACCATTGGTGCTTTTTCTCCTCTTACAGCTTGCATATCACCTTTGGGCATAATGTGAACTAGCAAGGAAAAAGAGAGTTTCCTTGTCAGTTGAGGCTGGTGAATTTTTATCTTTCGACTAAACTGAGAATTGTCTTTAACAATAGAAGCTTGCAATCCAGTTACAGTGGTTTACTGAGAATAATGACAAAATCCTGTGCTGTTTTGTTGTGCCTCTCCAAACTCCTTGATCAGTAATTCATAGGAAGATATTTTATACCTGAAATTTTCATTTAATAACTAATGTTTTCATTGTCCACTCATATGGGTTACTTTTATTCACATTTTCCTTAAGATGTGTGTGTGTGTGTGTGTGTACTTTTAATTGGTTTATAAACCAGTGGAGTTTTTATAAGGTTTCTTCACACATTCTTGCTTTCTGTAATCCTCCTACTCTCTTCTCTTCTTAAGCTCCCTATTCCCAATTAAACCTTCAATACCAAGTATAGCATCCTTCTTTTTTTTTTCCTGTCACCTGTGTTCTACAGTGCCCTCTAACTGAATTTTTCTTGGCTTGGAGAATCATAAGTTTCCACTTGTCATTTTATGCATCCATATCATTCCAATCAGAGAGACCAAAATGAGGAATATGTATGACCGTAAATGCTGGCATACATGTGACAAAAGGAGGGCTTCATACACTGCTGGTTTGAATGTAGACTAGTGAAGCCACTGAGGAAATCACTCTGGATGTTTCTCTAAAACCTAAAAGTATAATTTTCCTTTGATTTGGCTGTGTCATTCTTGGGCATATAAAAAAGAGATTTTATATAAATACTACAGAGATCCAAGTTCATTGAAGCTCAATTAATAATTCAGAAGTGCAGTCAACCAAAATAGCCATCAACTAATGAATGGATAAGGAATTTTGATACATATACACAATGTACTATTACTCAGCTATAAAAATTAAAATTAAAATCTACAAGTAAATGGGAAGAACTGGAAAAAATAGCTGAGTGAGAAGATTCTAGCTTTGAATTTTTTATTCTGTATGTGAAACCTGTACTATATGTGAAAGATGGAAAACTATAAATGGACCACTGCTGGTGTATGCCTTTAGGAAACACTAAACAAAAATCAGGTAAAATGAAACTAGACATGGAGGATACTGAGAGTGGCAAGGTTCAAGTAAGGATAAGGTCAGGAAGAGAAAAATGAAATGCTGGTGGCAGAAAGCCTAATTAATAAAAAATTTACATATATTTGCATATAAGTGCAATCATAAGAAAATTATAAAGAGATCTAATTTAGTGATTAGGGTGTTTCACTCCAAAGATAACCTTCCAAAATAATTATCACAACTATTTTTCTAACATTTACACAATCAAGACACAGATCATTCATGCAGCCTTTCAGTTCTCTTACATTGCCAACTTAATATCCACATCCATTTCTTTCCTGCTTTAACCCTCAACCCTTTTCTTCAACCCTTGTCACTGAAATACCCCACACACACTTATGTAAACTTCTAATTTCAAGAATGTGCTATAAATGAAATCATACATTTAGAGAGATGACTTTTTCCACTTACTGTCATTCTCTAAAGATTTGACTATGTTATTTACATCAAGAGTTCACCCACAGTATATACAATATATATACATATGTTGTATACACACACACACACACACACACACACACACACATATATACACATACGCACACAAAAAAATATTTTCCCACACTGTGTAGTTCCCTTTTTTGTCCTTTTAGCAAAATGCTCTACAGAAAACACTTAAAACAATTTTTGATGAAGTTCAATTTGTCAGAGTTTCATTTTCTTTTCTTTTCTTTTTTTTGAATGAAGTTTATATTACTTTATTTTTTACTTAGGTATTTTCTTCATTTACATTTCAAATGCTACCCCAAAAGTCCCCCATACCCTCCCCCAACTCCCCTACCCACCCACTAACACTTCTTGGCCCTGGTGTTCCCCTGTACTGAGGCATATAAAGTTTGCACGACCAATGGGCCTCTCTTCCCAATGATGGCCGACTAGGCCATCTTCTGCTACATATGCAGCTAGAGACACGAGCTCTGGGGGTACTGGTTAGTTCATATTGTTCTTCCACCTATAGAGTTACAGACCCCTTTAGCTCCTTGAGTACTTTCTCTAACTCCTCCATTGGGGGCAATGTGTTCCATTCTATAGATGACTGTGAGCATCCACTTCTGTATTTGCTAGGCCCTGGTGTAGCCTTACAAGAGACAGCTATATCTGGGTCCTTTCAGCAAAATCTTTCTAGTGTATGCAATGGTGTCAGTGTTTGGAGGCTGACTGTGGGATGGATCCCCGGATATGGCAGTCTCTAGATGGTCCATCCTTTTGTCTCAGCTCCAAACTTTGTAAGTCCTTCCATGGGTGTTTTGTTCTCAATTCCAAGAAGGGGCAAAGTGTCCACATTTTGTCTTTGTTCTTCTTGAGTTTCATGTATTTTGCAGATTGCATCTTCTATCTTAGGTATTTTAAGTTTCTGGGCTAATATCCACTTATCAGTGAGTACATATCAAGTGAGTTCTTTTGTGATTGGGTTACCTCACTCAGGATGATTCCGTCCAGGTCCATCCATTTGCCTAGGAATTTCATAAATTCATTCTTTTTAATAGTTGAGTAGTACTCCATTGTGTAAATGTACCACATTTTCTGTATCCATTCCTCTGTTGAGGAACATCTGATTTCTTTCCAGCTTCTGGCTATTATAAATAAGGCTGCTAAGAACATAGTGGAGCATGAGTCCTTCTTACCACTTGGAACATCTTCTGGATATATGCTCAGGAGAGGTATTGCTGAATCCTCTGGTAGTACTATGTCCAATTTTCTGAGGAAGCTCCAGACTGAATTCCAGAGTGGTTGTACAAGCTTGTAATCCGAACAACAATGGAGGAATGTTCCTCTTTCTCCACATCCTCTACAGCATCTGCTGTCAGCTGAGTTTTTGATCTTAGCCATTCTGACTGGTGTGAGGTGGAATCTCAGGGTTGCTTTGATTTGCATTTCCCTTATGATTAAGGATGCTGAACATCTTTTCAGGTGCTTCTCAGCCATTTGGTATTCCTCAGGTGAGAATTCTTTGTTTAGTTCTGAGCCCCATTTTATAATGGGGTGATTTGATTTTCTGGAGTCCACCTTCTTGAGTTCTTTATATATATTGGATATTAGTCCCATATCTGATTTAGGATAGGTAAAGATTCTTTCCCAATCTGTCCGTGGCCTTTTTGTCTTATTGATGGTGTCTTTTACCATACAGAAAGAAGCTTTGCAATTTTATGAGGTCCCATTTAGTGATTCTCAATCTTACAGCACAAACCATTGCTGTTCTATTCAGAATTTTCCCCCGTGCCCATATCTTCGAGGCTTTTCCCCACTTTACCTCTATAAGTTTCACTGTCTCTGGTTTATGTGGAGTTCCGTGATCCATTTAGATTTGACCTTAGTACAGGAGATAGGAATGGATCAATTCTCATTCTTCTACACGATAACTGCCAGTTGTGCCAGCACCATTTGTTGAAAATGCTGTCTATTTTCCGCTGGATGGTTTTAGTTCCCTTATCAAAGATCAAGTGACCATAGGTGTGTGGGTTCATTTCTGGGTCTTTGATTCTATTCCATTGGTCTACTTGCCTGTCGCTATACCAGTACCATGCAGTTATTATCACAATTGCTCTGTAGTACAGCTTTAGATCGGGCATGGTGATTCCCCCAAAGGTTCTTTTATCACTGAGAAGACTTTTTGCTATCCTAGGTTTTTTGTTATTCCAGATGAATTTGCAGATTGCCTTTTCTAATTCGTTAAAGAATTGAATTGGAATTTTGATGGGGATAGCATTGAATCAGTAGATTGCTTTTGGCAATTTAACCATTTTTACTATAGTGATCCTGCCGATCCATGAGCATGGTAGATCTTTCCATCTTCTGAGATCTTCAATTTCTTTCTTCAGAGGCTTAAAGTTCCTATTATACAGATCTTTCATTTCCTTAGTTAGAGTCACGCCAAGGTATTTTATATTATTTGTGACTATCGTGAATGGTGTTGTTTCCCCAATTTCTTTCTCGGCCTGTTTATGCTTTATGTAGAGAAAAGCCATTGACTTGTTTGAGTTAATTTTATATATCCAGCTACTTCACTGAAGCTGTTTATCAGGTTTAGGTGTTCTCAGGTGGAACTTTTGGGGTTACTTATATACACAATCATATCATCTGCAAAAAGTCATATTTTGACTTCTTCCTTTCCAATTTGTATCCCCTTGATCTCCATTTGCTGTCGAATTCCTCTGGCTAGGACTTCAAGTACTATGTTGAATAGGTAGGGAGAAAGTGGGCAGCCTTGTCTAGTCCCTGATTTTAGTGGGATTGCTTACAC
Organism: Mus musculus; assembly: GCF_000001635.26. Taxonomy (NCBI): domain Eukaryota; kingdom Metazoa; phylum Chordata; class Mammalia; order Rodentia; family Muridae; genus Mus; species Mus musculus. Next base: position 36,920,021 of record NC_000068.7, read on the forward strand.
CTTCTCACCATTTGCTTTGATGTTGGCCACTGTTTTTCTGTAGATTGCTTTTATCATGTTTAGGTATGGGCCTCGAATTCCTGATCTTTCCAAGACTTTTATCATGAATGGGTGTTGAATTTTTTCAGCTGCTTTCTCAGCACCTAACGAGATGATCATGTGGTTTTTGTCTTTGAGTTTGTTTATACAGTGGATTACATTGATGGATTTCCATATATTAAACCATCCCTGCATCCCTGGGATGAAAGCTACTTGGACAGGAAAGATGATTGTTTTTATGTGTTCTTGGATTCGATTAGCGAGAATTTCATTGAGTATTTTTGCATCGATATTCATAAGGGAAATTGGACTGAAGTTCTCTATCTTTCTTGGGTTTTTCTGTGGTTTAGGTATCAGAGTAATTGTGGCTTCATAGAATGAATTGGGTAGAGTACCTTCTGCTTCTATTTTGTGGAATAGTTTGGGAAGAACTGGAATTAGATCTTCTTTGAAGGTCTGATAGAACTCTGCACTAAACCCAACTGGTCCTGGGTTTTTTTTTTTTTTTTTTTTTTGGTTGGGAGACTATTAATGACTGCTTCTATTTCTTTAGGGGATGTAGGACTGTTTAGATCATTAACATGATCCTGATTTAACTTTGGTACCTGGTATATCTCTAGAAATTTGTCCATTTCATCCAGGTTTTCCAGTTTTGTTGAGTATAGCCTTTTGTAGAAGGATCTGATGGTGTTTTGGATTTATTCAGGATCTGTTGTTATGTCTCCCTTCTCATTTCTGATTTTGTTAATTAGGATGCTTTCCCTGTGCCCTTTATTGAGTCTGGCTAAGGGTTTATCTATCTTGTTGATTTTCTCAAAGAACCAGCTCCTCCTTTGGTTGATTCTTTGAATAATTCTTGTTCCCCCTCTGTTGATTTTGCCCCAGCGTTTGATTATTTCCTTCTGTCTACTCCTCTTGGGTGAATTTGCTTCTTTTTGTTCTAGACCTTTTAGGCGTGTTGTCAAGCTGCTAGTGTGTACTCTCTCTAGTTTCTTTTTGGATGCACTAAAAGCTATTAGTTTCCCTCTTACAAATGCTTTCATTGTGTCCCATAAATTTGGGTATGTTGTGGCTTCATTTTCATTAAACTCTAAAAAGTCTTTAATCTCTTTTTTTATTCCTTCCTTGACCAAGGTATCATTGAGAAGAGTGTTGTTCAGTTTCCACGTGAATGTTGGCTTTCTATTATTTATGTTGTTATTGAAGATCAGCCATAGTCCATGGTGATCTGATAGGATGCATGGGACAATTTCAATATTTTTGTATCTGTTGAGGCCTGTTTTGTGACCAATTATATGGTCAGTTTTGGAGAAGGTACCATGAGGTGCTGAGAAGAAAGTATATCCTTTTGTTTTAGGTTAAAATGTTCTGTAGATATCTGTTTAATCCATTTGTTTCATAACTTATGTTAGTTTCACGGTGTTCCTGTTTAGTTTCTGTTTCCAAGATCTGACTATTGATGAAAGTGGTGTGTTGAAGTCTCCCATTACTCTTGTGTGAGGTGCAATATGTGCTTTGAGCTTTACTAAAGTCTCTTTAATGAATGTGGCCGTCCTTGCATTTGGAGCATAGATATTCAGAATTGAGAGTTCCTCTTGGAAGATTTTACCTTTGATAAGTATGAAGGGTCCCTCCTTGTCTTTTTTGATAACTTTGGATTGGAAGTCGATTTTATTCGATATTAGAATGGCTACTCCAGCTTGTTTCTTCATACCATTTGCTTGGGAAATTGTTTTCCAGCCTTTCATTCTGAGGTAGTGTCTGTCCTTTTCCCTGAGATGGGTTTCCTGTAAGCAGCAAAATGTTAGGTCCCGTTTGTGTAGCCAGTCTGTTAGTCTATGTTTTTTTACTGGGGAATTGAGTCCATTGATATTAAGAGATATTAGGGAAAAGTAATTGTTGTTTCCTATTATTTTTGTTGTTAGAGTTGTCATTCTGTTCTTCTCGCTGTCTTCTTTTAGGTTTGTTGAAGGATTACTTTCTTGCTTTTTCTAAGGTGTGGTTTCCGTAGTTTTATTGGTTTTTTTTCTGTTATTATCCTTTGAAGGGCTGTATTCGTGGAAAGATAATGTGTGAATTTGTTTTTGTCGTGGAATACTTTGGTTTCTCCATCTACGGTAATTGCTTTTAATATTATATCTTTATTTAGTGCATTTGTTGTTCTGATTATTATGTGTCAGGAAGAATTTCTTTTCTGGTCCAGTCTATTTGGAGTTCTGTAGGCTTCTTGTATGTTCATGGGCATCTCTTTCTTTAGGCTTGCGAAGTTTTCTTCTATAATTTTGTTGAAGATGTTTGTGGCCCCTTAAGTTGAAAATCTTCATTCTCATCTACTCCTATTATCTGTAGGTTTGGTCTTCTCATTTTGTCCTGGATTTCCTGGATATTTTGAGATAGGAACTTTTTGCATTTTGCATTTTCTTTGATTGTTGTGCCGATGTTCTCTATGGAATCTTCTGCACCTGAGATTCTCTCTTCCATCTCTTGTATTCTGTTTCTGATGCTCACATCTATGGTTCCAGATTTCTTTCCTAGGGTTTCTATCTCCAGTGTTGCCTCACTTTGGGTTTTCTTTATTGTGTCTAATTCCCTTTTTAGGTCTAGTATGATTTTGTTCATTTCCATCACATGTTTGGATGTGTTTTCCTGTTTTTCTTTGGATTTCTACCTGTTTGTTTGTGTTTTCCAGTTTTTCTTTAAGGACTTGGAACTCTTTAGCAGTGTTCTCCTTTATTTCTTTAAGTGGGTTATTAAAGTTTTTCTTGATGTCCTCTACCATCATCATGAGATAAACTTTTAAATCCGGGTCTATCTTTTCGGGTGTGTTAGGGTGCCCAGGACTGAGTGAGGTGGGTGTGCTGCATTCTGATGATGGTGAGTGGTCTTGGTTTCTGTTAGTAAGATTCTTACTTTTGCCTTTCGCCATCTGGTAATCTCTGGAGTTAGTTGTTATAGTTGTCTCTGGTTAGAGATTGTTCCTCTTGTGATTCTGTTAGTCTCTATCAGCATACCTGGGAGAGTAGGTCTCCCCTCTGAGTTTAAGTGTTCAGAGCACTCTCTGCAGGCAAGCTCTTCTCTTGCAGGGAAGGTGCACAGATATCTGGTGTTCGTACATGCCTCTTGGGAGATGAGGGCCTAAAACAGGACCTGTCCCAGAAGCTGTGTTGCTTCGGCCTGTCACAGAAGCTGTTAGCTTCTGTAGTCCACACTCTCACCTGTGCAGACTAGTCTCGGAGGCTAGATGGGGGAGCCAACCAAGATGGCTCCCCCATATGCCCCGGCAAAGCACTCTGGGGCAGGGTGGACACCTCTCCTCTGGCAGGGAAGGTGCCTGAATATCTGGAGCCCAAAACAGTGTCTGTCTCAGAAGCTGTCCTCTAGGGACCTTGGGGGTGTCTGCTGACTCTGTGCCCAGATGACCCGGTGCTGGCCCCGACCAGAAGGGAGGTGTGGCCCTGGTCAGGTTAGGTTTCCTGCTTCTCTAGTGCTGTCTCAGGTCCCGTGTGATTGGATTGGAACAGAAGTTGTGTTCCACTCAGCGGTGATCCTACGATCGTGTAGAGAGTCCTCTAGGGGACCTTGGGGGTGTCCGCCAACTCCGCGCCCAAGGTGACCCAGTGCTGGCAACAACCGGAAGGGACTTGTGACCCTGGTAACCCTGATCAGGCCAGGTTTCCTGCTTCCCTAATACTGTCTCAGGTCCTGTGTGATTGGATTGGAACAGAAGTTGTGTTCCACTCACTGGTGGTCCTAAGATCGCATGGAGAGTCCTCTAGGGGACCTTGGGGGTTTCCCCCGACCATGTGCCCAGAAGGGACCAGTGACCCTGGTCAGGCTGGGTTTCTTGCTTCCCTAATACAGAGTTTCATTTTCTAGATCACTCAATTTTCTTTTGCTGACACATCTAAGAATTATTTCTCTAGTGTATTACTGACCCTTAATTAAATGTTGCCACTCACGTAAAACGGCACAGTCAAAAGCAATAACTAGTCTTCCAACTCAGGTGTAAAGTAAAACAGAATCAGTACCTGCCTCCCAAGGCCTAGGCAATGTAACAAATCCATATTTGGGACAAAGATAGAACAGACCATTACAAATTAACATAGAGTAGAATGACTCATCCTTCTTGTCTTATGCAGTAGGATGATACAGGTATACTTTAAATACCCAAAAGTTAGTTCTTGAGGTAACACATTGGGTAACTCTTGTTGCCAAGCTTAACATTTAAGTTGGATATCCACAATCTACAAAGTGGAAGGAAAGAACTGACACCTTCCACAAAAGCCAAAATATTTTTGACCACATATTTGACAAAGGACTAGTATCTAAAGTATATATCTGTTGTGGGAAATATTCAAAAAGGAACCTGCCAACTCTCTACAGTGTCAGAACAGGCTTCCATGCTCCAGACAGCCAGCCCCTCAGCACCTGGCTCATTTGTTCTGCGAGTCACTAGGTCCCTTTCTGCTATAATCCCCTGTAACTGCTGGTCCCACACTCGTTACTAAACAGAATCACCTACTTCGCAGTTGCATCTCACATCACCCAGTACCCCAGCAGAATCATGACTCCCAATTCTTAATTAACCAATCAGATTTATGTATCAATAATACCACAATTTACAAGATGCCAATACAATAATATCAGAGGCAACTGATAATGATGAAAGTTTTATCCCAGTATTTCTAACCTTGTAAAATGATAGCTATTTGTGGCTGGTAAATGCCACACAGGTACACATCCAAAGCCATCTTGGTTCTTCTCCCTACCCTCAGGCTCTCTCTCTCTCTCTCTCTCTCTCTCTCTCTCTCTCTCTCTCTCTCCTCTGCCCCCTTACCCTGTCCAATCACAAACCTCCTCTGCACTAATGTAGTTGGACAGGGAAAATCTCGTAACATACATCAACCTCTAAAGCCTCAGCAAGTTGTAAGTTGTCCTCTGATCTCCACACATGCACTGTGCTACACACACACACACACACACACACACACACACACACGGTAATGATTTTTTAAAAAACTTGACTCCTAAATACTTACCTTTATAGATAAGATTGGTGAAGCTCTTAACCTTCATCAGAGAAGCTTTAATTTACAGTGGAAAGAAATTAATTCATACAGAGTCTCTTAGCTGGTCAGAGGGCAAAGCATGAGTGAGTGTGGTTGCTCAGGTCTAAATTGGATATTTGTGTTACACTCCTTCTCCACATGGCTAAGAAATCATCAGAGAAGATGACAGAAAGATTGTAAGAGAAGACTCATATAAAACAGTGTATTCCAGACATAAGAAAGCTACTGAACTCATGAACCCACAGTGGCCATTGTCTGTATAATCAAAGTAGTCCAAGATCCAGTATAGACAGGTGAGGAGTTCACAAAACCCCATATCTGTTTGAGTCTATTTTCTTTAGGGATGTGGTTTCTGATAGGTTATCCATTCTCCAGAGAATGACTCTACACCTTATATGTATAGGCATCACTGATTGGACTCAGTGGGTTATAAAAACAGGAAATGAGCTTAGGAATTGGTGGTGTCTGGGAAGACTTGGACCGGGGCAATGGGAATGGATTTGATTTATACAAATTACATATGTGTGTGAACTTCCGAAGGAATGGACTAAATTTTTTAATAAAAATTAAAATAAATAATAAAATAAAATAAAATAAATACTCTTAAGACATGATTTGACACTTCTAATTCTATCTTGAGTTAATCAAGTTATCTGCCTGAAGCTAGTGTGTTAAATGTTTTCAGATACACAAGCACTTGGTGTCTTGAATGCTCATTTTCAGTTGCTAATTATTGGTCCCTCACCATTGCATTGACCATCTTATGCATTGATAATTTAAAATTCCATAAATAACAGATTTATTTGAACATGTTTAAACATTATGAATGGATACAAGAAAGCATAAGTGCTCTGCTTTGTGCTCCCTCCCTTACCCAAGCACTATTCACATGCATATCCATCTTGTTCCACATCTTTCTTCCTCTTTTTTTTTTTTTTTTTTGAGGCAGGATCTCACTGTATATCATTAGTTAGCTTGCTACTTACTATGTACCCAAGGCTGGCCTCAAATTCACAAAGATTCTCCTGTCTCTGTCTTCTGGGTACCAGTATTAAAGTTGTGTACCACCACACCCTGCTTTGCTCCACACCTTGATCTTCCTCAAGGCAGCAATAAAAATACATTTAATTATTTAAATTTGCAGTATATGATAATATTCTATGGAATTAACCACATCTTTATTTCTGGATTGATCAAATTTTAAATTGCTGCTATTTTACCTGTTGAATCTGAGGTTCACAGAATGTATCCAAACATCCTAGTATTCAGTACATACTTATGGCATTATTTTTCAGTATACATTTCTGATGACAATTCTACATATAGTCTATGAGTAGAAATTTTTAAAATAAGCAACATATTTTACATATATTGTTTTTTTTAATCCTCCAAGTAGAATGTATATTTTCCAAGCTGCTATTCTTGTTTCTTGTTCTATTGAATTTTTAAATTAAATGGTAAAGTATAAGAAAAGTTAAAAAAAATTAAAACTAAATAATATAATTTTGAGAAAATAAAAAGAGATTACAGACAAAAAAAATCAAATTTTAGCAAGAAGCATTTTAGTGAGAAATAACACAAAATTTCCCCAATGCAAAAAATTAGTAACTAAAATGTAATAATTATTCTCTTCATCCAATCCTGTTCTTCCCTTGTACTTATGTTCAGTTTCAAAGGCATTCAACTGCTACGAATTATGTAATTTTTAAGTGATATTTTGAATTATGTGAAATTTTGGAGGACTAGTTTAATAAAGAGTGAGAATTTGACTCAGAAAATATTTGAGAATAAAATGATTAATTGAAACAATTTTTTGGAAGGTGTGAATACAGGTAGTGAAAGGGGGAAAAATAGAGAATAAGGACAACCTACTTACAGATGTACATGAATAGCTGATAGCCATCATGGATTACCTCATTGGATATAAATGTCACTCAAAGCCTTTTCATGCATTCATTACAAATGCTAACCTCTGACACTGTTTACTAAGAACAGCAGAAACAAGTCAGGCCTAAGTGGGGTAGACTTGTGAGTTTGTCAAGAGATGCTACTTAGATGTGTCTTCTGCTTATGAGCTTCCTCAGACCCTGCTTCAGGTCTTTGTTTCTCAAGCTGTAGATGAAAGGGTTGAGCATAGATGACAAAACTGTGTAGACAATTGTTGCTATATGGTCTTTGACAGTATAAGTAGACACAGGCTGTAAATACACATAGAAGATGCTTCCATAAAAGAGGGTTACCACAGTGAAGTGAGAACCACAAGTGGAAAAGGCTTTGCGTTTCCCAGCAGCAGAAGGGATCTTGAGAACTGTAACAAGGATTCTGATGTAGGAGAAAGCAATGCATAGGAAGGGAGTCACCAAAACAAGAGCTCCTTCTGTCACTATCACAATCTCATTGACAAATGTGGAGGAGCAGGATAATTTTAACAGAGGACTGAGGTCACAGAGGAAATGGTGAATAACATTTGAGTCACAAAAGGTCAGAAGATTAAGTAAAAGTGTGTGCAAAAGTGAATGGAAGTGGGGAAAGGAGCAAGAGAAGGTCACCAGTAGGGCACATCGATGATGGTTCATGATAGTGACATAGTGGAAGGGGTTGCAGATGGCTACATACCGGTCAAAGGCCATTACTGCCAGAAGACAGCTATCACTGTTACCCAAAGCATAGAGAAAATACATTTGTGTCAGACACCCTGCATAGGAGATGGTCTTCTTTTCTGACAGAAAATTCACTAGCATCTTGGGGACAATAGTTGTAGTGAAACAAATGTCAGTTAAAGACAGAAAACTCAAGAAAAAATACATGGGAGTATGGAGATGAGGGTCAGAACGGATGGCCAGAATGATGAGCAGGTTCCCTGTTAGAGTAACCAGGTAAATTGTGAGGAAGAGGATAAACAGTGGTTTTTGGTCCTCAGGCCGAGGGGACAGTCCCAGGAGTATGAACTCAGAAACAAACCTAGTTTGGTTAACTCCTTCCATTGATTTGGGTCCAGTTATATACAAGAAGCTTTGTTAATACATTCTAGTTCAATAATTCAAATCATGAGAACCCAGCAAGGCTTTAGTCCTGATTTCTGTGGTATGATGATGAGAATACAATGGTTCTCTTCATAATGCTGGGGATTTTGCTCTCTCCAAAACCTGTGTCGTCAAAACCTGTGACTGCAAGGTCAAAGTAGATGGTCCTAAAACCAAAAGTCAGATTTAGGTTCCAGATGGATCTTGGGAGTTTCTAATTAAAGAAATGTTTAAAATTATAAGAGAAAATAAAGAAGTGCAAGACTCTCTGAAGTGGCCAAGTGGATAGGCAAATTCTTCCAGCTCACCTCCATACGTAAAATCTTTGCTTCTAGCTTTCTCTGGATGATTCTTCTAGCTCACCTTCATACCCAAAGTCGTTTCTTCTAGCTTTCTCCAGAAGCTGACATTCTTCACATATGCAAATTATCCCAAGTCAGCCTCTCTACCAGTATTCAGCTTCACTCTCTTCCCCTGACTGTGGCTGGTTAGCTAGAAAAGGAACAGAGAATGAATACAGGATTAACAAGCTGCTCAAAGGGGTAATGTATCTCTCTTCTCTGACCTCAACACCCTGCTTTCCTGCTAACCTCTGGGTCCCAGTGTAATGCTACTTTCTCAGCTCTCATATCAAAAGACAGAGATGCCCTGACTCCAGAGGCAAGGGCTCTTGATTGTAGAAGTCCTTTTCATATCTTTGCTAAATCTTGTTCTAGAATCCTTCTTAGGGTAACAGCTGCAGAGTGATTGCCTCTCAGGGATATTTGTTCTGTGATTGCTCTAGCATAAAAAGAATTTCACTCTTAATTGGCAGAGCTGACTCCAAGGGGACAGGGAACCCCTGAGACTTCCTTCAGATGTTGAGACTAATCTCAGAATGTTTCAACTTGATTTCAGTATTCCAAGGGCATACCTCCAAACAATGATAATTAATGATATAAATGTATGTGGGTGACTATTTCATGTTTAGGGATTTACTTATTTTTTTATTAATCCTTTGAGAATATTCTACAATGTATTTTGATCACTGCACCCCCTTCTCCTAGATCAACTTTCTGTTTAGTTGTTTTAACAGTTGTGTGATTTATTTATCTAATATGCATATTTCTGATGACATCTGAACTAGACAATCTTTTTATATTTTTACTATTTGTATATCTTCCTTGGTGAAAACATCTGCCAAGATGTTTGGCTCAGTTTTCACTTGGGTTTATTTTCTTATTGCTGAGTTTAAGAATTCTTTATATATTTTGGATAATAGTCCTATATAACAATATTATATAAATATCCCCTCAGTCTTTGCCTTATGGTTTTATTTTCTTGATATCATTTACAATTAAAGAATATTTTAATTAGCTCATAGAATATTAGGTTTCATTATGCTAGTCTACAAACAAAATTTGTTGATTCTCCAAACCCTGCTTCCCCTCATATTCTACCAGCCCTCAGAATCTCCTTTCCACATTCATGTCACATTGTCCTATTACTCCTGCATCACATCCCCAGCACTGCTTTCATCTTCTATGAGTTCTATAATTATGTATCTTACACTTGACCATCTGATCCACTTAATAGACAAATTAGGATTAAAGGTATGTACTCATAGTGAATAGGTTTTTCTATTTCATAATGAGCCAGGCATGATAACACACATCTATAATCTCAAGGCCCAGGAGGCTGACACAGGAAGATTGTGAGTCTCAGGACGGTCTAAGATGCAGAATGGTAATCCATCTCAACAAACAGAGAAGAGGCATATATTAGGAAACGTTGTCAAGTAAAAGCTTGGATATCCATAAGCAGAAGGAAAAAAAACTATATACTTATCTTTCATTAAAAAAAATCTCCAAATGGATCAACAACACAAATGGAAGATATAAAAATTCCAGAAGAAAATGTAGGAGAAACATGTCCACATTTTTCTAGACAGACCTTTCCTTTCCTTTCTCTTCTCTTGCATGTGATATATTTAAAATATAGTCTTTCCCCTCCCCTAACTCCTTCCTTTCCCAACTCCTACCTACTCAACTTCATGCTCCTTTTTTCTCTCAGAAATAAAAATTAAAAATTAAATATAAACTAAAAAGCTAAAACCAATACAGCAAGCTCATAAAATAAACTAACAAAACAAACTAAAAAATAAATAAATAAAAAGGAAAGAGTTTGTGTTATTTTGACCAACTGGAACCTGCCTGGAGTACAGTTGGTAAATGCAGTGACACTCCATTTCAAAAAAAAAAAAAAACAATTGATGTTTCCCTTTTTAACACATATTAGTTGCAAATAGTTTCTTGGTTAGGGCTGGAACTTTGTGTGTACGCTGCCTTCTCCATGCTGGGATTTTGTCTGGTTTGAATCAGTTTTATATGGGTTGGTTTGAGCCAGTCTTATATGGGCTGGTTTCTGTTTTGTTTTGTTTTGTTTTGTTTTGTTTTGTTTTGTTTAGTATAAGACTATATAAGGTATATATATATATATATATATACCTTATATATATATATATATATATATATATATATATATATATATATAGTATAAGCTATAAAATGCTTTTTTGTTGTTGTTATTGTTACTTGACTTCTTTGAGTCTGTTCATTATGGCATGATTATCCTGTATTATATGGCTAATATCTACCTATAAGTAAGTGGACACTATGCATGCCCTTTTATGTCTGAGTTATTTCACTCGGGATAATATATTCTAGTTCTATCTATTTGCCTGCATATTTCATGATGTTCTTGTTTTTAATGGCTGAGTAATACTCCATTGTGTAAATGAACCACATTTTCTTTGTCTATTCTAACACTCCATTGTGTAAATGAACCACATTTTCTTTGTCTATTCTAACACTCCATTGTGTAAATAAACCACATTTTCTTTATCCATTCTTCAGCTGAGGGACATCTGGGTTGTTATCAGTATCTGGCTATTACAAATGAAGCTGCAAATAACAAGGAGGGCCCAAGATGGGATGCTTGAATCTTACTTAGAAGGGAAAATAAAATAGACATTGGAGAGGATGGAGTGAAGAAACTGACTAGAAGAGGGGATGGAGAGGGAGACAGGGTAAATGATCAGGAGTACAGAGAGTGGGGAAAGAGAATGGAAATTGACAACAGGTGAAGGGAGCATCTCTAGAATTTACCAGACACCTATGAGGGGTAAATCTATGGGGTGTCTCTAGCTGAGACTACTAGAAGTCGAGGATAGGGACCCTGAAGTGTCCACCTTCTGTACTCCCAGGCAGTACTCCCAGTGGAGGGATATGGACAGCAACCTACCACAAAACTTTCAACCCAAAATGTGTTCTGCTTACAAGATATTCAGGGACAAATATGGAGCAGAGCTGGAGAGAATGGCCAACCAATGACTGGCCCAACTTGAGACCCATGTGGGCAAGAACAAATCACTGACACTATTAATGATAGTCTGGTATGCTTACAGACAGGAGCCTGACATAACTCTCCTCTGAGAGGCCCCACCCAGCAACCAATCGACAAATGCAGAAAGACTCGGCCAAACATCAGATGAAGCTCAGGGAGTCTTATGGAAGAGTTAGGAACCTGGAGGAAATAGAGACTCCACAAAAAGACCAACAGAGTACTAATGGGAATCCTTAGGCGGATCCCAGAGACTGAACCATCAACCAAAGAGCAAGTATGGACTGGACCCCTGTCTCCTGGATACATGTTCATCTTGGACTTCATATGGGTCCCCCAACATCTAGAGCAGGGAATGTCCCTGAATCTGTTGCCTGACTGTGGATCTAACTGGGCTACCTTGTCTGGGTTTTGTGGGAGAGGCTGCACCTAGTCCTGCAGTGACTTGATGTGCAACAGTTGGGTAATAGTCAGGGGCTTTATCCTTCTCAGAAGAGAAGGAGCTGAGGGATAGTGGAAGGAGTGTATAAGGAGGGATGGGGAGGGAGATGTGATCAGGACGTAAGATAGATAGATAGATAGATAGATAGATAGATAGATAGATAGATAGATAGATAGATAGATGATAGATAGATGATAGATAGATGATAGATAGATAGATAGATAGATAGATAGATAGATAGATAGATAGATAGATAGATAGATGGAAAAAAGTTTTTTAGTGTGTGCAGACAACCTACAGAAAACCCAAAACTGGAATAATAAAACCATAAGAATTATTATTTATCTAACTATACAGACAGTGAAAAGGCATCTCACAAAAAATTCTATCCATCTAGAAATCATCTAGATATACCTATCTGTCTGCCTATGTGTCTGTCTATCATCTACCTCAGAAATCAAATTGGAATATATAAATGCATTTCAAATTAATGGAAAATTAAGAAAAATGCAACAAAACAAGATAATAATTTGAATATCTAATTTACACAAGGAGATACATAGCTAGCCCTATGACATATAAGATGTTCAAATTCAATATATTGCAAAGGAATATTAATTTAAAACAGCATGAGTGACCCAGTGGATGAGGAGCTGGACGTAGCGCAATGGCAGCCTATTTGCTTAGTATACATGAATTCCATCCTTGGCAACACACACAAAAAAGAATAATAAATGAATAAAATTTAAAAGTCTAACAGTCTATTGCTGAGTATTTGGCATCATAAAAACTCTCTTTTATTACAAATAGGAACATAAATTTTAAAAATCTTCTGGGATGCCATTAAGCTTAGTTATTTTCCCTAACTAATTCTTTTATTTGTTTTTTAGACTGTTATATAATTGCCACCTTTCTCCATCCTATTTCCTCTCATCTCTCACATAGCCCCCTTGGTGTCTTTAATTCATGGCCTCTTTTTCATTAATTGTTAGTGCATGCATACATGTATGTATATATGTATGTACATATGCACTTACTATATATACATATATAGCACAGTCCCTAATATTAAGTCTCTAGATATGGAATAATCTGATTTGCATCAGTTGTTAAACTAAGCCATTTTTTTAAGACTGGTATATAACCAGCGACTAACCAGTGACAGAGCATAGTAAACACACAAGACCTGATTAGCACAGTGCCTAAATACAACCTACTTGGTATGTATAATGCCATTCACCTGTATGCTTTCAGAACTGACCATATGCTCTTCTGGGCAGTACTATTTCTTCCCTCTTAGCTAAAAACTTAGCTAAGTACTCAGTGCTAGTGAAGCCACGGATATCGTAGAGTCTAATTATACAAATTAATGGTTACTAATTTACTAACCATAATAATCCCTATCAACAATCTAAACATTTGCTGTTATAACCAGAAATAAGTGTAGTCTACACCCCTCACCAAGGACACTTCTTTGACAATCTATAGGAGAAATAGAAATCTCACTTGACAGATGCAGTATGTTTCTTCTCCTTGGAGATTCAGAGATAATTGGTCCCCCTCACCAATGGGAACTCTGAAGCATCTGTACCTGGTAAATATTCCCATATGTGACACCTTCAGGCTTTCCAGTTCAAATATTTTGACTCCAGAAATATAGTCTATGCATACATACAAACCTTGTATTTTGTTTCCACTCCATGAGAGGAAGAGTTTGAGTCTCCAGAAAGGGCTGGAATGTGAATTTGTCTGAAAGGAGCAGGATCTAAAGAACCACAGAGCTCCATTTAAACAAAGACTGGTTGAAAACAGTTGGGTAAGTGTAAAATCAGATGACCACAGTTCAGTTGTGAGCTTTTCTGCTAATTCACTTAGTTCTACTTAGACAAATGATTTTACTTCCTCATATTTTAGTTTCCTTAGTGGAAGAAATATGTTCTCTTCAAAAATTAAAATTCTGATGGGATGTGTAAATACTTTTAGCATAGCTAAGCAGGACACCAACAGCCAAAGCATGTGACTTCTTTTCTGTGGCCATGGTCATGCAGATGTTCTCTCATTGTCTCCTTAGTTAATATTTGACAAAACAGAGGATTTAAATCCAGGTATCCCTTATACCCTGAGTCTATACCCTTGAAATAAAAGTGATTTCATGTCTTCTTACAAGAGAGAAAAATCTCACGAGAGTTAAATTCAAGTGGAAAATTAAAGGGAAGCCAGTCCATGTTTTTCTGGGATGACAGAGTATAGCCATTTCTTGACTTCTTCATTGTCAAGTTTGTTTTGACTCTTCCTATGTAGATGCATTTTAAAGATGTGCCAGGGAGAATGCTGGTCTACATGAATTCACCTTCAGAGCCTAAACTCCCTGACAAGACAACCCAGTCAACACAGTTTGATTTAAGTGGTCCAGCTACCTGTGGTCAACCTAAATGGAATTTATCAAATTGTTCATATTGTCTATGACCATGAGTGTCTCCCCTCACTATGAACTGTTACAAGGCATGGGTAGTTTATAATCTTAGTCTTGTTACTTCTGCTATTGATAACTAATCATGTCTTCAGGTCTCAAATTTTATTTAAATTTTTCAAAAGAGCTTACTCTGAAGTCAAAATAGATGTTCCAAATGTACCTTTCTACTGGCATCAACATAGTTCTCCATTCAGTGCTCACCCTAGCTTCTGTCTCTATGTTTACCTGTTTTGTCTATTATCAGTGTCCAGTTATCATATAATCACAGGGGCTGTGTTCACTGGGATTCTCCTTAAATGTTTTGTGCCCCTGTGTATTTCTGGCATTAGATAAAAAATAAACAAGTACAATAAAAAGTTACTCTAGGCTCACAGTGGAGTAATTTTAAAGATTAGATCTAGGGCTAATCATAGGTAACTGTGAGGAGCAAAGTTTGATGCCAAGAACCCATGTAAAACAAAACACAGTAGCAGGAATCTTTAATTTTCAGCACACCTACAGAGAGATGGGGATAGGCACAGGAGAATCCTCAGAAGCTCACAGGCCAGCTAGCCTGGCATATGAGGCAAAGAACAAAAACAGACCCTATCTCAATGGGATAGAATGCAGGAAATCACATTTAGGCTTTCTCTCTGACTCCCAAATATATGCACAAATGTGCTTGCATGCACACACATGAACATGTACACACACACAGAAACACATATGCACACTGTAAGAAAAAATATATTTTATATAATTATTTACAAAATTATTTTTCCCAAATAGTTCACAACTATCTGTATTGCATCTAAGAAAACTTAAAGGCCACCTGTCTCCAGAAGTGATATTATCTGTCTCTGTTTGTTGATCAGATAATGTTTGGGGGGAATAATTAGATATAGTTTGTGTGGACCAAAGAGTATGTCACGTGTACAGTACCCACACATCATGATCATTATATCTCCACTCCTGTGCATTGTCTCTGTGGCCTATGACCTTTTCAATCTCTCTCCTTCTGAAAATTATTTAGACTTGCCAGTATATGTTTCCTTATCACAAACTTCTTAGGTGACATTGCATGTATTCTCCAATTTGACACTCAAATAGATCATTTTTCTATTGGTACAATGAGGCACCTTATTATTTTCCATTTATTTTAAAAAATTCTGGTATTTGTAGACTAGGCTCTGGATACAGTAGTACCTTAGAAAAGACAACTGAGGTATAGCCCACCCTCATCCACTTCACCTTATCTTAAGGTCCTACATGTATTTCTTTATAACATCACTGCTTGTAATCTTTCTATTGTTGCCATTATTGACTGAAGTATCTTACCATGTAGCCTAGCTTGGCTTCTAACTAACTTGCTACAATTCTGACTCATGGATTACAGACACGCCACTGTTATCATCTTGCCTCAGTCTCCAGAATGCAAGGATTACAAGCATATGTCATGGCATGTAGCTTCTGCTTGCATGCATGCTTGTATGATCCATATGATTCTTCTCTACATAGCAAAAGAATGACTCTTTATGTCATAAATTGAACACCTTCTACTTAATCACTTGCACATATTCACAGGTGTCTTTCTGAGAATAAAATATAAATTCCCTAATCTATACTAAAGGACCATGTGCCCCTAAGTCTGCCTCTTTCTCTACCTTTTCTCTGCTACTTCCCTCTGAATTCCTCTTTTGAACTATGATTGCCTTCTGTCTCCTCTAAATAGATGTGCACTTTACCATAGTGGTGCTTCTCTACCTCTTTATTTAGGGTACATTTGTAACCTTCAATCAATTCTTTACCTAGCTTACTTCATCTTATCTCTTCCTTCAACAATGAGTTACTTGCTAATCTCTAAAATTAAAGGGATCTGACAGTCACTTTGACATATTTATTTCTTTTCTTATGGATGTGTTTGTTGAGTCTGTGATAGCTCTGACAAAAAAAATATTGTCCATGGAAGAAAAGAAACCCAGGTTATGGGTGACACACCATAAGTATTCAATGAACATGGAGTGAATAAATTAGTCCTGGTAATCTCATTAGTGATATATTAGTAATAAACCTAAGAATACAAACTCTAATTGTAAGATTTGTCAAGATATTAATTTTACCTGTACTTTCCAGAAGACTCAGTTACTTTTTTGATAAGTGAATTGCTATTGTTGAATATAGAGCACTCTCCAAAAGCCCATGTATTACAGGCTTGGTGCCTGTTTAGTGTTAATGATAGATAGTGGAAACTACAAAGTATGGCTTAATGGTTGTGGGGACTTCAGAGGGGACTGTACGATCCCTGTCTCTTCCCTTTCCCCTCTTTCATGACAATGCCATAAACCAGTCATAAACTGAGGCCCTGGCTATGAAAAATGAGCATTTTTGCTCTATGTGTAATTCCAGACATGACCTGCTACCATACCACAGGCTTAAAAACAATGGAGCCATGGACCAAAACTCCAATACTTCTCTATAGCTGATTGTCTCAGTTGTTCCTTCTAGTGCTACTAGAGCTAATGTGGTACATGTGATCATGACCAGATCAGAGGATCAATTTAGGTCTCAGAGAACACATAGCCACCAACAATTTAATGACATCTTGTCTTTATCCTCTGTTCCCATCAAGGCGATATCCTAATAAGAGTTCTTGGTGTGTTGTTCTTCATTCTATCTTTTAGTTCCCACTGAATTATGATGACAAGAAACCACAGTAGTGTTTCTGAATTTCTCCTCCTGGGCCTCTCGGAGCACTGGGAACAGGAACCTTTACTCTTTGGCATCTTTTTGGTCATATACCTTGTCACTGTGGTGGGAAATACACTAATCATCCTGGCAATTGTCTCTGATCCACACCTCCACAGTCCCATGTATTTCTTCCTGGCTAACCTCTCTCTCACTGACATGTGTTTATCATCTACCACAGTTCCTAGGATGCTGGTAAACATCCAAACTCAGAGGCATAGCATCCCCTATGCTGGATGCCTGTCTCAAATCTATTTCTTCCTGTGGTTCATTGGACTAGATGTTTTCCTCCTGGCAGTGATGGCTTATGACAGACTTGTGGCCATATGCTATCCCCTTCACTACACCTTGGTCATGAGTCCCAGATGCTGCATCCTGCTGGTGACGACATCCCTATTCCTTGCCCATTCATATGCTCTAACCCACATCATTCTGCTGTCTCAGTTATCCTTCTGCATGGACAACATCATTCTCCATTTCTTTTGTGAACTGCTTCCCATGTTGAAGCTCTCTTGTTCTAACACTTATGCCAACCAGTGTGTGCTGCTCTACTGGGGAGGAGCATTAACTGTCTTGATCCCTTTGTTAATCATTGTTTCATATGTCCGCATTGTGGCCACCATTGTGAGAGTCCCATCAGCAAGTGGAAAGTGGAAGACCTTCTCCACCTGTGGGTCCCATCTCTCAGCAGTCTGCCTGTTCTATGTGTCTGCTATTGGGGTGTATTTCATTCCATACGCTGCTGATTCAGCTAGCAGGGATAGGATTGCATCAGTGATGTATGCTGTGGTGACCCCCATGCTGAACCCATTCATCTATAGCCTGAGAAACAAAGATATGACAAGTGCCTTGAGAAGGTTCCTGAACAAAATTTTGCTGCAACCTCCACAAAGCTAAATACATCCTTTGTGGAATTCAAGGGAAATCAACCTTCATAATTTGTTTGATGCTGAAGTTCGAATCTTGGGTTTTGCACTTGCTAGCTTTACAGTCCAAGGCAGTCTTTAAAAAGTCAATTGAGTCATAATTTTCTCACTTAATAAAAGGTGATAAAAATATAATCTCTATTATAAATGTTTCTGATATTTATGTGTGTGCACATACACATATATTTGCTTGCTTTACTTCATGTACTTGAATATTTATTATCATCAAAAAGATTCAGCATGTTATTCTGAGTTAATTTTCCTTCCTCTTTCATTACACAGAAATAACAGGAGCTTCTAGAGGTTAAATTATTTGTCTAACATTATACAGATTAGTGGCAAAGGCAAAATATGAATACATTCACTTTAATAGTCGAGCTTGCTACATGTTCCTCTCGATTGCTGTTCTTTTTTATGTCTTCTCACATTGTACACATGCATCATTCCAATAAATCACATCTCTCAATATTACTGATTCTGTGATAGAGGAAGGCAAATATGAAGCCATATAAGTTGTATGTTTAAAGATTAAAATGTTTCTCCAAGGGAACACATACTGAGCTTGAGCATAGGTCTCTAGTTATCTATACTGGACAACTTAAGAACTAATCCATAGGTCAAAGACAAAAGTTTCTTTCCCTAAATAATTTCTCAGCACAATTCTAACAGTCTCTTTAGATCTATTGTAAACTATAACTTCTAACATTTTTTTAACTGCATCTCCCATAGGGAACTCTACTAAAGGGTTAGACTAAGAGCCGGTAGATAACTCAAAGGGAAGTTCCTGATTTGCACTAAGTTTTATGTTGATTTGATCTCTACACATTTGTCAGTATATCGAGATCTCACTGATGAGCTCTTATTTTGAAATGGTATCTTAACATCCTCTATCATGCTGCTCAAATTGAACACAGTGAAATATACAAAGATCATCTCTGTACAGAAATGCTCATTTAAAGCCAGAGAAATGAGGAGATGAAATGAAACTGATTATCTCCTCCATGGGCCAGATGGGTTCTGACTCCATTCAGAGTTTTCAGTTGACAACTAGTTTTGGAGAACCCAGTTACTGCAGTTTCTTGAACCTGAACTGTATTTGTTTCAGTGTTTACATTTGCTAAACACATTTACACCTAAGAATAGGAATGGGACTAGTGGTAATGGTAATCTCAGATAATCTATGAAGTTCAAATACTCTGAGTAATTCTTTATACATTACCCAAATGGCTGTGTCATTTTTATCAGGTACCTGAAGTGCAAGGGCAAGGAGGTGAATGCCTATAAAATTAGCATTAAAGGCTAAGTTCTTCTTAGCTTAATCTGTAGAAGAATCAAGGATGTTATCTATCTCTAGCATAAGTTATAAAGCAACCTATGAAGTTCTCTTTAGCCTGAGTTAAACATAGATTTTATTGTATCTGATAGAAGAAAACAAATGAATATTCTAGTACTTTAAACTTAATCAGGAATTGAGTACTTCAAGACAGAGGTTTAAGTCCTGCATTTCAGAGATGGTTGTCTTATCTATGAACTATATGATAACTGCATAATCACTTAAAAACAATGAGCATTGACTCTCTGAGTCCTCTGGGACACCCCCAGATGACCTAAGCAGACTGCTATCCCTGGCAGACCTCCACTCTCCTACTACCTCTAAGCTCACCTTCATCAGACTTGTGAATTTTAAACATACATGTTAGGTTCACACCCCCACCCATTTTACCTGCTTGCTGAGTCCTCTGAGGCACCTCCACTGCCCTGAGAAGTTTGTTGACACCAAATGACCTCCATTCTCCAGCCACCTCTCCACCCACCTTTATCTGACATCTGAATCCTGAACCATACAGACATTCTGATCTGTAAGTATACAAACAAAGGATACCCATCAGAGGACCTTAATTCCAGGACCATCAACATTAACCCCCCTATCAATACCTACAACAGGAACATCCGAGGACCAAAGCCATCCAAATGGCCAAAGACCCTCAAAAAATGCAATCAACAAATACATGGCAATAAAACAACTTCAGAGCATAACTACCCTATGACAGAAAGCTCTAGATATCCTAACACAACTGAAGCACAAGAAAATGATCCAAAATCCAATCTTATAAAGCTGATAGAGGGCTTTAAAAAGGAAATTAAGAAATACATTTAAGAAATACAGGAAGAGCCCCATGCCATCTTGGGTGCAAACTCAGCGGAGGGTCCTAAAGGTCCCCAGAGGACTCTCCATACAACAGGGCCCTAGCATACCCAGGATCTTGGGATCACTGGTGAGTGGAACCCAACATCTGTTCCAAAGAATCCCGGAGGGTCTTATGCCAGCAGGAATTGGGACAAAGGAAACCTGCCCAACAAGCAGCTGGGATTGCTTCTGTTGGCTCAAGACAACTTGGCAGGCCCTAGTACACACAGGATCTTGGGATCACTGAGAAGAGTCTACACAGGAGAGCATGAGGAAGGCAGAAGAAACAGAGCTTCTTGGACAGGGTCCCTTTGGGCCTTCATCCTAAGCCAGGAGGCAGAGCTGAGACCCAGACCCCTGGGCACCTTTCTTGCCAGAGGAGAGTCAGCCTATGGGGAGGGCTCTGACTCCAGGACTCAGGAGGTGGATCTGAGCTCCAGATTTCTGGGCACCTTCCCTGTAAAAGAGCTTGCCTGCAGAGAGTGCTCTGACCACTGGGAGTCAGGAGAGAGTTGGACTCCTAGGAGTGCTGACAGAGGCTAACAGAATCACAGGAGGAACAAGCTCCTGCCAGAGACAGCTAAAACATCTAACACGAGAGATTACCAGATGGCGAAAGGCAAAGGTAAGACTCTCACTAACAGAAATCAAGACCACTCAGCATCATCAGAACCCAGTATGTCCAACACAACGCATCCAGGATACCCCAATACACCTGAAAAGCAATATTTGGATTTAAAATCATATATCATAAGGCTGGTAGAGTATTTTAAGAAGGATATTAATAACTCATTCAAAGAAATACAGGAGAGCACTGCTAAACAGGTAGAATTCCTTTAAAAATTATAGGAAAACACTGCTAAACTGGTAGAAGTCCTTAAAAAGGAAACACAAAAATCCCTTAAAGAATTATAGGAAAACACAACCAAACAGGTGCTGTAATTGAGCAAAACCATCCAAGATCTAAAAAGGGAAGTAGAAACAATAATTTTAAAAGCAACAAAGGGAGACAACTCTGGAGATAGAAACCCTAGGAAAGAAATCTGGAATCATAGATGCGAGCATCAGCAACAGGATACAAGAGATGGAAGAGAGAATCTCAGATGCAGAAGATTCCATAGAGAACATGGACACAACAATCAAAGAAAATGCAAAATGCAAAAAGATCCTGACTCAAAATATCCAGGAAATCCGGGACACAATGAGAAGACCAAACCTAAGGATAATAGGTATAGATGAGAATGAAGATTTTCAAATTAAAGAGCCAGAAAATATCTTCAACTAAATTATAGAAGACAACTTCCCTAACCTAAAAAAAGAGATGCCCATGAACACACAAGAATCCTAAAGAACTCCAAATACACTGAACCAGAAAAGAAATTCCTCTGGACACATAATAATCAGAACAACAAATACACTAAACAAAGAAAATTTAAAAGCAGTAAGAATAAAAGGTCAAGTAACATATAAAGGCAGGCCTATTAGAATTACTCCAGACTTCACACCAGAGACTATGAAAGGCAGAAGATCCTGGACAGATATTATACAGACAATAAGAGAACACAAATGCGAGCCCAGGCTACTATACCCAGCAAAACTCTCAATTACAATAGATGGAGAAACCAAGGTATTCCATGACAAAACCAAAATCACACAATATCTTTCCAGGAATCCAGCCCTTCACAGGATAATAAAAGGAAAACTCTAACAGAAGTAGGGAAATTATGCCCTAGAAAAAGCAAGAAAGTAATGCTTCAACAAACATAAAGGGAGACAGCCACAAGAACAGAACCCCAACTTTAACAACAAAAATAACAAGAAGCAATAATTACCTTTCCTTTAAAATCTCTTCATATCAATGGACTCAGTTCGCCAATAAAAAGACATAGACAGACTGGCTACATAAACAGGACCCAACATTTTGCTGCTTACAGGAAAACCACCTCAGGGACAAAGACAGATGCTATCTCAGAGTAAAAGGCTGGAAAACAATTTTCCAAGCAAACGGTAGGAAGAAACAAGCTGGAGTAGCAAAAAAAATAAAACAGGTGCACTTCATACTCATCAAAGGTAAAAATCTGCCAAGATGAACTCTCAATTCTGAATATCGATGCTCCAAAAGCAATGGCAGACATATTCATTAAAGAAACACATTGCACCTCATACAATAATAGTGACAGACTTCAACACCCCGCTCTCATCAATGGGCAGATCCAAGAAACAGAAACAACAAAAAGACACATTGAAACTAACAGAAGTTATGAAACAAATGGATTTAACAGATATGTATACAACATTTTATCCTAAAACAAAAACATATACCTTCTTCTCAGCACCTCATGGTACCTTCTCCAAAATTGACCATATAATTGCTGACAAAACAGGTCTCAACAGATAAAAATATATTGAAATTATCCCATGCATCCTATCAGATCACGATGAACTAAGGCTGATCATCAATAACAAAATAAATATTAGAAAGACAACATTCACGTGGAAGCTGAACAACATTCTACTCAATGATACCTTGGTCAAGGAAGAAATAAAGAAAGAGATTAAAGACTTTTTAAGCTTAATGAAAATGAATCCACAACACACCAAAATTTATGGGACACAATGAAAGCATTACTAAGAGGAAAACTCATAGTTATGACTGCCTCCAAAAAGAAACTAAACAGAGCATACACTAGCAACCTGACAGCACATGTAAAAGCTCTAGAACAAAAGGAAGCAAATTCACTCAAGAGGGGTAGACAGCTGGAAATAATCAAACTCAGGCCTGAAATAAATGAAGTGGAAACCAAAAGAACTATACAAAGAGTCAACCAAACCAGGAGCTGCTTCTTTGAGAAAATCAAAAAGATAGACAAACCCTTAGCCAGAATAACTAGAGGACACAGGGACAGTATCCTAATTAACAAGATCAGAAATGAAAAAGGAGACATAACAACAGGACCTGAGGAAATCCAAAACATCATTATATCCTACTGCAAAAGGCTATACTAAACAAAAATGGAAAACCTGGATGAAATGAACAATTTCCTAGACAGATAACAAGTACCAAAGTTAAATCAGGATGAGATTAACTATCTAAACAGTCCCATTTCCCATAAAGAAATAGAAGCAGTCATTAATAGTGTCCCAACCAAAATAAGCCAAGGACCAGATGGGTTTAGTGCAGACTTCTCAGTCCTTCAAAGAAGACTTAATTAAAATTCTCCTCAAAATATTCCAAAAATTAGAAATGGAAGGTACTCTACCCAATTCATTCTATGAAGCCACAATTACTCTGATACCTAAACCACACAAAGACCCAACAACGAAAGAGAACTTCAGACCAATTTCCCTTATGAATATCGATGCAAAAATACTCAATAAAATACTCACTAACTGAATCCAAGAACACATCAAAATGATCATCCATCATGATCAAGTAGGCTTCATCCCAGGGATGCAGGAATTGTTCAATATACGGAAATCAATTAACGTAATCCACTATATTAAAAACTCAAAAAAAAAAAAAACCTCATGATCATCTTCTTTGATGCTGAGAAAGCATTTGACGAAGTCCAACACCTCTTCATGATAAAAATCTTGGAAGGATCAGGAATTCAAGGCCCATATCTGAACATAATAAAAGCAATATAAAGCAAACCAGTAGCCAACATCAAAATAAATGAAGAGAAACTTGAAGCAATCCCACTAAAATCAGGGACTAGACAAGGCTGTCCACTTTCTCCCTACCTATTCAACATAGTACTTGAAGTCCTAGCCAGAGCAATTCGACAACAAAAGGAGATCAAGGGGATACAAATTGGAAAGGAAGAAGTCAAAATATCACTTTTTGCAGATGATATGATAGTATATATGAGTGACCCTAAAAATTACACCAGAGAACTCCTAAACCTGATAAACAGCTTCAGTGCAGTAGCTGAATAAAAAATTGACTCAAACAAAACAGTGGCCTTTCTCTACACAAAGGATAAACAGACTTAGAAAGATATTAGGAAAACAACACCCTTCACAATAGTCACAAATAATATAAAATACATTGGTGTGATTTTAACTAAGGAAGTGAAAGATCTGTATGGTAAGAACTTCAAGTCTCTGAAGAAAGAAATTAAAGAAGATCTCAGGAAGATCTTCTTTAATGGAACGATCTCCCATGCTCATGAATTGGCAGGATCAATATAGTAAAAAATGACAATCTTGCTGAAAGCTATCTACAGATTCAATGCAATTCCCATAAAAATTCCACTCAATTCTTCACTGAGTTACAAAGGGCAATTTGTAAATTCATCTAGAATAACAAAACTCCTGGGATAGCAAAAACTATTCTCAACAATAAAAGTATCTCTGGTGGAATCACCATGCCTGACACTAAGCTGTACTATAGAGCAATTGTGATGAAAACTGCGTAGTACTGGTATAGTGAAAGACCGGTAGATCAATGGAATAGAATTGAATACCCAGAAATGAACCCACACACCTATGGTCACTTGATCTTTGACAAGGGACCTAAAACTTTCCAGTGGAAAAAAGACAGCATTTTCAACAAATGGTGCTGGCAAAAACGGCAGTTATCATGTAGAAAAATGCAAATTGATGCATTCTTTTTTTTTTAGGTATTTTCTTCATTTACATTTCCAATGCTATCCCAAAAGTCCCCCATACCCTCCCTCCTCCACTCCCCTACCCATCCATTCCCACTTCTTGCCCCTGGCATTCCCCTGTATTGAGGCATATAAAGTTTGCAAGACCAATGGGCCTCTCTTGCCACTGATGGCTGACTAGGCTATCTTCTGATACATATGCAGCTAGAGACACTAGCTCCAGGGGGTACTGGTTAGTTCATATTGTTGTTCCACCTATAGGGTTGCAGATCACCCCAGCTCCTTGGGTGCTTTCTCTAGCTCCTCCATTGGGGGCCCTGTGATCCATCTAATAGCTAACTGTGAGCATCTACTTCTGTGTTTGCTAGGCTCCGGCATAGCCTCACAAGAGACAGCTATATCTGGGTCATTTCAGCAAAATCTTGCTAGTGTATGCAATGGTGTCAGCGTTTGGAGGCTGATTATGAGATGGATCCCCGGGTATGGCAGTCTCTAGAAACTTAGAATAGCCAAGATATAAGATACAATTTGCAAAACACATGAAACTCAAGAAGAATGAAGACTAAAGTTTGGACACTTTGCCCCTTCTTAGAATTGGGAACAAAACACCCATGGAAGGAGTTACAGAGACAAAGTTCAGAGCTGAGATGAAAGAATTGATCCATTCTTATCTCCTTGTACTAAGGTCAACACTAACTGGTTCAAGGAACTCCACATAAAACCAGAGTCACTGAAATTTATAGAGGAGAATGTGGGGAAAGCCTCAAAGATATGTGCACAGGTGATAATTTCCTGAACAGAAAAGCAGTTGCTTTGCTGCAAGATCAAGAATTGACAAATGGGACCTCATAAAGTTGCAAAGCTTCTGTAAGGCAAAAGATACTGTCAATAAGACAAAAACGCTACCAACAGATTGAGAAAGGATTTTTATTAATCCTAAATCTGATAGAGGACTAATATCCCATATATAAAAGAGCTCAAGAAGCTGGAATCCAGAAATCAAATAACCCCATTAAAAATGGGGTACAGATCTAAACAAATAATTCTCAACTGAGGAATACCTAATGGCTGAGAATCACTTGAATAAATGTTCAATAACCTTAATCATCAGGGAAATATAAATCAAAACAACCCTGAGATTCCAACTCACACCAGTCAGAATGGCTAAGATCAACAATTCATGTAACAGCAGATGCTGGTGAGGATGTGGAGAAAGAGGAACACTCTTCCATTGCTGGTGGTCTTGCAAGCGTGTACAACCACACTGGAAGTCAGTCTGGTGGTTCCTCAGAAAATTGGACATAGTACTACCAAAGGATTCAGCAATACCTCTCCTGTACATATAGCCAGAAGCTGTTCCAACTGGTTATAAGAACACATGCTCCACTATGTTCATAGAAGCCCTATTTATAAGAGCCAGAAGCTGGAAAGAACCCAGATGTCCCTCAATAAATGAATGGATATAGAAAATGTGGTACATTTACACAATGGAGTACTACTCAGCTATTAAAAACAATGAATTTATGAAATTCTTAGGCAAATTGATGCATCTGGAGGATATCATCCTGAGTCTCAAAAGAACTCACTTGATATGCACTCACTGATAAGTGGATATTAATCCAGAAACTTAGAATACCACAGATACAATTTGCAAAACACAAGAAAATCAAGAAGGAAAACCAACGCATGTATACTTCATCCCTCCGTAGAATAGGGAACAAAACACCTATGGAAAGAGTTACAAAGACAAAGTTTGGAGCTCAGACAAAAGTATGAACCATCCAGGACTGCCCCACCTGGGGATCCATCCCATAATCAGCCACCAATCACAGACACTATTGCACATGCCAGCAAAATTTTGCTGAAAGGACCCTGATAGAGCTGTCTCCTGTGTGGCTATGCCAGTGCCTGGGAAATACAGAAGTGGATGCTCACAGTCATCTATTGGATGGAACACATGGACCCCAAAGGAGGAGCTAGAGAAAATACCCAAGGATCTGAAGGGGTCTGCAACAGTATAGGTGGATTAACAATATGATCTAACCAGTACCCACAGAACTCATGTCTCTACCTGCATATGTATCAGAAGATGGCCTAGTTGACCATCATTGGGAAGAGATGCCCCTTGGTCTTGTAAACTTTGTATGCCCTAGTACAGAAGAACGCCAGGGCCAAGAAGTGGGAGTGGGTGAGTAGGGGAGCAGGGTGAGGGAGTGTATAGGGGACTTTCAGGATAGCATTTGAAATGAAAATGATTAAAATTTCTAATAAAAAATCGAAAAGGCCAGCACCGGGTCACCTTGGGCGCAGAGTCGGCGTACACCCCCAAGGTTCCCTAGAGGGCTCTCCACAGGATCTTAGGACCAACGGTGAGTGGAACACAACTTCTGTTCCATTCCAATCACATGGGACCTGAGACATCATTAGGGAAGAACAAGCTCTAACCAGAGACAACTATAAGAACTAACTCCAGAGATTACCCTATGGCGAAAGGCAAACGTAAGAATCTTATTAACAGAAACAAAGACCACTCACCATCATCAGAACACAGAACTCCCACCTTGTCCAGTCCTAGGCACCCCAACACACCTGAAAAGCTAGACCCAGATTAAAAAGCATATCTCATGATGATGGTAGAGGACATCAAGAAGGACTTTTATAACTCACTTAAAGAAATACAGAACACTGCTAAAGAGTTCCAAGTCCTTAAAGAAAAACAAGAAAACACATCCAAACAGGTGATGGAAATGAACAAAACAATACTAAACCTAAAATGGGAAGTAGACACAATAAATAAAACCCAAAGTGAGGCAAAGCTGGAGATAGAAATGCTAGGAAAGAAATCTGGAAACATATATGTGAGCATCAGCAACAGAATACAAGAGATGGAAGAGAAAATCTCGGGTGCAGAAGATTCCAAAGAGAAAATCAGCACAACAATCAAAGAAAATGCAAAATGCAAAAAGATCCTAACTCAAAACATCCAGGAAATCCAGGACACAATGAGAAGACCAAACCTATGGATAATGGGAGTAGATGAGAATAAAGATTTTCAACTTAAAGAGCCAGAAAATATCTTCAACAAAATTTAGAAGAAAACTTCCCAAACCTAAAGAAAGAGATGCCCATGAACATACAAAAAGCCTAAAGAACTCCAAATAGACTGGACCAGAAAAGAAATTCCTCCTGACACATAATAATCACAACAACAATACATAAAATAAAGGCAGAATATTAAAAGCAGTAAGGAAAAAGTGTCAAGTAACATATAAAGGCAGGCCTAGCAGAATTACAACACACTTTTCACCAGAGACTATGAAAGCCAGAAGATCCTGGACAGATGTTATA
Source organism: Mus musculus (assembly GCF_000001635.26). Lineage (NCBI taxonomy): Eukaryota > Metazoa > Chordata > Mammalia > Rodentia > Muridae > Mus > Mus musculus. The sequence continues at coordinate 36,948,247 of NC_000068.7, forward strand.
CAAACACTAAGAAAACACAAATGCCAGCCCAGGCTACTATACCCAGCAAAATTTTCAATTACCATAGATGGAGAAACCAAAGTATTCCAGGACCAAATCAAATTCACACATTATCTTTCCATGAATCCAGCCCTTCAAAGGATAATAACAGAAAAAAAAAAAAAAAAAAAAAAAACAATACAAGGACGGAAACCATGCCCTAGTAAAAGCAAGAACGTAATCCTTCAACAAACCTAAAAGAAGGCAGCCACAAGAACATAATGCCAACTCTAACAACAAAAATAATAGGAAGCAACAATTGCTTTTCCTTAATATCTCTTAATATTAATCGACTCAATTCCCCAATAAAAAGACATAGACTAACAGACTGGCTACACAAACAGGACCCAACATTTTGCTGCTTACAAGACACCCATCTCAGGAAAAAAAGACTACCTCAGAATGAAAGGCTGGAAAACAATTATCCAAGAAAATGGTCTGAACAAAAAAGCTGGAGTAGCCATTCTAATATCTATATTAAATAAAATCGACTTCCAACCCAATGTTATCAAAAAAAGACAAGGAATGACACTTCATACTCATCAAGGATAAAATCTTAAAAGAGGAACTCTCAATTTTGAATATCTATGTTCCAAATGCAAGGGTAGCCACAGTCATTAAAGAAACTTTAGTAAAGCTCAAAGCACATATTGCACCTCACACAATAATAGTGGGAGACTTCAACACACCACTTTCATCAATGGACAAATCATGGAAACTAAACAGGGACACAGTGAAACTAACAGAAGTTATGAAACAAATGGATTTAACAGATATCTACAAAACATTTTATCCTAAAACAAAAGGATATACATTCTTCTCAGCACCTCATGGTACCTTCTCCAAAATTGACCGTATAATTAGCCACAAAACAGGCCTCAACAGATACAAAAATATTGAAATTGTTCCATGCATCCTATCAGATCACCATGGATTCAGGCTGATCTTCAATAACAACATAAATAATAGAAAGCCAACATTCATGTGGAAACTGAACAACACTCTTCTCAATGATATCTTGGTCAAGGAAGGAATAAAGACAGAAATTAAAGACTTTTTTGAGTTTAATGAAAATGAAGCCACAACATACCCAAACTTATGGGACACAATGAAAGCATTTCTAAGGGTTGAGGAAAACCCATAGCTCTAAGTGCCTCCAAAAAGAAACTAGAGAGAGCACACACTAGCAGCTTGACAACACACCTAAAAGTTCTAGAACAAGAGGAAGCAAATTCACTGAAGACGAGTAGACAGCAGGAAATAATCAAATTGGGGGCAAAATCAACCAAGTGGAAACAAGAAGAACTATTCAAAGAATCAACCAAACAAGGAGGTAATTCTTTGAGAAAATCAACAAGATTGATAAACCCTTAGCCAGACTCACTAGAGGGCACAGGGATAGTGTCCTAATTAACAAAATCAGAAATGAAAAGGGAGACATAACCACAGATCCTGAAGAAATCCAAAACACAATCAGATCCTTCTACAAAAGGCTATACTCGATAAAACTGAAGAACCTGGATGAAATGGACAAATGCCTAGACAGATACCAGGTACCAAAGTTAAATCAGGATCAGATTAGTGATCTAAACAGTCCTATATGCCCTGAAGAAATAGAAGCAATCATTAATAGTCTCCCAACCAAAAAAAGCCCAGGACAAGATAGGTTTAGTGCAGAGTTCTAGCAGACCTTCAAAGGAGATCGAATTCCAGTTCTTCACAAACTATTCCACAAAATAGAAGCAGAAGGTACTCTACCCAATTCATTCTATGAAGCCATAATTACTCTGATAGGTAAACCACAGAAAGAAGCAGCAAAGAGAGAGAACTTCAGACCATTTTCCCTTATGAATATCGATGCAAAAATACTCAGTAAAATTCTCACTAACTGAATCCAAGAACACATCAAAACAATTATCCATCCTGACCACATAGGTATCATTCCAGGGATGCAGGGATGGTTCAATATATGGAAATACATCAATGTAATCCACTATATAAACAAACTCAAAGACAAAAACCACATGATCATAGATGTGGAGAAAGCCTTTGACAAAATCCAACACCCATTCAGGATAAAAGTCTTGGAAAAATCAGGAATTCAAGGCCTGCACTTAAACATAATAAAAGCAATCTACAGAAAACCAGTAGCTAACATCAAAGAAAATGGTGAGAAGCTGGAAGCAATCCCACTAAAATCAGGGACTAGACAAGGCTTTCTACTTTCTCCCTACCTATTCAACATAGTACTTGAAGGCCTAGCCAGAGCAATTCAACAAGAAAAGCAGATCAAGGCGACACAAATTAGAAAGGAAGAAGTCAAAATATCACTTTTTGCAGATGATATGATAGTATGTATAAGTGACCCTAAAAATTCCACCAGAGAACACCTAAACCTAATAAACAGCTTCAGTGAAGTATTTGGATATAAAATTAACTCAAACAAGTCAATGGCCTTTGTCTACACAAAGGAAAAAAAGGCTGAGAAAGAAATTAGGGAAACAACACCCTTCAGAATTGTCACAAGAAATGTAAAAAACATTGGTGTGACTCTAACTAAGGTAGTGAAAGATCTGTATGATAAGAACTCAAGTCTCTGAAGAAAGAAATTAAAGAAGATCTCAAAAGATGGAAAGATCTCCCATGCACATGGATTGGCAGAATCAATATAGTAAAAATGGCTATCTTGCCAAAACTAATGTACAGATTCAATGCAAGCCCCATCAAAATTCCAGCTCAAGTGTTCAACGAATTAGAAAGGGCAATTTGCAAATTCATCTGGAATAACAAAAAAAACCTAGGATAGCAAAAACTCTTCTCAAGGATAAAAGAACATTTGGTAGAATCACCATGCCTGACCTAAAGCTGCACTACAGAGCAATTGTGATAAAAACTGCATGGTACTGGTATAGGGACAGACTGGTAGATCAATGGAATAGAATTGAAGACCGAGAAATGAACCCACACACCTATGGTCACTTGATCTTTGACAAGGGAACTAAAACCATTGAGTGGAAAAAAAGACAGAATTTTCAACAATTGGTGCTGACACAATTGGCGTTTATCATGTAGAAGTATGTGAATTGATCCATTCCTATCTCCTTGTACTAAGGTCAAATCTAAGTGGATCAAGGAACTCCACATAAAACCAGAGACACTGAAACTTATAGAGGAGAAAGTGGGAAAAAGCCTCGAAGATATGGGCACAGGGGAAAAATTCCTGAATAGAACAGCAATGGCTTGTGCTGTAAGATTGAGAATGGACAAATGGGACCTCATAAAATTGCAAAGTTTCTGTAAGGCAAAGGACACCGTCAAAAAGACAAAAAGGCCACCAACAGATTGGGAAAGGATCTTTACCAATCTTAAATCAGATAGAGGACTAATATCCAATATATACAAAGAGTTCAAGAAGCTTTACACAGAAAATCAAATAACCCCATTAAAAAGTAGGCCTCAAAGCTAAACAAAGAATTCTCACCTGAAGAATACCGAATGGCTGAGAAGTACCTGAAAAAATTTTCAGCATCCTTAATCATCAGGGAAATGCAAATCAAAACAACCCTGAGATTCTACCTCACACCTGTCAGAATGGCTAAGATCAAAAATTCAGGTGACAGCAGATGCCAGCAAGAATATGGAGAAAGAGAACACTCCTCCATTGTTGGTGGGATTGCAACCTTGTACAACCACTCTGGAAATCAGTCTGGTGGTTCCTCAGAAAGTTGGACATAGTACTACCCGAGAATCCAGCAATACCTCTCCTGGGCATATATCCAGAAGATGTTCCAACTGGTAAGAAGGACACATGCTCCACTATGTTCGTAGCAGCCTTATTTATAATAGCCAAAAGCTGGAAATAACCCAAATGCCCCTCAACAGAGGAATGGATACAGAAAATGTGGTACATTTACACAATGGAGTACTACTCAGCTATTAAAAAGAATGAATTTATGAAATTCCTAGCCAAATGGATGGACCTGGAGGGCATCATCCTGAGTGAGGTAACACATTCACAAAGGAACTCACACAATTTGTACTCACTGATATGTGGATATTAGCCCAAAACCTAGGATACCCAAGATATAAAATACAATTTGCTAAACACATGAAACTCAAGAAGAATGAAGACTGAAGTGTGGACACTATGCCCCTCCTTAGAATTGGGAACAAAATACCCATGGAAGGAGTTACAGAGACAAAGTTTGGAGCTGAGACGAAAGGATGGACCATATAGAGACTGCCATATCCAGGGATCCACCCCATAATCAGCTTCCAAACGCTGACACCATTGCATACACTAGCAAGATTTTGTTGAAAGGACCCAGATGTAGCTGTCTCTTGTGAGGCTATGCCGGGACCTAGCAAACACAGGACTGGATGCTCACAGTCAGCTCTTGGATGTATCACAGGGCTCCCAATGGAGGAGCTAGAGAAAGCACCCAAGGAGCTAAAGGGATCTGCAACCTTATAGGTGGAACAACATTATGAACTAACCAGTACCCCGGAGCTCTTGACTCTAGCTGCATATGTATCAAAAGATGGCCTAGTCAGCCATCACTGGAAAGAGAGGCCCATTGGGCATGCAAACTGTATATGCCCCAGTACAGGGGAACGCCAGGGCCAAAAAAAAAAAAAAGGGAATGGATGGGTAGGGAAGTGGGGGGGGAGGATATGGGGGGCTTTTGGGATAGCATTGGAAATGTAATTGAGGAAAATATGTAATAAAAAATATTAAAAAGGAAAGAAAAAGAAAATGTGGTACATTTACACAATGGAGTACTATTCAGCTATTCAAAAGAATGAATTCATGAAATTACTAGGCAAATGGATGGATCTGGAGGATATCATCCTGAGTGAAGTAAACCCAATCAAAAAAGTACTCACATGATATGTACTCACTGATAAGTGAATATTAGCCCAGAAACTTAGAATACCAAAATTACAAGATACAATTTGCAAAACACATGAAACTCAAGAAGAACGAAGACCAAGTGTGGATACTTCACCCCTTTTTAGAATTGGGAACAAAACACCCATGGAAGGAGTTATAGAGACAAAGTTTGTAGCTGAGATGAAATGATGAGCCATCTAGAGACTGCCATACCAGAGTATCCATCCTATAATCAGCCGCCAAACACTGACACCATTGCATACACCAGCAAGAATTTGCTGAAAGGACCCTGATATAGCTGTCTCTTGTGAGTCTATGGCAGGGCCTGGCAATCACAGAAGTTGATGCTCACAGTCAGCTATTTGATGTAACACAGGGCCCCCAATGGAGTAGCTAGAGTAAATATCCAACCAGCTAAAGGGGTTTGCAACCCTATAGGTGGAACAATAATATGAACTAACCAGTACCCCGGAGCTCATGTCTCTAGCTGCATATGTATCAGAAGATGGCCTAGTTGGCTATCACTGGGAAGAGAGGCTCCTTGTTCTTGTAAAATTCATATGCCTCAGTACAGGGGAACTCCAGGGCCAAGAAGTGGGAGTGGGTGGGGACGGAAGGGGGGTGTATGGGGGACTTTTTGATAGCATTTGAAATGTAAATGAATAAAATACCTATTTTTTTTAAAAAAAGAAAGAAAGTGGAGAGATTCATACAAGCAACTTAACAGCAAATCTGATAGCTCTAGAACAGACAGAAGCACATATACTCAAGCAGACAGAAAGAAAAGGTCAAATTCAGGGCTGAAAAGGATTAGTTAGAAACAATGAGAATTAAACAAAGAACCAACAAAACCAAGAGCTGGGGCAAAGTGTACACATTTTGGTCTTCGTTCTTCTTGAGTTTCATGTGTTTTGCTGATTATATCTTGTATCGTGGGTATTCTAAGTTTCTGGGCTAATATCAACTTATCAGTGAGTACATATCATGTGAGTTCTTTTGTGATTGGATTACCTCACTCAGGATGATATCCTCCAGCTCCATCCATTTGCCTAGTAATTTCATAAATTCATTCTTTTTAATAGCTGAGTAGTACTCCATTGTGTAAATGTACCATATTTTCTGTATCCATTTCTCTGTTGAGGGACATCTGGGTTCTTTCCAGCTTCTATCTGATTTACGATTGGTAAAGATCCTTTCCCAATCTGTTGGTGGCCTTTTTGTCTTATTGATGGAGTCCTTTGCCTTACAGAAGCTTTGCAATTTTATGAGGTCCCATTTGTCCATTCTCAATCTTACAACACAAGCCATTGCTGTTCTATTCAGGAATTTTTCCCCTGTGCCCATATCTTCGAGGCTTTTTCCCACTTTCTCCTCTATAAGTTTCAGTGTCTCTGGTTTTATGTGGAGTTCCTTGATCCACTTAGATTTGACCTTAGTACAAGGAGATAGGAATGGATCAATTCACATACTTCTACATGATAAATGCCAATTGTGTCAGCACCAATTGTTGAAAATTCTGTCTTTTTTTCCACTCAATGGTTTTAGTTCCCTTGTCAAAGATCAAGTGACCATAGGTGTGTGGGTTCATTTCTCGGTCTTCAATTCTATTCCATTGATCTACCTGTCTGTCCCTATACCAGTACCATGCAGTTATTATCACAATTGCTGTGTAGTAAAGCTGTAGGTCAGGCATGGTGATTCTACCAGAGGTTCTTTTATCCTTGAGAAGAGTTTTTGCTATCCTAGGTTTTTTGTTATTCCAGATGAATTTGCAAATTGCCCTTTCTAATTCATTGAAGACTTGACTTGGAAATTTGATGTGGATTACATTGAATCTGTAGATTGCTTTTGGCAAGATAGCCATTTTTACTATATTGATCCTGCCAATCCATGAGCATGGGAGACCTTTCCATCTTTTGAGATCTTTAATTTCTTTTTCAGAGACTTGAGTTTTTATCATACAGAACTTTCACTACCTTAGTTAGAGTCACACCAATGTATTTTATATTACTAGTGACAATTCTGAAGGGTGTTGTTTCCCTAATTTCTTTCTTAGCCTGTTTATCCTTTGTGTAGAGAAAGGCTATTGACTTTTTTGAGTTAATTTTATATCCAAACACTTCACTGAAGCTGTTTATTAGGTTTAGGTGTTCTATGGTGGAATTTTTAGGGTCACTTATATATACTATCATATCATCTGCAAAAAGTGATATTTTGACTTCTTCCTTTCCGATTTATATCCCCTTCATCTCCTTTTGTCGTCAAATTGCTCTGGCTAGGCCTTCAAGTACTATGTTGAATAGGTAGGGAGAAATTGGGCAGCCTTGTCTAGTCTCTGATTTTAGTAGGGTTGTTTCCAGCTTCTCACTATAACTTTGATGTTGGCTACTGGTTTGCTGTAGATTGCTTTTATTATGTTTAGGTATGGGTCTTGAATTCCTGATCTTTCCAAGACTTTTATCCTGAATGGGTGTTGGATTTTGTCAAAGGCTTTCTCCGCATCTAACAAGATGATCATGTGGTTTTTGTCTTTGAGTCTGTTTATATAGTGGATTACATTAATGGATTTCCATATATTGAACAATCCCTGCATCCCTGAAATGAAACCTACTTGGTCAGGATGGATGATTGTTTTGATATGTTCTTGGATATGATTAGTGAGAACTTTATTGAGGATTTTTGCATCGATATTCATAAGGGAAATTGGACTGAAGTTCTCTATCTTTCTTGGGTATTTTTTTCTGGTTTAGTTATCAGAGTAATTGTGTCTCTATAGAATGAGTTGGGTAGAGTACCTTCTGTTTCTATTTTGTGGAAAATTTTGTGAAGAACTGGGATTAGATCTTCTTTAAAGGTCTGATAGAACTCTGCACTAAACCTATCTTGTCCTGGGCTTTTTTTGGTTGGGAGATTATTAATAACTGCTTTATTTCTTTAGGGGGTATAGGACTGTTTAGATCATTAACCTGAACTTGATTTAACTTTGGTACCTGGTATTTGTCTAGAAATTTGTCTATTTCATCCAGGTTTTCCAATTTTTTAAGTATAGACTTTTGTAGAAGGTTCTGATGGTGTTTTGGATTTCTTCAGGATCTGTTTTTATCTCTTACTTTTCATTTCTGATTTTGTTAAATAGGATGCTATCTCTGTCCTCTCTAGTGAATCTGGCTAAGGGTTTATCTATCTTGTTGATTTTCTCAAAGAACCAGCTCCTTGTTTGGTTGATTCTATGAATAGTTCTTTTTTCCACTTGGTTGATTTCGCCCCTGAGTTTGATTATTTCCTGCTGTCTACTCCTCTTGGGTGAAATTGCTTCCATTTGTTCTAGAGTTTTTAGGTTTGTTGTCAAGCTGCTAGTGTGTGCTCTCTCTAATTTCTTTTTGGAGGCACTCAGAGTTATGAGTTTTCCTCTTAGAAATGCTTTCATTGTGTCCCATAAGTTTGGGTATGTTATGGCTTCATTTTCATTAAACTCTAAAAAGATTTTAATTTCTTTCTTTATTCCTTCCTTGACCAAGGTATCATTGAGAGGAATGTGGTTCAGTTTCCACGTGAATGTTGGCTTTCTATTATTTATGATGTTATTGAAGATCAGCATTAGTCCATGGTGATCTGATAGGATGCATGGAACAATTTCAATATTTTTGTATCTGTTGAGGCCTGTTTTGTGACCAATTGTATGGTGAATTTTGGAGAAGGTACCATGAGGTGCTGAGAAGAATGTATATCCTTTTGTTTTAGGATAAAATGTTTTGTAGATATCTGTTAAATCCATTTGTTTCATAACTTCTGTTAGTTTCACTGTGTCCCTGTTTTGTTTCAGTTTCCATGATCTGTCCATTAATGAAAGTAGTATGTTGAAGCCTCCCACTATCATTGTGTGAGGTGCAATGGGTGCTTTGAGCTTTACTAAAGTTTCTTTAATGAATGTGGCTACCCTTGCATTTGGAACATAGATATTCAGAATTGAGAGTTCCTCTTGGAAGGTTTTACCATTGATGAGTATGAAGTGCCCCTCCTTGTCTTTTTTGATAATTTTTGGTTGGAAGAAGATTTTATTCAATATTAGAATGGCTACTCCAGCTTGTTTCTTCAGACTGTTTGCTCGGAAAATTGTTTTCCAGCCTTTTACTCTGAGATACTGTCTGTCTTTTTTACCTGAGATGGGTTTCCTGTAAGTAGCAAAATGTTGGTCCTGTTTGTGTAGCCAGTCTGTTAGTCTATATCTTTTTATTGGGGAATTGAGTCCGTTGATATTAAGAGATATTAAGGAAAAGTAACTGTTGCTTCCTATTATTTTTGTTGTTAGAGTTGGCATTCTGTTCTTGTGGCTGTCTTCTTTTAGGTTTGTTGAAGAATTACTTTCTTGCTTTTTCTAGGATGTAGTTTCCTTCCTTGTATTGGTATTTTTCTGTTATTATATTTTGAAGGGCTGGATTCGTGGAAAGATATTGAGTGAGTTCGGTTTTGTCATGGAATACTTTAGTTTCTCCATCTATGGTAATTGAAAATTTGACTGGGTATAGTAGCCTGGGCTGGCATTTGTGTTCTCTTAGTGTCTGTATACCATCTCTCCAGGCTCTTCTGGCTTTCATATTCTCTGGTGAAAAGTCTGGTGTAATTCTAATAGGCCTGCCTTTATATGTTACTTGGCCTTTTTTCCTTACTGCTTTTAATATTCTATCTTTGTTTACTGCCTTTGTTGTTTTGATTATTATGTGTTGGGAGGAATTTCTTTTCTGGTCCAGTCTATTTGGAGTTCTGTAGCCTTCTTGTATGTTCATGGGCATCTTTTCTTTAGGTTTGGGAAGTTTTCTTCTATAATTTTGTTGAAGATATTTGCTGGCCTCTTTAAGTTGAAAATCTTCATTCTCATCAACTCCTATTATCCATAGGTTTGGTCTTCTCATTGTGTCCCAGATTTCCTGGATGTTTTGACTTAGGATCTTTTTGTATTTTGCATATTCTTTGATTATTGTGCCCATGTTCTCTATGGACTTTTCTGCACCTGAGATTCTCTCTTCCAACTCTTGTATTCTGTTGCTGATGCTTGCATCTATGATTCCAGATTTCTCTCCTAGGGTTTCTATCTCCAGTGTTGCCTCACTTTGGGTTTTCTTTATTGTGTCTACTTCCCTTTTTAGGTGTAGTATGGTTTTGTTCATTTCCATCACCTGTTTGGATGTGTTTTCCTGTTTTTCTTTAAGGACTTCTACCTGCTTGCTTGTGTTTTCCTGTTTTTCTTTAAGGACTTGTACCTCTTTAGCAGTGTTCTCCTGTATTTCTTTAAGTGAGTTATTAAAGTCCTTCTTGATGTCCCCTACCATCATCATAAGATATGCTTCTATTTTTTTTTCCATTTTTTATTAGGTATTTAACTCATTTACATTTCCAATGCTATACCAAAAGTCCCCCATATCCACCCACCCCCACTCCCCTGCCCACCCACTCCCCCTTTTTGGCCCTGGTGTTCCCCTGTACTGGGGCATATAAAGTTTGCAAGTCCAATGCGCCTCTCTTTCCAGTGATGGCCGACTAGGCCATCTTTTGATATATATGCAGCTAGAGTCAAGAGCTCCGGGGTACTGGTTAGTTCATAATGTTGTTCCACCTATAGGGTTGCAGATCCCTTTAGCTCCTTGGCTACTTTCTCTAGCTCCTCCATTGGGAGCCCTATGATCCATCCATTAGCTGACTGTGAGCATCCACTTCTGTGTTTGCTAGGCCCCGGCATAGTCTCACAAGAGACAGCTACATCTGGGTCCTTTCAATAAAATCTTGCTAGTGTATGCAATGGTGTCAGAGTTTGGATGCTGATTATGGGGTGGATCCCTGGATATGGCAGTCTCTACATGGTCCATCCTTTCATCTCAGCTCCAAACTTTGGCTCTGTAACTCCTTCCATGGGTGTCTTGTTCCCAAATCTAAGGAGGGGCATAGTGTCCACACTTCAGTCTTCATTCTTCTTGAGTTTCATGTGTTTAACAAATTATATCTTATATCTTGGGTATCCTAGGTTTGGGGCTAATATCCACTTATCAGTGAATACATATTGTGTGAGTTTCTTTGTGAATGTGTTACCTCACTCAGGATGATGCCCTCCAGGTCCATCCATTTGGCTAGGAACTTCATAAATTCATTCTTTTTAATAGCTGAGTAGTACTCCATTGTGTAAATGTACCATATTTTCTGTATCCATTCCTCTGTTGAGGGGCATCTAGGTTCTTTCCAGCTTCTGGCTATTATAAATAAGGCTGCTGTGAACAAAGTGGAGCATGTGTCCTTCTTACCAGTTGGGGCATCTTCTGGATATATGCCCAGGAGAGGTATTGCTGGATCCTCCGGTAGTACTATGTCCAATTTTCTGAGGAACCGCCAGACTGATTTCCAGAGTGGTTGTACAAGCCTGCAATCCCACCAACAATGGAGGAGTGTTCCTCTTTCTCCACATCCATGCCAGCATCTGCTGTCACCTGAATTTTTGATCTTAGCCATTCTGAATGGTGTGAGGTGGAATCTCAGGGTTGTTTTGATTTGCATTTCCCTGATGATTAAGGATGTTGAACATTTTTTCAGGTGCTCCTCTGCCATTCGGTAATCCTCAGGTGAGAATTCTTTGTTCAGTTCTGAGCCCCATTTTTTAATGGGGTTATTTGATTTTCTGAAGTCCACCTTCTTGAGTTCTTTATATATGTTGGATATTAGTCCCCTATCTGATTTAGGATAGGTAAAGATCCTTTCCCAATCTGTTGGTGGTCTTTTTGTCTTATTGACGGTGTCTTTTGCCTTGCAGAAACTTTCACTAGGTCCCATTTGTCAATTCTCGATCTTACAGCACAAGCCATTGCTGTTCTGTTCAGGAATTTTTCCCCTGTGCCCATATCTTCAAGGCTTTTCCCCACTTTCTCCTCTATAAGTTTCAGTGTCTCTGGTTTTATATGGAGTTCCTTGATCCACTTAGATTTGACCTTAGTACAAGGAGATAAGTATGGATCGATTTGCATTCTTCTACATGATAACAACCAGTTGTGCCAGCACCAATTGTTGAAAATGCTGTCTTTCTTCCACTGGATGGTTTTAGCTCCCTTGTCGAAGATCAAGTGACCATAGGTGTGTGGGTTCATTTCTGGGTCTTCAATTCTATTCCATTGGTCTACTTGTCTGTCTCTATACCAGTACCATGCAGTTTTTATCACAATTGCTCTGTAGTAAAGCTTTAGGTCTGGCATGGTGATTCCACCAGAAGTTCTTTTATCCTTGAGAAGACTTTTTGCTATCCTAGGTTTTTTGTTATTCCAGACGAATTTGCAAATTGCTTCTTCCAATTCGTTGAAGAATTGAGTTGGAATTTTGATGGGGATTGCATTGAATCTGTAGATTGCTTTTGGCAAGATAGCCATTTTAAAATGTTGATCCTGCCAATCCATGAGCATGGGAGATCTTTCCACCTTCTGAGATCTTCTTTAATTTCTTTCTTCAGAGATTTGAAGTTTTTATCATACAGATCTTTCACTTCCTTAGTTAGAGTCACGCCAAGATATTTTATATTATTTGTGACTATTGAGAAGGGTGTTGTTTCCCTAATTTCTTTCTCAGCCTGTTTATTCTTTGTATAGAGAAAGGCCATTGACTTGTTTGAGTTTATTTTATATCCAGCTACTTCACCGAAGCTGTTTATCAGGTTTAGGAGTTCTCTGGTAGAATTTTTAGGGTCACTTATATATACTATAGCAGCCTTATTTATAATAGCCAGAAGCTGGAAAGAACCCAGATGCCCCTCAACAGAGGAATGGATACAGAAAATGTGGTACATTTACACAATGGAGTACTACTCAGCTATTAAAAAGAATGAATTTATGAAATTCCTAGGCAAATGGATGGAACTGGAGGGCATCATCCTGAGTGAGGTAAAAGATTCACAAAGGATCTCATACAATATGTACTCACTGATAAGTGGATATTAGCCCCAAACCTAGGATACCCAAGATATAAGATACAATTTGCTAAACACATGAAACTCAAGAAGAATGAAGACTGAAGTGTGGACACTATGCCCCTCCTTAGAATTGGGAACAAAACACCCATGGAAGGAATTACAAAGACAAAGTTTGGAGCTGAGATGAAAGGATGGACCATGTAGAGACTGCCATATCCAGGGATCCACCCATAATCAGCATCCAAACGCTGACACCATTGCATATACTAGCAAGATTTTATCGAAAGGACCCAGATGTAGCTGTCTCTTGTGAGACTATGCCGGGGCTTAGCATACACAGAAGTGGATGCTCACAGTCAGCTAATGGATGGATCACAGGGCTCCCAATGGAGGAGCTAGAGAAAGTACCCAAGGAGCTAAAGGGATCTGCAACCCTATAGATGGAACAACATTATGAACTAACCAGTACCCCGGAGCTCTTGACTCTAGCTGCATATGTATCAAAAGATAGCCTAGTCGGCCATCACTGGAAAGAGAGGCCCATTGGACACGCAAACTTTATATGCCCCAGTACAGGGGAACGCCAGGGCCAAAAAGGGGGAGTGGGTGGGTAGGGGAGTGGGGGTTGGTGGGTATGGGGGACTTCTGGTATAGCATTGGAAATGTAAATGAGCTAAATACCTAATAAAAAATGGAAAAAAAGAGAAATTTTAAAAAGGAAAAAAAAATCCGCGACTAGCTTTTCAGGTGTGTTGGGGTATCCAGGACTGGCTGAAGTGGGAGTGCTGGGTTCTGATGATGGTGAGTGGTCTTGGTTTCTGTTAGTAAGATTCTTACTTTTGCCTTTTGCCATCTGATTAGTTTTTATTGTTGTCTCTGGTTAGAGCTTGGTTCTCCTGTGATTCTGTTAGCCTTTATAAGCAGACCTGGGAGACTAGCTCTCTCCTGAGATTCAGTTGTCAGAATACTCTCTGTAGGCAAGCTCTGCTCTTGCAGGGAAGGTGCACAGATATCTGGCGTTCAGATCTGCCTCCTGGCAGAATATGAAGGCCAGAAATAGGGCCTGTCTCACAACATGTGTCGCTTCTGCCTTTCCCAGAAGCTGTGTAGCTTCTGTAGTCTGCACTCTCACCTACACAGACTAGTCTCTGAGAGATCCCGAACCAGAGATTGCTCCCACAGGTGCTCCAGTAAAGTCCTCCTCGGCTGGGTGGACACCTCTCCTTTGGCAGCGAAGGTGCCCAGATGTCTGGAGCCTGAAATGGGGTTTGTCCAGAATCTGTTAGCTTCTGTAGTCCACACTCTCACCTGTGCAGACTAGTCTTGGAACTAGTCTGGGATCCAAGGAATCCAGGAACCAAGATGGCTCCCCCAGTTGCTCTGGCAAAGCCCTCCCAGGCAGGATGGACACTGCTCCTCTGGCAGGGAAGTTGCCCAGATGTCTGGAGCCCGAAACGGGATCTGCCCCAGAAGCTCTGTGGCTTCTGCCTGTCCCAGAAGCTGTTAGCTTCTGTAGTCCACACTCTCACCTGTGCAGATTTATTGAATTCTATCAAGTCTGATTTCTTTGTTTTCTAAAGGCATACACACATATTTTTATTTTTGCTAGAACTATCCTTTCCTCATAGCCTCCCTTCTTTCTTACTTTTTAAAAAAAGGGCTTTTCTCCTAATCTTATTAATTATTTATTTATTCATTAATTTATTCATTTATTCATTTTATATGAGTACACTGTTACTGTCTTAAGACATGCCAGAAGAAGGTATTTGATTCTATTACAGGTGCTTGTGAGCCACTATGTGGTTTCTGGAAATTGAACTCAGGACCTCTGGAAGAGCAGTCAGTGTTCTAACTGCTGAGTCATCTCTCCCATCCTTATTTCTTTATAAGGATGTATATATATATATATTATATATTCTGGGAACATAATTGCCTTAATTTAAACCCAGTAAGGTTGAGGACAAATGATTTGATCTGGATATGAGATTTCTTTCTTTATTTTTACCTCTGACCAATTTATCCTAGAGGAGAAAGGTGTACAGTTTCTATGGGTATTTAAATCTGCTTCTTTGTTTGTGTTGTTATTGAAATTTAGCCTCAGTCTGTGGTGATCTGATAGAATGTATGGGAGTATTTTCAATTTTCTTGTATCTGTTGAGGCTTCCTTTCTGAGTGACTGTATGGTCAGTTTTGGAGAAGGTTCCATGAGGTGCTGAGAAGAAGGTATATTCTCTTGTTTGGGGATGAAATGTTCTGTAGATATCTATTAAATCCATTTGGTTCATACCTTCTATTAGTTTCACTGTGTCTCTGTATAGTTTCTGTTTCAATCACCTGTCCATTGCATAAAGTGGGGTGTTGAAATCTCCCACTATTATTGTGTAAATTTCAATGTGTGTTTTGAGCTTTAGTAACGTTTCTATTACAAATGTGGATGCCCTTGCATTTGAGGACTAGATATTCAGCATTGAGATTTTCTCTTGGAGGATTATTTCCTTTGATGAATATGAAGCATCCATCCCCATCTCATTTGATAACTTTTGGTTGAATATTTTACTGGATATTCGAATGACAACTCCATTGGTTTGTTTTCTAGGACCATTTGCTTGGAAACTCTTTTCCAGCCTTTTACTGTGAGGTAGTGTCTGTCTTTGTCACTGACATGCATTTCTCAAATGCAGCAAAATGCTGAATCCTATTTAAGTATTCACTATGTTAGTCTGTGGTTTTTATTGGAGATTTGAGGCATTTGTTTTCTTTTATGGTCTGCATGACATCTGTCAAGGATCTACTGGCTTTTAAAGTCTCTGTTGAGAAGTCTGGTGTAATTCTGATAAGTCTGCCTCATATGTTACTTGGCCTTTTTCCCTTACAGATTTTAATATTCTTTCTTTCTTCTGTTCATTTCATGTTTTGATTATTATGTGACAAGAGGATTTTAATTTCTGGTCCAATTTATTTGTTGTTCTGTAGGGTTCTTGTATATTTACGGCCACTTCTTTCTTTAGGTTAGGGAAGTTTTCTTCTATGATTAAGTTATAGATGCTTTCTACTCTCTTGAGCTGGGATTCTTCACCCTCTTTGTTCCTATTATTCTTTTATTTCAAGTTACACATTTATATTTATTTTCCAAAAGTGGGATTTCACATATCACAAGTAATTTTTAAAGCAGCACAATAAATGCCTAAAAAGATATATAAAAACCTATGGTATATGCATCATAATGGCATACACAAATCAGTACTATGATGATTATATATCGGAATAATAATTAGTTAACTATTAACTCTAGGTGGAGCTACATTATTAATTAGGTGGCATGTTCCTTTTATTTGAGATACAAGAAAAATTCCTATAATAAGACAGCTGCACAAGTCCCTTCCACTCTACTCGAGCCCCGAGCTACCTTGCCAGCAGAGTCTTGCCCAACACCCACAAGGGCCCACACGGGACTCCCCACGGGATCCTAAGACCTCTGGTGAGTGGAACACAGCGCCTGCCCCAATCCAATCACGCGGAACCTGAGACTGCGGTACATAGGGAAGCAGGCTACCCGGGCTTGATCTGGGGCACAAACCCCTTCCACTCCACTCGAGCCCCAGGCTACCTTGCCAGCGGAGTCGCCTGACACCTGCAAGGGCCCACACAGGATTCCACACGAGATCCTAAGACCTCTAGTGAGTGGAACACAACTTCTGCCAGGAGTCTGGTTCGAACACCAGATATCTGGGTACCTGCCCTGCAAGAAGAGAGCTTGCCTGCAGAGAATACTCTGCCCACTGAAACTAAGGAGAGTGCTACCCTCCAGGTCTGCTTATAGAGGCTAACAGAGTCACCTGAAGAACAAGCTCTTAACAGTGACAACTAAAACAGCTAGCTTCAGAGATTACCAGATGGCGAAAGGCAAACGTAAGAATCCTACTAACAGAAATCAAGACCACTCACCATCATCAGAACGCAGCACTCCCACCCCACCTAGTCCTGGGCACCCCAACACAACCGAAAATCTAGACCCAGATTTAAAAACATTTCTCATGATGATGATAGAGGACATCAAGAAGGACTTTCATAAGTCACTTAAAGAATTACAGGAGAGCACTGCTAAAGAGTTACAGGCCCTTAAAGAAAAGCAGGAAAACACAGACAAACAGGTAGAAATCATTAAAGAAAAACAGGAAAACACATCCAAACAGATGATGGAAATGAACAAAACCATACTAGAACTAAAAGGGGAAGTAGACACAATAAAGAAAACCGAAAGCGAGGCAACGCTGGAGATAGAAACCCTAGGAAAGAGATCTGGAACCATAGATGCGAGCATCAGCAACAGAATACAAGAAATGGAAGAGAGAATCTCAGGTGCAGAAGATTCCATAGAGAACATCGACACAACAGTCAAAGAAAATACAAAATGCAAAAGGATCCTAACTCAAAACATCCAGGTAATGCAGGACACAATGAGAAGACCAAACCTACAGATAATAGGAATTGAAGAGAATGAAGATTTTCAACTTAAAGGGCCAGGTAATATCTTCAACAAAATAATAGAAGAAAACTTCCCAAACATAAAAAAAGAGATGCCCATGAACATACAAGAAGCCTACAGAATTCCAAATAGACTGGACCAGAAAAGAAATTCCTCCCGACACATAATAATCAGAACAACAAATGCACTAAATAAAGATAGAATATTAAAAGCAGTAAGGGAGAAAGGTCAAGTAACATATAAAGGAAGGCCTATCAGAATTACACCAGACTTTTCACCAGAGACTATGAAAGCCAGAAGAGCCTGGACAGATGTTATACAGACACTAAGAGAACACAAATGCCAGCCCAGGCTACTATACCCGGCCAAACTCTCAATTACCATAGATGGAGAAACCAAAGTATTCCACGACAAAAACAAATTCACACAATATCTTTCCACGAATCCAGCCCTTCAAAGGATAATAACAGAAAAGAAGCAATACAAGGACGGAAATCACGCCCTAGAACAACCAAGAAAGTAATCATTCAACAAACCAAAAAGAAGACAGCCACAAGAACAGAATGCCAACTCTAACAACAAAAATAACAGGAAGCAACAATTACTTTTCCTTAATATCTCTTAATATCAATGGACTCAATTCCCCAATAAAAAGACATAGACTAACAGACTGGCTACACAAACAGGACCCAACATTCTGCTGCTTACAGGAAACCCATCTCAGGGAAAAAGACAGACACTACCTCAGAGTGAAAGGCTGGAAAACAATTTTCCAAGCAAATGGACTGAAGAAACAAGCTGGAGTAGCCATTTTAATATCGGATATAATTGACTTCCAACCCAAAGTTATCAAAAAAGACAAGGAGGGACACTTCATACTCATCAATGGTAAAATCCTCCAAGAGGAACTCTCAATTCTGAATATCTACGCCCCAAATGCAAGGGCAGCCACATTCATTAGAGACACTTTAGTAAAGCTCAAAGCATACATTGCACCTCACACAATAATAGTGGGAGACTTCAACACACCACTTTCTTCAAAGGACAGATCGTGGAAACAGAAACTAAACAGCGACACAGTGAAACTAACAGAAGTTATGAAACAAATGGACCTGACAGATATCTACAGAACATTTTATCCTAAAACAAAAGGATATACCTTCTTCTCAGCACCTCACAGGACCTTCTCCAAAATTGACCATATAATTGGTCACAAAACAGGCCTCAATAGATACAAAAATATTGAAATTGTCCCATGTATCCTATCAGACCACCATGGCCTAAGACTGATCTTCAATAACAACATAAATAATGGAAAGCCAACATTCACGTGGAAACTGAATAACACTCTTCTCAATGATACCTTGGTCAAGGAAGGAATAAAGAAAGAAATTAAAGACTTTTTAGAGTTTAATGAAAATGAAGCCACAACGTACCCAAACCTATGGGACACAATGAAAGCATTTCTAAGAGGGAAACTCATAGCTCTGAGTGCCTCCAAGAAGAAACGGGAGAGAGCACATACTAGCAGCTTGACAACACATCTAAAAGCCCTAGAAGAAAAGGAAGCAAATTCACCCAAGAGGAGTAGACAGCAGGAAATAATCAAACTCAGGGGTGAAATCAACCAAGTGGAAACAAGAAGAACTATGCAAAGAATTAAACAAACGAGGAGTTGGTTCTTTGAGAAAATCAACAAGATAGATAAACCCTTAGCTAGACTCACTAAAGGGCACAGGGACAAAATCCTAATTAACAAAATCAGAAATGAAAAGGGAGACATAACAACAGATCCTGAAGAAATCCAAAACACCATCAGATCCTTCTATAAAAGGCTATACTCAACAAAACTGGAAAACCTGGACGAAATGGACAAATTTCTGGACAGATACCAGGTACCAAAGTTGAATCAGGATCAAGTTGATCATGTAAACAGTCCCATATCACCTAAAGAAATAGAAGCAGTTATTAATAGTCTCCCAATCAAAAAAAGCCCAGGACCAGATGGGTTTAGTGCAGAGTTCTATCAGACCTTCAAAGAAGATCTAATTCCAGTTCTGCACAAACTATTTCACAAAATAGAAGTAGAAGGTACTCTACCCAACTCATTTTATGAAGCCACTATTACTCTGATACCTAAACCACAGAAAGACCCAACAAAGATAGAGAACTTCAGACCAATTTCTCTTATGAATATCGATGCAAAAATCCTCAATAAAATTCTCGCTAACCGAATCCAAGAACACATTAAAGCAATCATCCATTCTGACCAAGTAGGTTTTATTCCAGGGATGCAGGGATGGTTTAATATACGAAAATCCATCAATGTAATCCATTATATAAACAAACTCAATGACAAAAACCACATGATCATCTCGTTAGATGCAGAAAAAGCATTTGACAAGATCCAGCACCTATTCATGATAAAAGTTTTGGAAAGATCAGGAATTCAAGGCCCATACCTAAACATGATAAAAGCAATCTACAGCAAACCAGTAGCCAACATCAAAGTAAATGGAGAGAAGCTGGAAGTAATCCCACTAAAATCAGGGACTAGACAAGGCTGCCCACTTTCTCCCTACCTTTTCAACATAGTACTTGAAGTATTAGCCAGAGCAATTCGACAACAAAAGGAGATCAAGGGGATACAAATTGGAAAAGAGGAAGTCAAAAATATCACTTTTTGCAGATGATATGATAGTATATATAAGTGACCCTAAAAATTCTACCAGAGAACTCCTAAACCTGATAAACAGCTTCGGTGAAGTAGCTGGATATAAAATAAACTCAAACAAGTCAATGGCCTTTCTCTATACAAAGAATAAACAGGCTGAGAAAGAAATTAGGGAAACAACACCCTTCTTAATAGTCACAAATAATATAAAATATCTTGGCGTGACTCTAACTAAGGAAGTGAAAGACCTGTATGATAAAAACTTCAAATCTCTGAAGAAAGAAATTAAGGAAGATCTCAGAAGATGGAAAGATCTCCCATGCTCATGGATTGGCAGGATCAACATTGTAAAAATGGCTATCTTGCCAAAAGCAATCTACAGATTCAATGCAATCCCCATCAAAATTCCAACTCAATTCTTCAACGAATTGGAAGGAGCAATTTGCAAATTTGTCTGGAATAACAAAAAACCTAGGATAGCAAAAAGTCTTCTCAAGGATAAAAGAACTTCTGGCGGAATCACCATGCCAGACCTAAAGCTTTACTACAGAGCAATTGTGATAAAAACTGCATGGTACTGGTATAGAGACAGACAAGTAGACCAATGGAATAGAATTGAAAACCCAGAAATGAACCTACACACCTATGGTCACTTGATCTTCGACAAGGGAGCTAAAACCATCCAGTGGAAGAAAGACAGCATTTTCAACAATTGGTGCTGGCACAAATGGTTGTTATCGTGTAGAAGAATGCAAATCGATCCATACTTATCTCCTTGTACTAAGGTCAAATCTAAGTGGATCAAGGAACTTCACATAAAACCAGAGACACTGAAACTTATAGAGGAGAAAGTGGGGAAAAGCCTTGAAGATATGGGCACAGGGGAAAAATTCCTGAACAGAACAGCAATGGCTTGTGCTGTAAGATCGAGAATTGACAAATGGGACCTAATGAAACTCCAAAGTTTCTGCAAGGCAAAAGACACCGTCAATAAGACAAAAAGACCACCAACAGATTGGGAAAGGATCTTTACCTATCCTAAATCAGATAGGGGACTAATATCCAATATATATAAAGAACTCAAGAAGGTGGACTTCAGTAAATCAAATAACCCCATTAAAAAATGGGGCTCAGAACTGAACAAAGAATTCTCACCTGAGGAATACCGAATGGCAGAGAAGCACCTGAAAAAATGTTCAACATCCTTAATCATCAGGGAAATGCAAATCAAAACAACCCTGAGATTCCACCTCACACCAGTCAGAATTGCTAAGATCAAAAATTCAGGTGACAGCAGATGCTGGCGTGGATGTCGAGAAAGAGGAACACTCCTCCATTGTTGGTGGGAGTGCAGGCTTGTACAACCACTCTGGAAATCAGTCTGGCGGTTTCTCAGAAAATTGGACATAGTACTACCGGAGGATCCAGCAATACCTCTCCTGGGCATATATCCAGAAGATGCCCCAACTGGTAAGAAGGACACATGCTCCACTATGTTCATAGCAACCTTATTTATAATAGCCAGAAGCTGGAAAGAACCTAGATGCCCCTCAACAGAGGAATGGATACAGAAAATGTAGTACATCTACACAATGGAGTACTACTCAGCTATTAAAAAGAATGAATTTATGAAATTCCTAGGCAAATGGATGGACCTGGAGGGCATCATCCTGAGTGAGGTAACACATTCACAAAGAAACTCACACAATATGTACTCACTGATAAGTGGATATTAGCCCCAAACCTAGGATACCCAAGATATAAGATATAATTTGCTAAACACGTGAAACTCAAGAAGAATGAAGACTGAAGTGTGGACACTATGCCCCTCCTTAGATTTGGGAACAGAACACCCATGGAAGGAGTTACAGAGACAAAGTTTGGAGCTGAGACGAAAGGATGGACCATGTAGAGACTGCCATATCCAGGGATCCACCCCATAATCAGCATCCAAACGCTGACACCATTGCATACACTAGCAAGATTTTATTGAAAGGACCCATATGTAGCTGTCTCTTGTGAGACTATGCCGGGGCCTAGCAAACACAGAAGTGGATGCTCACAGTCAGCTAATGGATGGATCATAGGGCTCCCAATGGAGGAGCTAGAGAAAGTAGCCAAGGAGCTAAAGGGATCTGCAACCCTGTAGGTGGAACAACATTATGAACTAACCAGTACCCCGGAGCTCTTGACTCTAGCTGCATATATATCAAAAGATGGCCTAGTCGGCCATCACTGGAAAGAGAGGCCCATTGGACTTGCAAACTTTATATGCCCCAGTACAGGGTAACACCAGGGCCAAAAAGGGGGAGTGGGTGGGCAGGGGAGTGGGGGTGGTTGGATATGGGGGACTTTTGGTATAGCATTGGAAATGTAAATGAGCTAAATACCTAATAAAAATGAAAAAAAAAGAAGTTTCCAGAATGGAAAAGAAAGCATTATAAAGATCCAAGTAAGTTATTAAAGATATGTAAAAGATGAAAAAAAAATAATAAAATGACCCTTTGTGTTTTCAAAAAAAAGACAGCTGCACAAGCCTGATGACTCAGAAGCTTGGTGTAAGCTCTTTCACACAAAGGCATCTGAGAAATCATCACCTGAACACTTACCAGAAACTTCAAACATATGATAAGAGACATCAATATTTTCATCAAATATTTTAAAATACAAACTACTTCCTTTATCTCCATGTATTATCTTATTTCATAAAACCACATTAAACATTTCAAATTTACTGTGTGTGTGTGTGTGTGTGTGTGTGTGTGTGTGTGTGTGTGTGTGTCCAATGACCACAGGATATGTGTAGTAATTAGAGGACAGCTTGCAGATATAGGTTCTCTTCCTCCACCATGTATATTTCTGGTGTATATCCAACTCAGGCTGTCAGGCTTGGCAGCAAGTATTTTTTTCCCAATAAATCATCTTAACCATCACTTAATTTCCTTTTAAGAGCTCAGATTTTAAAATCACTTTATATGGAGATGCATGACCACAGAGTATTGTATTAACATGATTCAATAATGGTTGGCTTAAAGTTTTTCCCTGTTAAAAGACCCTTATTTTAAGGCATTTTTATTAGATATTTTCTTCATTTACATTTCAAATGTTATCTCCAAAGCCCCCTATAACCTCTCCCAACCCTGTTCTCCAACCCACCCACTCCTGCTTCATTGCCCTGGCATTCCTCTGCACTGGGGCATATGAACTTTGCAATACCAAGGGCCTCTCCTCCCATTGATGGCAGACTAGGCCATCCTCTGCTACATATGCAGCTAAAGACGCAGCTCTGGGGGGTTGGGGGGGGGCGGCGGTGGTACTGGTTAGTTCATACTGTTGTTCCTTCTATGGGGTTGCAGACTCCTTTAGCTCCTCGGGTACTTTCTCTAGCTCCTTCATTAGGGGCCCTGTGTTCCATCCAATAGATGACTGTGAGCATCCACTTCTGTATTTGCCAGACGTTGGCATAGCCTCACAAGAGAGAGCTATGTCAGGGTCCTGTCAGCAAAATCTTTCTGGCATATGCAATAGTGTCTGGGTTTAGTGGTTGTATATAGGATGGATCCCCGGGTGGGGCAGTCTCTGGATCGTCTTTCCTTCCATCTCAGCTCCAAACTTGGTCTCTGTAACTCTTCTATGGGTATTTTGTTCCCTGTTCTAAAAAGGAGCGAAGTATCCACATTTCGGTCTTTCTTCTTCTTGAGTTTCATGTGTTTTACAAATTGAATCTTGGGCTTTCTAAGTTTCTGGGCTAATATCCACTAATCAGTGAGTACATATGATGTATGTTCTTTTGTGATTGGGTTACCTCACTCAGGATGATATTCTCCAGATACATCCATTTGCCTAAAGATTTCATGAATTCATTGTTTTTAACAGCTGAGTAGTACTCCATTGTGTAAATGTACCACATTTTCTGTATTCATTCCTCTGTTGAGGGACATCTGGGTTCTTTCTGGCTTCTGGCTATTATAAATAAGGCTGCTATGAACATAGTGGAGCATGTGTCCTTATTACAAGTTTGTTCCTATTATTCTTAAGTTTGATCTTTTCATTGTGTCCTGAATTTCCTGGATATTTTGGGTTATGAGCTTTTTACACTTTTTATTTTCTTAGACCAATTCATCAATATTTACTATGGTACCTTCTACATCTGAGATTCTCTTCTATCTCTTTTATTCTGTTGGTGATGCTTGCATCTGTAGCTCCTGATCTCTTTTCTAAGTTGTCCATCTCCAGGGTTGCTTCCCATTATGTTGTCTTTATTGTTTCTATTTCCATTTTTAGCTCTTGGGCCATTTTGTTTAATTCCTTCACCTGCTTGATTTTATTTTTCTGTATTCCTTTAAGGGATTTATTTGTTTCTTCTTTAAGTACTTTTACCTGTTTGCATGTGCTTTCCTGTGTTTCTTTTTTTCCCAATTTTTTATTAGATATTTTCTTCAGTTACATTTCAAATGCTATCACGAAAGTCCCCTATACCCTCCCCCCCCACGCTACTCTCCTACCTACCCACTCCCACTTCTTGGCCCTGGCATTCCCCTGTACTGGGGCATATCAAGTTTGCAAGACCAAGGGGCCTCTCTTCCCAATGATGGCCGACTAGGCCATCTTCTGCTACATATGCAGCTAGAGACACAAGCTCTTGGGGATACTGGTTAGTTCATATTGTTATTCCACCTATAGGGTTGCAGACCCCTTCAGCTCCTTGGGTACTTTCTCTAGATCCTCCATTGGGGGCCCTGTGTTTCATCCAATAGATAAATGTGAACATTCACTTCTGTATTTGCCAGGTACTGGCATAGCCTCACCAGAGATAGCTATATCAGGGTCGGGAGTTCTTTATATTCTCTTTAAAGGCCTCTATCATGTTCATGAGATGGAATTTTAAGTCATTATCTCATTTTCAATGCATGATAGGATAGCAAGGGCTTGCTGTGGGGGGAGAACTGGGTTCTGCTAGTGCCAAACTGCTTTGGGTTCTGTCACTTATGATCTTGTGCTTGCTGCTGGCCATCTGGTTCTCTCTGGTTTTAACTGGTCTCGGTGTCTCTGACTATAACCAGCATCCTTGGAGGCAGATAGAGCTCTGTGACCTGACTTAGAACTGGTCTCCTTGGAGGCAGGCAGTGTTATCTCTGGTTCATGTGGGTCTCCTGTGTCCCTGGTTACTGTGGATCTCCTGTGCCCCTGGTTACTGCAGACCTCCTGGAAGACTCAAAGGCTGTAGAGTCTTTGTGGGTATTGGGCCACTGGTCTGGCCCAGGTGGCAAAGTGAGCTGGAAGGAAGTAGAGCTCAGGGGACTCAAGGTAGAGGGTATGGCAGGACTTCCAGAGGAGTGATTGGAACACCACAAAGCCCCCCCCCCACTACGTAATTCTGTGACTATCAGTCTAGACTGATAGTCACAGAAGGGAAAGGTATGACTTCCAGAGGAGGTATTGGAACACCAACCCAGCCACAAAACCTTATACCTACAAAGTGCCTTGCCCACAAGATGTGCTGGCATAAAGGTAATACAGAAAATGTGGGAGTGACCATCCAATGACTGGTCCAGCTTGAGATGCATGCCAAGCATGCCCATACCTGATGCTGCCTGGAGAGCCAGGCACTATAGGCTGTATAGCCCAGAGACCTAGGATAAAACCAAACATGACCGGGGGGGGGGGGGAGTCAATGAAATGATTCCTAACAATACTCTGATATACTCATAGATTGGCATCTAGCCCAATTGTCATCAGAGAGGCTTCACTAAGCAACTGGCATAAACACATGTAGAGACCCACAGCCAAACATTAGGGAGAGCTGGGGGAATCTTGTGCAAGAGGGAAGGATGGTAGGAGCCAGAGGTGTCAAGGACACTACAAGAAAACCCATAGAATCAATTAACCTTGGCCCATAAAGGCTCATAGAGACTGAACTGCCAACAAGGGAGGCTGCATGGTACTACCCTAAGTCCTCTGCACATATTTTATAGTTGTGTAGCTTGGCTTTTGGTGGGACTCCTAACAGTGGAAGCAGGGGCTTTATCTGACTCTGTTACCTCATCAGAGAAGCCTCTCTTCCCAACAAATGGAGACTATCATGGAAACCACAAGTGGACACAATGCAGAGATCAATAGATTGGGAGTTCTGACCCAATGGAGATATCTAAATCACATCCCCAGCCTCACAGCCATAAGATCAGTGATTATTACAGAAAAGCAAGCAGAAACATTTTAAGAGCCAGAATACCAAGGAGTTTGATAGACATGGTCTGTCCTCGAAATATTTCCATTAGGAAGACAAGAGGAAAAATTTACAGGATCCTACCTGTAGAAAAAGAACTACCTGCACCCAATGACTTCTGGGATAACAAGTAGCCTCCCTCAGTGGTGAGTGCCCTTATTGACTATCCAATGCAGAGTAATGAAGTCATATATATATATATTCACTTTATATCCTGATTGCAGCAATCCCTTCCAAGCCCCCCTCACAAACCCATCATATCTGAGAAGGGAGAGGTACCCATTGTGTGAAAACCTACCCTGGCACCTTAAGTCACTGTAGGATTAGGCACTATCCTCACCCACTGAGGATAGAAAGGCACCACAGTTAGGGGAACAGGATCCACAGACAGACAATAAAGTCAGGGAAAGACCCTGCTCCAGTTGTTTGGGGGACTTGCATGAAAATCAAGTTGCACTTCTGCTACATATATGTGGAGGTCCTAGGTCCAGACCTTGTATGATCATTGGTTGGTGGTTCAGTCTCTAGGATAACCCAAAAGTCCAGTAGAGTTGACACTGTTGGTCTTCTTCCAGAGTGCCTATCCCTATGTGGGTACCCCAATCCTTCCACTAATTTTTCCATAAGACTTCCTGAGCTCTGTTTAATGTTTGGTTATGGCTCTATGCATCTATTTCAATTGGCTTCTGGGCAGACCCTCTCAGAGGACAGTTATGCTAGGCATAACAGTGTATCATTAATAGTGTCATCGATTGGTTCTTGCGCTCATGGAATGGATCTCAAGTTGGGCCAGCACTGGTTAACCATTTCCTCAGTTTCTGTGTCACCTTTATAACTATAGCTCCGGTAGACAGGAAAAATTTGGGGTCAAAGGTCTTGGGATGGGTTGGTGTCTTTATAACTCCACTGGGAGTCCTGTCCAGAGCTGACAACTTCATGTAAAATAAATTTTAATTTTTATTTAATCTTTTATTTATTTATTTATTTTCTTATTTACTTACTTATTTACACTCCAGATTTTTTACCCCTCTTGGTCCACCCTCTGACTGTTCCACATCCCGTACCTCCTCCCTACTTGTCTAAGATCAAGTGTCAGTAAGTGTGTAGTTTCATTTCTGGGTCTTCAATTCTATCCCGTTGACTAATATGTCTTTCTCTGCACCAATACCATGCAGTTCTTATCACTGTTGCTCTGTAGTAAAGCTTGAGGTCAGGGATGGTGATTCCCCCAGCCATTCTTTTATTGTTAAAAAATGTTTCACTATTCTGGGTCTTTTGCCTTTCCAGATGAATTTGAGAATTGCTCTTTCCCTGTCTTTGAAGAATTGTGTTGGCATTTTGATGGGTATTGCATTGAATGTGTAGATTGCCTTTGGTAGGATGGCCATTTTTACTATACTAATTCTGCCAGTCCATGAGCCTGGGAGATCTCTCCATTTTCTGAGATCTTCGATTTCTTGCTTGAGAGACTTGAGTTATTATTATACAGGTCTTTCACTTATTTGGTTAGAGTTACCCCAAGATATTTTATATTATTTGTGGCTATTGTGAAGGAAATTGTTTCCCGAATGTCTTTCTCAGCTTGTTTATCACTTATATGAAGAAAAGCTACTGATTTATTGGAGTTAATTTTATATCCGGTCACTTTGCTGAAGTTTTTTATCAGCTGAAGTTCTCTGGTAGAGGTTTTTTGGGGCCACTAATATATACTATCATATCATCTTAAAATAGTGATATGTTTATTTCTTCTTTGCCAATTTGTATCCCTTGATATTTTTTTGTTATCTTTTGTTCCAGCTAGCACTTCGAGTACTATATGGAATTGATATTGGGAGAGTAGGCATCTTTGTCTTGTGTCCAATTTAGTGGGATTGCTTCAAGTATGTCTCCATTTAATTTGATACCGGCTATTGGTTTGCAGTAAAGCACTTTTATTATGTTTATGTGTGGGCCTTGAATTCCTGATCTCTCCAACACTTTTAACATGAAAGGATGTTGTATTTTGTTAAATGCTCTTTCTGCATCTAAAGAGAGGGCTGTGTGATTTTTTTTTTAATTTGAGCTTGTTTATATAGTGGATTACATTAATGGATTTTCATATATTGAACCAACTTTGCATCCTTGGGAAGAAACCTACTGGATCTTGGTCAATGATGGTTTTGAGTGTTCTTGGATTCAGTTTGCAAGAATTTTTAAAGTAGTTTTGCATCGGTATTCATAAGCAAGATTGGTCTGAAGTTCTCTTTTTTGTTTTGGTTGGGTCCTTGTGTGCTTTAGGTATCAGTATAATTGTGGCTTCATAGAATGAATTAGATTGTGTTCCTTGTGTTTCTATTTTATTGAATACTTTAAAGAATATTGGTATTATGTCTTCTTTGAAGGTCTGGTAGAACTTTACACTAAATCTTCCTGGCCTTGGGCTTTTTTTTTTTTTTTTTCTTTTTTTGGTTGGAAGGTCTTTAATGATTCTTCTATTTCCTTATGGGATATGGGCCTGTTTAGATAGTTTACCTGCTCTTAATTTAACTTTGGTATGTTATATCTGTCTAGAAAATGAGCCAATTCATCTAGATTTTCCAGTTTTGTTGAGTATGGGCTTTTGTAGTAGGATATGATTTTTTTTTAAATTTCCTTAGTTTCTGTTCTTATGTCTCTCTGTTCATTTCTGATTTTGTTAATTTGGAAACTGCCTCTGGGTCCTTTAGTTAGTTTGGCTAGGAGATTATCTATCCTGTTGATTCTATCAAAGAACCAGTTTTGGTTTTGTTGATTTTTTGTATTATTCTCTTTGTTTCTATTTGGTTGATTTTAGCCCTGAGTTGGACTATTTGCTGCCTTTTACTCCTCTTGGGTGAGTTTGCTTCTTTTTCTTCTAGAGCTTTCAGGTGTGCTGTTAAATTGCTAGTGTAAGATCTCTCCAATTTCTTTTTTTTTTAATTAGATGTTTTCTTCATTTGCATTTCAAATGCTATCCCAAAAGTCCCCTATACACTCCCAGCACCCTGCTCCTCTACCCACGCACTCCCACTTCTTGGCCCTGGCATTCCCCTGTACTGGGGCATATCAAGTTTGCAAGACCAAGAGGCCTCTCTTCCCAATGATGAACAACTAGGCCATCTTCTGCTATATATGCAGCTAGAGACACAAGCTCTGGGGTTACTGATTAGTTCATATTGTTGTTCCACCTATAGTGTTGCAGACTCCTTCAGCTCCTTGGGTACTTTCTCTAGTACCTCCATTGGGGGACCTGTGTTCCATCCTATAGACGACTGTGAGCATCCACTTCTGTATTTGCCAGGCAATGACATAGCCTCACTCGAGATAGCTAGACCAGTGTCCTTTCAGCAAAATCTTGCTGGCATATATAATAGTGTCTGCGTTTGGTGGCTGATTATCGAATGGACCCCCAGGTGGGGCAGTCTCTGGATGGTCCATCCTTTCTTCTTAGCTCCAAACTTTGTAACTCCTTCCATGGGTTTTTTATTCCCTATTCTAGGGAGGAATGAAGTATCCACACGTTGGTTTTCCTTCTTCTTGATTTTCTTGTGTTTTGCAAATTGTATCTTGGGTATTCTAAGTTTCTGGGCTAATATCCACTTATCAGTGAGTGCATATTGAGTGACTTCTTTTATGATTGGGTTACCTCACTCAGGATGATATTCTCCAGATATATCCATTTGCCTAAGAATTTCATGAATTCATTATTTTTAATAGCTGAGTAGTTCTCCATTGTGTAAATGTATCACATTTTCTGTATCCATTCCTCTGTTGAGGGACATCTGTGTTCCTTCCAGCTTCTCACTATTATAAATAGGGCTGCTATGAACATAGTGGAGCATGTGTCCTTCTTACCAGTTGGAACATCTTCTGGATCTTTACTAGGGCATTTAGTGCTAAGAATTTTCCTCTTAGCACTGCTTTCATTGTGTCCCATAAGTTTTGGTATGATAAGTCAATATTTGCATTAAAATCCAAGAAGTTGTTAATTTCTTTCTTTTTTTTTCTCTTGACCAAGTTATCATTGAGTAGAGAGTTGTTCAGTTCCCATGTGTATGTGGGCTTTCTGTTGTTTTTGCTGTTCTTGAACACCAGTCTTAGGCCATGGTGATCTCATAGGATGTATGGGATTATTTCAATCTTCTTGTATTGGTTTAGGGTTGTTTTGTGACCAATTATACTGTCGATTTTGGAGAAGGTACCATGTGGTGCTGAAAAGAAGTTGTATTCTTTTGTTTTAGACTGAAATGTTCTGTAGATATCTGTTAAATCCATTTGGTTCATACCCTCTATTAGTTTCACCATGTCTCTCTTTAGTTTCTGTTTTAATAACCTGCCATTGGTGAGAGTGTGATACTTAAGTTTCTTACTATTATTGTGTGAAGTTCAAATTGTGTTTTCAGCCTTAGTAAAGTTTCCTTTATGAATGTGGGTGCCCTTGCATGTGGGTTATAGATGTTCAGAATAAAGACTTTCTCTTGGTGGATTTTCCCTTTGATGAAAATGAAGTGTCGTTCCTCATCATGCTTGATAATTTTTCGTTGAAAGTCTATTTTATTGGATATTAGCATGTTTCCTTGGACCATTTGCTTAGAAGATGTTTTGCCATTCCCAGGTTTGCCTCCATTTATATTTTCTTTATTGTCTCTACTTCCACTTTTAAATCTTAGACCACTTTATTCAATTCCTTCACCTGTTTGATTTTGTTTTCCTATATTTCTTTAGGGAGCTTGTTTCCTCTTTAAGGAATTCTACCTCTTTACCTGTGTTTTCCTGTATTTATTTCAGTAAGTTATTTATATCTTCCTTTTTAAATATTTTATTAGGTATTTTTCTCATTTACATTTCCAATGTTATCCCAAAAGTCCCCCACACCCAGGCCCCCACTCCCCTACACACGCACTCCCAAATTTTGGCCCTGGTGTTCCCCTGTACTGGGGCATATAAAGTTTGCAAGTCCAATGGGCCTCTCTTTCCAGTGATGGCTGACTAGGTCATCTTTTGATACATATGCAGCTAGAGTCAAGACCTCTGGTTAGTTCATAATGTTCCACCTATAGGGTTGGAGATCCCTTTAGCTCCTTGGGTACCTTCTCTAGACCCTCCATTGGGGGCCCTGTGATCCATCCAATAGCTGACTGTGAGCATCCACTTCTGTGTTTGCTAGGCCCCGACATTATCTCACAAGAGACAGCTCTATCTGGGTCCTTTCAGCAAAATCTTGCTAGTGTATGCAATGGTGTCAGCGTTTGGAAGCTGATTATGGGAAGGATCCCTGGATATGGCAGTCTCTACATGGTCCATCCTTTCATCACAGATCTAAAATTTGTCTCTGTACCCTCTTCCATGGGTGTTTTGTTCCCAATTCTGAAAAGGGGCAAAGTGTCCACACTTTGGTCTTCATTCTTAGGGAGTTTCATGCGTTTAGCAAATTGTATCTTATATCTTGGGTATCCTAAGTTTCTGGGCTAATATCGACTTATCAGTGAGTACATATTGTGTGAGTTCCTTTGTGATTGGGTTACCTTACTCAGGATGATGCCCTCCAGGTACATCCATTTGCCTAGGAATTTCATACATTCATTTTTCTTAATAACTGAGTAGTACTCCATTGTGTAAATGTACCACATTTTCTGTATCCATTCCTCTCTTGAGGGGTATCTTGGTTCTTTCCAGCTTCTGGCTATTATAAATAAGACTAATATGAACATAGAGGAGCATGTGTCCTTCTTGCCGGTTGGAACATCTGGATATATGCCCAGGAGAGGTATGGCAGGATCCTGAGTAGTACTATGTCCAATTTTCTGAGGAACCTCCAGACTGATTTCCAGAGTGGTTGTACAAGCTTGCAATCCCACCAACAATGGAGGAGTGTTCTCTTTCTCCATATTCTTGCCAGCATCTGCTGTCACCTGAATTTTTGATTTTAGCCATTTTGACAGGTGTGAGATGGAATCTCAGGGTTGTTTTGATTTGCATTTCCCTGATGATTAAGGATGTTGAACATTTTTTTCAGGTGCTTCTCTGCCATTCAGTATTCCTCAGGTGAGAATTCTTTGCTAATCTCAGAGCCCCATTTTTAATGGGGTTATTTGATTTTCTGGAGTCCATCTTCTTGAGTTCTTTATATATACTGGATATTAGTCCCCTATCTGATTTAGGGAACTAATCTGTAAAGATCCTTTCCCAATCTGTTGGTAGTCCTTTTGTCTTATTGACGGTGTCTTTTGCTTTGCAAAAGCTTTGCAACTTTATGAGGTCCCATTTATTGATTCTCGATCTTACAGCACAAGCCATTGCTGTTCTATTCAGCAATTTTTCCCCTGTACCCAAATCTTCGAGGCTTTTCCCTACTTTCCCCTCTATCTGTTTCAGTGTCTCTGGTTTTATGTGGAGATTCTTAATCCACTTATATTTGACCTTAGTACAGGATATGCGAATGGATCAATTTGCATTCTTCTACATGATAACTTGGGGCAGCACCCTTTCTTGAAAATGCTGTCTTTTTTCCACTGGATGGTTTTAGCTCCCTTGTCAAAGATCAAGTGACGATAGGTGTGTGGATTCATCTCTGGGCCTTCATTTCTACTCCATTGGTCTACTTGTCTGTCCTATACCACTACCATGCAGTTTTTATCACAATTGTTCTGTAGTACAGCTTTAGGTCAGGCATGCTGATTCCACCAGAGGTTCTTTTATCCTTGAGAAGAATTTTTGCTATCCTAGGTTTTTTGTTATTCCAAATGAATCTGCCAATTGCCCTTTCTAATTCGTTAAAGAATTGACTTGGAATTTTGATGGGGATTGCATTGAATCTGTAAATTGCATTTGGCAAGACAGCCATTTTTACTATATTGAACCTGCCAATTCATGAGCATGCGAGATCTTTCCATCTTCTGAGATATTCTTTAATTTCTTTCTTCAGAGACTTGAAGTTCTTATCATACAGATCTTTCACTTCCTTAGAGTCACGCCAAGGTATTTTATATTATTTGTGACTTTTGAGAAGGGTGTTTCCCTAATTTCTTTCTCAGCCTGTTTATTCTTTGTATAAATAAAGACTATTGACTTGTTTGAGTTAATTTTATTTCCAGCTACTTCATTGAAGCTGTTTATCAGACTTAGGAGTTCTCTGGTGGAATTTTTAGGGTCACTTATATATACTTTCATATCATCTGCAAAAAGTGATATTTTGACTTCTTCCTTTCCAATTTGTATCCCCTTGATCTCCTTTTGTTGTCGAATTGCTCTGGCTAGGACTTCAAGTACAATGTTAAATAGGTAGGGTGAGAGTGGACAGCCTTGACTAGTCACTGATTTTAGTGGGATTGCTTCCAGCTTCTCATCATTTATTTTGATGTTGGCTACTGGTTTGCTGTAGATTGCTTTTATCATGGTTAGGTATGGGTCTTGAATTCCTGATCTTTCCAAGACTTTTTTCATGAATGTGTGTTGGATTTTGTCAAATGCTTTCTCCGCATCTAAGGAGATGATCATGTGGTTTTTGTCTTTGAGTTTGTTTATATACTGGATGGCATTGATGGATTTCCATATATTGAACCATCCCTGCATCCTTGGAATGAAACCTACTTGGTCAGGATAGATGATTGTTTTGATGTGTTCTTGGATTCGGTTAGCAAGAATTTTATTGAGGATTTTTGCATCGATATTCTTAAGGGAAATTGGTCTGAAGTTCTCTATCTTTGTTGAGTATTTTTGTGGTTTAATTTCAGAGTAATCGTGGCTTCATAGAATGAGTTGGGTAGAGTACCTTCTGTTTCTATTTTGTGGAATAGTTTGTGAAGAACTTGGATTAGATCTTTTTTTTTTAAATTAGGAATTTTCCTCCTTTACATTTTCAATGCTATCCCAAAGGTCCCCCATACCCAACACCCCCCATATCCCCTACCCACCCACTCCCCCTTTTTGGCCCTGGCATTCCCCTGTACTGGGGCATATAAAGTTTGCAAGTCCAATGGTCCTCTCTTTGCAGTAATGGCCGACGAGGCCATCTTTTGATACATATGCAGCTAAAGAGCTCCCGGGTACTGGTTAGTTCATATTGTTGTTCCACCTATAGGGTTGCAGTTCCCTTTAGCTCCTTGGGTGATTTCTCTAGCTCCTCCATTGGGGGCCGTGTGACCCATCCAATAGCTGACTGTGATCATCCACTACTGTGTTTGCTAGGCCCCGGCATAGTCTCACAAGAGAGAGCTATATCTGGGTCCTTTCAGCAAAATCTTGCTAGTATATGCAATGGTGTCAGGATTTGGAAGCTGATTATGGGATGGATCCCCGGATATGGCAATCTCTAGATGGTCCATCCTTTCATCACAGCTCCAAATTTTGTCTCTGTAACTCCTTCCATGGGTGTTTTGTTCCCATTTCTAAGAAAGGGTAAAGTGTCCACACTTTGGTCTTCGTTCTTCTTGAATTTCATGCATTTGGCAAGTTGTATCATATATCTTGGGTATCCTAAGTTTCTGGGCTAATATCCACTTATGAGTGAATACATATTGTGTGAATTCCTTTGTGATTGGGTTACCTCAATCAGGATGATAGCCTCCAGGTCCATCCATTTACCTAGGAATTTCATAAATTCATTCTTTTTAATAGCTGAGTAATATTACATTGTATAAATGCACCACGTTTTCTGTATCCATTCCTCTGTTGAGGGGCATCTGGGTTCTTTCCAGCTTCTGGCTATTATAAACAAGGCTTCTATGAACATAGTGGAGCATGTGTTCTTCTTACCGGTTGGGACATCTTCTGGATATATGCCTAGGAGAGGTATTGCAGGATCCTCCGGTACTACTATGTCCAATTTTCTGAGGAACCGCCAGACTGATTTCCAGAGTGGTTGTACAAGCTTGCAATCCCACCAACAATGGAGAAGTGTTCCCCTTTCTCCACATCCTCGCCAGCATCTGCTGTCACCTGAGTTTTTGATCTTAGCCATTCTGACTGGAGTGAAGTGGAATCTCAGTGTTGTCTTGATTTGCATTTCCCTGATGATTAAGGATGTTGAACATTTTTTCAGGTGCTTCTCTGCCATTCGGTATTCCTCAGGTGAGAATTCTTTGTTCAGCTCTGAGCCCCATTTTTTAATGGGGTTATTTGATTTTCTGGAGTCCACCTTCTTGAGTTCTTTATATATATTGGATATTAGTCCCCTATCTGATTTGGGATAGGTAAAGATCCTTTCTCAATCTGTTGGTGGCCTTTTTGTCTTATTGACAGTGTCTTTTGCTTTGCAGAAGCTTTGCAATTTTATGAGGTCCCATTTATCGATTCTTGATCTTACAGCACAAGCCATTGCTGTACTATTCAGGAATTTTTCCCCTGTACCCATATCTTCGAGATTTTTCCCTACTTTCTCCTCTATAAGTTTCAGTGTCTCTGGTTTTATGTGGAGTTCCTTGGATTAGGTCTTCTTTGAAAGTCTGATAGAACTCTGCACTAAACCCATCTAGACCTGGGCTTTTTTTGGTTAGGAGACTATTAATGACTGCTTCTATTTCTTTAGGGGATACAGGAGTGTTTAGATCATTAACCTGATCTTGATTTAACTTTGGTACCTGGTATTTGTCTAGAAACTTGTCCATTTCATTCAGGGTCTCCAGTTTTGTTGAGTATAGCCTTTTGCAGAAGAATCTGATGGTGTTTTGGATTTCTCCAGGATCTGTTCTTATGTCTCCCTTTTCATTTCTGATTTTGTTAATTAGGATGCTATCTCTGTGCCCTCTAGAGAGGCTGGCTAAGGGTTTATCTATCTTGTTGATTTTCTCAAAGAACCAGCTCCTCATTTGGTTGATTCTTTGAATATTTCTTCTTGTTTCTACTTGGTTGATTTCGCCCCTGAGTTTGATTATTTCCTGCCATCTACTCCTTTTGGGTGAATTTGCTTCCTTTTTTCTAGAGCTTTTAGGTGTGTTGTCAAGCTGCTAGTGTGTGCTCTCTCTAGTTTCTTTTTGGAGGCACTCATAGCTGAGTTTCCCTCTTAAAAATTCTTTCAGTGTGTCCCATAAGTTTGGTTATGTTGTGACTTCATTTTCATTAAGCTCCAAAAATCCTTAATTTCTTTCTTTATTCCTTCCTTGACCAAGGTATCATTGAGAAGAGTGTTGTTCAGTTTCCATGTAAATGTTGGCTTTTGTTATTGAAGATCAGCCTTTGTCCATGGTGATCTGATAGGATGCATGGGAAAATTTCAATATTTTTTGTATATGTTGAGGCTTGTTTTGAGACCAATTATGTGGTCAATTTTGGAGAAGGTACCATGAGGTGCTGAGAAGAAGGTATATCCTTTTGTTTTAGGATAAAATGTTCTGTAGATATCTGTTAAATCCATTTGTTTCATAACTTCTGTTAGTTTCACTGGGTCCCTGTTTAGTTTCTGTTTCCATAATCTGTCCATTGGTGAAAGTGGTGTGTTCAAGTCTCCTACTATTATTGTGTGAGGTACAATGTGTGCTTTGAGCTTTACTAAGGTTTCTTTACTATATGTGGCTGCCCTTGTATTTGGAGCATAGATATTCATAATTGATAGTTCCTCTTGGAGGATTTTATCTTTGATGAGTATGAAGTGCCCCTCCTTGTCTTTTTTGGTGACTTTGGGTTGGAAGTTGATTTTATTAGATATTAGAATGGCTACTCCAGCTTGTTTCTTCAGACCATTTGCTTGGAAAATTGTTTTCTAGCCTTTCATTCTGAGGTAGTGTCTATCTTTTTCTCTGAGATGAGTTTCCTATAAGCAGCAAAATGTTAGGTCCTTTTTGTGTAGCCAGTCTGTTAGTCTATATCTTTTTATTGGGGAGATCAGTCCATTGATATTAAGAGATATAAAGGAATAGTAATTGTTGCTTCCTATTATTTTTGTTGTTAAAGTTGGCATTCTGTCTTGTGTCTGTCTTCTTTTCGTTTCATTGAGGGATTTCTTCTTGCTTTTTCTAGGACGTGGTTTCCGTCCTTGTATTTTTATTTGTTGTTTTTTTTTGGTTTGGTTTTGTTTTGTTTTGTTTTTCCTGTTATCCTTTGAAGGGCTAGATTCGTGGAAAGATAATGTGTGAATTTGGTTTTGTCGTGGAATACTTTGGTTTCTCCATCTATGGTAATTGAGAGTTTGGCTGGGTTTAGTAGCCTGGGGTGGCATTTGTGTTTTCTTAGGGTCTGTATAACATCTGTCCAGGTTCTTCTGGCTTTCATAGGATTTGGTGAAAAATCTTGTGTAAAATGATAGGCTTGCCTTTATATGTTACTTGACCTTTTTCCCTTACTGCTTTTAATATTCTATCTTTATTTAGTGCATTTGTTGTTCTGATTATTATGTGTTGGGATGAATTTCTTTTCTGGTCCAGTCTATTTGGAGTTCTTTAGTCTTCTTGTATGTTCATGGGCATCTCTTTCTTTATGTTTGGGAAGTGTTCTTCTATAATTTTGTTGAAGATATTTGCCGGTCCTTTGAGTTGAAAATCTTCATTCTCATCTACTCCTATTATCCGTAGGTTTGGTCTTCTCGTTGTTTCCTTGATTTCCAGGATGTTTTGAGTTAGGATCTTTTTGCATTTTCCATTTTCTTTGATTGTTATGCCGATGTTCTTTATGGAATGTTCTGCACCTGAGATTCTCTCTTCCATCTCCTGAATTCTGTTGCTGATGCTTTCATCTATGGTTCCACATTTCTTTCCTAGGGTTTCTATGTCCAGTGTTGCCTCACTTTGGGTTTTCTTTATTGTGTCTACTTCCCTTTTTAGGTCTTGGATGGTTTTATTCAATT
The DNA here is from genome assembly GCF_000001635.26 of Mus musculus. NCBI lineage: Eukaryota > Metazoa > Chordata > Mammalia > Rodentia > Muridae > Mus > Mus musculus. The sequence continues at coordinate 36,986,275 of NC_000068.7, forward strand.
CCATCTCGTTTGATTGTGTTTTCCTGTGATACTTTAAGGGATTTTTGTGCTTCCTCTTTAAGGTCTTTTACCTGTTTAGGAGTGTTCCTCTGTATTTCTTTAAGTGAGTTTTTAAAGACCTTCTTGATGTCCTCTACCATCATCATGAGATATGCTTTTAAATCCAGGTCTTGTTTTTCGGGTGTGTTGGGGTGCCATGGACTGCGAGAAGTGGGAGTTCTGGGTTCTGATAATGGTGAGTGGTCTTGGTTTCTGTTTGTAAGATTCTTACGTTTACCTTTCGCCACCTGGTAATCTCTGGAGTTAGTTGTTATAGTTGTCTCTGGTTAGAGATTGTTCCTCTGGTGATTCTGTTAGCCTCTATCAGCAGACCTGGGAGACTAGATCTCTCCTCTGAGTTTCAGTGTTCAGAGCACTCTCGGCAGGCAAGCTCTCCTCTTACAGGGAAGGTGCACAGATATCTGGCGTTAGGACCTCCTTCCTGGCAGAAGATGAAGGCCCAAAACAGGACCTTTCCCAGAAGCTGTGTTGCTTTGGCCTGTCACAGAAGCTGTTAGTTTCTGTAGTCCACACTCTCACCTGTGTAGACTACTTTCAGTGGAGTCCCGGATCCAAGATGGCTACCACTGATGCTGAGGCAAAGCCCTCCTGGGCTGGGCAGACTCCTAACCTCTGGCCGGGAAGGTGGCCGGATCTATTTATATTTTCCTTAAAGGACTCTATTATCTTCATGAGATAGGATTTTAGGTCAGCTTCCTGATTTTTCAGGTATATTGGTATATTCAGAGCTCACTCTGGTGGGAGAACTTGCCTCTGATAATGCCCACAAATGTTGACTTCTGTTGTTCATGTTCTTATGCTTGCCTCTCACCATCTGGTTATCCCTGGTGTTTGGTGGTCTGGGTAACTCTGTCTGGAGTCTGCCTTTTTTGTCCCTGAGATGTTTCTGGCCTCTTAGTAGGCCTTCAGACCTGGCTGTAGAAGACCACCCATGGGACCTTCCAACTGTGGTCTTTTCAGAGGAGCAGAGAAGCTCCTGAACTGTTGCTCTGGCTTCAGTAGATCATCTGGAAGGCCTTTAGACTCTTGAGTCTTCAGAGGAGCAGCTAAGTTGCTGTACTTTGTGAAAATATTTTCCAGGGGTTCTATGGACTGTGGTTTCTTTTTCCCTGTGTGCAGCAGAACCCCAGGAGGCTTTAAGTCTGTCTAGTCAGTTGCCCTGCATGTCACAGAGTTCCTGAGAGGTCTTCAGACTGTGGTGTCTATTGCCCAGTTGCTCTGTGTACAGAGGAGCTCTTGGGATGCCTTTAAGATGTGGTGTCTTCAGGGGAGAAGCTAGGCTGGTGATCAGTTGCTCAGTTGCCCTGTGTGCAACTGATCTGGGATGCCTCAGGCTGTGGTGTCAGATGCTGTGTTGCTCTGAGTGCAGCAGATCTTCTGGGATGTCTCAGGATATGGTATCCTCAGGGGAGCAGACCAGGTAGCAGTCTGCCCCAGCAGAAAGTACCAGGCAGAAGGGTAGTGGTATTCAGCGTGTGTTCCCAGAGTGTGTTGAGTCCCAAGTCCACTGGGCTCCCAGTGGCAGCTCTGGGAGTTTGGGGTGGAGATGGGGGGGCATTTCTTGCCAACTGTTCTGAGTGCAGCAGATCTTCTGGGATGGCTCAGAATATGGTGTTTTCAGGACAGCAGACTGGCTAGCAGTCTGCCCCAACAGTAAGGACTGGGCAGAAGGGAAATTTTAATTTTTTTTAAAAAGAATAGGCAATCCTAAATTCCATATAGAACCACAAAAGACCCTGAATGTCTGAAACATCTTGAGCAACAAATACAGCTGAAGACATCAGATCTCTGGCTTTGATATATGGCTTACTTGTTATCAGAAGAGACACTGTAGTAACCTGCATGAAGGCACAAACACATATCTGGATGGGACAATAAGGAATGTATCCATATATTTATGATCAATTAATCTTCAAAAAGTTACTAAAACTGCAATAGAGAAAAGATAGTCTAATCAAAAAAGGCATTGGGGAAATTAATTTCCTATAGTAAGGAGAGTGATGAAGCTGAAATGATTACTTCAGTGTAAGAGTTAACACTGTAAAACCAAGAGATGAAAACATAGAGGAAGACTGGGCAATGAGGTTTTTCTTGTATAACCCTCAAATCACAGGGTATCTTCAAACTAAAGTATATTTTTATGTAACTATAAATTAATTAATATATAATAAATTATTAAATATAATTATATGTTAAATACTAATATATTAAATTATTAAATATATAATTATATGTTGATTGACATAGAATTAAATTATTAAATATCTAATTGTATACTTATATATAATTAAATGAGTATAAAGATAATCTATAGACTAGAAAAATTTGCAAATTATACATCAGATAAGAAAGTAGTGTCAAAGTACATGGAATACTTAAAAAACGTAACAAAATGAACTGACATTAAAGTGTGTATGGTATCTGAAGAGGCATTGTTGGTTAGGGCTAGAAAGGATGAGAACATTGGTATAAAAAAAAAAGACTGATGTTACTAGAATACAACTGATAGTGGGGAAGAGAATGGCTCAGGTTCAAGTTAATATTGGAAGTCACAGGAAAAGTTAATGTTGGTATAGAGAGACAAAGAACATGGCTGAATCATTTGTGTCCTATGAGAAGCAGAAGTTGTGACCAATGCAATGAAGTATCTTTCTAAAAGAACTTCCTAATAAAGAGTTGACTGTTTGTCTTGTCTAGGATAGTTATAGTAAATAGACTAGAAGAGAGAAAATATTTTAAGGTGGCTTTTTTTTTTTCACTAAAATACAAAGAGAAATCAAGACTTCGATAATGCCCATAAGAGCTATAGAAAGGGATATACACACAATAGACTCTGGCATCTGGCAGTGGGTCCAACACAAATAAGCTGCAAAATAAGCTATACCCAGCATTGTTGTGGGTATAAGAGGCCAAGGACTGTAGAGTAATATCCGAGAGCCTTGGGGAACCAATTTTGCTCAGCAAAGCTTCTGACACAGAAATTCCTTCCTAGTTGATCAAAAATCAATGTTTTTCAAAAACTACTCTTGATCCTTAATGTTTTAGATGTACTTTCCTAGGATCTGTTACCCCATTCTTCCTTATTTATGTCTCATTATTGTGTCAGCCTTACATCTATAATTCCATAGTAATTTTTATTAGATATTTTCTTTATATACATTTCAAATGCTATCCTGAAAGTTCCCTATACCCTCCCTCTACCCTGCTCCCCTACCCACCCACTCTTGCTTCTTGACCCTGGCATTCCCCTGTTCTGGGGCATATAAAGTTTGCAACACCAAGGGGTCTCTCTTCCCAGTGATGGCTGACTAGGCCATCTTCTGCTACATATGCAGCTAGAGATACGAGCTCTGGGGGTACTGGTTAGTTCATATTGCTGTTCCACCTATAGGGTTGCAGACCCTTTGAACCCTTATCTCATGTTTTATTTTAAAGGTTCATAGCCAGAGTGCAAGTTGCCTCAAGATCAATATTTTCTTGAGAGCTGGAGAGATGGCTCGGTGGTTAAGAGCATTGACTGCTCTTCCAGAGGTCCTCAGTTCAATTCCCAGCAACCATATGGTGGTTCATCCATCTGTAATAGGATCTGATGCCCTCTTCTGGTGTGTCTGAAGATAGCTAAGTGTTCTCATATGCATTAAATAAATATTAAAATTATTTTTTGAGGTTCATTCATATCTTATTTAATATATATGTATATATATATGTGTGTGTGTGTGTGTGTGTGTGTGTGTGTGTGTGTGTGTGTGTTTACTAAAAACGTTTAACTTATTTTTATTTTATGCCCATGGATGATTTGCTCAAACAGATGCCTATGTGATGTATATGCTTGGTGCATGGAGAGATCAGAAGATATTGCCACAGCCCCTAGAGTCACAGATGATTACCAGCCACCGAATGGATGCTGAGAATCAAAACTGAATTCTTTGCAAGAGCAAAAAGTGCTTTTAACCACTGAGTCATTCCTCCAGCTCTTGGATGATATTAGTATATGATTCTGGACTTTGGACTTTAGAATTGATCTTGGGATGAGTTAAGATTTTGGACTATAGAGATTGAATATATGCAAGAAGAACATGCATTTGGGGGCAAACAGAAGGACAGAATGTCATAGTCTGGGTGCTCATATCCCACATTCCCCTTGATTTTTGTGTTGGTAGTTTTAGAAGATTAAGCTGTTAAATTATGAGTGTGGAGCCTTGTGAATAAGATTCATGTCCTTAAAAAAGTATCCCAAGAGAGTTCATGATACAGAAACGTAGACTGAATGTGCAGGTCACCAGGTATAGAATCTGTCAACAACTTGATCCTTGATAGATCCAGCTCTAAATCAATAAGAAATAAGCTTCTGGTGTCCATCAATTATCCAGTTTTGGCTTTTGTTTTTAGCAGTTTGAACAGTTTCAGTAGGATCAGGTTAGATACTTGTTGTGAGAAATATTTTTTAAATGTCCAACATTTCTTTTTCCAAAACACTCATGTCAATGATACTTCAATAAATAATTGGCTAAGTAAATAGCTATTTTCTCCTATTCATTCTGCAAATATTTACTGTCTTTATTTTTAAATTTTGAAACTTCATTTTTCCTCCTCTTTTTAAATATTTTTCCATACAATACATTTTTATTACATTATTTCTGCCCCCACCCCCAATTTCTCCCAGGTCCCACCAACCCAACTTCATATCCCCACACTCAAATAAAAAAAAGAAAAAGAAAGGAAAGAAATCAAAAAATGAAACAAAAAAGAAAGAAAGAAAGAAAGAAAGAAAGAAAGAAAGAAAGAAAGAAAGAAAGAAAAAGTGAAACAAAAGGTACACACATGCACACACACACACACACACACACACACACACACACACACACACACACACATCTTACAGTACATTCCCAGGTCAGCTACTCCTGGTAATGGGGCCTCCCCTAGTTATGGTTGATATACTCTGTGACACTCCATTGCATTGGAAAAAAAAAACTAATTTTTACCTTTCCCAACAGTTATCAACTGCAAATAGCTTCTTGATAAGGAGTACCACTTTCTGCCCACTGCACCCTAAGTGCTGGAATTTTGTATGATTTCAGCTTGTGCGGGTCTTGGACATGTTGCCATAGTTTCGTATGAGTGAGTACCAGTCATGTTGTGTCTGAAAGACACTGTTTTAGAGTTATCTGGCCACTTCTGGCTCTTCCAATCTTTCCACCATCTCTACCACATAGATAAGGTCTACCCTGACCTTAATGCACAGCACAGAACTAGATCTGTAGAAAATAAAACCTACTTCTCCCCACTTCTCCTCATGGAGTAGTAAGTTGAATATTAATATCTTTAATGGTACATTATACATGCTGTGAAAGTGTACATTTTGTTTTATTCATTACACCATCAACTGAACCTATCATATAGCTAAGTAGAAATAAATGCAAAAACTAATAAGTAAATGAATAATTACTTCTGGAAATGGTGACCTTTGTAAAAGTTCAAGTTTAAAAAGTCTCATCCCTGCACCATCTTGATCCCATTGCTCATTATCATGATTCAACCCAAGTCAAACCACTCAGGTCATTGTTATGACAGAATTTTCAGGGAAAAAAGTATGGAAATTTCCCAACAAGATCTGACTTTAAATTTTATTAACTCATTTCACATGATATTTTAACAAATTTATTGACCAGATCCTGCTTCTCTTGTCACAATTTAGAATTTTAAGCACAATATGTATCAAAAGATGGCCTAGTCGGCCATCGCTGCAAAGAGAGGCCCATTGGACTTGCAAACTTTATATGCCCCAGTACAGGGGAACGCCAGGGCCAAAATGGGGGAGTGGGTGGGTAGGGGAGTGGGGGTGGGTGGGTATGGGGGACTTTTGGTATAGCATTGGAAATGTAAATGAGCTAAATACCTAATAAAAATGGGAAAGAAAGAATTTTAAGCACAGTGTTCAAGGATTAATGATATCAATGTAGAATAGGTCCTAAATAAATGTTCTTTAAAATTAAGGTTGGATTTGGGAATAGTAGTGTATATGTGTAATCCTAACACTTCAGAGATGGAGGAAGGGAAATGAGTTCAAAGTCATTCTCAGCTACAATTTGAAGGCTAGGTATGTTCAGGAATGTATCTATACTTTTACCAAGTATATTTGTGCAGCATATTGTTGACAGAACTACCTAAAAAGTAATATTAATTGTAGCAGTTTCCTTTTCTAAATTTTTTGTTGGTTATTTTTTAATTACATTTCAAATGTTATCTCCCTTCCTGGTTTCCTCTCTGAGAAGCCCCATCTCACCTCCCTCCCCTGTCTCCATGAAGATATTCCCCCACCCATATGCCCACTCCTACCACACCACCCTAGCATTCACCTACACTGGGGCATCAAGCCTTAACAGAACCCAGGGTCTCCCTTCCCTTTGATACCAAACAAGGCCATCCTCTACTACATATGCTCTGGAGCCATGGGCCCTTCTACGTGTATTCTTTGGTTGGTGGTTCAGTCCCTGGGAGCTTTGGGACATCCATATCAGGTTTCTGTCAGCAAGTACTTTATAGCATCAGCAATAGTGTCTGGGTTTGGTGGCTGCATATGGGATGGATCCCAAGCTGGGGCAATCTCTGGATGGCTTTTCCTTCCATCTCTGCTAAGTTTCTTAAAAGCTAGCAAAATAGCAATAAGATAAATATGGAAGCAGTTATTATTTCTATAAAATAATATTCTATGAAATATCTTAAAAATAACAAACTTGGTCTGCTTTTGCCATAGGATGTTCACAATTTAATTATGAGAAAAAAAAGATTCAAAAATAATATCTCTTTTAAATATTAATTTTCATGTGTATCTATGTGTACCTGAGTTTATTAATGTGTACTACATGTGCAGAAGCCACAATGTCATACAAAAAATCAGATTCCCTGGAAATAAAGTTACAGATGGTTGTAAGCTACCATGTACATTCTGGGAACCAAACTTGAGTACTCTGAAAAAGCAGAAAATACTCTACTAAGCCATTTATCTTGTCCCAAGATCTCATTTTTATATCATTGAACATGTTCACCCATGCATTGAGGCATGACTATAATGCTACCTGTCAGACATGAGCAGTGACAGATTACCCCTGAAATGAATATATGGGGTAGAAACAGACTAACTTTTTATTGATGCATGTTTTACTGTTAAAATTTTTATAAAAGTAAAATGTGTTGGTTGCTTAGGTGAGAGCAAAACAAGAGGCTAACATCTTAAAGAATTCAGGGAAGGGAGACACCCACCTCTGCCTATATCATATCTGAGTTTCTGTGGACTCCCTCTTCAGGACTCCTAGGATCAAGCTGCCACAACAGTAACATTACAAATATTGCCTTATTGGTCCCACTCCCCCGAGAAAGGAACAAGTCTGGACAGTAACACACTTGGGACTCCCCACTAGTGAGAACCAGGGGACCCATGCAGAAGCATGTGATAAAAATGCCAGCTCCCAGAACCCCTAGTCCTGATCTCCTTCTCTAACAAGTCTACTATGACACCCATAGAGCCACTAACACTTCAACTCCTGCCTGATACTTTTCTTTCTCTTTTGAAAAAAAGACTACCTTCTTTATCTTCCCTGAGTAGCTGTCTGTGTGTCAAAATAAGTCACAATGACACATATTCCAAGAAAATATGGAAGTGTCTATTCCCACACATTCTAGTCTAGCTGAGAGTTCTCAATAAAGTGGGACAGACTCACAGAGGGCTGCACACCATCACATAACATTTGTGGGCATATTAGGCAACTCATATGCCAGACTCTTGGCAAAAACCATAAAAAATTGACCATTTGGACAATAATGTAAGTACTATGAAGTTTTGTTTTTTAATCTGTCATCTGTTGCTGTCTGTTATCTCTCTTTTTGTCTGTCTTTCCTCCATTATCCTCAGCTATGCTACTGTCTCCATGCACTAACCTCCTGCCATTCAAACCTACTCACAAAAAAGCATAGATGATTTACATAGCTAAGATTTTCATTAAGAAAATAGCTTTAAAAAAACAGAAAGATTCAGTGATTTAAGGAAACATCTACCTATGAACAGGATTGGGAAATCCAGAAGTTATGCTTGCATGTGGCTGTACACAATGCCTTCTCTTTAACAATCAGCCTCTTTCCACCCCTGAGACCTAACAATGAAAGGGAAGCTAAGAGAGCAGACTTCACTAAGTTATACTAATGCCTTCTCTACTTGCAAAGTGCAGTTTATGGCGGAAGTGGCTGAAGGAAAAGTATCAGCTTTGTGACATGAAGCCCATGTTCCCACAGGATTATAAAGATAGGTTCATACTTTTTCCTTGAACTTTTAAGGAGCCTCAACACCTGTAAAGTATATAAACTTTTGTTATTGCAAGCAGATAGTATCCTTATTTCCAAGATAAGGAAAAAGATGTTTTACCTAAGGCCTCAGAACACTTTCCTGGCAAATATGGTATCAAACTCACATGTCCTATTTCCTGGATCTACACTCACAAGTCATGTTGCTTTTTGTTTATCTGCACCCCCCTTTAGGACTGAGATTCTTAGCTTCCACACCTCCTCAGCCACACCAGGCTCTTCCTCTGCCTGTTACTGCCCTTATTCAGTGTGACCTTGGAGAACTTTACTCAGCACTCTCATCCTCAATAGCATGACTTTAAAAGCAGAAACAAGAATATAGAGTTTTAGCTTTATAATGAGGCTTAAACACACATATATGCATATACACATATATGCATATACACATATATACATATATAGTTATACACATATATACATTTGTGTGTACAAGAGAGAGATAATGAGCACTTATCTAGCCAATGTGTAAGGTTGCACAATGTAAAAGCAAAATATGAAGAATAAATAGGAATTAAAGGGAAAGCTTCCTAAGGAGGGGAGGATAATCAGTAAATAGGAATATAGACTCTGAGATCAGATGCAACTGAACTTAAATTCTATCTTCACCACTTACTAATCTGGGTCTCTGAACTCTGTGAGCTTCAATATCTTCACTTGTACATTGAGGGTTATACATCACGGAGTTGATGTGACCATCATACTTTAAATGGAAGAACAAGATCACCATTAAAAGCTCTGTTTAAACATGTGCTTTCATTCTACCCTAAACACATTTTTATCTCATTATAATTACTTTTGAGTGGAAACCATCATTATTATTATCTATCTTACTTTCTACACTACAGAATATAGAACTAGTTATTTTAGCTTCTTGTGACCATGACATTTTGTTAGAAGTAGTCAGAAAAAAATTAATCTGAATTGAAATATTATAGAAATTATTAGTAACAAATTATATATTAGCTTCAACTTTATTGAGTTATCAATTTTCATCTATTTTTGACCTATAAAAAGTATTAATTTTAAATAGTAGTGCAACATGAAATTTTAAATAATAAGCAGATATAATTGACCATTGGTTCCAGGATTTATGTGATACCAAAATCTCTAGACATAAAAAGGAATAGTATTTGTACAGAGATTAAATCGCACACATTAAATTGTCTCAGGATTGTTTATAATATCTAATTCAATATCTATGCATCCTCTCATTTGTGTGGATTTGTAGTATTCCTCATGCAACAAAATCACACTTTTTCATTTTTGGAAATTTTTTTCAAGTATCCATTATTGGTTGAATTCACTCATGTGAGACATGTGGACATGGATAACAAGCAGTAAGAAACATGTAGACCAAGACATCTAATAGAGCAATGTGCTTTTTTTTCACCTAAGTCCATGTATACAAAAATAACTATTATTTATTGCTAGAGTAAGTGTGTAAATTGAACATCAGTCTTATTATTGTTTGTCTTACTGTTTTAGCTATGAGACCAGATAAGGCATAAGACCAATTGAAGATAAGAGTCCATTAGGGAAGTGTATGGAAATTATTAAGATGGACACTCATTATTATAAAACAATTGGTACTATTTGAGAGATCTTGGGCACCAGCCTCTACAGTGAGAACTGATGAGCCATATTAATGCTGGCATTTCCTTTTGCAGGCAAGTCCCTTGGATGTGAATCCAATCTATAAGCCTACTGTCCCAAATAAGGTAGCTTGGCTTAATTTTAGAGAGTCATGTCATACAGTGTTTAACTGCATAACCTTTGGATTCTGGTAAACATGATATAAATTGAAATGTGCCCTTTAGAAGCTTAAACTTTATATGCCTTCAAACTTGTAAAATACATAATAATGGTGATGCTTCATAAAGTAATTGTAATATTTAAATATGATAATGTACCAAAGTCCCCAAATCAAGGAAGATGCTCTGTATATGTTACATCTGAAAACAATAATAATGTTAAAATAATAATGAAAAATAATGAAGTACTCAATCCTTTTGTCATTACCACATGTATTTGATACTGGAGCACAGCAGTGAGCATTACTAAGTAGTCTGCTCATATTTTCAAGGACTGAAAATGATCTTTTCTGTTTTTATGGTGACAGATGGACAACAGCAGCTGGACCAGTGTGTCTCACTTTGTTCTCTTGGGTATCTCTACTAACCCAGTTGAACAGATTCCTCTCTTCCTTCTTTTTCTACTCATGTATATCATAAACATTTCTGGCAATTTTTTTATCGTCACACTTATCATCTCTACTTCTCATCTCCATACTCCAATGTACATCTTCCTCAGTAACCTGGCCTTGGCAGACATCTGCTTCACCTCTACCACAGTTCCCAAGATGTTACAAAACATTTTTTCCTCTACAAAGGTCATTTCCTATGTGGGCTGCTTAGCCCAAACATATTTCTTCATTTGCTTTGCAGCCATGGAAAATTTCCTCCTGGCTGTGATGGCCTATGACAGGTACATTGCCATCTGTCACCCTCTCCGTTACTCCTCAATACTGACTGGAATGCTGTGTGCACAGATGGTGGCTCTATGTCATGTCCTCTCCCACCTTCATGCCCTGCTGCACACCTTCCTCATGGGCAGACTGATATTTTGTGCAGATAACAGGATACCCCACTTCTTCTGTGACCTCTATCCTCTGATGAAGATCTCCTGTAGCAGCACCCAACTCAACACCTTGATGATTCATACAGAAGGAGTGATAGTCATCAATGGAGCTCTGGCTTTCATCATTGCCTCCTATGCCTTCATCATCTCAGCAGTCCTCCGGATCCCCTCTGCCAATGGAAAATGGAGATCATTTTCTACCTGTGGTTCCCACCTCACTGTGGTAGCCATATTCTACGGCACTCTCACATGGGTCTATTTCAGGCCCCTTTCTAGTTACTCAGTGGTCAAGGGCCGCATTGTGACAGTCATGTACACAGTGGTGACTCCTATGCTAAATCCCTTTATCTACAGCCTGAGGAATGGAGATGTAAAAGAAGCCTTCAGGAAGTGGGTGAGAAGAGTATAACTCTTTTGTATAGCTCAAACATTAAACAACATTCCATATCTTACTAAGAAAATCATTTTGCCCTTCACTAATCCGTTTCCTTTATAATAACCCAGAAAGGCTAAATTATAAAAATTGTATGTTCAAGCCATGCCTGGGCTAGAGAATCCAAGACTATGCTGAGCAACTTAATTAGACTCTGTCTAAATGAGTAGAAGAGAGAGGCTAAGGATATATATATAAATCAGTAGGACACTTGTTTAGTGTGCACAAGATCCAACTTCTAGAACTGAAAGAAATAAATTTGAAAAAATGTTCTGGAAATATCTAGATTGAATACATAGCAATGATTTTCTCATTGGATATTGTTATAAAATATTGACTAAGCCCAAAATACACAAAACAAAAGGAATCATCGTGTACTTAATGTAAAATATCAGTATGGTTTCACTGAAATTGAAGATAATCCACAGGTCCATAGTTAAAGAAAGAATTGTGATTTTCAATGTTCATAAAAAGTGAGTATGAATGATTTGTGGTGGAAACTAGTATATAGAGCTCATACATTTTCAAGGTCTGGATGTCAGATTCTAAAGTAGATAAGAATAGAAAATGCCATTAATAACCACAGTCAAAGTCATAGCCTAGAATGAGACTTCTGAGAATATTGCTGTAATCTCCAAACTGTCAAATGAGACTTCTATTCCATTAGCCCCAACATCAATGGTCACTAGGCACAATCCCAAAGATCTGAAAACTATATATTGTCAGATCTGTCCATATATGCCTTGTACCACTAACTCTAATTCAAAATATTATGGCCCATCTGATAGCCAAGAATTGATCATTTTCACATTTCCTAAGTGCCAGGGAGATACCATGAAGGAAATATTGGTGCTTGTATCTTTTGGAATTTTCTGTGAGACAGATAAAATAGGTTAACTACTCCAACATAGAAAGGATACAACATTTATGGGGCTCAGATTCTACTGAATACCCAGAATTAAATGCACCACTCTTTTCTATTTCCATATTCTTAACCTTCTCAAGACGTTTCATTCACAGAGACTGAAGCTCTCATTGTAATTAACAGAAGGAATTTGTTGGCTGGTTTTGCTGAGTATGGGGAATGAATTCCAAAGCCAGATCCACTAAAACATCAAATTTTCAATCTCATCAGTATAGAATCAGAAGAATATTAGGGGAACCTCCCAGGAGACATGCTAGATAATGTAAACATGGCTGACCAATGTATCTGTCTACACAAAGCATCATCTATTAGATACAATCAGTTAGGACACTGAGATGAGGAGCTAAATTTATGAAGATTTAGTGTAATATTATATAGAAGGCTTTCTTGTAGCATAAATATACATCTTAATCAAAAAATTGCCACTGAAATGGACTGAGAGGCTAGCTGTGATGATCATAGGGTTGTTGGTTCTTCCTGAGTTCTTCCCAGTCGAAGGAGACCCTGATATGTATAAATTGAAAGAA